>NC_085052.1:37219067-37923584 GCF_963662255.1 Cinclus cinclus
GTCCCCGTGCTGTAACAATCCATCCCTCGCCCTTTTTGTACCCCCTGGTGCCACAAGGGATCATTAGATTGTTAGCCTGCATTGGGTCACAATGGTTCCTTGCTTCTCTTAACCCCTGTGGTGTCACAATGCATCCCATGCCCTTTTAGGCCACTTGATGTCACAATGAATCATTTGATTCTTGGCCTCCATGGTGTCATAATAGTTCCTTGTATCTATTGGGCCCCATGCTGTCACAATTCATTCCTGGCCCTTTTAGGCCCCCTGGTGTCAAAATGGATCCTGGGATTATTAGCCTGCATTGGGTCACAATGGATCCTTGCTTCTCTTTACCCCTGTGCTGTCACAATGCATTCCAAGACCTTTTAGGCCACTTGATGTCACAATGAATCATTTGATTCTTGGCCTCCATGGTGGCATAATAGATCCTTGCTTCTATTGGTGCCCGTGCTGTAACAATCCATCCCTGGCCCTTTTTATACCCCCTGGTGTCACAAGAGATCATTAGATTGTCAGCCTGCATTGGGTCACAATGGTTCCTTGCTTCTCTTAACCTCTGTGGTGTCACAATGCATTCCAAGCCCTTTTAGGCCACTTGGTCTTACAATGAACCATTTGATTCTTGGCCTTCATGGTGTCATAATGGTTCCTTGCTTCTATAGGTCCCCATGCCGTCACAGTTCATCCGTGGTCCTTTTGCGCCCCCTGGTGTCAAAAGGGATTCTTAGATTGTTAGCCTGCATTGGGTCACAATGGTTCCTTGCTTCTCTTAAACCCTGTGGTGTCACAATGCATCCCATGCCCTTTTAGGCCACTTGATGTCACAATGAATCATTTGATTCGTGGCCTCCATGGTGGCGTAATTGCACCAGGATTTAATTGGGCCCCAAGCTTTCACAATTCATCCCTGGCCCTTTTGGGGCCCCTGGTGTCACAAGGGATCATTAGATTGTTAGCCTCCATTGGGTCACAATGGATCCTTGCTTCTCTTAACCCCTGTGGTGTCACAATGCATCCCATGACTTTCAGGCCACTTGGTGTTACAATGAATCATTTGAGTCTTGGCGTCTATGGTGTCGTAATGTGTCCATGTTTTTCTTGGGCCCCATGCTGTAACAATTCTTCCCTGGCCCTATTACAACACCTTGTGTGACAAGGGATCATTAGTTTGTTAGCCTCCCTTGGGTCACAATGGTTCCTTGCTTCTCTTAACCCCTGTGGTGTCACAATGCATCCCATGCCCTTTTAGGCCACTTGATGTCACAATGAATCATTTGATTCTTGGCCACCATGGTGGCATAATAGATCTTTGCTTCTATTGGTCCCCGTGCTGTAGAAAATCCATCCCTCGCCCTTTTTGTACCCCCTGGTGCCACAAGGGATCATTAGATTGTTAGCCTGCATTGGGTCACAATGGTTCCTTGCTTCTCTTAACCTCTGTGGTGTCACAATGCATCCTATACCCTTTTAGGCCACTTGGTGTTAAAATGAATCATTTGATTCTTGCCCAACATGGTGTCATAATGGTTCCTTGCTTCTATAGGTCCCCATGCTGTCAGAGTTCATCCGTGGTCCTTTTGCGCCCCCTGGTGTCAAAAGGGATTCTTAGGTTGTTAGCCTGCATTGGGTCACAATGGTTCCTTGCTTCTCTTAAACCCTGTGGTGTCACAATGCATCCCATGCCCTTTTAGGCCACTTGATGTCACAATGAATCATTTGATTCTTGGCCTCCATGGTGGCGTAATTGTACCAGGTTTTAATTGGGCCCCATGCTTTCACAATTCATCCCTGGCCCTTTTGGGCCCCCTGGTGTCACAAGGGATCATTAGATTGTTAGCCTCCATTGGGTCACAATGGATCCTTGCTTCTCTTAACCCCTGTGGTGTCACAATGCATCCCATGCCCTTTTAGGCCACTTGGTGTTACAATGACTCATTTGAGTCTTGGCCTCTATGGTGTCATAATGTTTCCAAATTTTCTTGGGCCCAATGCTTTCACAATTCATCCCTGGCCCTTTTACACCCCCTGGTGTCAAATGGGATCCTGGGATTATTAGCCTCCATTGGGTCACAATGGATCCTTGCTTCTCTTAACCCCTGTGGTGTCACAATGCATCCCATGCCCTTTTAGGCCACTTGATGTCACAATGAATCATTTGATTCTTGGCCTCCACGGTGGCATAATAGATCCTTGCTTCTATTGGTCCCCGTGCTGTAACAATCCATCCCTGGCCCTTTTTATAGGCCCATTGGTGTCACAAGGGATCATTAGATTGTTAGCCTGCATTGGGTCACAATGGTTCCTTGCTTCTCTTAACCTCTGTGGTGTCACAATGCATTCCAAGCCCTTTTAGGCCACTTGTTCTTACAATGAACCATTTGATTCTTGGCCTTCATGGTGTCATAATGGTTCCTTGCCTCTATAGGTCCCAATGCGGGCAGAGTTCATCCGTGGTCCTTTTGCGCCCCCTGGTGTCAAAAGGGAATCTTAGATTGTTAGCCTGCCTTGGGTCACAATGGTTCCTTGCTTCTCTTAACCCCTGTGGTGTCACAATGCATCCCATGCCCTTTTAGGCCACTTGATGTCACAATGAATCATTTGATTCTTGGCCTCCATGGTGTCATAATAGTTCCTTGTTTCTATTGGGCCCCATGCTTTCACAATTCATCCCTGGCCCTTTTACGCCCCCTGGTGTCAAATGGGATCCCGGGATTATTAGCCTCCATTGGGTCACAATGGATCCTTGCTTCTCTTAACCCCTGTGCTGTCACAATGCATCCCATGCCCTTTTAGGCCACTTGATGTCACAATGAATCATTTGATTCTTGGCCTCCACGGTGGCATAATAGATCCTTGCTTCTATTGGTCCCCGTGCTGTAACAATCCATCCCTGGCCCTTTTTATACCCCCTGGTGCCACAAGGGATCGTTAGATTGTTAGCCTGCATTGGGTCACAATGGTTCCTTGCTTCTCTTAACCTCTGTGGTGTCACAATGCATTCCAAGCCCTTTTAGGCCACTTGATGTCACAATGAACCATTTGATTCTTGGCCTTCATGGTGTCATAATGGTTCCTTGCTTTTATAGGTCCCCATGCTGTCAGAGTTCATCCGTGGTCCTTTTGCGCCCCCTGGTGTCAAAAGGGATTCTTGGATTGCTAGCCTGCATTGGGTCACAATGGATCCTTGCTTCTCTTAACCCCTGTGCGGTCACAATGCATCCCATGCCCTTTTAGGCCACTTGATGTCACAATGAATCATTTGATTCTTGGCCTCCATGGTGGCGTAATTGTACCAGGTTTTAATTGGGCCCCATGCTTTCACAATACATCCCTGCAGCTTTTAGGCCCATAGGTGTCAAAAGGTATCATTAGATTGTTAGCCTCCATTGGGTCACAATGGATCCTTGCTTCTCTTAACCCCTGTGCTGTCACAATGCATCCCATGCCCTTTTAGGCCACATGATGTCACAATGAATTATTTGATACTTGGCCTCCATGGTGGCAGAATTATACCAGGGTTTAGTTGGGCTCCATGATTTCACAATTCATCCCTACCCCTTTTAGGCCCATTGGTGTCAAAAGGGATTCTTAGATTGTTAGCCTGCATTGGGTCACAATGGATCCTTGCTTCTCTTAACCCCTGTGGTGTCACAATGCATCCCATGCCCTTTTAGGCCACTTGATGTCACAATGAATCATTTGATTCTTGGCCTCCATGGTGGCAGAATTGTACCAGGTTTTACTTGGGCCCCATGCTTTCACAATTCATCCCTGCCACTTTTAGGCCCATTGGTGTCACAAGGGATCATTAGATTGTTAGCCTCCATTGGGTCACTATGGTTCCTTGCTTCTCTTAACCTCTGTGGTGTCACAATGCATCCCATGCCCTTTTAGGCCACTTGATGTCACAATGAATTATTTGATTCTTGGCCTCCATGGTGGCATAATAGATCCTTGCTTCTATTGGTCCCCGTGCTGTAACAATTCATCCCTGGCCCTTTTAGGCCCATTGGTGTCACAAGGGATCATTAGATTGTTAGCCTGCATTGGGTCACAATGGTTCCTTGCTTCTCTTAACCTCTGTGGTGTCACAATGCATTCCAAGCCCTTTTAGGCCACTTGGTCTTACAATGAACCATTTGATTCTTGGCCTTCATGGTGTCATAATGGTTCCTTGCTTCTATAGGTCCCCATGCTGTCAGAGTCCATCCGTGGTCCTTTTGCGCCCCCTGGTGTCAAAAGGGATTCTTAGATTGTTAGCCTGCATTGGGTCACAATGGTTCCTTGCTTCTCTTAACCCCTGTGGTGTCACAATGCATCCCATGCCCTTTTAGGCCTCTTGATGTCACAATGAATCATTTGATTCTTGGCCTCCATGGTGGCATAATAGATCCTTGCTTCTATTGGTCCCTGTGCTGTAACAATCCATCCCTGGCCCTATTTATACCCCCTGGTGCCACAAGGGATCATTAGATTGTTAGCCTGCATTGGGTCACAATGGTTCCTTGCTTCTCTTAACCTCTGTGGTGTCACAATGCATTCCAAGCCCTTTTAGGCCACTTGGTCTTACAATGAACCATTTGATTCTTGGCCTTCATGGTGTCATAATGGTTCCTTGCTTCTATAGGTCCCCATGCCGTCACAGTTCATCCGTGGTCCTTTTGCGCCCCCTGGTGTCAAAAGGGATTCTTAGATTGTTAGCCTGCATTGGGTCACAATGGTTCCTTGCTTCTCTTAAACCCTGTGGTGTCACAATGCATCCCATGCCCTTTTAGGCCACTTGATGTCACAATGAATCATTTGATTCTGGGCCTCCATGGTGGCGTAATTGAACCAGGATTTAATTGGGCCCCATGCTTTCACAATTCATCCCTGGCCCTTTTGGGGCCCTTGTGTCACAAGGGATCATTAGATTGTTAGCCTCCATTGGGTCACAATGGATCCTTGCTTCTCTTAACCCCTGTGGTGTCACAATGCATCCCATGCCCTTTTAGGCCACTTGATGTCACAATTAATCATTTGATTCTTGGCCACCATGGTGGCATAATAGATCTTTGCTTCTATTGGTCCCCGTGCTGTAGAAAATCCATCCCTCGCCCTTTTTGTACCCCCTGGTGCCACAAGGGATCATTAGATTGTTAGCCTGCATTGGGTCACAATGGTTCCTTGCTTCTCTTAACCTCTGTGGTGTCACAATGCATCCTATACCCTTTTAGGCCACTTGGTGTTAAAATGAATCATTTGATTCTTGCCCAACATGGTGTCATAATGGTTCCTTGCTTCTATAGGTCCCCATGCTGTCAGAGTTCATCCGTGGTCCTTTTGCGCCCCCTGGTGTCAAAAGGGATTCTTAGGTTGTTAGCCTGCATTGGGTCACAATGGTTCCTTGCTTCTCTTAACCCCTGTGGTGTCACAATGCATCCCATGCCCTTTTAGGCCACTTGATGTCACAATGAATCATTTGATTCTTGGCCTCCATGGTGGCGTAATTGTACCAGGTTTTAATTGGGCCCCATGCTTTCACAATTCATCCCTGGCCCTTTTGGGCCCCCTGGTGTCACAAGGGATCATTAGATTGTTAGCCTCCATTGGGTCACAATGGATCCTTGCTTCTCTTAACCCCTGTGGTGTCACAATGCATCCCATGCCCTTTTAGGCCACTTGGTGTTACAATGACTCATTTGAGTCTTGGCCTCTATGGTGTCATAATGTTTCCAAATTTTCTTGGGCCCAATGCTTTCACAATTCATCCCTGGCCCTTTTACACCCCCTGGTGTCAAATGGGATCCTGGGATTATTAGCCTCCATTGGGTCACAATGGATCCTTGCTTCTCTTAACCCCTGTGGTGTCACAATGCATCCCATGCCCTTTTAGGCCACTTGATGTCACAATGAATCATTTGATTCTTGGCCTCCACGGTGGCATAATAGATCCTTGCTTCTATTGGTCCCCGTGCTGTAACAATCCATCCCTGGCCCTTTTTATAGGCCCATTGGTGTCACAAGGGATCATTAGATTGTTAGCCTGCATTGGGTCACAATGGTTCCTTGCTTCTCTTAACCTCTGTGGTGTCACAATGCATTCCAAGCCCTTTTAGGCCACTTGTTCTTACAATGAACCATTTGATTCTTGGCCTTCATGGTGTCATAATGGTTCCTTGCCTCTATAGGTCCCAATGCGGGCAGAGTTCATCCGTGGTCCTTTTGCGCCCCCTGGTGTCAAAAGGGAATCTTAGACTGTTAGCCTGCCTTGGGTCACAATGGTTCCTTGCTTCTCTTAACCCCTGTGGTGTCACAATGCATCCCATGCCCTTTTAGGCCACTTGATGTCACAATGAATCATTTGATTCTTGGCCTCCATGGTGTCATAATAGTTCCTTGTTTCTATTGGGCCCCATGCTTTCACAATTCATCCCTGGCCCTTTTACGCCCCCTGGTGTCAAATGGGATCCCGGGATTATTAGCCTCCATTGGGACACAATGGATCCTTGCTTCTCTTAACCCCTGTGCTGTCACAATGCATCCCATGCCCTTTTAGGCCACTTGATGTCACAATGAATCATTTGATTCTTGGCCTCCACGGTGGCATAATAGATCCTTGCTTCTATTGGTCCCCGTGCTGTAACAATCCATCCCTGGCCCTTTTTATACCCCCTGGTGCCACAAGGGATCGTTAGATTGTTAGCCTGCATTGGGTCACAATGGTTCCTTGCTTCTCTTAACCTCTGTGGTGTCACAATGCATTCCAAGCCCTTTTAGGCCACTTGATGTCACAATGAACCATTTGATTCTTGTCCTTCATGGTGTCATAATGGTTCCTTGCTTTTATAGGTCCCCATGCTGTCAGAGTTCATCCGTGGTCCTTTTGCGCCCCCTGGTGTCAAAAGGGATTCTTGGATTGCTAGCCTGCATTGGGTCACAATGGATCCTTGTTTCTCTTAACCCCTGTGCGGTCACAATGCATCCCATGCCCTTTTAGGCCACTTGATGTCACAATGAATCATTTGATTCTTGGCCTCCATGGTGGCGTAATTGTACCAGGTTTTAATTGGGCCCCATGCTTTCACAATACATCCCTGCAGGTTTTAGGCCCATAGGTGTCAAAAGGTATCATTAGATTGTTAGCCTCCATTGGGTCACAATGGATCCTTGCTTCTCTTAACCCCTGTGCTGTCACAATGCATCCCATGCCCTTTTAGGCCACATGATGTCACAATGAATTATTTGATACTTGGCCTCCATGGTGGCAGAATTATACCAGGGTTTAGTTGGGCTCCATGATTTCACAATTCATCCCTACCCCTTTTAGGCCCATTGGTGTCAAAAGGGATTCTTAGATTGTTAGCCTGCATTGGGTCACAATGGATCCTTGCTTCTCTTAACCCCTGTGGTGTCACAATGCATCCCATGCCCTTTTAGGCCACTTGATGTCACAATGAATCATTTGATTCTTGGCCTCCATGGTGGTGTAATTGTACCAGGTTTTAATTGGGACCCATGCTTTCACAATTCATCCCTGCCACTTTTAGGCCCATTGGTGTCACAAGGGATCATTAGATTGTTAGCCTCCATTGGGTCACTATGGTTCCTTGCTTCTCTTAACCTCTGTGGTGTCACAATGCATCCCATGCCCTTTTAGGCCACTTGATGACACAATGAATTATTTGATTCTTGGCCTCCATGGTGGCATAATAGATCCTTGCTTCTATTGGTCCCCGTGCTGTAACAATTCATCCCTGGCCCTTTTAGGACCATTTGTGTCACAAGGGATCATTAGATTGTTAGCCTGCATTGGGTCACAATGGTTCCTTGCTTCTCTTAACCTCTGTGGTGTCACAATGCATCCTATACCCTTTTAGGCCACTTGGTGTTAAAATGAATCATTTGATTCTTGCCCAACATGGTGTCATAATGGTTCCTTGCTTCTATAGGTCCCCATGCTGTCAGAGTCCATCCGTGGTCCTTTTGCGCCCCCTGGTGTCAAAAGGGATTCTTAGATTGTTAGCCTGCATTGGGTCACAATGGTTCCTTGCTTCTCTTAACCCCTGTGGTGTCACAATGCATCCCATGCCCTTTTAGGCCTCTTGATGTCACAATGAATCATTTGATTCTTGGCCTCCATGGTGGCATAATAGATCCTTGCTTCTATTGGTCCCTGTGCTGTAACAATCCATCCCTGGCCCTATTTATACCCCCTGGTGCCACAAGGGATCATTAGATTGTTAGCCTGCATTGGGTCACAATGGTTCCTTGCTTCTCTTAACCTCTGTGGTGTCACAATGCATCCTATACCCTTTTAGGCCACTTGGTGTTAAAATGAATCATTTGATTCTTGCCCAACATGGTGTCATAATGGTTCCTTGCTTCTATAGGTCCCCATGTTGTCGCAGTTCATCCGTGGTCCTTTTGCGCCCCCTGGTGTCAAAAGGGATTCTTAGGTTGTTAGCCTGCATTGGGTCACAATGGTTCCTTGCTTCTCTTAACCCCTGTGGTGTCACAATGCATCCCATGCCCTTTTAGGCCACTTGATGTCACAATGAATCATTTGATTCTTGGCCTCCATGGTGGCGTAATTGTACCAGGTTTTAATTGGGCCCCATGCTTTCACAATTCATCCCTGGCCCTTTTGGGCCCCCTGGTGTCACAAGGGATCATTAGATTGTTAGCCTCCATTGGGTCACAATGGATCCTTGCTTCTCTTAACCCCTGTGGTGTCACAATGCATCCCATGCCCTTTTAGGCCACTTGATGTCACAATGAATCATTTGATTCTTGGCCTCCATGGTGGCAGAATTGTACCAGGTTTTACTTGGGCCCCATGCTTTCACAATTCATCCCTGCCACTTTTAGGCCCATTGGTGTCACAAGGGATCATTAGATTGTTAGCCTCCATTGGGTCACTATGGTTCCTTGCTTCTCTTAACCTCTGTGGTGTCACAATGCATCCCATGCCCTTTTAGGCCACTTGATGTCACAATGAATTATTTGATTCTTGGCCTCCATGGTGGCATAATAGATCCTTGCTTCTATTGGTCCCCGTGCTGTAACAATTCATCCCTGGCCCTTTTAGGCCCATTGGTGTCACAAGGGATCATTAGATTGTTAGCCTGCATTGGGTCACAATGGTTCCTTGCTTCTCTTAACCTCTGTGGTGTCACAATGCATTCCAAGCCCTTTTAGGCCACTTGTTCTTACAATGAACCATTTGATTCTTGGCCTTCATGGTGTCATAATGGTTCCTTGCTTCTATAGGTCCCCATGCTGTCAGAGTCCATCCGTGGTCCTTTTGCGCCCCCTGGTGTCAAAAGGGATTCTTAGATTGTTAGCCTGCATTGGGTCACAATGGTTCCTTGCTTCTCTTAACCCCTGTGGTGTCACAATGCATCCCATGCCCTTTTAGGCCTCTTGATGTCACAATGAATCATTTGATTCTTGGCCTCCATGGTGGCATAATAGATCCTTGCTTCTATTGGTCCCTGTGCTGTAACAATCCATCCCTGGCCCTATTTATACCCCCTGGTGCCACAAGGGATCATTAGATTGTTAGCCTGCATTGGGTCACAATGGTTCCTTGCTTCTCTTAACCTCTGTGGTGTCACAATGCATTCCAAGCCCTTTTAGGCCACTTGGTCTTACAATGAACCATTTGATTCTTGGCCTTCATGGTGTCATAATGGTTCCTTGCTTCTATAGGTCCCCATGCCGTCACAGTTCATCCGTGGTCCTTTTGCGCCCCCTGGTGTCAAAAGGGATTCTTAGATTGTTAGCCTGCATTGGGTCACAATGGTTCCTTGCTTCTCTTAAACCCTGTGGTGTCACAATGCATCCCATGCCCTTTTAGGCCACTTGATGTCACAATGAATCATTTGATTCTGGGCCTCCATGGTGGCGTAATTGCACCAGGATTTAATTGGGCCCCATGCTTTCACAATTCATCCCTGGCCCTTTTGGGGCCCCTGGTGTCACAAGGGATCATTAGATTGTTAGCCTCCATTGGGTCACAATGGATCCTTGCTTCTCTTAACCCCTGTGGTGTCACAATGCATCCCATGCCCTTTTAGGCCACTTGATGTCACAATGAATCATTTGATTCTTGGCCACCATGGTGGCATAATAGATCTTTGCTTCTATTGGTCCCCGTGCTGTAGAAAATCCATCCCTCGCCCTTTTTGTACCCCCTGGTGCCACAAGGGATCATTAGATTGTTAGCCTGCATTGGGTCACAATGGTTCCTTGCTTCTCTTAACCTCTGTGGTGTCACAATGCATCCTATACCCTTTTAGGCCACTTGGTGTTAAAATGAATCATTTGATTCTTGCCCAACATGGTGTCATAATGGTTCCTTGCTTCTATAGGTCCCCATGCTGTCAGAGTTCATCCGTGGTCCTTTTGCGCCCCCTGGTGTCAAAAGGGATTCTTAGGTTGTTAGCCTGCATTGGGTCACAATGGTTCCTTGCTTCTCTTAACCCCTGTGGTGTCACAATGCATCCCATGCCCTTTTAGGCCACTTGATGTCACAATGAATCATTTGATTCTTGGCCTCCATGGTGGCGTAATTGTACCAGGTTTTAATTGGGCCCCATGCTTTCACAATTCATCCCTGGCCCTTTTGGGCCCCCTGGTGTCACAAGGGATCATTAGATTGTTAGCCTCCATTGGGTCACAATGGATCCTTGCTTCTCTTAACCCCTGTGGTGTCACAATGCATCCCATGCCCTTTTAGGCCACTTGGTGTTACAATGACTCATTTGAGTCTTGGCCTCTATGGTGTCATAATGTTTCCAAATTTTCTTGGGCCCAATGCTTTCACAATTCATCCCTGGCCCTTTTACACCCCCTGGTGTCAAATGGGATCCTGGGATTATTAGCCTCCATTGGGTCACAATGGATCCTTGCTTCTCTTAACCCCTGTGGTGTCACAATGCATCCCATGCCCTTTTAGGCCACTTGATGTCACAATGAATCATTTGATTCTTGGCCTCCACGGTGGCATAATAGATCCTTGCTTCTATTGGTCCCCGTGCTGTAACAATCCATCCCTGGCCCTTTTTATAGGCCCATTGGTGTCACAAGGGATCATTAGATTGTTAGCCTGCATTGGGTCACAATGGTTCCTTGCTTCTCTTAACCTCTGTGGTGTCACAATGCATTCCAAGCCCTTTTAGGCCACTTGTTCTTACAATGAACCATTTGATTCTTGGCCTTCATGGTGTCATAATGGTTCCTTGCCTCTATAGGTCCCAATGCGGGCAGAGTTCATCCGTGGTCCTTTTGCGCCCCCTGGTGTCAAAAGGGAATCTTAGATTGTTAGCCTGCCTTGGGTCACAATGGTTCCTTGCTTCTCTTAACCCCTGTGGTGTCACAATGCATCCCATGCCCTTTTAGGCCACTTGATGTCACAATGAATCATTTGATTCTTGGCCTCCATGGTGTCATAATAGTTCCTTGTTTCTATTGGGCCCCATGCTTTCACAATTCATCCCTGGCCCTTTTACGCCCCCTGGTGTCAAATGGGATCCCGGGATTATTAGCCTCCATTGGGTCACAATGGATCCTTGCTTCTCTTAACCCCTGTGCTGTCACAATGCATCCCATGCCCTTTTAGGCCACTTGATGTCACAATGAATCATTTGATTCTTGGCCTCCACGGTGGCATAATAGATCCTTGCTTCTATTGGTCCCCGTGCTGTAACAATCCATCCCTGGCCCTTTTTATACCCCCTGGTGCCACAAGGGATCGTTAGATTGTTAGCCTGCATTGGGTCACAATGGTTCCTTGCTTCTCTTAACCTCTGTGGTGTCACAATGCATTCCAAGCCCTTTTAGGCCACTTGATGTCACAATGAACCATTTGATTCTTGGCCTTCATGGTGTCATAATGGTTCCTTGCTTTTATAGGTCCCCATGCTGTCAGAGTTCATCCGTGGTCCTTTTGCGCCCCCTGGTGTCAAAAGGGATTCTTGGATTGCTAGCCTGCATTGGGTCACAATGGATCCTTGTTTCTCTTAACCCCTGTGCGGTCACAATGCATCCCATGCCCTTTTAGGCCACTTGATGTCACAATGAATCATTTGATTCTTGGCCTCCATGGTGGCGTAATTGTACCAGGTTTTAATTGGGCCCCATGCTTTCACAATACATCCCTGCAGGTTTTAGGCCCATAGGTGTCAAAAGGTATCATTAGATTGTTAGCCTCCATTGGGTCACAATGGATCCTTGCTTCTCTTAACCCCTGTGCTGTCACAATGCATCCCATGCCCTTTTAGGCCACATGATGTCACAATGAATTATTTGATACTTGGCCTCCATGGTGGCAGAATTATACCAGGGTTTAGTTGGGCTCCATGATTTCACAATTCATCCCTACCCCTTTTAGGCCCATTGGTGTCAAAAGGGATTCTTAGATTGTTAGCCTGCATTGGGTCACAATGGATCCTTGCTTCTCTTAACCCCTGTGGTGTCACAATGCATCCCATGCCCTTTTAGGCCACTTGATGTCACAATGAATCATTTGATTCTTGGCCTCCATGGTGGTGTAATTGTACCAGGTTTTAATTGGGACCCATGCTTTCACAATTCATCCCTGCCACTTTTAGGCCCATTGGTGTCACAAGGGATCATTAGATTGTTAGCCTCCATTGGGTCACTATGGTTCCTTGCTTCTCTTAACCTCTGTGGTGTCACAATGCATCCCATGCCCTTTTAGGCCACTTGATGACACAATGAATTATTTGATTCTTGGCCTCCATGGTGGCATAATAGATCCTTGCTTCTATTGGTCCCCGTGCTGTAACAATTCATCCCTGGCCCTTTTAGGACCATTTGTGTCACAAGGGATCATTAGATTGTTAGCCTGCATTGGGTCACAATGGTTCCTTGCTTCTCTTAACCTCTGTGGTGTCACAATGCATCCTATACCCTTTTAGGCCACTTGGTGTTAAAATGAATCATTTGATTCTTGCCCAACATGGTGTCATAATGGTTCCTTGCTTCTATAGGTCCCCATGCTGTCAGAGTCCATCCGTGGTCCTTTTGCGCCCCCTGGTGTCAAAAGGGATTCTTAGATTGTTAGCCTGCATTGGGTCACAATGGTTCCTTGCTTCTCTTAACCCCTGTGGTGTCACAATGCATCCCATGCCCTTTTAGGCCTCTTGATGTCACAATGAATCATTTGATTCTTGGCCTCCATGGTGGCATAATAGATCCTTGCTTCTATTGGTCCCTGTGCTGTAACAATCCATCCCTGGCCCTATTTATACCCCCTGGTGCCACAAGGGATCATTAGATTGTTAGCCTGCATTGGGTCACAATGGTTCCTTGCTTCTCTTAACCTCTGTGGTGTCACAATGCATCCTATACCCTTTTAGGCCACTTGGTGTTAAAATGAATCATTTGATTCTTGCCCAACATGGTGTCATAATGGTTCCTTGCTTCTATAGGTCCCCATGTTGTCGCAGTTCATCCGTGGTCCTTTTGCGCCCCCTGGTGTCAAAAGGGATTCTTAGGTTGTTAGCCTGCATTGGGTCACAATGGTTCCTTGCTTCTCTTAACCCCTGTGGTGTCACAATGCATCCCATGCCCTTTTAGGCCACTTGATGTCACAATGAATCATTTGATTCTTGGCCTCCATGGTGGCGTAATTGTACCAGGTTTTAATTGGGCCCCATGCTTTCACAATTCATCCCTGGCCCTTTTGGGCCCCCTGGTGTCACAAGGGATCATTAGATTGTTAGCCTCCATTGGGTCACAATGGATCCTTGCTTCTCTTAACCCCTGTGGTGTCACAATGCATCCCATGCCCTTTTAGGCCACTTGGTGTTACAATGACTCATTTGAGTCTTGGCCTCTATGGTGTCATAATGTTTCCAAATTTTCTTGGGCCCAATGCTTTCACAATTCATCCCTGGCCCTTTTACACCCCCTGGTGTCAAATGGGATCCTGGGATTATTAGCCTCCATTGGGTCACAATGGATCCTTGCTTCTCTTAACCCCTGTGGTGTCACAATGCATCCCATGCCCTTTTAGGCCACTTGATGTCACAATGAATCATTTGATTCTTGGCCTCCACGGTGGCATAATAGATCCTTGCTTCTATTGGTCCCCGTGCTGTAACAATCCATCCCTGGCCCTTTTTATAGGCCCATTGGTGTCACAAGGGATCATTAGATTGTTAGCCTGCATTGGGTCACAATGGTTCCTTGCTTCTCTTAACCTCTGTGGTGTCACAATGCATTCCAAGCCCTTTTAGGCCACTTGTTCTTACAATGAACCATTTGATTCTTGGCCTTCATGGTGTCATAATGGTTCCTTGCCTCTATAGGTCCCAATGCTGGCAGAGTTCATCCGTGGTCCTTTTGCGCCCCCTGGTGTCAAAAGGGAATCTTAGATTGTTAGCCTGCATTGGGTCACAATGGTTCCTTGCTTCTCTTAACCCCTGTGGTGTCACAATGCATCCCATGCCCTTTTAGGCCACTTTATGTCACAATGAATCATTTGATTCTTGGCCTCCATGGTGTCATAATAGTTCCTTGTTTCTATTGGTCCCCGTGCTGTAACAATTCATCCCTGGCCCTTTTAGGCCCATTGGTGTCACAAGGGATCATTAGATTGTTAGCCTCCATTGGGTCACAATGGATCCGTGCTTCTCTTAACCCCTGTGGTGTCACAATGCATCCCATGCCCTTTTAGGCCACTTGATGTCACAATGAATCATTTGATTCTTGGCCTCCACGGTGGCATAATAGATCCTTGCTTCTATTGGTCCCCGTGCTGTAACAATCCATCCCTGGCCCTTTTTATAGGCCCATTGGTGTCACAAGGGATCATTAGATTGTTAGCCTGCATTGGGTCACAATGGTTCCTTGCTTCTCTTAACCTCTGTGGTGTCACAATGCATCCCAAGCCCTTTTAGGCCACTTGGTCTTACAATGAACCATTTGATTCTTGGCCTTCATGGTGTCATAATGGTTCCTTGCTTCTATAGGTCCCCATGCTGTCAGAGTCCATCCGTGGTCCTTTTGCGCCCCCTGGTGTCAAAAGGGATTCTTAGATTGTTAGCCTGCATTGGGTCACAATGGTTCCTTGCTTCTCTTAACCCCTGTGGTGTCACAATGCATCCCATGCCCTTTTAGGCCACTTGATGTCACAATGAATCATTTGATTCTTGGCCTCCAGGGTGGCGTAATTGTACCAGGTTTTACTTGGGCCCCATGCTTTCACAATTCATCCCTGCCCCTTTTAGGCCCATTGGTGTCACAAGGGATCATTAGATTGTTAGCCTGCATTGGGTCACAATGGTTCCTTGCTTCTCTTAACCCCTGTGGTGTCACAATGCATTCCAAGACCTTTTAGGCCACTTCGTCTTACAATGAATCATTTGATTCTGGGCCTCCATGGTGTCATAATGGTTCCTTGTTTCTATAGGTCCCCATGCTGTCAAAATTCATCCCTGGCCCTTTTACGCCCCCTGGTGTCAAATGGGATCCTGGGATTATTAGCCTCCATTGGGTCACAATGGATCCTTGCTTCTCTTAAGCCCTGTGCTGTCACAATGCATCCCATGCCCTTTTAGGCCACTTGATGTCACAATGAATCATTTGATTCTTGGCCTCCATGGTGGCGTAATTGTACCAGGTTTTAGTTGGGCCCCATGCTTTCACAATAAATCCCTGCCACTTTTAGGCCCATTGGTGTCAAAAGGGATCATTAGATTGTTAGCCTGCATTGGGTCACAATGGATCCTTGCTTCTCTTAACCCCTGTGCTGTCACAATGCATCCCATGCCCTTTTAGGCCTCTTGATGTCACAATGAATCATTTGATTCTTGGCCTCCACGGTGGCATAATAGATCCTTGCTTCTATTGGTCCCCGAGCAGTAACAATTCATCCCTGGCACTTTTTATACCCCCTGGTGCCACAAGGGATCATTAGATTGTTAGTCTGCATTGGGTCACAATGGTTCCTTGCTTCTCTTAACCTCTGTGGTGTCACAATGCATCCCATGCCCTTTTAGGCCACTTGATGTCACAATGAATCATTTGATTCTTGGCCTCCATGGTGGCAGAATTGTACCAGGTTTTACTTGGGCCCCATGCTTTCACAATTCATCCCTGCCCCTTTTAGGCCCATTGGTGTCACAAGGGATCATTAGATTGTTAGCCTCCATTGGGTCACAATGGTTCCTTGCTTCTTTTAACCTCTGTGGTGTCACAATGCATCCCATGCCCTTTTAGGCCACTTGATGTCACAATGAATCATTTGATTCTGGGACTCCATGGTGTCATAATGGTTCCTTGTTTATACTGGGCCCCATGCTGTCACAATTCTTCCCTGGCCCTTTTACGCCAATGGTGTCTAATGGGATCCTGGGATTATTAGCCTCCATTGCGTCACAATGGATCCTTGCTTCTCTTAACCCCTGTGCTGTCACAATGCATCCCATGCCCTTTTAGGCCACTTGATGTCACAATGAATCATTTGATTCTTGGCCTCCATGGTGGCATAATAGATCCTTGCTTCTATTGGTCCCCGTGCTGTAACAATCCATCCCTGGCCCTTTTTATACCCCCTAGTGTCACAAGGGATCATTATATTGTCAGCCTGCATTGGGTCACAATGGTTCCTTGCTTCTCTTAACCTCTGTGGTGTCACAATGCATCCCATGCCCTTTTAGGCCACTTGATGTCACAATGAATCATTTGATTCTTGGCCTCCATGGTGTCATAATGGTTCCTTGCTTCTATAGGTCCCCATGCTGTCAGAGTCCATCCGTGGTCCTTTTGCGCCCCCTGGTGTCAAAAGGGATTCTTAGATTGTTAGCCTGCATTGGGTCACAATGGATCCTGGCTTCTCTTAACCCCTGTGCTGCCACAATGCATCCCATGCCCTTTTAGGCCACTTGATGTCACAATGAATCATTTAAATCTTGGCCTCCATGGTGGCGTAATTGTACCAGGTTTTAATTGGGCCCCATGCTTTCACAATACATCCCTGCCCCTTTTATGCCCATTGGTGTCAAAAGGGATCATTAGATTGTTAGCCTCCATTGGGTCACAATGGATCCTTGCTTCTCTTAACCCCTGTGGTGTCACAATGCATCCCATGCCCTTTCAGGCCACATGATGTCACAATGAATCATTTGATTCTTGGCCTCCACGGTGGCATAAGAGATCCTTGATTCTATTGGTCCCCGTGCTGTAACAATCCATCCCTGGCCCTTTTTATACCCCCTGGTGCCACAAGGGATCATTAGATTGTTAGCCTGCATTGGGTCACAATGGTTCCTTGCTTCTCCTAACCCCTATGCTGTCACAATGCATCCCATGCCCTTTTAGGCCACTTGGTCTTAGAATGAACCATTTGATTCTTGGCCTCCATGGTGTGATAATGGTTCCTTGTTTCTATTGGGCCCCATGCTGTCACAATTCATCCCTGGTCCTTTTGCGCCCCCTGGTGTCAAGTGGGATTCTTAGATTGTTAGCCTGCATTGGGTCACAATGGATCCTTGCTTCTCTTAACCCCTGTGCTGTCACAATGCATCCCATGCCCTTTTAGGCCACTTGATGTCACAATGAATCATTTGATTCTTGGCCTCCATGGTGGCATAATTGTACCAGGTTTTACTTGGGCCCCATGCTTTCACAATTCATCCCTGGCCCTTTTAGGCCCATTGGTGTCACAAGGGATCATTAGATTGTTAGCCTGCATTGGGTCACAATGGTTCCTTGCTTCTCTTAACCTCTGTGGTGTCACAATGCATCCCATGCCCTTTTAGGCCACTTGATGTCACAATGAATCATTTGATTCTTGGCCTTCATGGTGTCATAATGGTTCCTTGCTTCTATAGGTCCCCATGCTGTCAGAGTTCATCCGTGGTCCTTTTACGCCCCCTGGTGTCAAAAGGGATTCTTAGATTATTAGATTGTTAGCCTGCATTGGGTCACAATGGATCCTGGCTTCTGTTAACCCCTGTGCTGTCACAATGCATCCCATGCCCTTTTAGGCCACTTGATGTCACAATGAATCATTTAAATCTTGGCCTCCATGGTGGCGTAATTGTACCAGGTTTTAATTGGGCCCCATGCTTTCACAATACATCCCTGCCCCTTTTAGGCCCATTGGTGTCACAAGGGATCATTAGATTGTTAGCCTCCATTGGGTCACAATGGATCCTTGCTTCTCTTTACCCCTGTGCTGTCACAATGCATCCCATGCCCTTTTAGGCCACATGATGTCACAATGAATCACTTGATTCTTGGCCTCCACGGTGGCATAATAGATCCTTGCTTCTATTGGTCCCCGTGCTGTAACAATCCATCCCTGGCCCTTTTTATACCCCCTGGTGCCACAAGGGATCATTAGATTGTTAGCCTGCATTGGGTCACAATGGTTCCTTGCTTCTCTTAACCCCTGTGGTGTCACAATGCATCCCATGCCCTTTTAGGCCACTTGATGTCACAATGAATCATTTGATTCTTGGCCTCCACGGTGGCATAGTAGATCCTCGCTTCTATTGGTCCCCGTGCTGTATCAATCCATCCCTGGCCCTTTTTATGCCCCCTGGTGCCACAAGGGATAATTAGATTGTAAGCCTGCATTGGGTCACAATGGTTCCTTGCTTCTCTTAACCTCTGTGGTGTCACAATGCATTCCAAGCCCTTTTAGGCCACTTGATGTCACAATGAATCGTTTGATTCTTGGCCTCCATGGTGTCATAATGGTTCCTTGTTTCGATTGGGCCCCATGCTGTCACAATTCATCCCTGGCCCTTTTACGCCCCCTGGTGTCAAATGGGATCCTGGGATTATTAGCCTCCATTGGGTCACAATGGATCCTTGCTTCTCTTAACCCCTGTGCTGTCACAATGCATCCCATGCCCTTTTAGGCCACTTGATGTCACAATGAATCATTTGATTGTTGGCCTCCATGGTGGCATAATAAATCCTTGCTTCTCTTGGTCCCCGTGCTGTAACAATCCATCCCTGGCCCTTTTTATACCCCCTGGTGCCACAAGGGATCATTAGATTGTTAGCCTGCATTGGGTCACAATGGTTCCTTGCTTCTCTTAACCTCTGTGGTGTCACAATGCATTCCAAGCCCTTTTAGGCCACTAGATGTCACAATGAACCATTTGATTCTTGGCCTTCATGGTGTCATAATGGTTCCTTGCTTCTACAGGTTCCCATGCTGTCAGAGTTCATCCGTGGTCCTTTTGCGCCCCCTGGTGTCAAAAGGGATTCTTAGATTGTTAGCCTGCATTGGGTCACAATGGTTCCTTGCTTCTCTTAACCCCTGTGGTGTCACAATGCATCCCATGCCCTTTTAGGCCACTTGATGTCACAATGAATCATTTGATTCTTGGCCTCCATGGTGGCATAATTGTACCAGGTTTTACTTGGGCCCCATGCTTTCACAATTCATCCCTGCCCCTTTTAGGCCCATTGGTGTCACAAGGGATCATTAGATTGTTAGCCTGCATTGGGTCACAATGGTTCCTTGCTTCTCTTAACCTCTGTGGTGTCACAATGCATTCCAAGCCCTTTTAGGCCACTAGATGTCACAATGAACCATTTGATTCTTGGCCTTCATGGTGTCATAATGGTTCCTTGCTTCTATAGGTCCCCACGCTGTCAAGGTTCATCCGTGGTCCTTTTGCGCCCCCTGGTGTCAAAAGGGATTCTTAGATTCTTAGATTGTTAGCCTGCATTGGGTCACAATGGTTCCTTGCTTCTCTTAACCCCTGTGGTGTCACAATGCATCCCATGCCCTTTTAGGCCACTTGATGTCACAATGAATCATTTGATTCTTGGCCTCCATGGTGGCATAATGGTTCCTTGTTTCTATTGGGCCCCATGCTGTCACAAATCATCCCTGGCCCTTTTACGCCCCCTGGTGTCAAATGGGATCCTGGGATTATTAGCTTCCATTGGGTCACAATGGTTCCTTGCTTCTCTTAACCCCTGTGCTGTCACAATGCATCCCATGCCCTTTTAGGCCACATGATGTCACAATGAATCATTTGATTCTTGGCCTCCACGGTGGCATAATAGATCCTTGCTTCTATTGGTCCCCGTGCTGTAACAATCCATCCCTGGCCCTTTTTATACCCCCTGGTGCCACAAGGGATCATTAGATTGTTAGCCTGCATTGGGTCACAATGGTTCCTTGTTTCTCTTAACCCCTGTGCTGTCACAATGCATCCCATGCCCTTTTAGGCCACTTGATGTCACAATGAATCATTTGATTCTTGGCCTCCATGGTGGCATAATAAATCCTTGCTTCTATTGGTACCCGTGCTGTAACAATCCATCCCTGGCCCTTTTTATACCCCCTGGTGCCACAAGGGATCATTAGATTGTTAGCCTGCATTGGGTCACAATGGTTCCTTGCTTCTCTTAACCCCTGTGGTGTCACAATGCATTCCAAGCCCTTTTAGGCCACTTGGTCTTACAATGAACCATTTGATTCTTGGCCTCCATGGTGGCATAATTGTACCAGGTTTTACTTGGGCCCCATGCTTTCACAATTCATCCCTGCCCCTTTTAGGCCCATTGGTTTCACAAGGGATCATTAGATTGTTAGCCTCCATTGGGTCACAATGGATCCTTGCTTCTCTTAACCCCTGTGGTGTCACAATGCATCCCATGCCCTTTTAGGCCACTTGATGTCACAATGAATCATTTGATTCTTGGCCTCCATGGTGTCATAATGGTTCCTTGTTTCTATTTGTCCCCGTGCTGTCACAATTCATCCCTGGCCCTTTTACGGCCCCTGGTGTCAAATGGGATCCTGGGATTATTAGCCTCCATTGGGTCACAATGGATCCTTGCTTCTCTTAACCCCTGTGGTGTCACAATGCATCCCATGCCCTTTTAGGCCACTTGATGTCACAATGAATCATTTGATTCTTGGCCTCCATGGTGGCGTAATTGTACCAGGTTTTACTTGGGCCCCATGCTTTCACAATACATCCCTGCCACTTTTAGGCCCATTGGTGTCAAAAGGGATCATTAGATTGTTAGCCTGCATTGGGTCACAATGGATCCTTCCTTCTCTTAACCCCTGTGCTGTCACAATGCATCCCATGCCCTTTTAGGCCACTTGATGTCACAATGAATCATTTGATTCTTGGCCTCCATGGTGGCATAATAGATCCTTGCTTCTATTGTTCCCCGTGCTGTAACAATCCATCCCTGGCCCTTTTTATACCCCCTGGTGCCACAAGGGATCATTAGATTGTTAGTCTGCATTGGGTCACAATGGTTCCTTGCTTCTCTTAACCTCTGTGGTGTCACAATGCATTCCAAGCCCTTTTAGGCCACTTGGTCTTACAATGAACAATTTGATTCTTGGCTTTCATGGTCTCATAATGTTTCCTTGCTTCTATAGGTCCCCATGCTGTCAGAGTTCATCCGTGGTCCTTTTGCGCCCCCTGGTGTCAAAAGGGATTCTTAGATTGTTAGCCTGCATTGGGTCACAATGGTTCCTTGCTTCTCTTAACCCCTGTGGTGTCACAATGCATCCCATGCCCTTTTAGGCCACTTGATGTCACAATGAACCATTTGAGTCTTGGCCTCCATGGTGTCATAATGGTTCCTTGTTTCTATTGGGCCCCATGCTGTCACAATTCATCCCTGGCCCTTTTAGGCCCATTGGTGTCAAATGGGATCCTGGGATTATTAGCCTCCATTGGGTCACAATGGATCCTTGCTTCTCTTAAGCCCTGTGCTGTCACAATGCATCCCATGCCCTTTTAGGCCACTTGATGTCACAATGAATCATTTGATTCTTGGCCTCCATGGTGGCGTAATTGTACCAGGTTTTAGTTGGGCCCCATGCTTTCACAATAAATCCCTGCCACTTTTAGGCCCATTGGTGTCAAAAGGGATCATTAGATTGTTAGCCTGCATTGGGTCACAATGGATCCTTGCTTCTCTTAACCCCTGTGCTGTCACAATGCATCCCATGCCCTTTTAGGCCTCTTGATGTCACAATGAATCATTTGATTCTTGGCCTCCACGGTGGCATAATAGATCCTTGCTTCTATTGGTCCCCGAGCAGTAACAATTCATCCCTGGCCCTTTTTATACCCCCTGGTGCCACAAGGGATCATTAGATTGTTAGTCTGCATTGGGTCACAATGGTTCCTTGCTTCTCTTAACCTCTGTGGTGTCACAATGCATCCCATGCCCTTTTAGGCCACTTGATGTCACAATGAATCATTTGATTCTTGGCCTCCATGGTGGCAGAATTGTACCAGGTTTTACTTGGGCCCCATGCTTTCACAATTCATCCCTGCCCCTTTTAGGCCCATTGGTGTCACAAGGGATCATTAGATTGTTAGCCTCCATTGGGTCACAATGGTTCCTTGCTTCTTTTAACCTCTGTGGTGTCACAATGCATCCCATGCCCTTTTAGGCCACTTGATGTCACAATGAATCATTTGATTCTGGGACTCCATGGTGTCATAATGGTTCCTTGTTTATACTGGGCCCCATGCTGTCACAATTCTTCCCTGGCCCTTTTACGCCAATGGTGTCTAATGGGATCCTGGGATTATTAGCCTCCATTGCGTCACAATGGATCCTTGCTTCTCTTAACCCCTGTGCTGTCACAATGCATCCCATGCCCTTTTAGGCCACTTGATGTCACAATGAATCATTTGATTCTTGGCCTCCATGGTGGCATAATAGATCCTTGCTTCTATTGGTCCCCGTGCTGTAACAATCCATCCCTGGCCCTTTTTATACCCCCTAGTGTCACAAGGGATCATTATATTGTCAGCCTGCATTGGGTCACAATGGTTCCTTGCTTCTCTTAACCTCTGTGGTGTCACAATGCATCCCATGCCCTTTTAGGCCACTTGATGTCACAATGAATCATTTGATTCTTGGCCTCCATGGTGTCATAATGGTTCCTTGCTTCTATAGGTCCCCATGCTGTCAGAGTCCATCCGTGGTCCTTTTGCGCCCCCTGGTGTCAAAAGGGATTCTTAGATTGTTAGCCTGCATTGGGTCACAATGGATCCTGGCTTCTCTTAACCCCTGTGCTGCCACAATGCATCCCATGCCCTTTTAGGCCACTTGATGTCACAATGAATCATTTAAATCTTGGCCTCCATGGTGGCGTAATTGTACCAGGTTTTAATTGGGCCCCATGCTTTCACAATACATCCCTGCCCCTTTTATGCCCATTGGTGTCAAAAGGGATCATTAGATTGTTAGCCTCCATTGGGTCACAATGGATCCTTGCTTCTCTTAACCCCTGTGGTGTCACAATGCATCCCATGCCCTTTCAGGCCACATGATGTCACAATGAATCATTTGATTCTTGGCCTCCACGGTGGCATAAGAGATCCTTGATTCTATTGGTCCCCGTGCTGTAACAATCCATCCCTGGCCCTTTTTATACCCCCTGGTGCCACAAGGGATCATTAGATTGTTAGCCTGCATTGGGTCACAATGGTTCCTTGCTTCTCCTAACCCCTGTGCTGTCACAATGCATCCCATGCCCTTTTAGGCCACTTGGTCTTAGAATGAACCATTTGATTCTTGGCCTCCATGGTGTGATAATGGTTCCTTGTTTCTATTGGGCCCCATGCTGTCACAATTCATCCCTGGTCCTTTTGCGCCCCCTGGTGTCAAGTGGGATTCTTAGATTGTTAGCCTGCATTGGGTCACAATGGATCCTTGCTTCTCTTAACCCCTGTGCTGTCACAATGCATCCCATGCCCTTTTAGGCCACTTGATGTCACAATGAATCATTTGATTCTTGGCCTCCATGGTGGCATAATTGTACCAGGTTTTACTTGGGCCCCATGCTTTCACAATTCATCCCTGCCCCTTTTAGGCCCATTGGTGTCACAAGGGATCATTAGATTGTTAGCCTCCATTGGGTCACAATGGTTCCTTGCTTCTCTTAACCCCTGTGGTGTCACAATGCATCCCATGCCCTTTTAGGCCACTTGATGTCACAATGAATCATTTGATTCTTGGCCTTCATGGTGTCATAATGGTTCCTTGCTTCTATAGGTCCCCATGCTGTCAGAGTTCATCCCTGGCCCTTTTACGCCCCCTGGTGTCAAAAGGGATTCTTAGATTATTAGATTGTTAGCCTGCATTGGGTCACAATGGATCCTGGCTTCTGTTAACCCCTGTGCTGTCACAATGCATCCCATGCCCTTTTAGGCCACTTGATGTCACAATGAATCATTTAAATCTTGGCCTCCATGGTGGCGTAATTGTACCAGGTTTTAATTGGGCCCCATGCTTTCACAATACATCCCTGCCCCTTTTAGGCCCATTGGTGTCACAAGGGATCATTAGATTGTTAGCCTCCATTGGGTCACAATGGATCCTTGCTTCTCTTTACCCCTGTGCTGTCACAATGCATCCCATGCCCTTTTAGGCCACATGATGTCACAATGAATCATTTGATTCTTGGCCTCCACGGTGGCATAATAGATCCTTGCTTCTATTGGTCCCCGTGCTGTAACAATCCATCCCTGGCCCTTTTTATACCCCCTGGTGCCACAAGGGATCATTAGATTGTTAGCCTGCATTGGGTCACAATGGTTCCTTGCTTCTCTTAACCCCTGTGGTGTCACAATGCATCCCATGCCCTTTTAGGCCACTTGATGTCACAATGAATCATTTGATTCTTGGCCTCCATGGTGGCATAATTGTACCAGGTTTTACTTGGGCCCCATGCTTTCACAATTCCTCCCTGCCCCTTTTAGGCCCATTGGTGTCACAAGGGATCATTAGATTGTTAGCCTGCATTGGGTCACAATGGTTCCTTGCTTCTCTTAACCCCTGTGGTGTCACAATGCATCCCATGCCCTTTTAGGCCACTTGATGTCACAATGAATCATTTGATTCTTGGCCTCCACGGTGGCATAGTAGATCCTCGCTTCTATTGGTCCCCGTGCTGTATCAATCCATCCCTGGCCCTTTTTATGCCCCCTGGTGCCACAAGGGATCATTAGATTGTTAGCCTGCATTGGGTCACAATGGTTCCTTGCTTCTCTTAACCTCTGTGGTGTCACAATGCATTCCAAGCCCTTTTAGGTCACTTGATGTCACAATGAATCGTTTGATTCTTGGCCTCCATGGTGTCATTATGGTTCCTTGTTTCGATTGGGCCCCATGCTGTCACAATTCTTCCCTGGCCCTTTTACGCCAATGGTGTCTAATGGGATCCTGGGATTATTAGCCTCCATTGGGTCACAATGGATCCTTGCTTCTCTTAACCCCTGTGCTGTCACAATGCATCCCATGCCCTTTTAGGCCACTTGATGTCACAATGAATCATTTGATTGTTGGCCTCCATGGTGGCATAATAAATCCTTGCTTCTCTTGGTCCCCGTGCTGTAACAATCCATCCCTGGCCCTTTTTATACCCCCTGGTGCCACAAGGGATCATTAGATTGTTAGCCTGCATTGGGTCACAATGGTTCCTTGCTTCTCTTAACCTCTGTGGTGTCACAATGCATTCCAAGCCCTTTTAGGCCACTAGATGTCACAATGAACCATTTGATTCTTGGCCTTCATGGTGTCATAATGGTTCCTTGCTTCTACAGGTCCCCATGCTGTCAGAGTTCATCCGTGGTCCTTTTGCGCCCCCTGGTGTCAAAAGGGATTCTTAGATTGTTAGCCTGCATTGGGTCACAATGGTTCCTTGCTTCTCTTAACCCCTGTGCTGTCACAATGCATCCCATGCCCTTTTAGGCCACTTGATGTCACAATGAATCATTTGATTCTTGGCCTCCATGGTGTGGTAATGGTTCCTTGTTTCTATTGGGCCCCATGCTGTCACAATTCATCCCTGCCCCTTTTAGGCCCATTGGTGTCACAAGGGATCATTAGATTGTTAGCCTGCATTGGGTCACAATGGTTCCTTGCTTCTCTTAACCTCTGTGGTGTCACAATGCATTCCAAGCCCTTTTAGGCCACTAGATGTCACAATGAACCATTTGATTCTTGGCCTTCATGGTGTCATAATGGTTCCTTGCTTCTATACGTCCCCACGCTGTCAAGGTTCATCCGTGGTCCTTTTGCGCCCCCTGGTGTCAAAAGGGATTCTTAGATTCTTAGATTGTTAGCCTGCATTGGGTCACAATGGTTCCTTGCTTCTCTTAACCCCTGTGGTGTCACAATGCATCCCATGCCCTTTTAGGCCACTTGATGTCACAATGAATCATTTGATTCTTGGCCTCCATGGTGGCATAATGGTTCCTTGTTTCTATTGGGCCCCATGCTGTCACAAATCATCCCTGGCCCTTTTACGCCCCCTGGTGTCAAATGGGATCCTGGGATTATTAGCCTCCATTGGGTCACAATGGTTCCTTGCTTCTCTTAACCCCTGTGCTGTCACAATGCATCCCATGCCCTTTTAGGCCACATGATGTCACAATGAATCATTTGATTCTTGGCCTCCACGGTGGCATAATAGATCCTTGGTTCTATTGGTCCCCGTGCTGTAACAATCCATCCCTGGCCCTTTTTATACCCCCTGGTGCCACAAGGGATCATTAGATTGTTAGCCTGCATTGGGTCACAATGGTTCCTTGCTTCTCTTAACCCCTGTGGTGTCACAATGCATCCCATGCCCTTTTAGGCCACTTGATGTCACAATGAATCATTTGATTCTTGGCCTCCATGGTGGCATAATAAATCCTTGCTTCTATTGGTCCCCGTGCTGTAACAATCCATCCCTGGCCCTTTTTATACCCCCTGGTGCCACAAGGGATCATTAGATTGTTAGCCTGCATTGGGTCACAATGGTTCCTTGCTTCTCTTAACCTCTGTGGTGTCACAATTCATTCCAAGCCCTTTTAGGCCACTAGATGTCACAATGAACCATTTGATTCTTGGCCTTCATGGTGTCATAATGGTTCCTTGGTTCTACAGGTCCCCATGCTGTCAGAGTTCATCCGTGGTCCTTTTGCGCCCCCTGGTGTCAAAAGGGATTCTTAGATTCTTAGATTGTTAGCCTGCATTGGGTCACAGTGGTTCCTTGCTTCTCTTAACCCCTGTGGTGCCACAATGCATCCCATGCCCTTTTAGGCCACTTGATGTCACAATGAATCATT
Organism: Cinclus cinclus; assembly: GCF_963662255.1. Taxonomy (NCBI): domain Eukaryota; kingdom Metazoa; phylum Chordata; class Aves; order Passeriformes; family Cinclidae; genus Cinclus; species Cinclus cinclus. The sequence goes on from NC_085052.1 coordinate 37,246,160, forward strand.
TGATTCTTGGCCTCCATGGTGTCATAATGGTTCCTTGTTTCTATTGGGCCCGATGCTGTCACAATTCATCCCTGTCCCTTTTACGCCCCCTGGTGTCAAATGGGATCCTGGGATTATTAGCCTCCATTGGGTCACAATGGTTCCTTGCTTCTCTTAACCCCTGTGCTGTCACAATGCATCCCATGCCCTTTTAGGCCACTTGATGTCACAATGAATCATTTGATTCTTGGCCTCCATGGTGGCATAATAGATCCTTGCTTCTATTGGTCCCCGTGCTGTAACAATCCATCCCTGGCCCTTTTTATACCCCCTGGTGCCACAAAGGATCATTAGATTGTTAGCCTGCATTGGGTCACAATGGTTCCTTGCTTCTCTTAACCTCTGTGGTGTCACAATGCATTCCAAGCCCTTTTAGGCCACTTGACCTTGCAATGAACCATTTGATTCTTGGCCTCCATGGTGTCATAATGGTTCCTTGCTTCTATACGTCCCCACGCTGTCAAGGTTCATCCGTGGTCCTTTTGCGCCCCCTGGTGTCAAAAGGGATTCTTAGATTGTTAGCCTGCATTGGGTCACAATGGATCCTTGCTTCTCTTAACCCCTGTGGTGTCACAATGCATCCCATGCCCTTTTAGGCCACTTGATGTCACAATGAATCATTTGATTCTTGGCCTCCATGGTGGCATAATTGTACCAGGTTTTACTTGGGCCCCATGCTTTCACAATTCATCCCTGCCCCTTTTAGGCCCATTGGTGTCACAAGGGATCATTAGATTGTTAGCCTCCATTGGGTCACAATGGATCCTTGCTTCTCTTAACCTCTGTGGTGTCACAATGCATCCCATGCCCTTTTAGGCCACATGATGTCACAATGAATCATTTGATTCTTGGCCTCCATGTTGGCATTATAGATCATTGCTTCTATTGGTCCCCGTGCTGTAATAATCCATCCCTGGCCGTTTTTATGCCCCCTGGTGCCACAAGGGATAATTAGATTGTTAGACTGCATTGGGTCACAATGGTTCCTTGCTTCTCTTAACCTCTGTGGTGTCACAATGCATTCCAATCCCTTTTAGGCCACTTGGTCTTACAATGAACCATTTGATTCTTGGCCTCCATGGTGGCATAATTGTACCAGGTTTTACTTGGGCCCCATGCTTTCACAATTCATCCCTGCCCCTTTTAGGCCCATTGGTGTCACAAGGGATCATTAGATTGTTAGCCTGCATCGGGTCACAATGGTTCCTTGCTTCTCTTAACCTCAGTGGTGTCACAATGCATCCCATGCCCTTTTAGGCCACTTGATGTCACAATGAATCATTTGATTCTTGGCCTTCATGGTGTCATAATGGTTCCTTGCTTCTATAGGTGCCCATGTTGTCAGAGTTCATCCGTGGTCCTTTTGCGCCCCCTAGTGTCAAAAGGGATTCTTAGATTATTAGATTGTTAGCCTGCATTGGGTCACAATGGATCCTTGCTTCTCTTAACCCCTGTGGTGTCACAATGCATCCCATGCCCTTTTAGGCCACTTGATGTCACAATGAATCATTTGATTCTTGGCCTCCACGGTGGCATAGTAGATCCTCGCTTCTATTGGTCCCCGTGCTGTATCAATCCATCCCTGGCCCTTTTTATGCCCCCTGGTGCCACAAGGGATAATTAGATTGTTAGCCTGCATTGGGTCACAATGGTTCCTTGCTTCTCTTAACTTCTGTGGTGTCACAATGCATTCCAAGCCCATTTAGGCCACTTGATGTCACAATGAATCGTTTGATTCTTGGCCTCCATGGTGTCATAATGGTTCCTTGTTTCGATTGGGCCCCATGCTGTCACAATTCATCCCTGGCCCTTTTACGCCCCCTGGTGTCAAATGGGATCCTGGGATTATTAGCCTCCATTGGGTCACAATGGATCCTTGCTTCTCTTAACCCCTGTGCTGTCACAATGCATCCCATGCCCTTTTAGGCCACTTGATGTCACAATGAATCATTTGATTGTTGGCCTCCATGGTGGCATAATAAATCCTTGCTTCTCTTGGTCCCCGTGCTGTAACAATCCATCCCTGGCCCTTTTTATACCCCCTGGTGCCACAAGGGATCATTAGATTGTTAGCCTGCATTGGGTCACAATGGTTCCTTGCTTCTCTTAACCTCTGTGGTGTCACAATGCATTCCAAGCCCTTTTAGGCCACTAGATGTCACAATGAACCATTTGATTCTTGGCCTTCATGGTGTCATAATGGTTCCTTGGTTCTACAGGTCCCCATGCTGTCAGAGTTCATCCGTGGTCCTTTTGCGCCCCCTGGTGTCAAAAGGGATTCTTAGATTGTTAGCCTGCATTGGGTCACAATGGTTCCTTGCTTCTCTTAACCCCTGTGGTGTCACAATGCATCCCATGCCCTTTTAGGCCACTTGATGTCACAATGAATCATTTGATTCTTGGCCTCCATGGTGGCGTAATTGTACCAGGTTTTAATTGGGCCCCATGCTGTCACAATTCTTCCCTGGCCCTTTTACGCCCCCTGGTGTCAAATGGGATCCTGGGATTATTAGCCTCCATTGGGTCACAATGGTTCCTTGCTTCTCTTAACCCCTGTGCTGTCACAATGCATCCCATGCCCTTTTAGGCCACTTGATGTCACAATGAATCATTTGATTCTTGGCCTCCATGGTGGCATAATTGTACCAGGTTTTACTTGGGCCCCATGCTGTAACAATTCATCCCTGGCCCTTTTAGGCCGATTGGTGTCACAAGGGATCATTAGATTGTTAGCCTGCATTGGGTCACAATGGTTCCTTGCTTCTCTTAACCTCTGTGGTGTCACAATGCATCCCATGCCCTTTTAGGCCACTTGATGTCACAATGAATCATTTGATTCTTGGCCTCCATGGTGTCATAATGGTTCCTTGCTTCTATAGGTCCCCATGCTGTCAGAGTCCATCCGTGGTCCTTTTGCGCCCCCTGGTGTCAAAAGGGATTCTTAGATTGTTAGCCTGCATTGGGTCACAATGGATCCTGGCTTGTCTTAACCCCTGTGCTGCCACAATGCATCCCATGTCCTTTTAGGCCACTTGATGTCACAATGAATCATTTAAATCTTGGCCTCCATGGTGGCGTAATTGTACCAGGTTTTAATTGGGCCCCATGCTTTGACAATACATCCCTGCCCCTTTTATGCCCATTGGTGTCAAAAGGGATCATTAGATTGTTAGCCTCCATTGGGTCACAATGGATCCTTGCTTCTCTTAACCCCTGTGGTGTCACAATGCATCCCATGCCCTTTCAGGCCACATGATGTCACAATGAATCATTTGATTCTTGGCCTCCACGGTGGCATAAGAGATCCTTGCTTCTATTGGTCCCCGTGCTGTAACAATCCATCCCTGGCCCTTTTTATACCCCCTGGTGCCAAAAGGGATCATTAGATTGTTAGCCTGCATTGGGTCACAATGGTTCCTTGCTTCTCTTAACCCCTGTGGTGTCACAATGCATCCCATGCCCTTTTAGGCCACTTGGTCTTAGAATGAACCATTTGATTCTTGGCCTCCATGGTGTGATAATGGTTCCTTGTTTCTATTGGGCCCCATGCTGTCACAATTCATCCCTGGCCCTTTTACGCCCCCTGGTGTCAAATGGGATGCTGGGATTATTAGCCTGCATTGGGTCACAATGGTTCCTTGCTTCTCTTAACCCCTGTGCTGTCACAATGCATCCCATGCCCTTTTAGGCCACTTGATGTCACAATGAATCATTTGATTCTTGGCCTCCATGGTGGCGTAATTGTTCCAGGTTTTACTTGGGCCCCATGCTTTCACAATTCATCCCTGCCCCTTTTAGGCCCATTGGTGTCACAAGGGATCATTAGATTGTTAGCCTGCATTGGGTCACAATGGTTCCTTGCTTCTCTTAACCTCTGTGGTGTCACAATGCATCCCATGCCCTTTTAGGCCACTTGATGTCACAATGAATCATTTGATTCTTGGCCTCCATGGTGTCATAATGGTTCCTTGTTTCTATTGGGCCCCATGCTGTCACAATTCATCCCTGGCCCTTTTACGCCCCCTGGTGTCAAATGGGATGCTGGGATTATTAGCCTCCATTGGGTCACAATGGTTCCTTGCTTCTCTTAACCCCTGTGCTGTCACAATGCATCCCATGCCCTTTTAGGCCACTTGATGTCACAATGAATCATTTGATTCTTGGCCTCCTCGGTGGCATAATAGATCCTTGCTTCTATTGGTCCCCGTGCTGTAACAATCCATCCCTGGCCCTTTTTATACCCCCTGGTGCCACAAAGGATCGTGAGATTGTTAGCCTGCATTGGGTCACAATGGTTCCTTGCTTCTCTTAACCTCTGTGGTGTCACAATGCATTCCAAGCCCTTTTAGGCCACTTGGTCTTACAATGAACCATTTGATTCTTGGCCTTCATGGTGTCATAATGGTTCCTTGCTTCAATAGGTCCCCATGCTGTCAGAGTCCATCCGTGGCCCTTTTGCGCCCCTTGGTGTCAAAAGGGATTCTTAGATTGTTAGCCTGCATTGGGTCACAATGGATCCTGGCATCTCTTAACCCCTGTGCTGTCACAATGCATCCCATGCCCTTTTAGGCCACTTGATGTCACAATGAATCATTTAAATCTTGGCCTCCATGGTGGCGTAATTGTACCAGGTTTTAATTGGGCCCCATGCTTTCACAATACATCCCTGCCCCTTTTAGGCCCATTGGTGTCAAAAGGGATCATTAGATTGTTAGACTCCATTGGGTCAAAATGGATCCTTGCTTCTCTTAACCCCTGTGGTGTCACAATGCATCCCATGCCCTTTTAGGCCACTTGATGTCACAATGAATCATTTGATTCTTGGCCTCCATGGTCTCATAATGGTTCCTTGTTTCTATTGGGCCCCATGCTGTCACAATTCATCCCTGGCCCTTTTACGCCCCCTGGTGTCAAATGGGATCCTGGGATTATTAGCCTCCATTGGGTCACAATGGATCCTTGCTTCTCTTAACCCCTGTGCTGTCACAATGCATCCCATGCCCTTTTAGGCCACTTGATGTCACAATGAATCATTTGATTCTTGGCCTCCACGGTGGCATAATAGATCCTTGCTTCTATTGGTCCCCGTGCTGTAACAATCCATCCCTGGCCCTATTTATACCCCCGGTGCCACAAGGGATCATTAGATTGTTAGCCTGCATTGGGTCACAATGGTTCCTTGCTTCTCTTAACCTCTGTGGTGTCACAATGCATTCCAAGCCCTTTTAGGCCACTTGGTCTTACAATGAACCATTTGATTCTTGGCCTTCATGGTGTCATAATGGTTCCTTGCTTCTACAGGTCCCCATGCTGTCAGAGTCCATCCGTGGTCCTTTTGCGCCCCCTGGTGTCAAAAGGGATTCTTAGATTCTTAGATTGTTAGCCTGCATTGGGTCACAATGGATCCTTGCTTCTCTTAACCCCTGTGCTCTCACAATGCATCCCATGCCCTTTTAGGCCACTTGATGTCACAATGAATGATTTAAATCTTGGCCTCAATGGTGGCGTAATTGTACCAGGTTTTAATTGGGCCCCATGCTTTGACAATACATCCCTGCCCCTTTTAGGCCCATTGGTGTCAAAAGGGATCATTAGATTATTAGCCTGCATTGGGTCACAATGGATCCTTGATTCTCTTAACCCCTGTGGTGTCACAATGCATCCCATGCCCTTTTAGGCCACTTGATGTCACAATGAATCATTTGATTCTTGGTCTCCATGGTGGCGTAATTGTACCAGGTTTTACTTGGGCCCCATGCTTTCACAATACATCCCTGCCCCTTTTAGGACCATTGGTGTCAAAAGGGATCATTAGATTGTTAGCCTCCATTGGGTCACAATGGATCCTTGCTTCTCTTAACCTCTGTGGTGTCACAATGCATCCCATGCCCTTTTAGGCCACATGATGTCACAATGAATCATTTGATTCTTGGCCTCCATGGTGGCATAATAGATCCTTGCTTCTATTGGTCCCCGTGCTGTAACAATCCATCCCTGGCCCTTTTTATGCCCCCTGGTGCCACAAGGGATAATTAGATTGTTAGCCTGCATTGGGTCACAATGGTTCCTTGCTTCTCTTAACCTCTGTGGTGTCACAATGCATTCCAAGTCCTTTTAGGCCACTTGGTCTTACAATGAACCATTTGATTCTTGGCCTCCATGGTGTCATAATGGTTCCTTGCTTCTATACGTCCCCATGCTGTCAGAGTTCATCTGTGGTCCTTTTGCGCCTCCTGGTGTCAAGTGGGATTCTTAGATTGTTAGCCTGCATTGGGTCACAATGGATCCTTGCTTCTCTTAACCCCTGTGGTGTCACAATGCATCCCATGCCCTTTCAGGCCACATGATGTCACAATGAATCATTTGATTCTTGGCCTCCACGGTGGCATAAGAGATCCTTGCTTCTATTGGTCCCCGTGCTGTAACAATCCATCCCTGGCCCTTTTTATACCCCCTGGTGCCAAAAGGGATCATTAGATTGTTAGCCTGCATTGGGTCACAATGGTTCCTTGCTTCTCTTAACCCCTGTGGTGTCACAATGCATCCCATGCCCTTTTAGGCCACTTGGTCTTAGAATGAACCATTTGATTCTTGGCCTCCATGGTGTGATAATGGTTCCTTGTTTCTATTGGGCCCCATGCTGTCACAATTCATCCCTGGCCCTTTTACGCCCCCTGGTGTCAAATGGGATGCTGGGATTATTAGCCTGCATTGGGTCACAATGGTTCCTTGCTTCTCTTAACCCCTGTGCTGTCACAATGCATCCCATGCCCTTTTAGGCCACTTGATGTCACAATGAATCATTTGATTCTTGGCCTCCATGGTGGCGTAATTGTTCCAGGTTTTACTTGGGCCCCATGCTTTCACAATTCATCCCTGCCCCTTTTAGGCCCATTGGTGTCACAAGGGATCATTAGATTGTTAGCCTGCATTGGGTCACAATGGTTCCTTGCTTCTCTTAACCTCTGTGGTGTCACAATGCATCCCATGCCCTTTTAGGCCACTTGATGTCACAATGAATCATTTGATTCTTGGCCTCCATGGTGTCATAATGGTTCCTTGTTTCTATTGGGCCCCATGCTGTCACAATTCATCCCTGGCCCTTTTACGCCCCCTGGTGTCAAATGGGATGCTGGGATTATTAGCCTCCATTGGGTCACAATGGTTCCTTGCTTCTCTTAACCCCTGTGCTGTCACAATGCATCCCATGCACTTTTAGGCCACTTGATGTCACAATGAATCATTTGATTCTTGGCCTCCACGGTGGCATAATAGATCCTTGCTTCTTTTGGTCCCCGTGCTGTAACAATCCATCCCTGGCCCTTTTTATACCCCCTGGTGCCACAAAGGATCGTGAGATTGTTAGCCTGCATTGGGTCACAATGGTTCCTTGCTTGTCTTAACCTCTGTGGTGTCACAATGCATTCCAAGCCCTTTTAGGCCACTTGGTCTTACAATGAACCATTTGATTCTTGGCCTTCATGGTGTCATAATGTTTCCTTGCTTCAATAGGTCCCCATGCTGTCAGAGTCCATCCGTGGCCCTTTTGCGCCCCCTGGTGTCAAAAGGGATTCTTAGATTGTTAGCCTGCATTGGGTCACAATGGATCCTGGCATCTCTTAACCCCTGTGCTGTCACAATGCATCCCATGCCCTTTTAGGCCACTTGATGTCACAATGAATCATTTAAATCTTGGCCTCCATGGTGGCGTAATTGTACCAGGTTTTAATTGGGCCCCATGCTTTCACAATACATCCCTGCCCCTTTTAGGCCCATTGGTGTCAAAAGGGATCATTAGATTGTTAGACTCCATTGGGTCAAAATGGATCCTTGCTTCTCTTAACCCCTGTGGTGTCACAATGCATCCCATGCCCTTTTAGGCCACATGATGTCACAATGAATCATTTGATTCTTGGCCTCCATGGTCTCATAATGGTTCCTTGTTTCTATTGGGCCCCATGCTGTCACAATTCATCCCTGGCCCTTTTACGCCCCCTGGTGTCAAATGGGATCCTGGGATTATTAGCCTCCATTGGGTCACAATGGATCCTTGCTTCTCTTAACCCCTGTGCTGTCACAATGCATCCCATGCCCTTTTAGGCCACTTGATGTCACAATGAATCATTTGATTCTTGGCCTCCACGGTGGCATAATAGATCCTTGCTTCTATTGGTCCCCGTGCTGTAACAATCCATCCCTGGCCCTATTTATACCCCCGGTGCCACAAGGGATCATTAGATTGTTAGCCTGCATTGGGTCACAATGGTTCCTTGCTTCTCTTAACCTCTGTGGTGTCACAATGCATTCCAAGCCCTTTTAGGCCACTTGGTCTTACAATGAACCATTTGATTCTTGGCCTTCATGGTGTCATAATGGTTCCTTGCTTCTACAGGTCCCCATGCTGTCAGAGTCCATCCGTGGTCCTTTTGCGCCCCCTGGTGTCAAAAGGGATTCTTAGATTCTTAGATTGTTAGCCTGCATTGGGTCACAATGGATCCTTGCTTCTCTTAACCCCTGTGCTCTCACAATGCATCCCATGCCCTTTTAGGCCACTTGATGTCACAATGAATGATTTAAATCTTGGCCTCAATGGTGGCGTAATTGTACCAGGTTTTAATTGGGCCCCATGCTTTGACAATACATCCCTGCCCCTTTTAGGCCCATTGGTGTCAAAAGGGATCATTAGATTATTAGCCTGCATTGGGTCACAATGGATCCTTGATTCTCTTAACCCCTGTGGTGTCACAATGCATCCCATGCCCTTTTAGGCCACTTGATGTCACAATGAATCATTTGATTCTTGGTCTCCATGGTGGCGTAATTGTACCAGGTTTTACTTGGGCCCCATGCTTTCACAATACATCCCTGCCCCTTTTAGGACCATTGGTGTCAAAAGGGATCATTAGATTGTTAGCCTCCATTGGGTCACAATGGATCCTTGCTTCTCTTAACCTCTGTGGTGTCACAATGCATCCCATGCCCTTTTAGGCCACATGATGTCACAATGAATCATTTGATTCTTGGCCTCCATGGTGGCATAATAGATCCTTGCTTCTATTGGTCCCCGTGCTGTAACAATCCATCCCTGGCCCTTTTTATGCCCCCTGGTGCCACAAGGGATAATTAGATTGTTAGCCTGCATTGGGTCACAATGGTTCCTTGCTTCTCTTAACCTCTGTGGTGTCACAATGCATTCCAAGTCCTTTTAGGCCACTTGGTCTTACAATGAACCATTTGATTCTTGGCCTCCATGGTGTCATAATGGTTCCTTGCTTCTATACGTCCCCATGCTGTCAGAGTTCATCTGTGGTCCTTTTGCGCCTCCTGGTGTCAAGTGGGATTCTTAGATTGTTAGCCTGCATTGGGTCACAATGGATCCTTGCTTCTCTTAACCCCTGTGGTGTCACAATGCATCCCATGCCCTTTCAGGCCACATGATGTCACAATGAATCATTTGATTCTTGGCCTCCACGGTGGCATAAGAGATCCTTGCTTCTATTGGTCCCCGTGCTGTAACAATCCATCCCTGGCCCTTTTTATACCCCCTGGTGCCAAAAGGGATCATTAGATTGTTAGCCTGCATTGGGTCACAATGGTTCCTTGCTTCTCTTAACCCCTGTGGTGTCACAATGCATCCCATGCCCTTTTAGGCCACTTGGTCTTAGAATGAACCATTTGATTCTTGGCCTCCATGGTGTGATAATGGTTCCTTGTTTCTATTGGGCCCCATGCTGTCACAATTCATCCCTGGCCCTTTTACGCCCCCTGGTGTCAAATGGGATGCTGGGATTATTAGCCTGCATTGGGTCACAATGGTTCCTTGCTTCTCTTAACCCCTGTGCTGTCACAATGCATCCCATGCCCTTTTAGGCCACTTGATGTCACAATGAATCATTTGATTCTTGGCCTCCATGGTGGCGTAATTGTTCCAGGTTTTACTTGGGCCCCATGCTTTCACAATTCATCCCTGCCCCTTTTAGGCCCATTGGTGTCACAAGGGATCATTAGATTGTTAGCCTGCATTGGGTCACAATGGTTCCTTGCTTCTCTTAACCTCTGTGGTGTCACAATGCATCCCATGCCCTTTTAGGCCACTTGATGTCACAATGAATCATTTGATTCTTGGCCTCCATGGTGTCATAATGGTTCCTTGTTTCTATTGGGCCCCATGCTGTCACAATTCATCCCTGGCCCTTTTACGCCCCCTGGTGTCAAATGGGATGCTGGGATTATTAGCCTCCATTGGGTCACAATGGTTCCTTGCTTCTCTTAACCCCTGTGCTGTCACAATGCATCCCATGCACTTTTAGGCCACTTGATGTCACAATGAATCATTTGATTCTTGGCCTCCACGGTGGCATAATAGATCCTTGCTTCTTTTGGTCCCCGTGCTGTAACAATCCATCCCTGGCCCTTTTTATACCCCCTGGTGCCAAAAGGGATCATTAGATTGTTAGCCTGCATTGGGTCACAATGGTTCCTTGCTTCTCTTAACCCCTGTGGTGTCACAATGCATCCCATGCCCTTTTAGGCCACTTGGTCTTAGAATGAACCATTTGATTCTTGGCCTCCATGGTGTGATAATGGTTCCTTGTTTCTATTGGGCCCCATGCTGTCACAATTCATCCCTGGCCCTTTTACGCCCCCTGGTGTCAAATGGGATGCTGGGATTATTAGCCTGCATTGGGTCACAATGGTTCCTTGCTTCTCTTAACCCCTGTGCTGTCACAATGCATCCCATGCCCTTTTAGGCCACTTGATGTCACAATGAATCATTTGATTCTTGGCCTCCATGGTGGCGTAATTGTTCCAGGTTTTACTTGGGCCCCATGCTTTCACAATTCATCCCTGCCCCTTTTAGGCCCATTGGTGTCACAAGGGATCATTAGATTGTTAGCCTGCATTGGGTCACAATGGTTCCTTGCTTCTCTTAACCTCTGTGGTGTCACAATGCATCCCATGCCCTTTTAGGCCACTTGATGTCACAATGAATCATTTGATTCTTGGCCTCCATGGTGTCATAATGGTTCCTTGTTTCTATTGGGCCCCATGCTGTCACAATTCATCCCTGGCCCTTTTACGCCCCCTGGTGTCAAATGGGATGCTGGGATTATTAGCCTCCATTGGGTCACAATGGTTCCTTGCTTCTCTTAACCCCTGTGCTGTCACAATGCATCCCATGCACTTTTAGGCCACTTGATGTCACAATGAATCATTTGATTCTTGGCCTCCACGGTGGCATAATAGATCCTTGCTTCTTTTGGTCCCCGTGCTGTAACAATCCATCCCTGGCCCTTTTTATACCCCCTGGTGCCACAAAGGATCGTGAGATTGTTAGCCTGCATTGGGTCACAATGGTTCCTTGCTTGTCTTAACCTCTGTGGTGTCACAATGCATTCCAAGCCCTTTTAGGCCACTTGGTCTTACAATGAACCATTTGATTCTTGGCCTTCATGGTGTCATAATGTTTCCTTGCTTCAATAGGTCCCCATGCTGTCAGAGTCCATCCGTGGCCCTTTTGCGCCCCCTGGTGTCAAAAGGGATTCTTAGATTGTTAGCCTGCATTGGGTCACAATGGATCCTGGCATCTCTTAACCCCTGTGCTGTCACAATGCATCCCATGCCCTTTTAGGCCACTTGATGTCACAATGAATCATTTAAATCTTGGCCTCCATGGTGGCGTAATTGTACCAGGTTTTAATTGGGCCCCATGCTTTCACAATACATCCCTGCCCCTTTTAGGCCCATTGGTGTCAAAAGGGATCATTAGATTGTTAGACTCCATTGGGTCAAAATGGATCCTTGCTTCTCTTAACCCCTGTGGTGTCACAATGCATCCCATGCCCTTTTAGGCCACATGATGTCACAATGAATCATTTGATTCTTGGCCTCCATGGTCTCATAATGGTTCCTTGTTTCTATTGGGCCCCATGCTGTCACAATTCATCCCTGGCCCTTTTACGCCCCCTGGTGTCAAATGGGATCCTGGGATTATTAGCCTCCATTGGGTCACAATGGATCCTTGCTTCTCTTAACCCCTGTGCTGTCACAATGCATCCCATGCCCTTTTAGGCCACTTGATGACACAATGAATCATTTGATTCTTGGCCTCCACGGTGGCATAATAGATCCTTGCTTCTATTGGTCCCCGTGCTGTAACAATCCATCCCTGGCCCTATTTATACCCCCGGTGCCACAAGGGATCATTAGATTGGTAGCCTGCATTGGGTCACAATGGTTCCTTTCTTCTCTTAACCTCTGTGGTGTCACAATGCATTCCAAGCCCTTTTAGGCCACTTGGTCTTACAATGAACCATTTGATTCTTGGCCTTCATGGTGTCATAATGGTTCCTTGCTTCTACAGGTCCCTATGCTGTCAGAGTCCATCCGTGGTCCTTTTGCGCCCCCTGGTGTCAAAAGGGATTCTTAGATTCTTAGATTGTTCGCCTGCATTGGGTCACAATGGTTCCTTGCTTCTCTTAACCCCTGTGCTCTCACAATGCATCCCATGCCCTTTTAGGCCACTTGATGTCACAATGAATCATTTAAATCTTGGCCTCAATGGTGGCGTAACTGTACCAGGTTTTAATTGGGCCCCATGCTTTCACAATTCATCCCTGCCCCTTTTAGGCCCATTGGTGTCAAAAGGGATCATTAGATTATTAGCCTGCATTGGGTCACAATGGATCCTTGATTCTCTTAACCCCTGTGCTGTCACAATGCATCCCATGCCCTTTTAGGCCACATGACGTCACAATGAATCATTTGATTCTTGGCCTCCACGGTGGCATAATAGATCCTTGCTTCTATTGGTCCCCGTGCTGTAACAATCCATCCCTGGCCCTTTTTATACCCCCTGGTGCCACAAGGGATCATTAGATTGTTAGCCTGCATTGGGTCACAATTGTTCCTTGCTTCTCTTAACCTCTGTGGTGTCACAATGCATTCCAAGCCCTTTTAGGCCACTAGATGTCACAATGAACCATTTGATTCTTGGCCTTCATGGTGTCATAATGGTTCCTTGCCTCTATACGTCCCCACGCTGTCAAGGTTCATCCGTGGTCCTTTTGAGCCCCCTGGTGTCAAAAGGGATTCTTAGATTGTTAGCCTGCTTTGGGTCACAATGGTTCCTTGCTTCTCTTAACCCCTGTGCTGTCACAATGCATCCCATGCCCTTTTAGGCCACTTGATGTCACAATGAATCATTTGATTCTTGGTCTCCATGGTGGCGTAATTGTACCAGGTTTTACTTGGGCCCCATGCTTTCACAATACATCCCTGCCCCTTTTAGGACCATTGGTGTCAAAAGGGATCATTAGATTGTTAGCCTCCATTGGGTCACAATGGATCCTTGCTTCTCTTAACCTCTGTGGTGTCACAATGCATCCCATGCCCTTTTAGGCCACATGATGTCACAATGAATCATTTGATTCTTGGCCTCCATGGTGGCATAATAGATCCTTGCTTCTATTGGTCCCCGTGCTGTAACAATCCATCCCTGGCCCTTTTTATGCCCCCTGGTGCCACAAGGGATAATTAGATTGTTAGCCTGCATTGGGTCACAATGGTTCCTTGCTTCTCTTAACCTCTGTGGTGTCACAATGCATTCCAAGCCCTTTTAGGCCACTTGGTCTTACAATGAACCATTTGATTCTTGGCCTCCATGGTGTCATAATGGTTCCTTGCTTCTATACGTCCCCATGCTGTCAGAGTTCATCTGTGGTCCTTTTGCGCCCCCTGGTGTCAAGTGGGATTCTTAGATTGTTAGCCTGCATTGGGTCACAATGGATCCTTGCTTCTCTTAACCCCTGTGGTGTCACAATGCATCCCATGCCCTTTTAGGCAACTTGATGTCACAATGAATCATTTAAATCTTGGCCTCCATGGTGGCGTAATTGTACCAGGTTTTAATTGGGCCCCATGCTGTCACAATTCTTCCCTGGCCCTTTTACGCCCCCTGGTGTCAAATGGGATCCTAGGATTATTAGCCTCCATTGGGTCACAATGGTTCCTTGCTTCTCTTAACCCCTGTGCTGTCACAATGCATCCCATGCCCTTTTAGGCCACTTGATGTCACAATGAATCATTTGATTCTTGGCCTCCATGGTGGCATAATTGTACCAGGTTTTACTTGGGCCCCATGCTTTCACAATTCATCCCTGCCCCTTTTAGGCCCATTGGTGTCACAAGGGATCATTAGATTGTTAGCCTGCATTGGGTCACAATTGTTCCTTGCTTCTCTTAACCTCTGTGGTGTCAAAATGCATCCCATGCCCTTTTAGGCCACTTGATGTCACAATGAATCATTTGATTTTTGGCCTCCATGGTGTCATAATGGTTCCTTGCTTCTATAGGTCCCCATGCTGTCAGAGTCCATCCGTGGTCCTTTTGCGCCCCCTGGTGTCAAAAGGGATTCTTAGATTGTTAGCCTGCATTGGGTCACAATGGATCCTGGCTTGTCTTAACCCCTGTGCTGCCACAATGCATCCCATGCCCTTTTAGGCCACTTGATGTCACAATGAATCATTTAAATCTTGGCCTCCATGGTGGCGTAATTGTACCAGGTTTTAATTGGGCCCCATGCTTTCACAATACATCCCTGCCCCTTTTATGCCCATTGGTGTCAAAAGGGATCATTAGATTGTTAGCCTCCATTGGGTCACAATGGATCCTTGCTTCTCTTAACCCCTGTGGTGTCACAATGCATCCCATGCCCTTTCAGGCCACATGATGTCACAATGAATCATTTGATTCTTGGCCTCCACGGTGGCATAAGAGATCCTTGCTTCTATTCGTCCCCGTGCTGTAACAATCCATCCCTGGCCCTTTTTATACCCCCTGGTGCCAAAAGGGATCATTAGATTGTTAGCCTGCATTGGGTCACAATGGTTCCTTGCTTCTCTTAACCCCTGTGGTGTCACAATGCATCCCATGCCCTTTTAGGCCACTTGGTCTTAGAATGAACCATTTGATTCTTGGCCTCCATGGTGTGATAATGGTTCCTTGTTTCTATTGGGCCCCATGCTGTCACAATTCATCCCTGGCCCTTTTACGCCCCCTGGTGTCAAATGGGATGCTGGGATTATTAGCCTGCATTGGGTCACAATGGTTCCTTGCTTCTCTTAACCCCTGTGCTGTCACAATGCATCCCATGCCCTTTTAGGCCACTTGATGTCACAATGAATCATTTGATTCTTGGCCTCCATGGTGGCGTAATTGTTCCAGGTTTTACTTGGGCCCCATGCTTTCACAATTCATCCCTGCCCCTTTTAGGCCCATTGGTGTCACAAGGGATCATTAGATTGTTAGCCTGCATTGGGTCACAATGGTTCCTTGCTTCTCTTAACCTCTGTGGTGTCACAATGCATCCCATGCCCTTTTAGGCCACTTGATGTCACAATGAATCATTTGATTCTTGGCCTCCATGGTGTCATAATGGTTCCTTGTTTCTATTGGGCCCCATGCTGTCACAATTCATCCCTGGCCCTTTTACGCCCCCTGGTGTCAAATGGGATGCTGGGATTATTAGCCTCCATTGGGTCACAATGGTTCCTTGCTTCTCTTAACCCCTGTGCTGTCACAATGCATCCCATGCCCTTTTAGGCCACTTGATGTCACAATGAATCATTTGATTCTTGGCCTCCTCGGTGGCATAATAGATCCTTGCTTCTTTTGGTCCCCGTGCTGTAACAATCCATCCCTGGCCCTTTTTATACCCCCTGGTGCCACAAAGGATCGTGAGATTGTTAGCCTGCATTGGGTCACAATGGTTCCTTGCTTCTCTTAACCTCTGTGGTGTCACAATGCATTCCAAGCCCTTTTAGGCCACTTGGTCTTACAATGAACCATTTGATTCTTGGCCTTCATGGTGTCATAATGTTTCCTTGCTTCAATAGGTCCCCATGCTGTCAGAGTCCATCCGTGGCCCTTTTGCGCCCCCTGGTGTCAAAAGGGATTCTTAGATTGTTAGCCTGCATTGGGTCACAATGGATCCTGGCATCTCTTAACCCCTGTGCTGTCACAATGCATCCCATGCCCTTTTAGGCCACTTGATGTCACAATGAATCATTTAAATCTTGGCCTCCATGGTGGCGTAATTGTACCAGGTTTTAATTGGGCCCCATGCTTTCACAATACATCCCTGCCCCTTTTAGGCCCATTGGTGTCAAAAGGGATCATTAGATTGTTAGACTCCATTGGGTCAAAATGGATCCTTGCTTCTCTTAACCCCTGTGGTGTCACAATGCATCCCATGCCCTTTTAGGCCACATGATGTCACAATGAATCATTTGATTCTTGGCCTCCATGGTCTCATAATGGTTCCTTGTTTCTATTGGGCCCCATGCTGTCACAATTCATCCCTGGCCCTTTTACGCCCCCTGGTGTCAAATGGGATCCTGGGATTATTAGCCTCCATTGGGTCACAATGGATCCTTGCTTCTCTTAACCCCTGTGCTGTCACAATGCATCCCATGCCCTTTTAGGCCACTTGATGTCACAATGAATCATTTGATTCTTGGCCTCCACGGTGGCATAATAGATCCTTGCTTCTATTGGTCCCCGTGCTGTAACAATCCATCCCTGGCCCTATTTATACCCCCGGTGCCACAAGGGATCATTAGATTGTTAGCCTGCATTGGGTCACAATGGTTCCTTGCTTCTCTTAACCTCTGTGGTGTCACAATGCATTCCAAGCCCTTTTAGGCCACTTGGTCTTACAATGAACCATTTGATTCTTGGCCTTCATGGTGTCATAATGGTTCCTTGCTTCTACAGGTCCCCATGCTGTCAGAGTCCATCCGTGGTCCTTTTGCGCCCCCTGGTGTCAAAAGGGATTCTTAGATTCTTAGATTGTTAGCCTGCATTGGGTCACAATGGATCCTTGCTTCTCTTAACCCCTGTGCTGCCACAATGCATCCCATGCCCTTTTAGGCCACTTGATGTCACAATGAATCATTTAAATCTTGGCCTCCATGGTGGCGTAATTGTACCAGGTTTTAATTGGGCCCCATGCTTTGACAATACATCCCTGCCCCTTTTAGGCCCATTGGTGTCAAAAGTGATCATTAGATTATTAGCCTGCATTGGGTCACAATGGATCCTTGATTCTCTTAACCCCTGTGGTGTCACAATGCATCCCATGCCCTTTTAGGCCACTTGATGTCACAATGAATCATTTGATTCTTGGTCTCCATGGTGGCGTAATTGTACCAGGTTTTACTTGGGCCCCATGCTTTCACAATACATCCCTGCCCCTTTTATGCCCATTGGTGTCAAAAGGGATCATTAGATTGTTAGCCTCCATTGGGTCACAATGGATCCTTGCTTCTCTTAACCTCTGTGGTGTCACAATGCCTCCCATGCCCTTTTAGGCCACATGATGTCACAATGAATCATTTGATTCTTGGCCTCCATGGTGGCATAATAGATCCTTGCTTCTATTGGTCCCCGTGCTGTCACAATCCATCCCTGGCCCTTTTTATGCCCCCTGGTGCCACAAGGGATAATTAGATTGTTAGCCTGCATTGGGTCACAATGGTTCCTTGCTTCTCTTAACCTCTGTGGTGTCACAATGCATTCCAAGTCCTTTTAGGCCACTTGGTCTTACAATGAACCATTTGATTCTTGGCCTCCATGGTGTCATAATGGTTCCTTGCTTCTATACGTCCCCATGCTGTCAGAGTTCATCTGTGGTCCTTTTGCGCCTCCTGGTGTCAAGTGGGATTCTTAGATTGTTAGCCTGCATTGGGTCACAATGGATCCTTGCTTCTCTTAACCCCTGTGGTGTCACAATGCATCCCATGCCCTTTCAGGCCACATGATGTCACAATGAATCATTTGATTCTTGGCCTCCACGGTGGCATAAGAGATCCTTGCTTCTATTGGTCCCCGTGCTGTAACAATCCATCCCTGGCCCTTTTTATACCCCCTGGTGCCAAAAGGGATCATTAGATTGTTAGCCTGCATTGGGTCACAATGGTTCCTTGCTTCTCTTAACCCCTGTGGTGTCACAATGCATCCCATGCCCTTTTAGGCCACTTGGTCTTAGAATGAACCATTTGATTCTTGGCCTCCATGGTGTGATAATGGTTCCTTGTTTCTATTGGGCCCCATGCTGTCACAATTCATCCCTGGCCCTTTTACGCCCCCTGGTGTCAAATGGGATGCTGGGATTATTAGCCTGCATTGGGTCACAATGGTTCCTTGCTTCTCTTAACCCCTGTGCTGTCACAATGCATCCCATGCCCTTTTAGGCCACTTGATGTCACAATGAATCATTTGATTCTTGGCCTCCATGGTGGCGTAATTGTTCCAGGTTTTACTTGGGCCCCATGCTTTCACAATTCATCCCTGCCCCTTTTAGGCCCATTGGTGTCACAAGGGATCATTAGATTGTTAGCCTGCATTGGGTCACAATGGTTCCTTGCTTCTCTTAACCTCTGTGGTGTCACAATGCATCCCATGCCCTTTTAGGCCACTTGATGTCACAATGAATCATTTGATTCTTGGCCTCCATGGTGTCATAATGGTTCCTTGTTTCTATTGGGCCCCATGCTGTCACAATTCATCCCTGGCCCTTTTACGCCCCCTGGTGTCAAATGGGATGCTGGGATTATTAGCCTCCATTGGGTCACAATGGTTCCTTGCTTCTCTTAACCCCTGTGCTGTCACAATGCATCCCAT
The DNA here is from genome assembly GCF_963662255.1 of Cinclus cinclus. Classification (NCBI taxonomy): domain Eukaryota; kingdom Metazoa; phylum Chordata; class Aves; order Passeriformes; family Cinclidae; genus Cinclus; species Cinclus cinclus. The sequence goes on from NC_085052.1 coordinate 37,264,883, forward strand.
GCACTTTTAGGCCACTTGATGTCACAATGAATCATTTGATTCTTGGCCTCCACGGTGGCATAATAGATCCTTGCTTCTTTTGGTCCCCGTGCTGTAACAATCCATCCCTGGCCCTTTTTATACCCCCTGGTGCCACAAAGGATCGTGAGATTGTTAGCCTGCATTGGGTCACAATGGTTCCTTGCTTCTCTTAACCTCTGTGGTGTCACAATGCATTCCAAGCCCTTTTAGGCCACTTGGTCTTACAATGAACCATTTGATTCTTGGCCTTCATGGTGTCATAATGTTTCCTTGCTTCAATAGGTCCCCATGCTGTCAGAGTCCATCCGTGGCCCTTTTGCGCCCCCTGGTGTCAAAAGGGATTCTTAGATTGTTAGCCTGCATTGGGTCACAATGGATCCTGGCATCTCTTAACCCCTGTGCTGTCACAATGCATCCCATGCCCTTTTAGGCCACTTGATGTCACAATGAATCATTTAAATCTTGGCCTCCATGGTGGCGTAATTGTACCAGGTTTTAATTGGGCCCCATGCTTTCACAATACATCCCTGCCCCTTTTAGGCCCATTGGTGTCAAAAGGGATCATTAGATTGTTAGACTCCATTGGGTCAAAATGGATCCTTGCTTCTCTTAACCCCTGTGGTGTCACAATGCATCCCATGCCCTTTTAGGCCACATGATGTCACAATGAATCATTTGATTCTTGGCCTCCATGGTCTCATAATGGTTCCTTGTTTCTATTGGGCCCCATGCTGTCACAATTCATCCCTGGCCCTTTTACGCCCCCTGGTGTCAAATGGGATCCTGGGATTATTAGCCTCCATTGGGTCACAATGGATCCTTGCTTCTCTTAACCCCTGTGCTGTCACAATGCATCCCATGCCCTTTTAGGCCACTTGATGTCACAATGAATCATTTGATTCTTGGCCTCCACGGTGGCATAATAGATCCTTGCTTCTATTGGTCCCCGTGCTGTAACAATCCATCCCTGGCCCTATTTATACCCCCGGTGCCACAAGGGATCATTAGATTGGTAGCCTGCATTGGGTCACAATGGTTCCTTTCTTCTCTTAACCTCTGTGGTGTCACAATGCATTCCAAGCCCTTTTAGGCCACTTGGTCTTACAATGAACCATTTGATTCTTGGCCTTCATGGTGTCATAATGGTTCCTTGCTTCTACAGGTCCCTATGCTGTCAGAGTCCATCCGTGGTCCTTTTGCGCCCCCTGGTGTCAAAAGGGATTCTTAGATTCTTAGATTGTTCGCCTGCATTGGGTCACAATGGATCCTTGCTTCTCTTAACCCCTGTGCTCTCACAATGCATCCCATGCCCTTTTAGGCCACTTGATGTCACAATGAATCATTTAAATCTTGGCCTCAATGGTGGCGTAACTGTACCAGGTTTTAATTGGGCCCCATGCTTTGACAATACATCCCTGCCCCTTTTAGGCCCATTGGTGTCAAAAGGGATCATTAGATTATTAGCCTGCATTGGGTCACAATGGATCCTTGATTCTCTTAACCCCTGTGCTGTCACAATGCATCCCATGCCCTTTTAGGCCACATGACGTCACAATGAATCATTTGATTCTTGGCCTCCACAGTGGCATAATAGAACCTTGCTTATATTGGTCCCCGTGCTGTAACAATCCATCCCTGGCCCTTTTTATACCCCCTGGTGCCACAAGGGATCATTAGATTGTTAGCCTGCATTGGGTCACAATTGTTCCTTGCTTCTCTTAACCTCTGTGGTGTCACAATGCATTCCAAGCCCTTTTAGGCCACTAGATGTCACAATGAACCATTTGATTCTTGGCCTTCATGGTGTCATAATGGTTCCTTGCCTCTATACGTCCCCACGCTGTCAAGGTTCATCCGTGGTCCTTTTGAGCCCCCTGGTGTCAAAAGGGATTCTTAGATTGTTAGCCTGCATTGGGTCACAATGGTTCCTTGCTTCTCTTAACCCCTGTGCTGTCACAATGCATCCCATGCCCTTTTAGGCCACTTGATGTCACAATGAATCATTTGATTCTTGGTCTCCATGGTGGCGTAATTGTACCAGGTTTTACTTGGGCCCCATGCTTTCACAATTCATCCCTGCCCCTTTTAGGCCCATTGGTGTCACAAGGGATCATTAGATTGTTAGCCTGCATTGGGTCACAATTGTTCCTTGCTTCTCTTAACCTCTGTGGTGTCAAAATGCATCCCATGCCCTTTTAGGCCACTTGATGTCACAATGAATCATTTGATTTTTGGCCTCCATGGTGTCATAATGGTTCCTTGCTTCTATAGGTCCCCATGCTGTCAGAGTCCATCCGTGGTCCTTTTGCGCCCCCTGGTGTCAAAAGGGATTCTTAGATTGTTAGCCTGCATTGGGTCACAATGGATCCTGGCTTCTCTTAACCTCTGTGCTGTAACAATGCATCCCATGCCCTTTTAGGCCACTTGATGTCACAATGAATCATTTAAATCTTGGCCTCCATGGTGGCGTAATTGTACCAGGTTTTAATTGGGCCCCATGCTTTCACAATACATCCCTGCCCCTTTTAGGCCCATTGGTGTCCAAAGGGATCATTAGATTGTTAGCCTCCATTAGGTCACAATGGATATTTGCTTCTCTTAACCCCTGTGGTGTCACAATGCATCCCATGCCCTTTCAGGCCACATGATGTCACAATGAATCATTTGATTCTTGGCCTCCACGGTGGCATAATAGATCCTTGCTTCTATTGGTCCCCGTGCTATAACAATCCATCCCTGGCACTTTTAATACCCCCTGGAGCCACAAGGGATCATTAGATTGTTAGCCTGCATTGGGTCACAATGGATCCTTGCTTCTCTTAACCCCTGTGGTGTCACAATGCATCCCATGCCCTTTTAGGCCACTTGATGTCACAATGAATCATTTGATTCTTGGCCTCCATGGTGGCATAATTGTACCAGGTTTTACTTGGGCCCCATGCTTTCACAATTCATCCCTGCCCCTTTTAGGCCCATTGGTGTCACAAGGGATCATTAGATTGTTAGCCTGCATTGGGTCACAATGGATCCTTGCTTCTCTTAACCTCTGTGGTGTCACAATGTTTTCCAAGCCCTTTTAGGCCACTAGATGTCACAATGAACCATTTGATTCTTGGCCTTCATGGTGTCATAATGGTTCCTTGCTTCTATAGGTCCCCACGCTGTCAAGGTTCATCCGTGGTCCTTTTGCGCCTCCTGGTGTCAAAAGGGAATCTTAGATTGTTAGCCTGCATTGGGTCACAATGGTTCCTTGCTTCTCTTAACCCCTGTGGTGTCACAATGCATCCCATGCCCTTTTAGGCCACTTGGTCTTAGAATGAACCATTTGATTCTTGGCCTCCATGGTCTGATAATGGTTCCTTGTTTCTATTGGGCCCCATGCTGTCACAAATCATCCCTGGCCCTTTTACGCCCCCTGGTGTCAAATGGGATGCTGGGATTATTAGCCTCCATTGGGTCACAATGGATCCTTGCTTCTCTTAACCCCTGTGCTGTCACAATGCATCCCATGCCCTTTTAGGCCACTTGATGTCACAATGAATCATTTGATTCTTGGCCTCCATGGTGGCATAATTGTACCAGGTTTTACTTGGGCCCCATGCTTTCACAATACATCCCTGTCCCTTTTAGGCCCATTGGTGTCAAATGGGATCCTGGGATTATTAGCCTCCATTGGGTCACAATGGTTCCTTGCTTCTCTTAACCCCTGTGGTGTCACAATGCATCCCATGCCCTTTTAGGCCACTTGATGTCACAATGAATCATTTGATTCTTGGCCTCCACGGTGGCATAATAGATCCTTGCTTCTATTGGTCCCCGTGCTGTAACAATCCATCCCTGGCCCTTTTTATGCCCCCTGCTGCCACAAGGGATTATTAGATTGTTAGACTGCATTGGGTCACAATGATTCCTTGCTTCTCTTAACCTCTGTGGTGTCACAATGCATTCCAAGCCCTTTTAGGCCACTTGGTCTTACAATGAACCATTTGATTCTTGGCCTCCATGGTGGCATAATTGTACCAGGTTTTACTTGGGCCCCATGCTTTCACAATTCATCCCTGCCCCTTTTAGGCCCATTGGTGTCACAAGGGATCATTAGATTGTTAGCCTGCATTGGGTCACAATGGTTCCTTGCTTCTCTTAACCTCTGTGGTGTCACAATGAATCCCATGCCCTTTTAGGCCACTTGATGTCACAATGAATCATTTGATTCTTGGCCTTCATGGTGTCATAATGGTTCCTTGCTTCTATAGGTCCCCATGCTGTCAGAGTCCATCCGTGGTCCTTTTGCGCCCCCTGGTGTCAAAAGGGATTCTTAGATTGTTAGCCTGCATTGGGACACAATGGATCCTGGCTTCTCTTAACCCCTGTGGTGTCACAATGCATCCCATGCCCTTTTAGGCCACTTGATGTCACAATGAATCATTTAAATCTTGGCCTCCATGGTGGCGTAATTGTACCAGGTTTTACTTGGGCCCCATGGTTTCACAATACATCCCTGCCCCTTTTATGCCCATTGGTGTCAAAAGGGATCATTAGATTGTTAGCCTCCATTGGGTCACAATGGATCCTTGCTTCTCTTAACCCCTGTGGTGTCACAATGCATCCCATGCCCTTTCAGGCCACATGATGTCACAATGAATCATTTGATTCTTGGCCTCCACGGTGGCATAATAGATCCTTGCTTCTATTGGTCCCCGTGCTGTAACAATCCATCCCTGGCACTTTTAATACCCCCTGGAGCCACAAGGGATCATTAGATTGTTAGCCTGTATTGGGTCACAATGGGTCCTTGCTTCTCTTTACCCCTGTGGTGTCACAATGCATCCCATGCCCTTTTAGGCCACTTGATGTCACAATGAATCATTTGATTCTTGGCCTCCATGGTGGCATAATTGTACCAGGTTTTACTTGGGCCCCATGCTTTCACAATTCATCCCTGCCCCTTTTAGGCCCATTGGTGTCAAAAGGGATCATTAGATTGTTAGCCTGCATTGGGTCACAATGGTTCCTTACTTCTCTTAAACTCTGTGGTGTCACAATGCTTTCCAAGCCCTTTTAGGCCACTAGATGTCACAATGAACCATTTGATTCTTGGCCTTCATGGTGTCATAATGGTTCCTTGCTTCTATAGGTCCCCACGCTGTCAAGGTTCATCCGTGGTCCTTTTGCGCCCCTTGGTGTCAAAAGGGAATCTTAGATTGTTAGCCTGCATTGGGTCACAATGGTTCCTTGCTTCTCTTAACCCCTGTGGTGTCACAATGCATCCCATGCCCTTTTAGGCCACTTGATGTCACAATGAATCATTTGATTCTTGGCCTCCATGGTGGCGTAATTGTACCAGGTTTTACTTGGGCCCCATGCTTTCACAATACATCCCTGCCCCTTTTAGGCCCACTGGTGTCAAAAGGGATCATTAGATTGTTAGCCTCCATTGGGTCACAATGGATCCTTGCTTCTCTTAACCTCTGTGGTGTCACAATGCATCCCATGACCTTTTAGGCCACATGATGTCACAATGAATCATTTGATTCTTGGCCTCCATGGTGGCATAATAGATCCTTGCTTCTATTGGTCCCCGTGCTGTAACAATCCATCCCTGGCCCTTTTTATGCCCCCTGGTGCCACAAGGGATAATTAGATTGTTAGCCTGCATTGGGTCACAATGGTTCCTTGCTTCTCTTAACCTCTGTGGTGTCACAATGCATTCCAAGCCCTTTTAGGCCACTTGGTCTTACAATGAACCATTTGATTCTTGGCCTCCATGGTGTCATAATGGCTCCTTCCTTCTATACGTCCCCATGCTGTCAGAGTTCATCTGTGGTCCTTTTGCGCCCCCTGGTGTCAAGTGGGATTCTTAGATTGTTAGCCTGCATTGGGACACAATGGATCCTGGCTTCTCTTAACCCCTGTGGTGTCACAATGCATCCCATGCCCTTTTAGGCCACTTGATGTCACAATGAATCATTTAAATCTTGGCCTCCATGGTGGCGTAATTGTACCAGGTTTTACTTGGGCCCCATGCTTTCACAATACATCCCTGCCCCTTTTATGCCCATTGGTGTCAAAAGGGATCATTAGATTGTTAGCCTCCATTGGGTCACAATGGATCCTTGCTTCTCTTAACCCCTGTGGTGTCACAATGCATCCCATGCCCTTTCAGGCCACATGATGTCACAATGAATCATTTGATTCTTGGCCTCCACGGTGGCATAATAGATCCTTGCTTCTATTGGTCCCCGTGCTGTAACAATCCATCCCTGGCACTTTTAATACCCCCTGGAGCCACAAGGGATCATTAGATTGTTAGCCTGTATTGGGTCACAATGGGTCCTTGCTTCTCTTAACCCCTGTGGTGTCACAATGCATCCCATGCCCTTTTAGGCCACTTGATGTCACAATGAATCATTTGATTCTTGGCCTCCATGGTGGCGAAATTGTACCAGGTTTTAATTGGGCCCCATGCTTTCACAATACATCCCTGACCCTTTTAGGCCCATTGGTGTCACAAGGGATCATTAGATTGTTAGTCTGCATTGGGTCACAATGGTTCCTTGCTTCTCTTAACCTCTGTGGCGTCACAATGCATCCCATGCCCTTTTAGGCCACTTGATGTCACAATGAATCATTTGATTCTTGGCCTCCATGGTGTCATAATGGTTCCTTGTTTCTATTGGGCCCCATGCTGTCACAATTCATCCCTGGCCCTTTTACGCCCCCTGTTGTCATATGGGATCCTGGGATTATTAGCCACCATTGGGTCACAATGGATCCTTGCTTCTCTTTACCCCTGTGCTGTCACAATGCATCCCATGCCCTTTTAGGCCACTTGATGTCACAATGAATCATTTGATTCTTGGCCTCCATGGTGGCATAATTGTACCAGGTTTTACTTGGGCCCCATGCTTTCACAATTCATCCCTGCCCCTTTTAGGCCCATTGGTGTCACAAGGGATCATTAGATTGTTAGCCTGCATTGGGTCACAATGGTTCCTTACTTCTCTTAAACTCTGTGGTGTCACAATGCTTTCCAAGCCCTTTTAGGCCACTAGATGTCACAATGAACCATTTGATTCTTGGCCTTCATGGTGTCATAATGGTTCCTTGCTTCTATAGGTCCCCACGCTGTCAAGGTTCATCCGTGGTCCTTTTGCGCCCCTTGGTGTCAAAAGGGAATCTTAGATTGTTAGCCTGCATTGGGTCACAATGGTTCCTTGCTTCTCTTAACCCCTGTGCTGTCACAATGCATCCCATGCCCTTTTAGGCCACTTGATGTCACAATGAATCATTTGATTCTTGGCCTCCATGGTGGCGTAATTGTACCAGGTTTTACTTGGGCCCCATGCTTTCACAATACATCCCTGCCCCTTTTAGGCCCACTGGTGTCAAAAGGGATCATTAGATTGTTAGCCTCCATTGGGTCACAATGGATCCTTGCTTCTCTTAACCTCTGTGGTGTCACAATGCATCCCATGACCTTTTAGGCCACATGATGTCACAATGAATCATTTGATTCTTGGCCTCCATGGTGGCATAATAGATCCTTGCTTCTATTGGTCCCCGTGCTGTAACAATCCATCCCTGGCCCTTTTTATGCCCCCTGGTGCCACAAGGGATCATTAGATTGTTAGCCTGCATTGGGTCACGATTGTTCCTTGCTTCTCTTAACCTCTGTGGTGTCACAATGCATTCCAAGCCCTTTTAGGCCACTTGGTCTTACAATGAACCATTTGATTCTTGGCCTCCATGGTGTCATAATGGCTCCTTCCTTCTATACGTCCCCATGCTGTCAGAGTTCATCTGTGGTCCTTTTGCGCCCCCTGGTGTCAAGTGGGATTCTTAGATTGTTAGCCTCCATTGGGTCACAATGGATCCTTGCTTCTCTTAACCCCTGTGGTGTCACAATGCATCCCATGCCCTTTTAGGCCACTTGATGTCACAATGAATCATTTGATTCTTGGCCTCCATGGTGGCGTAATTGTACCAGGTTTTAATTGGGCCCCATGCTGTCACAATTCTTCCCTGGCCCTTTTACGCCCCCTGGTGTCAAATGGGATCCTGGGATTATTAGCCTCCATTGGGTCACAATGGTTCCTTGCTTCTCTTAACCCCTGTGCTGTCACAATGCATCCCATGCCCTTTTAGGCCACTTGATGTCACAATGAATCATTTGATTCTTGGCCTCCATGGTGGCATAATTGTACCAGGTTTTACTTGGGCCCCATGCTGTAACAATTCATCCCTGGCCCTTTTAGGCCGATTGGTGTCACAAGGGATCATTAGATTGTTAGCCTGCATTGGGTCACAATGGTTCCTTGCTTCTCTTAACCTCTGTGGTGTCACAATGCATCCCATGCCCTTTTAGGCCACTTGATGTCACAATGAATCATTTGATTCTTGGCCTCCATGGTGTCATAATGGTTCCTTGCTTCTATAGGTCCCCATGCTGTCAGAGTCCATCCGTGGTCCTTTTGCGCCCCCTGGTGTCAAAAGGGATTCTTAGATTGTTAGCCTGCATTGGGTCACAATGGATCCTGGCTTGTCTTAACCCCTGTGCTGCCACAATGCATCCCATGTCCTTTTAGGCCACTTGATGTCACAATGAATCATTTAAATCTTGGCCTCCATGGTGGCGTAATTGTACCAGGTTTTAATTGGGCCCCATGCTTTGACAATACATCCCTGCCCCTTTTATGCCCATTGGTGTCAAAAGGGATCATTAGATTGTTAGCCTCCATTGGGTCACAATGGATCCTTGCTTCTCTTAACCCCTGTGGTGTCACAATGCATCCCATGCCCTTTCAGGCCACATGATGTCACAATGAATCATTTGATTCTTGGCCTCCACGGTGGCATAAGAGATCCTTGCTTCTATTGGTCCCCGTGCTGTAACAATCCATCCCTGGCCCTTTTTATACCCCCTGGTGCCAAAAGGGATCATTAGATTGTTAGCCTGCATTGGGTCACAATGGTTCCTTGCTTCTCTTAACCCCTGTGGTGTCACAATGCATCCCATGCCCTTTTAGGCCACTTGGTCTTAGAATGAACCATTTGATTCTTGGCCTCCATGGTGTGATAATGGTTCCTTGTTTCTATTGGGCCCCATGCTGTCACAATTCATCCCTGGCCCTTTTACGCCCCCTGGTGTCAAATGGGATGCTGGGATTATTAGCCTGCATTGGGTCACAATGGTTCCTTGCTTCTCTTAACCCCTGTGCTGTCACAATGCATCCCATGCCCTTTTAGGCCACTTGATGTCACAATGAATCATTTGATTCTTGGCCTCCATGGTGGCGTAATTGTTCCAGGTTTTACTTGGGCCCCATGCTTTCACAATTCATCCCTGCCCCTTTTAGGCCCATTGGTGTCACAAGGGATCATTAGATTGTTAGCCTGCATTGGGTCACAATGGTTCCTTGCTTCTCTTAACCTCTGTGGTGTCACAATGCATCCCATGCCCTTTTAGGCCACTTGATGTCACAATGAATCATTTGATTCTTGGCCTCCATGGTGTCATAATGGTTCCTTGTTTCTATTGGGCCCCATGCTGTCACAATTCATCCCTGGCCCTTTTACGCCCCCTGGTGTCAAATGGGATGCTGGGATTATTAGCCTGCATTGGGTCACAATGGTTCCTTGCTTCTCTTAACCCCTGTGCTGTCACAATGCATCCCATGCCCTTTTAGGCCACTTGATGTCACAATGAATCATTTGATTCTTGGCCTCCTCGGTGGCATAATAGATCCTTGCTTCTTTTGGTCCCCGTGCTGTAACAATCCATCCCTGGCCCTTTTTATACCCCCTGGTGCCACAAAGGATCGTGAGATTGTTAGCCTGCATTGGGTCACAATGGTTCCTTGCTTCTCTTAACCTCTGTGGTGTCACAATGCATTCCAAGCCCTTTTAGGCCACTTGGTCTTACAATGAACCATTTGATTCTTGGCCTTCATGGTGTCATAATGGTTCCTTGCTTCAATAGGTCCCCATGCTGTCAGAGTCCATCCGTGGCCCTTTTGCGCCCCCTGGTGTCAAAAGGGATTCTTAGATTGTTAGCCTGCATTGGGTCACAATGGATCCTGGCATCTCTTAACCCCTGTGCTGTCACAATGCATCCCATGCCCTTTTAGGCCACTTGATGTCACAATGAATCATTTAAATCTTGGCCTCCATGGTGGCGTAATTGTACCAGGTTTTAATTGGGCCCCATGCTTTCACAATACATCCCTGCCCCTTTTAGGCCCATTGGTGTCAAAAGGGATCATTAGATTGTTAGACTCCATTGGGTCAAAATGGATCCTTGCTTCTCTTAACCCCTGTGGTGTCACAATGCATCCCATGCCCTTTTAGGCCACATGATGTCACAATGAATCATTTGATTCTTGGCCTCCATGGTCTCATAATGGTTCCTTGTTTCTATTGGGCCCCATGCTGTCACAATTCATCCCTGGCCCTTTTACGCCCCCTGGTGTCAAATGGGATCCTGGGATTATTAGCCTCCATTGGGTCACAATGGATCCTTGCTTCTCTTAACCCCTGTGCTGTCACAATGCATCCCATGCCCTTTTAGGCCACTTGATGTCACAATGAATCATTTGATTCTTGGCCTCCACGGTGGCATAATAGATCCTTGCTTCTATTGGTCCCCGTGCTGTAACAATCCATCCCTGGCCCTATTTATACCCCCGGTGCCACAAGGGATCATTAGATTGTTAGCCTGCATTGGGTCACAATGGTTCCTTGCTTCTCTTAACCTCTGTGGTGTCACAATGCATTCCAAGCCCTTTTAGGCCACTTGGTCTTACAATGAACCATTTGATTCTTGGCCTTCATGGTGTCATAATGGTTCCTTGCTTCTACAGGTCCCCATGCTGTCAGAGTCCATCCGTGGTCCTTTTGCGCCCCCTGGTGTCAAAAGGGATTCTTAGATTCTTAGATTGTTAGCCTGCATTGGGTCACAATGGATCCTTGCTTCTCTTAACCCCTGTGCTCTCACAATGCATCCCATGCCCTTTTAGGCCACTTGATGTCACAATGAATGATTTAAATCTTGGCCTCAATGGTGGCGTAATTGTACCAGGTTTTAATTGGGCCCCATGCTTTGACAATACATCCCTGCCCCTTTTAGGCCCATTGGTGTCAAAAGGGATCATTAGATTATTAGCCTGCATTGGGTCACAATGGATCCTTGATTCTCTTAACCCCTGTGGTGTCACAATGCATCCCATGCCCTTTTAGGCCACTTGATGTCACAATGAATCATTTGATTCTTGGTCTCCATGGTGGCGTAATTGTACCAGGTTTTACTTGGGCCCCATGCTTTCACAATACATCCCTGCCCCTTTTAGGACCATTGGTGTCAAAAGGGATCATTAGATTGTTAGCCTCCATTGGGTCACAATGGATCCTTGCTTCTCTTAACCTCTGTGGTGTCACAATGCATCCCATGCCCTTTTAGGCCACATGATGTCACAATGAATCATTTGATTCTTGGCCTCCATGGTGGCATAATAGATCCTTGCTTCTATTGGTCCCCGTGCTGTAACAATCCATCCCTGGCCCTTTTTATGCCCCCTGGTGCCACAAGGGATAATTAGATTGTTAGCCTGCATTGGGTCACAATGGTTCCTTGCTTCTCTTAACCTCTGTGGTGTCACAATGCATTCCAAGTCCTTTTAGGCCACTTGGTCTTACAATGAACCATTTGATTCTTGGCCTCCATGGTGTCATAATGGTTCCTTGCTTCTATACGTCCCCATGCTGTCAGAGTTCATCTGTGGTCCTTTTGCGCCTCCTGGTGTCAAGTGGGATTCTTAGATTGTTAGCCTGCATTGGGTCACAATGGATCCTTGCTTCTCTTAACCCCTGTGGTGTCACAATGCATCCCATGCCCTTTCAGGCCACATGATGTCACAATGAATCATTTGATTCTTGGCCTCCACGGTGGCATAAGAGATCCTTGCTTCTATTGGTCCCCGTGCTGTAACAATCCATCCCTGGCCCTTTTTATACCCCCTGGTGCCAAAAGGGATCATTAGATTGTTAGCCTGCATTGGGTCACAATGGTTCCTTGCTTCTCTTAACCCCTGTGGTGTCACAATGCATCCCATGCCCTTTTAGGCCACTTGGTCTTAGAATGAACCATTTGATTCTTGGCCTCCATGGTGTGATAATGGTTCCTTGTTTCTATTGGGCCCCATGCTGTCACAATTCATCCCTGGCCCTTTTACGCCCCCTGGTGTCAAATGGGATGCTGGGATTATTAGCCTGCATTGGGTCACAATGGTTCCTTGCTTCTCTTAACCCCTGTGCTGTCACAATGCATCCCATGCCCTTTTAGGCCACTTGATGTCACAATGAATCATTTGATTCTTGGCCTCCATGGTGGCGTAATTGTTCCAGGTTTTACTTGGGCCCCATGCTTTCACAATTCATCCCTGCCCCTTTTAGGCCCATTGGTGTCACAAGGGATCATTAGATTGTTAGCCTGCATTGGGTCACAATGGTTCCTTGCTTCTCTTAACCTCTGTGGTGTCACAATGCATCCCATGCCCTTTTAGGCCACTTGATGTCACAATGAATCATTTGATTCTTGGCCTCCATGGTGTCATAATGGTTCCTTGTTTCTATTGGGCCCCATGCTGTCACAATTCATCCCTGGCCCTTTTACGCCCCCTGGTGTCAAATGGGATGCTGGGATTATTAGCCTCCATTGGGTCACAATGGTTCCTTGCTTCTCTTAACCCCTGTGCTGTCACAATGCATCCCATGCACTTTTAGGCCACTTGATGTCACAATGAATCATTTGATTCTTGGCCTCCACGGTGGCATAATAGATCCTTGCTTCTTTTGGTCCCCGTGCTGTAACAATCCATCCCTGGCCCTTTTTATACCCCCTGGTGCCACAAAGGATCGTGAGATTGTTAGCCTGCATTGGGTCACAATGGTTCCTTGCTTGTCTTAACCTCTGTGGTGTCACAATGCATTCCAAGCCCTTTTAGGCCACTTGGTCTTACAATGAACCATTTGATTCTTGGCCTTCATGGTGTCATAATGTTTCCTTGCTTCAATAGGTCCCCCTGCTGTCAGAGTCCATCCGTGGCCCTTTTGCGCCCCCTGGTGTCAAAAGGGATTCTTAGATTGTTAGCCTGCATTGCGTCACAATGGATCCTGGCATCTCTTAACCCCTGTGCTGTCACAATGCATCCCATGCCCTTTTAGGCCACTTGATGTCACAATGAATCATTTAAATCTTGGCCTCCATGGTGGCGTAATTGTACCAGGTTTTAATTGGGCCCCATGCTTTCACAATACATCCCTGCCCCTTTTAGGCCCATTGGTGTCAAAAGGGATCATTAGATTGTTAGACTCCATTGGGTCAAAATGGATCCTTGCTTCTCTTAACCCCTGTGGTGTCACAATGCATCCCATGCCCTTTTAGGCCACATGATGTCACAATGAATCATTTGATTCTTGGCCTCCATGGTCTCATAATGGTTCCTTGTTTCTATTGGGCCCCATGCTGTCACAATTCATCCCTGGCCCTTTTACGCCCCCTGGTGTCAAATGGGATCCTGGGATTATTAGCCTCCATTGGGTCACAATGGATCCTTGCTTCTCTTAACCCCTGTGCTGTCACAATGCATCCCATGCCCTTTTAGGCCACTTGATGACACAATGAATCATTTGATTCTTGGCCTCCACGGTGGCATAATAGATCCTTGCTTCTATTGGTCCCCGTGCTGTAACAATCCATCCCTGGCCCTATTTATACCCCCGGTGCCACAAGGGATCATTAGATTGGTAGCCTGCATTGGGTCACAATGGTTCCTTTCTTCTCTTAACCTCTGTGGTGTCACAATGCATTCCAAGCCCTTTTAGGCCACTTGGTCTTACAATGAACCATTTGATTCTTGGCCTTCATGGTGTCATAATGGTTCCTTGCTTCTACAGGTCCCTATGCTGTCAGAGTCCATCCGTGGTCCTTTTGCGCCCCCTGGTGTCAAAAGGGATTCTTAGATTCTTAGATTGTTCGCCTGCATTGGGTCACAATGGATCCTTGCTTCTCTTAACCCCTGTGCTCTCACAATGCATCCCATGCCCTTTTAGGCCACTTGATGTCACAATGAATCATTTAAATCTTGGCCTCAATGGTGGCGTAACTGTACCAGGTTTTAATTGGGCCCCATGCTTTGACAATACATCCCTGCCCCTTTTAGGCCCATTGGTGTCAAAAGGGATCATTAGATTATTAGCCTGCATTGGGTCACAATGGATCCTTGATTCTCTTAACCCCTGTGCTGTCACAATGCATCCCATGCCCTTTTAGGCCACATGACGTCACAATGAATCATTTGATTCTTGGCCTCCACGGTGGCATAATAGATCCTTGCTTCTATTGGTCCCCGTGCTGTAACAATCCATCCCTGGCCCTTTTTATACCCCCTGGTGCCACAAGGGATCATTAGATTGTTAGCCTGCATTGGGTCACAATTGTTCCTTGCTTCTCTTAACCTCTGTGGTGTCACAATGCATTCCAAGCCCTTTTAGGCCACTAGATGTCACAATGAACCATTTGATTCTTGGCCTTCATGGTGTCATAATGGTTCCTTGCCTCTATACGTCCCCACGCTGTCAAGGTTCATCCGTGGTCCTTTTGAGCCCCCTGGTGTCAAAAGGGATTCTTAGATTGTTAGCCTGCATTGGGTCACAATGGTTCCTTGCTTCTCTTAACCCCTGTGCTGTCACAATGCATCCCATGCCCTTTTAGGCCACTTGATGTCACAATGAATCATTTGATTCTTGGTCTCCATGGTGGCGTAATTGTACCAGGTTTTACTTGGGCCCCATGCTTTCACAATACATCCCTGCCCCTTTTAGGACCATTGGTGTCAAAAGGGATCATTAGATTGTTAGCCTCCATTGGGTCACAATGGATCCTTGCTTCTCTTAACCTCTGTGGTGTCACAATGCATCCCATGCCCTTTTAGGCCACATGATGTCACAATGAATCATTTGATTCTTGGCCTCCATGGTGGCATAATAGATCCTTGCTTCTATTGGTCCCCGTGCTGTAACAATCCATCCCTGGCCCTTTTTATGCCCCCTGGTGCCACAAGGGATAATTAGATTGTTAGCCTGCATTGGGTCACAATGGTTCCTTGCTTCTCTTAACCTCTGTGGTGTCACAATGCATTCCAAGCCCTTTTAGGCCACTTGGTCTTACAATGAACCATTTGATTCTTGGCCTCCATGGTGTCATAATGGTTCCTTGCTTCTATACGTCCCCATGCTGTCAGAGTTCATCTGTGGTCCTTTTGCGCCCCCTGGTGTGAAGTGGGATTCTTAGATTGTTAGCCTGCATTGGGTCACAATGGATCCTTGCTTCTCTTAACCCCTGTGGTGTCACAATGCATCCCATGCCCTTTTAGGCAACTTGATGTCACAATGAATCATTTAAATCTTGGCCTCCATGGTGGCGTAATTGTACCAGGTTTTAATTGGGCCCCATGCTGTCACAATTCTTCCCTGGCCCTTTTACGCCCCCTGGTGTCAAATGGGATCCTAGGATTATTAGCCTCCATTGGGTCACAATGGTTCCTTGCTTCTCTTAACCCCTGTGCTGTCACAATGCATCCCATGCCCTTTTAGGCCACTTGATGTCACAATGAATCATTTGATTCTTGGCCTCCATGGTGGCATAATTGTACCAGGTTTTACTTGGGCCCCATGCTTTCACAATTCATCCCTGCCCCTTTTAGGCCCATTGGTGTCACAAGGGATCATTAGATTGTTAGCCTGCATTGGGTCACAATTGTTCCTTGCTTCTCTTAACCTCTGTGGTGTCAAAATGCATCCCATGCCCTTTTAGGCCACTTGATGTCACAATGAATCATTTGATTTTTGGCCTCCATGGTGTCATAATGGTTCCTTGCTTCTATAGGTCCCCATGCTGTCAGAGTCCATCCGTGGTCCTTTTGCGCCCCCTGGTGTCAAAAGGGATTCTTAGATTGTTAGCCTGCATTGGGTCACAATGGATCCTGGCTTGTCTTAACCCCTGTGCTGCCACAATGCATCCCATGCCCTTTTAGGCCACTTGATGTCACAATGAATCATTTAAATCTTGGCCTCCATGGTGGCGTAATTGTACCAGGTTTTAATTGGGCCCCATGCTTTCACAATACATCCCTGCCCCTTTTATGCCCATTGGTGTCAAAAGGGATCATTAGATTGTTAGCCTCCATTGGGTCACAATGGATCCTTGCTTCTCTTAACCCCTGTGGTGTCACAATGCATCCCATGCCCTTTCAGGCCACATGATGTCACAATGAATCATTTGATTCTTGGCCTCCACGGTGGCATAAGAGATCCTTGCTTCTATTCGTCCCCGTGCTGTAACAATCCATCCCTGGCCCTTTTTATACCCCCTGGTGCCAAAAGGGATCATTAGATTGTTAGCCTGCATTGGGTCACAATGGTTCCTTGCTTCTCTTAACCCCTGTGGTGTCACAATGCATCCCATGCCCTTTTAGGCCACTTGGTCTTAGAATGAACCATTTGATTCTTGGCCTCCATGGTGTGATAATGGTTCCTTGTTTCTATTGGGCCCCATGCTGTCACAATTCATCCCTGGCCCTTTTACGCCCCCTGGTGTCAAATGGGATGCTGGGATTATTAGCCTGCATTGGGTCACAATGGTTCCTTGCTTCTCTTAACCCCTGTGCTGTCACAATGCATCCCATGCCCTTTTAGGCCACTTGATGTCACAATGAATCATTTGATTCTTGGCCTCCATGGTGGCGTAATTGTTCCAGGTTTTACTTGGGCCCCATGCTTTCACAATTCATCCCTGCCCCTTTTAGGCCCATTGGTGTCACAAGGGATCATTAGATTGTTAGCCTGCATTGGGTCACAATGGTTCCTTGCTTCTCTTAACCTCTGTGGTGTCACAATGCATCCCATGCCCTTTTAGGCCACTTGATGTCACAATGAATCATTTGATTCTTGGCCTCCATGGTGTCATAATGGTTCCTTGTTTCTATTGGGCCCCATGCTGTCACAATTCATCCCTGGCCCTTTTACGCCCCCTGGTGTCAAATGGGATGCTGGGATTATTAGCCTCCATTGGGTCACAATGGTTCCTTGCTTCTCTTAACCCCTGTGCTGTCACAATGCATCCCATGCCCTTTTAGGCCACTTGATGTCACAATGAATCATTTGATTCTTGGCCTCCTCGGTGGCATAATAGATCCTTGCTTCTTTTGGTCCCCGTGCTGTAACAATCCATCCCTGGCCCTTTTTATACCCCCTGGTGCCACAAAGGATCGTGAGATTGTTAGCCTGCATTGGGTCACAATGGTTCCTTGCTTCTCTTAACCTCTGTGGTGTCACAATGCATTCCAAGCCCTTTTAGGCCACTTGGTCTTACAATGAACCATTTGATTCTTGGCCTTCATGGTGTCATAATGGTTCCTTGCTTCTACAGGTCCCCATGCTGTCAGAGTCCATCCGTGGTCCTTTTGCGCCCCCTGGTGTCAAAAGGGATTCTTAGATTCTTAGATTGTTAGCCTGCATTGGGTCACAATGGATCCTTGCTTCTCTTAACCCCTGTGCTCTCACAATGCATCCCATGCCCTTTTAGGCCACTTGATGTCACAATGTATGATTTAAATCTTGGCCTCAATGGTGGCGTAATTGTACCAGGTTTTAATTGGGCCCCATGCTTTGACAATACATCCCTGCCCCTTTTAGGCCCATTGGTGTCAAAAGTGATCATTAGATTATTAGCCTGCATTGGGTCACAATGGATCCTTGATTCTCTTAACCCCTGTGGTGTCACAATGCATCCCATGCCCTTTTAGGCCACTTGATGTCACAATGAATCATTTGATTCTTGGTCTCCATGGTGGCGTAATTGTACCAGGTTTTACTTGGGCCCCATGCTTTCACAATACATCCCTGCCCCTTTTATGCCCATTGGTGTCAAAAGGGATCATTAGATTGTTAGCCTCCATTGGGTCACAATGGATCCTTGCTTCTCTTAACCTCTGTGGTGTCACAATGCCTCCCATGCCCTTTTAGGCCACATGATGTCACAATGAATCATTTGATTCTTGGCCTCCATGGTGGCATAATAGATCCTTGCTTCTATTGGTCCCCGTGCTGTCACAATCCATCCCTGGCCCTTTTTATGCCCCCTGGTGCCACAAGGGATAATTAGATTGTTAGCCTGCATTGGGTCACAATGGTTCCTTGCTTCTCTTAACCTCTGTGGTGTCACAATGCATTCCAAGTCCTTTTAGGCCACTTGGTCTTACAATGAACCATTTGATTCTTGGCCTCCATGGTGTCATAATGGTTCCTTGCTTCTATACGTCCCCATGCTGTCAGAGTTCATCTGTGGTCCTTTTGCGCCTCCTGGTGTCAAGTGGGATTCTTAGATTGTTAGCCTGCATTGGGTCACAATGGATCCTTGCTTCTCTTAACCCCTGTGGTGTCACAATGCATCCCATGCCCTTTCAGGCCACATGATGTCACAATGAATCATTTGATTCTTGGCCTCCACGGTGGCATAAGAGATCCTTGCTTCTATTGGTCCCCGTGCTGTAACAATCCATCCCTGGCCCTTTTTATACCCCCTGGTGCCAAAAGGGATCATTAGATTGTTAGCCTGCATTGGGTCACAATGGTTCCTTGCTTCTCTTAACCCCTGTGGTGTCACAATGCATCCCATGCCCTTTTAGGCCACTTGGTCTTAGAATGAACCATTTGATTCTTGGCCTCCATGGTGTGATAATGGTTCCTTGTTTCTATTGGGCCCCATGCTGTCACAATTCATCCCTGGCCCTTTTACGCCCCCTGGTGTCAAATGGGATGCTGGGATTACTAGCCTGCATTGGGTCACAATGGTTCCTTGCTTCTCTTAACCCCTGTGCTGTCACAATGCATCCCATGCCCTTTTAGGCCACTTGATGTCACAATGAATCATTTGATTCTTGGCCTCCATGGTGGCGTAATTGTTCCAGGTTTTACTTGGGCCCCATGCTTTCACAATTCATCCCTGCCCCTTTTAGGCCCATTGGTGTCACAAGGGATCATTAGATTGTTAGCCTGCATTGGGTCACAATGGTTCCTTGCTTCTCTTAACCTCTGTGGTGTCACAATGCATCCCATGCCCTTTTAGGCCACTTGATGTCACAATGAATCATTTGATTCTTGGCCTCCATGGTGTCATAATGGTTCCTTGTTTCTATTGGGCCCCATGCTGTCACAATTCATCCCTGGCCCTTTTACGCCCCCTGGTGTCAAATGGGATGCTGGGATTATTAGCCTCCATTGGGTCACAATGGTTCCTTGCTTCTCTTAACCCCTGTGCTGTCACAATGCATCCCATGCACTTTTAGGCCACTTGATGTCACAATGAATCATTTGATTCTTGGCCTCCACGGTGGCATAATAGATCCTTGCTTCTTTTGGTCCCCGTGCTGTAACAATCCATCCCTGGCCCTTTTTATACCCCCTGGTGCCACAAAGGATCGTGAGATTGTTAGCCTGCATTGGGTCACAATGGTTCCTTGCTTCTCTTAACCTCTGTGGTGTCACAATGCATTCCAAGCCCTTTTAGGCCACTTGGTCTTACAATGAACCATTTGATTCTTGGCCTTCATGGTGTCATAATGTTTCCTTGCTTCAATAGGTCCCCATGCTGTCAGAGTCCATCCGTGGCCCTTTTGCGCCCCCTGGTGTCAAAAGGGATTCTTAGATTGTTAGCCTGCATTGGGTCACAATGGATCCTGGCATCTCTTAACCCCTGTGCTGTCACAATGCATCCCATGCCCTTTTAGGCCACTTGATGTCACAATGAATCATTTAAATCTTGGCCTCCATGGTGGCGTAATTGTACCAGGTTTTAATTGGGCCCCATGCTTTCACAATACATCCCTGCCCCTTTTAGGCCCATTGGTGTCAAAAGGGATCATTAGATTGTTAGACTCCATTGGGTCAAAATGGATCCTTGCTTCTCTTAACCCCTGTGGTGTCACAATGCATCCCATGCCCTTTTAGGCCACATGATGTCACAATGAATCATTTGATTCTTGGCCTCCATGGTCTCATAATGGTTCCTTGTTTCTATTGGGCCCCATGCTGTCACAATTCATCCCTGGCCCTTTTACGCCCCCTGGTGTCAAATGGGATCCTGGGATTATTAGCCTCCATTGGGTCACAATGGATCCTTGCTTCTCTTAACCCCTGTGCTGTCACAATGCATCCCATGCCCTTTTAGGCCACTTGATGTCACAATGAATCATTTGATTCTTGGCCTCCACGGTGGCATAATAGATCCTTGCTTCTATTGGTCCCCGTGCTGTAACAATCCATCCCTGGCCCTATTTATACCCCCGGTGCCACAAGGGATCATTAGATTGGTAGCCTGCATTGGGTCACAATGGTTCCTTTCTTCTCTTAACCTCTGTGGTGTCACAATGCATTCCAAGCCCTTTTAGGCCACTTGGTCTTACAATGAACCATTTGATTCTTGGCCTTCATGGTGTCATAATGGTTCCTTGCTTCTACAGGTCCCTATGCTGTCAGAGTCCATCCGTGGTCCTTTTGCGCCCCCTGGTGTCAAAAGGGATTCTTAGATTCTTAGATTGTTCGCCTGCATTGGGTCACAATGGATCCTTGCTTCTCTTAACCCCTGTGCTCTCACAATGCATCCCATGCCCTTTTAGGCCACTTGATGTCACAATGAATCATTTAAATCTTGGCCTCAATGGTGGCGTAACTGTACCAGGTTTTAATTGGGCCCCATGCTTTGACAATACATCCCTGCCCCTTTTAGGCCCATTGGTGTCAAAAGGGATCATTAGATTATTAGCCTGCATTGGGTCACAATGGATCCTTGATTCTCTTAACCCCTGTGCTGTCACAATGCATCCCATGCCCTTTTAGGCCACATGACGTCACAATGAATCATTTGATTCTTGGCCTCCACAGTGGCATAATTGAACCTTGCTTATATTGGTCCCCGTGCTGTAACAATCCATCCCTGGCCCTTTTTATACCCCCTGGTGCCACAAGGGATCATTAGATTGTTAGCCTGCATTGGGTCACAATTGTTCCTTGCTTCTCTTAACCTCTGTGGTGTCACAATGCATTCCAAGCCCTTTTAGGCCACTAGATGTCACAATGAACCATTTGATTCTTGGCCTTCATGGTGTCATAATGGTTCCTTGCCTCTATACGTCCCCACGCTGTCAAGGTTCATCCGTGGTCCTTTTGAGCCCCCTGGTGTCAAAAGGGATTCTTAGATTGTTAGCCTGCATTGGGTCACAATGGTTCCTTGCTTCTCTTAACCCCTGTGCTGTCACAATGCATCCCATGCCCTTTTAGGCCACTTGATGTCACAATGAATCATTTGATTCTTGGTCTCCATGGTGGCGTAATTGTACCAGGTTTTACTTGGGCCCCATGCTTTCACAATTCATCCCTGCCCCTTTTAGGCCCATTGGTGTCACAAGGGATCATTAGATTGTTAGCCTGCATTGGGTCACAATTGTTCCTTGCTTCTCTTGACCTCTGTGGTGTCAAAATGCATCCCATGCCCTTTTAGGCCACTTGATGTCACAATGAATCATTTGATTTTTGGCCTCCATGGTGTCATAATGGTTCCTTGCTTCTATAGGTCCCCATGCTGTCAGAGTCCATCCGTGGTCCTTTTGCGCCCCCTGGTGTCAAAAGGGATTCTTAGATTGTTAGCCTGCATTGGGTCACAATGGATCCTGGCTTCTCT
The DNA here is from genome assembly GCF_963662255.1 of Cinclus cinclus. Taxonomy (NCBI): domain Eukaryota; kingdom Metazoa; phylum Chordata; class Aves; order Passeriformes; family Cinclidae; genus Cinclus; species Cinclus cinclus. Next base: position 37,286,694 of record NC_085052.1, read on the forward strand.
TAACCTCTGTGCTGTAACAATGCATCCCATGCCCTTTTAGGCCACTTGATGTCACAATGAATCATTTAAATCTTGGCCTCCATGGTGGCGTAATTGTACCAGGTTTTAATTGGGCCCCATGCTTTCACAATACATCCCTGCCCCTTTTAGGCCCATTGGTGTCCAAAGGGATCATTAGATTGTTAGCCTCCATTAGGTCACAATGGATATTTGCTTCTCTTAACCCCTGTGGTGTCACAATGCATCCCATGCCCTTTCAGGCCACATGATGTCACAATGAATCATTTGATTCTTGGCCTCCACGGTGGCATAATAGATCCTTGCTTCTATTGGTCCCCGTGCTATAACAATCCATCCCTGGCACTTTTAATACCCCCTGGAGCCACAAGGGATCATTAGATTGTTAGCCTGCATTGGGTCACAATGGATCCTTGCTTCTCTTAACCCCTGTGGTGTCACAATGCATCCCATGCCCTTTTAGGCCACTTGATGTCACAATGAATCATTTGATTCTTGGCCTCCATGGTGGCATAATTGTACCAGGTTTTACTTGGGCCCCATGCTTTCACAATTCATCCCTGCCCCTTTTAGGCCCATTGGTGTCACAAGGGATCATTAGATTGTTAGCCTGCATTGGGTCACAATGGTTCCTTGCTTCTCTTAACCTCTGTGGCGTCACAATGCATCCCATGCCCTTTTAGGCCACTTGATGTCACAATGAATCATTTGATTCTTGGCCTCCATGGTGTCATAATGGTTCCTTGTTTCTATTGGGCCCCATGCTGTCACAATTCATCCCTGTCCCTTTTACGCCCCCTGGTGTCATATGGGATCCTGGGATTATTAGCCTCCATTGGGTCACAATGGATCCTTGGTTCTCTTAACCCCTGTGCTGTCACAATGCATCCCATGCCCTTTTAGGCCACTTGATGTCACAATGAATCATTTGATTCTTGGCCTCCATGGTGGCATAATAGATCCTTGCTTCTATTGGTCCCCGTGCTGTAACAATCCATCCCTGGCCCTTTTTATACCCCCTGGTGCCAAAAGGGATCATTAGATTGTTAGCCTGCATTGGGTCACAATGGATCCTTGCTTCTCTTAACCTCTGTGGTGTCACAATGTTTTCCAAGCCCTTTTAGGCCACTAGATGTCACAATGAACCATTTGATTCTTGGCCTTCATGGTGTCATAATGGTTCCTTGCTTCTATAGGTCCCCACGCTGTCAAGGTTCATCCGTGGTCCTTTTGCGCCTCCTGGTGTCAAAAGGGAATCTTAGATTGTTAGCCTGCATTGGGTCACAATGGTTCCTTGCTTCTCTTAACCCCTGTGGTGTCACAATGCATCCCATGCCCTTTTAGGCCACTTGGTCTTAGAATGAACCATTTGATTCTTGGCCTCCATGGTCTGATAATGGTTCCTTGTTTCTATTGGGCCCCATGCTGTCACAAATCATCCCTGGCCCTTTTACGCCCCCTGGTGTCAAATGGGATGCTGGGATTATTAGCCTCCATTGGGTCACAATGGATCCTTGCTTCTCTTAACCCCTGTGCTGTCACAATGCATCCCATGCCCTTTTAGGCCACTTGATGTCACAATGAATCATTTGATTCTTGGCCTCCATGGTGGCATAATTGTACCAGGTTTTACTTGGGCCCCATGCTTTCACAATACATCCCTGTCCCTTTTAGGCCCATTGGTGTCAAATGGGATCCTGGGATTATTAGCCTCCATTGGGTCACAATGGTTCCTTGCTTCTCTTAACCCCTGTGGTGTCACAATGCATCCCATGCCCTTTTAGGCCACTTGATGTCACAATGAATCATTTGATTCTTGGCCTCCACGGTGGCATAATAGATCCTTGCTTCTATTGGTCCCCGTGCTGTAACAATCCATCCCTGGCCCTTTTTATGCCCCCTGCTGCCACAAGGGATTATTAGATTGTTAGACTGCATTGGGTCACAATGATTCCTTGCTTCTCTTAACCTCTGTGGTGTCACAATGCATTCCAAGCCCTTTTAGGCCACTTGGTCTTACAATGAACCATTTGATTCTTGGCCTCCATGGTGGCATAATTGTACCAGGTTTTACTTGGGCCCCATGCTTTCACAATTCATCCCTGCCCCTTTTAGGCCCATTGGTGTCACAAGGGATCATTAGATTGTTAGCCTGCATTGGGTCACAATGGTTCCTTGCTTCTCTTAACCTCTGTGGTGTCACAATGAATCCCATGCCCTTTTAGGCCACTTGATGTCACAATGAATCATTTGATTCTTGGCCTTCATGGTGTCATAATGGTTCCTTGCTTCTATAGGTCCCCATGCTGTCAGAGTCCATCCGTGGTCCTTTTGCGCCCCCTGGTGTCAAAAGGGATTCTTAGATTGTTAGCCTGCATTGGGACACAATGGATCCTGGCTTCTCTTAACCCCTGTGGTGTCACAATGCATCCCATGCCCTTTTAGGCCACTTGATGTCACAATGAATCATTTAAATCTTGGCCTCCATGGTGGCGTAATTGTACCAGGTTTTACTTGGGCCCCATGGTTTCACAATACATCCCTGCCCCTTTTAGGCCCATTGGTGTCAAAAGGGATCATTAGATTGTTAGCCTCCATTGGGTCACAATGGATCCTTGCTTCTCTTAACCCCTGTGGTGTCACAATGCATCCCATGCCCTTTCAGGCCACATGATGTCACAATGAATCATTTGATTCTTGGCCTCCACGGTGGCATAATAGATCCTTGCTTCTATTGGTCCCCGTGCTGTAACAATCCATCCCTGGCACTTTTAATACCCCCTGGAGCCACAAGGGATCATTAGATTGTTAGCCTGTATTGGGTCACAATGGGTCCTTGCTTCTCTTTACCCCTGTGGTGTCACAATGCATCCCATGCCCTTTTAGGCCACTTGATGTCACAATGAATCATTTGATTCTTGGCCTCCATGGTGGCATAATTGTACCAGGTTTTACTTGGGCCCCATGCTTTCACAATTCATCCCTGCCCCTTTTAGGCCCATTGGTGTCAAAAGGGATCATTAGATTGTTAGCCTGCATTGGGTCACAATGGTTCCTTACTTCTCTTAAACTCTGTGGTGTCACAATGCTTTCCAAGCCCTTTTAGGCCACTAGATGTCACAATGAACCATTTGATTCTTGGCCTTCATGGTGTCATAATGGTTCCTTGCTTCTATAGGTCCCCACGCTGTCAAGGTTCATCCGTGGTCCTTTTGCGCCCCTTGGTGTCAAAAGGGAATCTTAGATTGTTAGCCTGCATTGGGTCACAATGGTTCCTTGCTTCTCTTAACCCCTGTGGTGTCACAATGCATCCCATGCCCTTTTAGGCCACTTGATGTCACAATGAATCATTTGATTCTTGGCCTCCATGGTGGCGTAATTGTACCAGGTTTTACTTGGGCCCCATGCTTTCACAATACATCCCTGCCCCTTTTAGGCCCACTGGTGTCAAAAGGGATCATTAGATTGTTAGCCTCCATTGGGTCACAATGGATCCTTGCTTCTCTTAACCTCTGTGGTGTCACAATGCATCCCATGACCTTTTAGGCCACATGATGTCACAATGAATCATTTGATTCTTGGCCTCCATGGTGGCATAATAGATCCTTGCTTCTATTGGTCCCCGTGCTGTAACAATCCATCCCTGGCCCTTTTTATGCCCCCTGGTGCCACAAGGGATAATTAGATTGTTAGCCTGCATTGGGTCACAATGGTTCCTTGCTTCTCTTAACCTCTGTGGTGTCACAATGCATTCCAAGCCCTTTTAGGCCACTTGGTCTTACAATGAACCATTTGATTCTTGGCCTCCATGGTGTCATAATGGCTCCTTCCTTCTATACGTCCCCATGCTGTCAGAGTTCATCTGTGGTCCTTTTGCGCCCCCTGGTGTCAAGTGGGATTCTTAGATTGTTAGCCTGCATTGGGACACAATGGATCCTGGCTTCTCTTAACCCCTGTGCTGTCACAATGCATCCCATGCCCTTTTAGGCCACTTGATGTCACAATGAATCATTTAAATCTTGGCCTCCATGGTGGCGTAATTGTACCAGGTTTTACTTGGTCCCCATGCTTTCACAATACATCCCTGCCCCTTTTATGCCCATTGGTGTCAAAAGGGATCATTAGATTGTTAGCCTCCATTGGGTCACAATGGATCCTTGCTTCTCTTAACCCCTGTGGTGTCACAATGCATCCCATGCCCTTTCAGGCCACATGATGTCACAATGAATCATTTGATTCTTGGCCTCCACGGTGGCATAATAGATCCTTGCTTCTATTGGTCCCCGTGCTGTAACAATCCATCCCTGGCACTTTTAATACCCCCTGGAGCCACAAGGGATCATTAGATTGTTAGCCTGTATTGGGTCACAATGGGTCCTTGCTTCTCTTAACCCCTGTGGTGTCACAATGCATCCCATGCCCTTTTAGGCCACTTGATGTCACAATGAATCATTTGATTCTTGGCCTCCATGGTGGCGAAATTGTACCAGGTTTTAATTGGGCCCCATGCTTTCACAATACATCCCTGACCCTTTTAGGCCCATTGGTGTCACAAGGGATCATTAGATTGTTAGTCTGCATTGGGTCACAATGGTTCCTTGCTTCTCTTAACCTCTGTGGCGTCACAATGCATCCCATGCCCTTTTAGGCCACTTGATGTCACAATGAATCATTTGATTCTTGGCCTCCATGGTGTCATAATGGTTCCTTGTTTCTATTGGGCCCCATGCTGTCACAATTCATCCCTGTCCCTTTTACGCCCCCTGTTGTCATATGGGATCCTGGGATTATTAGCCACCATTGGGTCACAATGGATCCTTGCTTCTCTTTACCCCTGTGCTGTCACAATGCATCCCATGCCCTTTTAGGCCACTTGATGTCACAATGAATCATTTGATTCTTGGCCTCCATGGTGGCATAATTGTACCAGGTTTTACTTGGGCCCCATGCTTTCACAATTCATCCCTGCCCCTTTTAGGCCCATTGGTGTCACAAGGGATCATTAGATTGTTAGCCTGCATTGGGTCACAATGGTTCCTTACTTCTCTTAAACTCTGTGGTGTCACAATGCTTTCCAAGCCCTTTTAGGCCACTAGATGTCACAATGAACCATTTGATTCTTGGCCTTCATGGTGTCATAATGGTTCCTTGCTTCTATAGGTCCCCACGCTGTCAAGGTTCATCCGTGGTCCTTTTGCGCCCCTTGGTGTCAAAAGGGAATCTTAGATTGTTAGCCTGCATTGGGTCACAATGGTTCCTTGCTTCTCTTAACCCCTGTGCTGTCACAATGCATCCCATGCCCTTTTAGGCCACTTGATGTCACAATGAATCATTTGATTCTTGGCCTCCATGGTGGCGTAATTGTACCAGGTTTTACTTGGGCCCCATGCTTTCACAATACATCCCTGCCCCTTTTAGGCCCACTGGTGTCAAAAGGGATCATTAGATTGTTAGCCTCCATTGGGTCACAATGGATCCTTGCTTCTCTTAACCTCTGTGGTGTCACAATGCATCCCATGACCTTTTAGGCCACATGATGTCACAATGAATCATTTGATTCTTGGCCTCCATGGTGGCATAATAGATCCTTGCTTCTATTGGTCCCCGTGCTGTAACAATCCATCCCTGGCCCTTTTTATGCCCCCTGGTGCCACAAGGGATAATTAGATTGTTAGCCTGCATTGGGTCACAATGGTTCCTTGCTTCTCTTAACCTCTGTGGTGTCACAATGCATTCCAAGCCCTTTTAGGCCACTTGGTCTTACAATGAACCATTTGATTCTTGGCCTCCATGGTGTCATAATGGCTCCTTCCTTCTATACGTCCCCATGCTGTCAGAGTTCATCTGTGGTCCTTTTGCGCCCCCTGGTGTCAAGTGGGATTCTTAGATTGTTAGCCTCCATTGGGTCACAATGGATCCTTGCTTCTCTTAACCCCTGTGGTGTCACAATGCATCCCATGCCCTTTTAGGCCACTTGATGTCACAATGAATCATTTGATTCTTGGCCTCCATGGTGGCGTAATTGTACCAGGTTTTAATTGGGCCCCATGCTGTCACAATTCTTCCCTGGCCCTTTTACGCCCCCTGGTGTCAAATGGGATCCTGGGATTATTAGCCTCCATTGGGTCACAATGGTTCCTTGCTTCTCTTAACCCCTGTGCTGTCACAATGCATCCCATGCCCTTTTAGGCCACTTGATGTCACAATGAATCATTTGATTCTTGGCCTCCATGGTGGCATAATTGTACCAGGTTTTACTTGGGCCCCATGCTTTCACAATTCATCCCTGCCCCTTTTAGGCCCATTGGTGTCACAAGGGATCATTAGATTGTTAGCCTGCATTGGGTCACAATGGTTCCTTGCTTCTCTTAACCTCTGTGGTGTCACAATGCATCCCATGCCCTTTTAGGCCACTTGATGTCACAATGAATCATTTGATTCTTGGCCTCCATGGTGTCATAATGGTTCCTTGCTTCTATAGGTCCCCATGCTGTCAGAGTCCATCCGTGGTCCTTTTGCGCCCCCTGGTGTCAAAAGGGATTCTTAGATTGTTAGCCTGCATTGGGTCACAATGGATCCTGGCTTGTCTTAACCCCTGTGCTGCCACAATGCATCCCATGCCCTTTTAGGCCACTTGATGTCACAATGAATCATTTAAATCTTGGCCTCCATGGTGGCGTAATTGTACCAGGTTTTAATTGGGCCCCATGCTTTCACAATACATCCCTGCCCCTTTTATGCCCATTGGTGTCAAAAGGGATCATTAGATTGTTAGCCTCCATTGGGTCACAATGGATCCTTGCTTCTCTTAACCCCTGTGGTGTCACAATGCATCCCATGCCCTTTCAGGCCACATGATGTCACAATGAATCATTTGATTCTTGGCCTCCACGGTGGCATAAGAGATCCTTGCTTCTATTGGTCCCCGTGCTGTAACAATCCATCCCTGGCCCTTTTTATACCCCCTGGTGCCAAAAGGGATCATTAGATTGTTAGCCTGCATTGGGTCACAATGGTTCCTTGCTTCTCTTAACCCCTGTGGTGTCACAATGCATCCCATGCCCTTTTAGGCCACTTGGTCTTAGAATGAACCATTTGATTGTTGGCCTCCATGGTGTGATAATGGTTCCTTGTTTCTATTGGGCCCCATGCTGTCACAATTCATCCCTGGCCCTTTTACGCCCCCTGGTGTCAAATGGGATGCTGGGATTATTAGCCTGCATTGGGTCACAATGGTTCCTTGCTTCTCTTAACCCCTGTGCTGTCACAATGCATCCCATGCCCTTTTAGGCCACTTGATGTCACAATGAATCATTTGATTCTTGGCCTCCATGGTGGCGTAATTGTTCCAGGTTTTACTTGGGCCCCATGCTTTCACAATTCATCCCTGCCCCTTTTAGGCCCATTGGTGTCACAAGGGATCATTAGATTGTTAGCCTGCATTGGGTCACAATGGTTCCTTGCTTCTCTTAACCTCTGTGGTGTCACAATGCATCCCATGCCCTTTTAGGCCACTTGATGTCACAATGAATCATTTGATTCTTGGCCTCCTCGGTGGCATAATAGATCCTTGCTTCTTTTGGTCCCCGTGCTGTAACAATCCATCCCTGGCCCTTTTTATACCCCCTGGTGCCACAAAGGATCGTGAGATTGTTAGCCTGCATTGGGTCACAATGGTTCCTTGCTTCTCTTAACCTCTGTGGTGTCACAATGCATTCCAAGCCCTTTTAGGCCACTTGGTCTTACAATGAACCATTTGATTCTTGGCCTTCATGGTGTCATAATGGTTCCTTGCTTCAATAGGTCCCCATGCTGTCAGAGTCCATCCGTGGCCCTTTTGCGCCCCCTGGTGTCAAAAGGGATTCTTAGATTGTTAGCCTGCATTGGGTCACAATGGATCCTGGCATCTCTTAACCCCTGTGCTGTCACAATGCATCCCATGCCCTTTTAGGCCACTTGATGTCACAATGAATCATTTAAATCTTGGCCTCCATGGTGGCGTAATTGTACCAGGTTTTAATTGGGCCCCATGCTTTCACAATACATCCCTGCCCCTTTTAGGCCCATTGGTGTCAAAAGGGATCATTAGATTGTTAGACTCCATTGGGTCAAAATGGATCCTTGCTTCTCTTAACCCCTTTGGTGTCACAATGCATCCCATGCCCTTTTAGGCCACATGATGTCACAATGAATCATTTGATTCTTGGCCTCCATGGTCTCATAATGGTTCCTTGTTTCTATTGGGCCCCATGCTGTCACAATTCATCCCTGGCCCTTTTACGCCCCCTGGTGTCAAATGGGATCCTGGGATTATTAGCCTCCATTGGGTCACAATGGATCCTTGCTTCTCTTAACCCCTGTGCTGTCACAATGCATCCCATGCCCTTTTAGGCCACTTGATGTCACAATGAATCATTTGATTCTTGGCCTCCACGGTGGCATAATAGATCCTTGCTTATATTGGTCCCCGTGCTGTAACAATCCATCCCTGGCCCTATTTATACCCCCGGTGCCACAAGGGATCATTAGATTGTTAGCCTGCATTGGGTCACAATGGTTCCTTGCTTCTCTTAACCTCTGTGGTGTCACAATGCATTCCAAGCCCTTTTAGGCCACTTGGTCTTACAATGAACCATTTGATTCTTGGCCTTCATGGTGTCATAATGGTTCCTTGCTTCTACAGGTCCCCATGCTGTCAGAGTTCATCCGTGGTCCTTTTTCGCCCCCTGGTGTCAAGTGGGATTCTTAGATTCTTAGATTGTTAGCCTGCATTGGGTCACAATGGATCCTTGCTTCTCTTAACCCCTGTGCTCTCACAATGCATCCCATGCCCTTTTAGGCCACTTGATGTCACAATGAATCATTTAAATCTTGGCCTCAATGGTGGCGTAATTGTACCAGGTTTTAATTGGGCCCCATGCTTTGACAATACATCCCTGCCCCTTTTAGGCCCATTGGTGTCAAAAGGGATCATTAGATTATTAGCCTGCATTGGGTCACAATGGATCCTTGATTCTCTTAACCCCTGTGGTGTCACAATGCATCCCATGCCCTTTTAGGCCACATGACGTCACAATGAATCATTTGATTCTTGGCCTCCACGGTGGCATAATAGATCCTTGCTTCTATTGGTCCCCGTGCTGTAACAATCCATCCCTGGCCCTTTTTATACCCCCTGGTGCCACAAGGGATCATTAGATTGTTAGCCTGCATTGGGTCACAATGTTTCCTTGCTTCTCTTAACCTCTGTGGTGTCACAATGCATTCCAAGCCCTTTTAGGCCACTAGATGTCACAATGAACCATTTGATTCTTGGCCTTCATGGTGTCATAATGTTTCCTTGGTTCTATACGTCCCCACGCTGTCAAGGTTCATCCGTGGTCCTTTTGCGCCCCCTGGTGTCAAAAGGGATTCTTAGATTGTTAGCCTGCATTGGGTCACAATGGTTCCTTGCTTCTCTTAACCCCTGTGCTGTCACAATGCATCCCATGCCCTTTTAGGCCACTTGATGTCACAATGAATCATTTGATTCTTGGTCTCCATGGTGGCGTAATTGTACCATGTTTTACTTGGGCCCCATGCTTTCACAATACATCCCTGCCCCTTTTAGGACCATTGGTGTCAAAAGGGATCATTAGATTGTTAGCCTCCATTGGGTCACAATGGATCCTTGCTTCTCTTAACCTCTGTGGTGTCACAATGCATCCCATGCCCTTTTAGGCCACATGATGTCACAATGAATCATTTGATTCTTGGCCTCCATGGTGGCATAATAGATCCTTGCTTCTATTGGTCCCCGTACTGTAACAATCCATCCCTGGCCCTTTTTATGCCCCCTGGTGCCACAAGGGATTCTTAGATTGTTAGCCTGCATTGGGTCACAATGGATCCTTGCTTCTCTTAACCCCTGTGGTGTCACAATGCATCCCATGCCCTTTTAGGCAACTTGATGTCACAATGAATCATTTAAATCTTGGCCTCCATGGTGGCGTAATTGTACCAGGTTTTAATTGGGCCCCATGCTGTCACAATTCTTCCCTGGCCCTTTTACGCCCCCTGGTGTCAAATGGGATCCTAGGATTATTAGCCTCCATTGGGTCACAATGGTTCCTTGCTTCTCTTAACCCCTGTGCTGTCACAATGCATCCCATGCCCTTTTAGGCCACTTGATGTCACAATGAATCATTTGATTCTTGGCCTCCATGGTGGCATAATTGTACCAGGTTTTACTTGGGCCCCATGCTTTCACAATTCATCCCTGCCCCTTTTAGGCCCATTGGTGTCACAAGGGATCATTAGATTGTTAGCCTGCATTGGGTCACAATGGTTCCTTGCTTCTCTTAACCTCTGTGGCGTCACAATGCATCCCATGCCCTTTTAGGCCACTTGATGTCACAATGAATCATTTGATTCTTGACCTCCATGGTGTCATAATGGTTCCTTGTTTCTATTGGGCCCCATGCTGTCACAATTCATCCCTGGCCCTTTTACGCCCCCTGGTGTCATATGGGATCCTGGGATTATTAGCCTCCATTGGGTCACAATGGATCCTTGGTTCTCTTAACCCCTGTGGTGTCACAATGCATCCCATGCCCTTTTAGGCCACTTGATGTCACAATGAATCATTTGATTCTTGGCCTCCATGGTGGCATAATAGATCCTTGCTTCTATTGGTCCCCGTGCTGTAACAATCCATCCCTGGCCCTTTTTATACCCCCTGGTGCCAAAAGGGATCATTAGATTGTTAGCCTGCATTGGGTCACAATGGTTCCTTGCTTCTCTTAACCTCTGTGGTGTCACAATGTTTTCCAAGCCCTTTTAGGCCACTAGATGTCACAATGAACCATTTGATTCTTGGCCTTCATGGTGTCATAATGGTTCCTTGCTTCTATAGGTCCCCACGCTGTCAAGGTTCATCCGTGGTCCTTTTGCGCCGCCTGGTGTCAAAAGGGAATCTTAGATTGTTAGCCTGCATTGGGTCACAATGGTTCCTCGCTTCTCTTAACCCCTGTGGTGTCACAATGCATCCCATGCCCTTTTAGGCCACTTGGTCTTAGAATGAACCATTTGATTCTTGGCCTCCATGGTCTGATAATGGTTCCTTGTTTCTATTGGGCCCCATGCTGTCACAATTCATCCCTGGCCCTTTTACGCCCCCTGGTGTCAAATGGGATGCTGGGATTATTAGCCTCCATTGGGTCACAATGGATCCTTGCTTCTCTTAACCCCTGTGCTGTCACAATGCATCCCATGCCCTTTTAGGCCACTTGATGTCACAATGAAGCATTTGATTCTTGGCCTCCACGGTGGCATAATAGATCCTTGCTTCTATTGGTCCCCGTGCTGTAACAATCCATCCCTGGCCATATTTATACCCCCGGTGCCACAAGCGATCATTAGATTGTTAGCCTGCATTGGGTCACAATGGTTCCTTGCTTCTCTTAACCTCTGTGGTGCCACAATGCATCCCATGCCCTTTTAGGCCACTTGATGTCACAATGAATCATTTGATTCTTGGCCTCCATGGTCTCATAATGGTTCCTTGTTTCTATTGGGCCCCATGCTGTCACAATTCATCCCTGGCCCTTTTACGCCCCCTGGTGTCAAATGGGATCCTGGGATTATTAGCCTCCATTGGGTCACAATGGTTCCTTGCTTCTCTTAACCCCTGTGGTGTCACAATGCATCCCATGCCCTTTTAGGCCACTTGATGTCACAATGAATCATTTGATTCTTGGCCTCCACTGTGGCATAATAGATCCTTGATTCTATTGGTCCCCGTGCTGTAACAATCCATCCCTGGCCCTTTTTATACCCCCTGGTGCCACAAGGGATCATTAGATTGTTAGCCTGCATTGGGTCACAATGGATCCTTGCTTCTCTTAACCTCTGTGGTGTCACAATGCTTTCCAAGCCCTTTTAGGCCACTTGATGTCACAATGAACCATTTGATTCTTGGCCTTCATGGTGTCATAATGATTCCTTGCTTCTATAGGTCCCCACGCTGTCAAGGTTCATCCGTGGTCCTTTTGCGCCCCCTGGTGTCAAAAGGAATTCTCAGATTCTTAGATTGTTAGCCTGCATTGGGTCACAATGGATCCTTGCTTCTCTTAACCCCTGTGCTGTCACAATGCATCCCATGCCCTTTTAGGCCACTTGATGTCACAATGAATCATTTGATTCTTGGCCTCCATGGTGGCGTAATTGTACCAGGTTTTACTTGGGCCCCATGCTTTCACAATACATCCCTGCCCCTTTTAGGCCCATTGGTGTAAACAAGGGATCATTAGATTGTTAGCCTGCATTGGGTCACAATGGTTCCTTGCTTCTTTTAACCTCTGTGGTGTCACAATGCATTCCAAGCCCTTTTAGGCCACTTGGTCTTACAATGAACCATTTGATTCTCGGCCTTCATGGTGTCATAATGGTTCCTTGCTTCTATCGGACCCCATGCTGTCAGAGTTCATCCGTGGTCCTTTTGCGCCCCCTGGTGTCAAAAGGGATTCTTAGATTCTTAGATTGTTAGCCTGCATTGGGTCACAATGGATCCTTGCTTCTCTTAACCTCTGTGGTGTCACAATGCATCCCATACCCTTTTAGGCCACTTGATGTCACAATGAATCATTTGATTCTTGGCCTCCATGGTGGCATAATTGTACCAGGTTTTACTTGGGCCCCATGCTTTCACAATTCATCCCTGCCCCTTTTAGGCCCATTGGTGTCACAAGGGATCATTAGATTGTTAGCCTGCATTGGGTCACAATGGATCCTTGCTTCTCTTGCCTCTGTGCTGTCACAATGCATCCCATGCCCTTTTAGGCCACTTGATGTCACAATGAATCATTTGATTCTTGGCCTCCATGGTGACATAATGGTTCCATGCTTCTATAGGTCCCCATGCTGTCAGAGTCCATCCGTGGTCCTTTTCCGCCCCCTAGTGTCAAAAGGGATTCTTATATTGTTAGCCTGCATTGGGTCACAATGGATCCTGGCTTCTCTTAACCCCTGTGCTCTCACAATGCATCCCATGCCCTTTTAGGCCACTTGATGTCACAATGAATCATTTAAGTCTTGGCCTCCATGGTGGCGTAATTGTACCAGGTTTTAATTGGGCCCCATGCTTTCACAATACATCCCTGCCCCTTTTAGGCCCATTGGTGTCACAAGGGATCATTAGATTGTTAGCCTCCATTGGGTCACAATGGTTCCTTGCTTCTATAGGTCCGCACGCTGTCAAGGTTCATCCGTGGTCCTTTTGCGCCCCCTGGTGTCAAAAGGGATTCTTAGATTTTTAGCCTGCATTGGGTCACAATGGTTCCTTGCTTCTCTTAACCTCTGTGGTGTCACAATGCATCCCATGCCCTTTTAGGCCACTTGGTCTTAGAATGAACCATTTGATTCTTGGCCTCCATGGTGTGATAATGGTTCCTTGTTTCTATTGGGCCCCATGCTGTCACAATTCATCCCTGGCCCTTTTACGCCCCCTGGTGTCAAATGGGATGCTGGGATTATTAGCCTCCATTTGGTCACAATGGGTCCTTGCTTCTCTTAACCCCTGTGCTGTCACAATGCATCCCATGCCCTTTTAGGCCATTTGATGTCACAATGTATCATTTGATTCTTGGCCTCCATGGTGGCGTAATTGTACCAGGTTTTACTTGGGCCCCATGCTTTCACAATACATCCCTGCCCCTTTTAGGTCCATTGGTGTCAAAAGGGATCATTAGATTGTTAGCCTGCATTGGGTCACAATGGATCCTTGCTTCTCTTAACCTCTGTGCTGTCACAATGCATCCCATGCCCTTTTAGGCCACATGATGTCACAATGAATCATTTGATTCTTGGCCTCCATGGTGGCGTAATATATCCTTGCTTCTCTTGGTCCCCGTGCTGTAACAATACATCCCTGGCCCTTTTTATGCCCCCTGGTGCCACTAGGGATCATTGGATTGTTAGCCTGCATTGGGTCACAATGGTTCCTTGCTTCTCTTAACCTCTGTGGTGTCACAATGCATTCCAAGCCCTTTTAGGCCACTAGGTCTTACAATGAACCATTTGATTCTGGGCCTCCATGGTGTCATAATGGTTCCTTGCTTCTATAGGTCCCCATGCTGTCAGAGTTCATCCGTGGTCCCTTTGCGCCCCCTGGTGTCAAATGGGATTCTTAGATTGTTAGCCTGCATTGGGTCACAATGGATCCTTGCTTCTCTTAACCCCTGTGGTGTCACAATGCATCCCATGCCCTTTTAGGCCACTTGATGCCACAATGAATCATTTGATTCTTGGCCTCCATGGTGTCATAATGGTTCCTTGTTTCTATTGGGCCCCATGATGTCACAATTCATCCCTGTCCCTTTTACGCCCCCTGGTGTCAAATGGGGTCCTGGGATTATTAGCCTGCATTGGGTCACAATGGATCCTTGCTTCTCTTAACCCCTGTGGTGTCACAATGCATCCCATGCCCTTTTAGGCCACTTGATGTCACAATGAATCATTTGATTCTTGGCCTCCACGGTGGCATAATAGATCCTTGCTTCTATTGGTCCCCGTGCTGTAACAATCCATCCCTGGCCCTTTTTATACCCCCTGGAGCCACAAGGGATCATTAGATTGTTAGCCTGCATTGGGTCACAATGGTTCCTTGCTTCTCTTAACCTCTGTGGTGTCACAGTGCTTTCCAAGCCCTTTTAGGCCACTTGGTCTTACAATGAACCATTTGATTCTTGGCCTTCATGGTGTCATAATGGTTCCTTGCTTCTATAGGTCCCCACGCTGTCAAGGTTCATCCGTGGTCCTTTTGCGCCCCCTGGTGTCAAAAGGGATTCTTAGATTCGTAGATTGTTAGCCTGCATTGGGTCACAATGGTTCCTTGCTTCTCTTAACCCCTGTGCTGTCACAATGCATCCCATGCCCTTTTAGGCCACTTGATGTCACAATGAATCATTTGATTCTAGGCCTCCACGGTGGCATAATAATCCTTGCTTCTATTGGTCCCCGTGCTGTAACAATCCATCCCTGGCCCTTTTTATACCCGCTGCTGCCACAAGGGATCATTAGATTGTTAGCCTGCATTGGGTCACAATGGTTCCTTGCTTCTCTTAACCTCTGTGGTGTCACAATGCATCCCATGCCCTTTTAGGCCACTTGATGTCACAATGAATCATTTGATTCTTGGCCTCCATGGTGGCATAATTGTACCAGGTTTTACTTGGGCCCCATGCTTTCACAATTCATCCCTGCCCCTTTTAGGCCCATTGGTGTCACAAGGGATCATTAGATTGTTAGCCTGCATTGGGTCACAATGGTTCCTTGCTTCTCTTAACCTCTGTGGTGCCGCAATGCATCCCATGCCCTTTTAGGCCACTTGATGTCACAATGAATCATTTGATTCTTGGCCTCCATGGTGTCATAATGGTTCCTTGTTTCTATTGGGCCCCATGCTGTCACAATTCATCCCTGGCTCTTTTACGCCCCCTGGTGTCAAATGGGATCCTGGGATTATTAGCCTCCATTGGGTCACAATGGATCCTTGCTTCTCTTAACCCCTGTGCTGTCACAATGCATCCCATGCCCTTTTAGGCCACATGATGTCACAATGAATCATTTGATTCTTGGCCTCCATGGTGGCATAATATATCCTTGCTTCTCTTGGTCCCCGTGCTGTAACAATACATCCCTGGCCCTTTTTATGCCCCCTGGTGCCACTAGGGATCATTGGATTGTTAGCCTGCATTGGGTCACAATGGTTCCTTGCTTCTCTTAACCTCTGTGGTGTCACAATGCATTCCAAGCCCTTTTAGGCCACTTGGTCTTACAATGAACCATTTGATTCTTGGCCTCCATGGTGTCATAATGGTTCCTTGCTTCTATAGGTCCCCATGCTGTCAGAGTTCATCCGTGGTCCTTTTGCGCCCCCTGGTGTCAAATGGGATTCTTAGATTGTTAGCCAGCATTGGGTCACAATGGATCCTTGCTTCTCTTAACCCCTGTGGTGTCACAATGCATCCCATGCCCTTTTAGGCCACTTGATGCCACAATGAATCATTTGATTCTTGGCCTCCATGGTGTCATAATGGTTCCTTGTTTCTATTGGGCCCCATGATGTCACAATTCATCCCTGTCACTTTTACGCCCCCTGGTGTCAAATGGGGTCCTGGGATTATTAGCCTGCATTGGGTCACAATGGATCCTTGCTTCTCTTAACCCCTGTGGTGTCACAATGCATCCCATGCCCTTTTAGGCCACTTGATGTCACAATGAATCATTTGATTCTTGGCCTCCACGGTGGCATAATAGATCCTTGCTTCTATTGGTCCCCGTGCTGTAACAATCCATCCCTGGCCCTTTTTATACCCCCTGGAGCCACAAGGGATCATTAGATTGTTAGCCTGCATTGGGTCACAATGGTTCCTTGCTTCTCTTAACCTCTGTGGTGTCACAGTGCTTTCCAAGCCCTTTTAGGCCACTTGGTCTTACAATGAACCATTTGATTCTTGGCCTTCATGGTGTCATAATGGTTCCTTGCTTCTACAGGTCCCCATGCTGTCAGAGTTCATCCGTGGTCCTTTTTCGCCCCCTGGTGTCAAAAGGGATTCTTAGATTCTTAGATTCGTAGATTGTTAGCCTGCATTGGGTCACAATGGTTCCTTGCTTCTCTTAACCCCTGTGCTGTCACAATGCATCCCATGCCCTTTTAGGCCACTTGATGTCACAATGAATCATTTGATTCTAGGCCTCCACGGTGGCATAATAATCCTTGCTTCTATTGGTCCCCGTGCTGTAACAATCCATCCCTGGCCCTTTTTATACAAGCTGCTGCCACAAGGGATCATTAGATTGTTAGCCTGCATTGGGTCACAATGGTTCCTTGCTTCTCTTAACCTCTGTGGTGTCACAATGCATCCCATGCCCTTTTAGGCCACTTGATGTCACAATGAATCATTTGATTCTTGGCCTCCATGGTGGCATAATTGTACCAGGTTTTACTTGGGCCCCATGCTTTCACAATTCATCCCTGCCCCTTTTAGGCCCATTGGTGTCACAAGGGATCATTAGATTGTTAGCCTGCATTGGGTCACAATGGTTCCTTGCTTCTCTTAACCTCTGTGGTGCCACAATGCATCCCATGCCCTTTTAGGCCACTTGATGTCACAATGAATCATTTGATTCTTGGCCTCCATGGTGTCATAATGGTTCCTTGTTTCTATTGGGCCCCATGCTGTCACAATTCATCCCTGGCCCTTTTACGCCCCCTGGTATCAAATGGGATCCTGGGATTATTAGCCTCCATTGGGTCACAATGGATCCTTGCTTCTCTTAACCCCTGTGCTGTCACAATGCATCCCATGCCCTTTTAGGCCACTTGATGTCACAATGAATCATTTGATTCTTGGCCTCCATGGTGGCATAATTGTACCAGGTTTTACTTGGGCCCCATGCTTTCACAATTCATCCCTGCCCCTTTTAGGCCCATTGGTGTCACAAGGGATCATTAGATTGTTAGCCTGCATTGGGTCACAATGGTTCCTTGCTTCTCTTAACCTCTGTGGTGTCACAATGCATCCCATGCCCTTTTAGGCCACTTGTTGTCACAATGAATCATTTGATTCTAGGCCTCCATGGTGGCATAATAGATCCTTGCTTCTATTGGTCCCCGTGCTGTAACAATCCATCCCTGGCCCTTTTTATGCCCCCTGGTGCCACAAGGGATCATTAGATTGTTAGCCTGCATTGGGTCACAATGGTTCCTTGCTTCTCTTAACCTCTGTGGTGTCACAATGCTTTCCAAGCCCTTTTAGGCCACTAGATGTCACAATGAACCATTTGATTCTTGGCCTTCATGGTGTCATAATGGTTCCTTGCTTCTATAGGTCCCCACGCTGTCAAGGTTCATCCGTGGTCCTTTTGCGCCCCCTGGTGTCAAAAGGGATTCATGGATTGTTAGCCTGCATTGGGTCACAATGGTTCCTTGCTTCTCTTAACCCATGTGGTGTCACAATGCATCCCATGCCCTTTTAGGCCACTTGGTCTTAGAATGAACCATTTGATTCTTGGCCTCCATGGTGTCATAATGGTTCCTTGTTTCTATTGGGCCCCATGCTGTCACAATTCATCCCTGGCCCTTTTACGCCCCCTGGTGTCAAATGGGATGCTGGGATTATTAGCCTCCATTGGGTCACAATGGATCCTTGCTTCTCTTAACTCCTGTGCTGTCACAATGCATCCCATGCCCTTTTAGGCCACTTGATGTCACAATGAATCATTTGATTCTTGGCCTCCATGGTGGCGTAATTGTACCAGGTTTTACTTGGGCCCCATGCTTTCACAATACATCCCTGCCCCTTTTAGGTCCATTGGTGTCAAAAGGGATCATTAGATTGTTAGCCTGCATTGGGTCACAATGGATCCTTGCTTCTCTTAACCTCTGTGCTGTCACAATGCATCCCATGCCCTTTTAGGCCACATGATGTCACAATGAATCATTTGATTCTTGGCCTCCATGGTGGCATAATAGTTCCTTGCTTCTCTTGGTCCCCGTGCTGTAACAATCCATCCCTGGCCCTTTTTATGCCCCCTGGTGCCACAAGGGATCATTAGATTGTTAGCCTGCATGGGGTCACAATGGTTCCTTGCTTCTCTTAACCTCTGTGGTGTCACAATGCATTCCAAGCCCTTTTAGGCCACTTGGTCTTACAATGAACCATTTGATTCTTGGCCTCCATGGTGTCATAATGGTTCCTTGCTTCTATAGGACCCCATGCTGTCAGAGTTCATCCGTGGTCCTTTTGCGCCCCCTGGTGTCAAATGGGATTCCTAGATTGTTAGCCTGCATTGGGTCACAATGGTTCCTTGCTTCTCTTAACCTCTGTGGTGTCAAAATGCATCCCATGCCTTTTTAGGCCACTTGATGTCACAATGAATCATTTGATTCTTGGCCTCCACGGTGGCATAATAGATCCTTGCTTCTATTGGTCCCCGTGCTGTAACAATCCATCCCTGGCCCTTTTTATACCACCTGGAGCCACAAGGGATCATTAGATTGTTAGCCTGCATTGGGTCACAATGGATCCTTGCTTGTCTTAACCCCTGTGGTGTCACAATGCATCCCATGCCCTTTTAGGCCACTTGATGTCACAATGAATCATTTGATTCTTGGCCTCCATGGTGGCATAATTGTACCAGGTTTTACTTGGGCCCCATGCTTTCACAATTCATCCCTGCCCCTTTTAGGCCCATTGGTGTCACAAGGGATCATTAGATTGTTAGCCTGCATTGGGTCACAATGGTTCCTTGCTTCTCTTAACCTCTGTGGTGTCACAATGCATCCCATGCCCTTTTAGGCCACTTGATGCCACAATGAATCATTTGATTCTTGGCCTCCATGGTGTCATAATGGTTCCTTGTTTCTATTGGGCCCCATGCTGTCACAATTCATCCCTGTCCCTTTTACGCCCCCTGGTGTCAAATGGGGTCCTGGGATTATTAGCCTGCATTGGGTCACAATGGATCCTTGCTTCTCTTAACCTCTGTGGTGTCACAATGCATCCCATGCCCTTTTAGGCCACATGATGTCACAATGAATCAATTGATTCTTGGCCTCCACGGTGGCATAATAGATCCTTGCTTCTTTTGGTCCCCGTGCTGTAACAATCCATCCCTGGCCCTTTTTATACCCCCTGGTGCCACAAGGGATCATTAGATTGTTAGCCTGCATTGGGTCACAATGATTCCTTGCTTCTCTTAACCCCTGTGCTGTCACAATGCATCCCATGCCCTTTTAGGCCACTTGATGTCACAATGAATCATTTGATTCTTGGCCTCCACGGTGGCATAATAGATCCTTGCTTCTATTGGTCCCCGTGCTGTAACAATTCATCCCTAGCCCTTTTAGGCCCATTGGTGTCACAAGGGACCGTTAGATTGTTAGCCTGCATTGGGTCACAATGTTTCCTTGCTTCTCTTAACCTCTGTGGTGTCACAATGCATCCCATGCCCTTTTAGGCCACTTGATGTCACAATGAACCATTTGATTCTTGGCCTCGATGGTTTCATAATGGTTCCATGCTTCTATAGGTCCCCACGCTGTCAAGGTTCATCCGTGGTCGTTTTGCGCCCCCTGGTGTCAAAAGGGATTCTTGGATTGTTAGCCTGCATTGGGTCACAATGGTTCCTTGCTTCTCTTAACCCCTGTGGTGTCACAATGCATCCCATGCCGTTTTAGGCCACTTGGTCTTAGAATGAACCATTTGATTCTTGGCCTCCATGGTGTGATAATGGTTCCTTGTTTCTATTGGGCCCCATGCTGTCACAATTCATCCCTGGCCCTTTAACGCCCCCTGGTGTCAAATGGGATGCTGGGATTATTAGCCTCCATTGGGTCACAATGGATCCTTGCTTCTCTTAACTCCTGTGCTGTCACAATGCATCCCAAGACCTTTTAGGCCACTTGATGTCACAATGAATCATTTGATTCTTGGCCTCCATGGTGGCGTAATTGTACCAGGTTTTACTTGGGCCCCATGCTTTCACAATACATCCCTGCCCCTTTTAGGTCCATTGGTGTCAAAAGGGATCATTAGATTGTTAGCCTGCATTGGGTCACAATGGTTCCTTGCTTCTCTTAACCTCTGTGGTGTCACAATGCATTCCAAGCCCTTTTAGGCCACTTGGTCTTAAAATGAACCATTTGATTCTTGGCCTCCATGGTGTCATAATGGTTCCTTGCTTCTATAGGTCCCCACGCTGTCAGAGTTCATCCGTGGTCCTTTTGCGCCCCCTGGTGTCAAAAGGGATTCTTGGATTGTTAGCCTGCATTGGGTCACAATGGTTCCTTGCTTCTCTTAACCCCTGTGGTGTCACAATGCATCCCATGCCCTTTTAGGCCACTTGGTCTTAGAATGAACCATTTGATTCTTGGCCTCCATGGTGTGATAATGGTTCCTTGTTTCTATTGGGCCCCATGCTGTCACAATTCATCCCTGGCCCTTTTACGCCCCCTGGTGTCAAATGGGATGCTGGGATTATTAGCCTCCATTGGGTCACAATGGATCCTTGCTTCTCTTAACCTCTGTGCTGTCACAATGCATCCCATGCCCTTTTAGGCCACTTGATGTCACAATGAATCATTTGATTCTTGGCCTCCATGGTGGCGTAATTGTACCAGGTTTTACTTGGGCCCCATGCTTTCACAATTCATCCCTGCCCCTTTTAGGTCCATTGGTGTCAAAAGGGATCATTAGATTGTTAGCCTGCATTGGGTCACAATGGTTCCTTGCTTCTCTTAACCTCTGTGGTGTCACAATGCATCCCATGCCCTTTTAGGCCACATGATGTCACAATGAATCATTTGATTCTTGGCCTCCATGGTGTCATAATGGTTCCTTGCTTCTATCGGACCCCATGCTGTCAGAGTTCATCCGTGGTCCTTTTGCGCCCCCTGGTGTCCAATGGGATTCTTAGATTGTTAGCCTGCTTTGGGTCACAATGGATCCTTGCTTCTCTTAACCCCTGTGCTGTCACAATGCATCCCATGCCCTTTTAGGCCACTTGATGTCACAATGAATCATTTGATTCTTGGCCTCCATGGTGGCATAATTGTACCAGGTTTTACTTGGGCCCCATGCTTTCACAATTCATCCCTGCCCCTTTTAGGCCCATTGGTGTCACAAGGGATCATTAGATTGTTAGCCTGCATTGGGTCACAATGGTTCCTTGCTTCTCTTAACCTCTGTGGTGTCACAATGCATTCCAAGCCCTTTTAGGCCACTTGGTCTTACAATGAATCATTTGATTCTTGGCCTTCATGGTGTCATAATTGTTCCTTGCTTCTATAGGTCCCCACGCTGTCAAGGTTCATCCGTGGTCCTTTTGCGCCCCCTGGTGTCAAAAGGGATTCCTGGATTGTTAGCCTGCATTGGGTCACAATGGTTCCTTGCTTTTCTTAACCCCTGTGGTGTCACAATGCATCCCATGGCCTTTTAGGCCACTTGGTCTTAGAATGAACCATTTGATTCTTGGCCTCCATGGTGTGATAATGGTTCCTTGTTTCTATTGGGCCCCATGCTGTCACAATTCATCACTGGCCCTTTTACGCCCCCTGGTGTCAAATGGGATGCTGGGATTATTAGCCTCCATTGGGTCACAATGGATCCTTGCTTCTCTTAACCCCTGTGCTGTCACAATGCATCCCATGCCCTTTTAGGCCACTTGATGTCACAATGAATCATTTGATTCTTGGCCTCCATGGTGGCATAATTGTACCAGGTTTTACTTGGGCCCCATGCTTTCACAATTCATCCCTGCCCCTTTTAGGCCCATTGGTGTCACAAGGGATTATTAGATTGTTAGCCTGCATTGGGTCACAATGGTTCCTTGCTTCTCTTAACCTCTGTGGTGTCACAATGCATCCCATGCCCTTTTAGGCCACTTGATGTCACAATGAATTATTTGATTCTTGGCCTCCATGGTGTCATAATGGTTCCTTGTTTCTATTGAGCCCCATGCTTTCACAATTCATCCCTGGCCCTTTTACGCCCCCTGGTGTCAAATGGGATCCTGGGATTATTAGCCTCCATTGGGTCACAATGGATCCTTGCTTCTCTTAACCCCTGTGCTGTCACAACGCATCCCATGACCTTTTAGGCCACTTGATGTCACAATGAATCATTTGATTCTTGGCCTCCATGGTGGCATAATTGTACCAGGTTTTACTTGGGCCCCATGCTTTCACAATTCATCCCTGCCCCTTTTAGGCCCATTGGTGTCACAAGGGATCATTAGATTGTTAGCCTGCATTGGGTCACAATGGTTCCTTGCTTCTCTTAACCTCTGTGGTGTCACAATGCATCCCATACCCTTTTAGGCCACTTGATGTCACAATGAATCATTTGATTCTTGGCCTCCATGGTGGCATAATAGATCCTTGCTTCTATTGGTCCCCGTGCTGTAACAATCCATCCCTGGCCCTTTTTATGTCCCTGGTGCCACAAGGGATCATTAGATTGTTAGCCTGCATTGGGTCACAATGGTTCCTTGCTTCTCTTAACCTCTGTGGTGTCACAATGCATTCCAAGCCCTTTTAGGCCACTTGATGTCACAATGAATCATTTGATTCTTGGCCTCCATGGTGTCATAATGGTTCCTTGTTTCTATTGGGCCCCGTGCTGTCACAATTCATCCCTGGCCCTTTTACGCCCCCTGGTGTCAAATGGGATCCTGGGATTATTAGCCTCCATTGGGTCACAATGGATCCTTGCTTCTCTTAACCCCTGTGCTGTCACAATGCATCCCATGCCCTTTTAGGCCACATGATGTCACAATGAATCATTTGATTCTTGGCCTCCATGGTGGCATAATAGTTCCTTGCTTCTCTTGGTCCCCGTGCTGTAACAATCCATCCCTGGCCCTTTTTATGCCCCCTGGTGCCACAAGGGATCATTAGATTGTTAGCCTGCATGGGGTCACAATGGTTCCTTGCTTCTCTTAACCTCTGTGGTGTCACAATGCATTCCAAGCCCTTTTAGGCCACTTGGTCTTACAATGAACCATTTGATTCTTGGCCTCCATGGTGTCATAATGGTTCCTTGCTTCTATAGGACCCCATGCTGTCAGAGTTCATCCGTGGTCCTTTTGCGCCCCCTGGTGTCAAATGGGATTCCTAGATTGTTAGCCTGCATTGGGTCACAATGGTTCCTTGCTTCTCTTAACCTCTGTGGTGTCAAAATGCATCCCATGCCTTTTTAGGCCACTTGATGTCACAATGAATCATTTGATTCTTGGCCTCCACGGTGGCATAATAGATCCTTGCTTCTATTGGTCCCCGTGCTGTAACAATCCATCCCTGGCCCTTTTTATACCACCTGGAGCCACAAGGGATCATTAGATTGTTAGCCTGCATTGGGTCACAATGGATCCTTGCTTGTCTTAACCCCTGTGGTGTCACAATGCATCCCATGCCCTTTTAGGCCACTTGATGTCACAATGAATCATTTGATTCTTGGCCTCCATGGTGGCATAATTGTACCAGGTTTTACTTGGGCCCCATGCTTTCACAATTCATCCCTGCCCCTTTTAGGCCCATTGGTGTCACAAGGGATCATTAGATTGTTAGCCTGCATTGGGTCACAATGGTTCCTTGCTTCTCTTAACCTCTGTGGTGTCACAATGCATCCCATGCCCTTTTAGGCCACTTGATGCCACAATGAATCATTTGATTCTTGGCCTCCATGGTGTCATAATGGTTCCTTGTTTCTATTGGGCCCCATGCTGTCACAATTCATCCCTGTCCCTTTTACGCCCCCTGGTGTCAAATGGGGTCCTGGGATTATTAGCCTGCATTGGGTCACAATGGATCCTTGCTTCTCTTAACCTCTGTGGTGTCACAATGCATCCCATGCCCTTTTAGGCCACATGATGTCACAATGAATCAATTGATTCTTGGCCTCCACGGTGGCATAATAGATCCTTGCTTCTTTTGGTCCCCGTGCTGTAACAATCCATCCCTGGCCCTTTTTATACCCCCTGGTGCCACAAGGGATCATTAGATTGTTAGCCTGCATTGGGTCACAATGATTCCTTGCTTCTCTTAACCCCTGTGCTGTCACAATGCATCCCATGCCCTTTTAGGCCACTTGATGTCACAATGAATCATTTGATTCTTGGCCTCCACGGTGGCATAATAGATCCTTGCTTCTATTGGTCCCCGTGCTGTAACAATTCATCCCTAGCCCTTTTAGGCCCATTGGTGTCACAAGGGACCGTTAGATTGTTAGCCTGCATTGGGTCACAATGTTTCCTTGCTTCTCTTAACCTCTGTGGTGTCACAATGCATCCCATGCCCTTTTAGGCCACTTGATGTCACAATGAACCATTTGATTCTTGGCCTCGATGGTTTCATAATGGTTCCATGCTTCTATAGGTCCCCACGCTGTCAAGGTTCATCCGTGGTCGTTTTGCGCCCCCTGGTGTCAAAAGGGATTCTTGGATTGTTAGCCTGCATTGGGTCACAATGGTTCCTTGCTTCTCTTAACCCCTGTGGTGTCACAATGCATCCCATGCCGTTTTAGGCCACTTGGTCTTAGAATGAACCATTTGATTCTTGGCCTCCATGGTGTGATAATGGTTCCTTGTTTCTATTGGGCCCCATGCTGTCACAATTCATCCCTGGCCCTTTAACGCCCCCTGGTGTCAAATGGGATGCTGGGATTATTAGCCTCCATTGGGTCACAATGGATCCTTGCTTCTCTTAACTCCTGTGCTGTCACAATGCATCCCAAGACCTTTTAGGCCACTTGATGTCACAATGAATCATTTGATTCTTGGCCTCCATGGTGTCATAATGGTTCCTTGCTTCTATCGGACCCCATGCTGTCAGAGTTCATCCGTGGTCCTTTTGCGCCCCCTGGTGTCCAATGGGATTCTTAGATTGTTAGCCTGCTTTGGGTCACAATGGATCCTTGCTTCTCTTAACCCCTGTGCTGTCACAATGCATCCCATGCCCTTTTAGGCCACTTGATGTCACAATGAATCATTTGATTCTTGGCCTCCATGGTGGCATAATTGTACCAGGTTTTACTTGGGCCCCATGCTTTCACAATTCATCCCTGCCCCTTTTAGGCCCATTGGTGTCACAAGGGATCATTAGATTGTTAGCCTGCATTGGGTCACAATGGTTCCTTGCTTCTCTTAACCTCTGTGGTGTCACAATGCATTCCAAGCCCTTTTAGGCCACTTGGTCTTACAATGAATCATTTGATTCTTGGCCTTCATGGTGTCATAATTGTTCCTTGCTTCTATAGGTCCCCACGCTGTCAAGGTTCATCCGTGGTCCTTTTGCGCCCCCTGGTGTCAAAAGGGATTCCTGGATTGTTAGCCTGCATTGGGTCACAATGGTTCCTTGCTTTTCTTAACCCCTGTGGTGTCACAATGCATCCCATGGCCTTTTAGGCCACTTGGTCTTAGAATGAACCATTTGATTCTTGGCCTCCATGGTGTGATAATGGTTCCTTGTTTCTATTGGGCCCCATGCTGTCACAATTCATCACTGGCCCTTTTACGCCCCCTGGTGTCAAATGGGATGCTGGGATTATTAGCCTCCATTGGGTCACAATGGATCCTTGCTTCTCTTAACCCCTGTGCTGTCACAATGCATCCCATGCCCTTTTAGGCCACTTGATGTCACAATGAATCATTTGATTCTTGGCCTCCATGGTGGCATAATTGTACCAGGTTTTACTTGGGCCCCATGCTTTCACAATTCATCCCTGCCCCTTTTAGGCCCATTGGTGTCACAAGGGATTATTAGATTGTTAGCCTGCATTGGGTCACAATGGTTCCTTGCTTCTCTTAACCTCTGTGGTGTCACAATGCATCCCATGCCCTTTTAGGCCACTTGATGTCACAATGAATTATTTGATTCTTGGCCTCCATGGTGTCATAATGGTTCCTTGTTTCTATTGAGCCCCATGCTTTCACAATTCATCCCTGGCCCTTTTACGCCCCCTGGTGTCAAATGGGATCCTGGGATTATTAGCCTCCATTGGGTCACAATGGATCCTTGCTTCTCTTAACCCCTGTGCTGTCACAACGCATCCCATGACCTTTTAGGCCACTTGATGTCACAATGAATCATTTGATTCTTGGCCTCCATGGTGGCATAATTGTACCAGGTTTTACTTGGGCCCCATGCTTTCACAATTCATCCCTGCCCCTTTTAGGCCCATTGGTGTCACAAGGGATCATTAGATTGTTAGCCTGCATTGGGTCACAATGGTTCCTTGCTTCTCTTAACCTCTGTGGTGTCACAATGCATCCCATACCCTTTTAGGCCACTTGATGTCACAATGAATCATTTGATTCTTGGCCTCCATGGTGGCATAATAGATCCTTGCTTCTATTGGTCCCCGTGCTGTAACAATCCATCCCTGGCCCTTTTTATGTCCCTGGTGCCACAAGGGATCATTAGATTGTTAGCCTGCATTGGGTCACAATGGTTCCTTGCTTCTCTTAACCTCTGTGGTGTCACAATGCATTCCAAGCCCTTTTAGGCCACTTGATGTCACAATGAATCATTTGATTCTTGGCCTCCATGGTGTCATAATGGTTCCTTGTTTCTATTGGGCCCCGTGCTGTCACAATTCATCCCTGGCCCTTTTACGCCCCCTGGTGTCAAATGGGATCCTGGGATTATTAGCCTCCATTGGGTCACAATGGATCCTTGCTTCTCTTAACCCCTGTGCTGTCACAATGCATCCCATGCCCTTTTAGGCCACATGATGTCACAATGAATTATTTGATTCTTGGCCTCCATGGTGGCCTAATTGTACCAGGTTTTACTTGGGCCCCATGCTTTCACAATTCATCCCTGCCCCTTTTAGGCCCCCTGGTGCCACAAGGGATCATTACATTGTTAGCCTGCATTGGGTCACAATGGTTCCTTGCTTCTCTTAACCTCTGTGGTGTCACAATCCATTCCAAGCCCTTTTAGGCCACTTGGTCTTACAATGAACCATTTGATTCTTGGCATCCATGGTGTCATAATGGTTCCTTGCTTCTATAGGACCCCATGCTGTCAGAGTTCATCCGTGGTCATTTTACGCCCCCTGGTGTCCAATGGGATTCTTAGATTGTTAGCCTGCATTGGGTCACAATGGATCCTTGCTTCTCTTAACCCCTGTGCTGTCACAATGCATCCCATGCCCTTTTAGGCCACTTGATGTCACAATGAATCATTTGATTCTTGGCCTCCATGGTGTCATAATGGTTCCTTGTTTCTATTGGGCCCCATGCTGTCACAATTCATCCCTGGCCCTTTTACGCCCCCTGGTGTCAAATGGGATCCTGGGATTATTAGCCTCCATTGGGTAACAATGGATCCTCGCTTCTCTTAACCCCTGTGCTGTCACAATGCATCCCATGCCCTTTTAGGCCACTTGATGTCACAATGAATCATTTGATTCTTGGCCTCCATGGTGGCATAATGGTTCCTTCTTTCTATTGGGCCCCATGCTGTCACAATTCGTCCCTGGACCTTTTACGCCCCCTGGTGTCAAATGGGATCCTGGGATTATTAGCCTCCATTGGGTCACAATGGATCCTTGCTTCTCTTAACCCCTGTGCTGTCACAATGCATCCCATGCCCTTTTAGGCCACTTGATGTCACAATGAATCATTTGATTCTTGGCCTCCACGGTGGCATAATAGATCCTTGCTTCTATTGGTCCCCGTGCTGTAACAATCCATCCCTGGCCCTTTTTATATCCCCTGGTGTCATAAGGGATCATTAGATTGTTAGCCTGCTTTGGGTCACAATGGTTCCTTGCTTCTCTTAACCCCTGTGCTGTCACAATGCATCCCATGCCCTTTTAGGCCACTTGATGTCACAATGAATCATTTGATTCTTGGCCTCCATGGTGGTGTAATTGTACCAGGTTTTAATTGGGCCCCATGCTTTCACAATACATCCCTGCCCCTTTTAGGCCCATTGATGTCAAAAGGGATCATTAGATTGTTAGCCTCCATTGGGCCACAATGGATCCTTACTTCTATTAACCCCTGTGCTGTCACAATGCATCCCATGCCCTTTTAGGCCACTTGATGTCACAATGAATCATTTGATTCTTGGCCTCCATGGCGGCATAATAGATCCTTGCTTCTATTGGTCCCCGTGCTGTAACAATCCATCCCTGGCCCTTTTTATACCCCCTGGTGCCACAAGGGATCATTAGATTGTTAGCCTGCATTGGGTCACAATGGTTCCTTGCTTCTCTTAACCTCTGTGGTGTCACAATCCATTCCAAGCCCTTTTAGGCCACTTGGTCTTAAAATGAACCATTTGATTCTTGGCCTCCATGGTGTCATAATGGTTCCTTGCTTCTATAGGACCCCATGCTGTCAGAGTTCATTCGTGGTCCTTTTGCGCCCCCTGGTGGCAAAAGGGATTCTTAGATTGTTAGCCTGCATTGGGTCACAATGGTTCCTTGCTTCTCTTAACCCCTGTGCTATCACAATGCATCTCATGCCCTTTTAGGCCACTTGATGTCACAATGAATCATTTGATTCTTGGCCTCCATGGTGGCAAAATTGTACCAGGTTTTACTTGGGCCCGATGCTTTCACAATTCATCCCTGCCCCTTTTA
This sequence comes from Cinclus cinclus, assembly GCF_963662255.1. Lineage (NCBI taxonomy): Eukaryota > Metazoa > Chordata > Aves > Passeriformes > Cinclidae > Cinclus > Cinclus cinclus. The sequence goes on from NC_085052.1 coordinate 37,315,847, forward strand.
GGCCCATTGGTGTCACAAGGGATCATTAGATTGTTCGCCTGCATTGGGTCACAATGGTTCCTTGCTTCTCTTAACCTCTGTGGTGTCACAATGCATCCCATGCCCTTTTAGGCCACTTGATGTCACAATGAATCATTTGATTCTAGGCCTCCATGGTGGCATAATAGATCCTTGCTTCTATTGGTCCCCGTGCTGTAACAATCCATCCCAGGCCCTTTTTATGTCCCTGGTGCCACAAGGGATCATTAGATTGTTAGCCTGCATTGGGTCACAATGGTTCCTTGCTTCTCTTAACCTCTGTGGTGTCACGATGCATTCCAAGCCCTTTTAGGCCACTTGGTCTTACAATGAACCATTTGATTCTTGGCCTTCATGGTGTCATAATGGTTCCTTGCTTCTATAGGTCCCCATGCTGTCAGAGTCCATCCGTGGTCCTTTTGCGCCCCCTGGTGTCAAAAGGGATTCTTAGATTGTTAGCCTGCATTGGGTCACAATGGTTCCTTGCTTCTCTTAACCCCTGTGCTGTCACAATGCATCCCATGCCCTTTTAGGCCACTTGATGTCACAATGAATCATTTGATTCTTGGCCTCCATGGTGGTGTAATTGTACCAGGTTTTTATTGGGCCCCATGCTGTCACAATTCATCCCTGGCACTTTTATGACCATTGGTGTCAAAAGGGATCATTAGATTGTTAGCCTCCATTGGGTCACAATGGATCCTTACTTCTCTTAACCCCTGTGCTGTCACAATGCATCCCATGCCCTTTTAGGCCACATGACGTCACAATGAATTATTTGATTATTTACCTCCATGGCGGCATAATAGATCCTTGCTTCTATTGGTCCCCGTGCTGTAACAATCAATCCCTGGCCCTTTTTATACCCCCTGGTGCCACAAGGGATCATTAGATTGTTAGCCTGCATTGGGTCACAATGGATCCTTGCTTCTCTTAACCCCTGTGCTGTCACAATGCATCCCATGCCCTTTTAGGCCACTTGATGTCACAATGAATCATTTGATTCTTGGCCTCCATGGTGGCATTATTGTACCAGGTTTTACTTGGGCCCCATGCTTTCACAATTCATCCCTGCCCCTTTTAGGCCCATTGGTGTCACAAGGGATCATTAGATTGTTAGCCTGCATTGGGTCACAATGGTTCCTTGCTTCTCTTAACCTCTGTGGTGTCACAATGCATCCCATGCCCTTTTAGGCCACTTGATGTCACAATGAATCATTTGATTCTTGGCCTCCATGGTGTCATAATGGTTCCTTGTTTCTATTGGGCCCCAGGCTGTCACAATTCATCCCTGGCCCTTTTACGCCCCCTGGTGTCAAATGGGATCCTGGGATTATTAGCCTCCATTGGGTCACAATGGATCCTTGCTTCTCTTAACCCCTGTGCTGTCACAATGCATCCCATGCCCTTTTAGGCCACTTGATGTCACAATGAATCATTTGATTCTTGGCCTCCATGGTGGCATAATGGTTCCTTGCTTCTATTGGTCCCCGTGCTGTAACAATCCATCCCTGGCCCTTTTTATGCCCCCTGGTGCCACAAGGGATCATTAGATTGTTAGCCTGCATTGGGTCACGATGGTTCCTTGCTTCTCTTAACCTCTGTGGTGTCACAATGCATTCCAAGCCCTTTTAGGCCACTTGGTTTTACAATGAACCATTTGATTCTTGGCCTCCATGGTGTCATAATGGTTCCTTGCTTCTATAGGACCCCATGCTGTCAGAGTTCATCTGTGGTCCTTTTGCGCCCCCTTGTGTCCAATGGGATTCTTAGATTGTTAGCCTGCATTGGGTCACAATGGATCCTTGCTTCTCTTAACCCCTGTGCTGTCACAATGCATCCCATGCCCTTTTAGGCCACTTGATGTCACAATGAATCATTTGATTCTTGGCCTCCATGGTGGCATAATTGTACCAGGTTTTACTTGGGCCCCATGCTTTCACAATTCATCCCTGCCCCTTTTAGGCCCATTGGTGTCACAAGGGATCATTAGATTGTTAGCCTGCATTGGGTCACAATGGTTCATTGCTTCTCTTAACCTCTGTGGTGTCACAATGCATCCCATGCCCTTTTAGGCCACTTGATGTCACAATGAATCATTTGATTCTTGGCCTCCATGGTGGCATAATTGTACCAAGTTTCTATTGGGCCCCATGCTTTCACAATTCATCCCTGCCCCTTTTAGGCCCATTGGTGTCACAAGGCATCATTAGATTCTCAGCCTGCATTGGGTCACAATGGTTCCTTGCTTCTCTTAACCTCTGTGCTGTCACAATGCATCCCATGCCCTTTTAGGCCACTTGATGTCACAATGAATCATTTGATTCTTGGCCTCCATGGTGGCATAATGGTTCCTTGTTTCTATTGGGCCCCATGCTGTCACAATTCGTCCCTGGCCCTTTTACGCCCCCTGGTGTCAAATGGGATCCTGGGATTATTAGCCTCCATTGGGTCACAATGGATCCTTGCTTCTCTTAACCCCTGTGCTGTCACAATGCATCCCATGCCCTTTTAGGCCACTTGATGTCACAATGAATCATTTGATTCTTGGCCTCCATGGTGGCCTAATTGTACCAGGTTTTACTTGGGCCCCATGCTTTCACAATTCATCCCTGGCCCTTTTATGCCCATTGGTGTCAAAAGGGATCATTAGATTGTTAGCCTCCATTGGGTCACAATGGATCCTTACTTCTCTTAACCCCTGTGCTGTCACAATGCATCCCATGCCCTTTTAGGCCACATGACGTCACAATGAATTATTTGATTCTTGGCCTCCATGGCGGCATAATAGATCCTTGCTTCTATTGGTCCCCGTGCTGTAACAATCCATCCCTGGCCCTTTTTATACCCCCTGGTGCCACAAGGGATCATTAGATTGTTAGCCTGCATTGGGTCACAATGGTTCCTTGCTTCTCTTAACCTCTGTGGTGTCACAATGCATCCCATGCCCTTTTAGGCCACTTGATGTCACAATGAATCATTTGATTCTTGGCCTCCATGGTGTCATAATGGTTCCTTGTTTCTATTGGGCCCCAGGCTGTCACAATTCATCCCTGGCCCTTTTACGCCCCCTGGTGTCAAATGGGATCCTGGGATTATTAGCCTCCATTGGGTCACAATGGATCCTTGCTTCTCTTAACCCCTGTGCTGTCACAATGCATCCCATGCCCTTTTAGGCCACTTGATGTCACAATGAATCATTTGATTCTTGGCCTCCATGGTGGCATAATGGTTCCTTGCTTCTATTGGTCCCCGTGCTGTAACAATCCATCCCTGGCCCTTTTTATGCCCCCTGGTGCCACAAGGGATCATTAGATTGTTAGCCTGCATTGGGTCACGATGGTTCCTTGCTTCTCTTAACCTCTGTGGTGTCACAATGCATTCCAAGCCCTTTTAGGCCACTTGGTTTTACAATGAACCATTTGATTCTTGGCCTCCATGGTGTCATAATGGTTCCTTGCTTCTATAGGACCCCATGCTGTCAGAGTTCATCTGTGGTCCTTTTGCGCCACCTTGTGTCCAATGGGATTCTTAGATTGTTAGCCTGCATTGGGTCACAATGGATCCTTGCTTCTCTTAACCCCTGTGCTGTCACAATGCATCCCATGCCCTTTTAGGCCACTTGATGTCACAATGAATCATTTGATTCTTGGCCTCCATGGTGGCATAATTGTACCAGGTTTTACTTGGGCCCCATGCTTTCACAATTCATCCCTGCCCCTTTTAGGCCCATTGGTGTCACAAGGGATCATTAGATTGTTAGCCTGCATTGGGTCACAATGGTTCATTGCTTCTCTTAACCTCTGTGGTGTCACAATGCATCCCATGCCCTTTTAGGCCACTTGATGTCACAATGAATCATTTGATTCTTGGCCTCCATGGTGGCATAATTGTACCAAGTTTCTATTGGGCCCCATGCTTTCACAATTCATCCCTGCCCCTTTTAGGCCCATTGGTGTCACAAGGCATCATTAGATTCTCAGCCTGCATTGGGTCACAATGGTTCCTTGCTTCTCTTAACCTCTGTGCTGTCACAATGCATCCCATGCCCTTTTAGGCCACTTGATGTCACAATGAATCATTTGATTCTTGGCCTCCATGGTGGCATAATGGTTCCTTCTTTCTATTGGGCCCCATGCTGTCACAATTCGTCCCTGGCCCTTTTACGCCCCCTGGTGTCAAATGGGATCCTGGGATTATTAGCCTGCATTGGGTCACAATGGTTCCTTGCTTCTCTTAACCCCTGTGCTGTCACAATGCATCCCATGCTCTTTTAGGCCACTTGATGTCACAATGAATCATTTGATTCTTGGCCTCCATGGTGGCCTAATTGTACCAGGTTTTACTTGGGCCCCATGCTTTCACAATTCATCCCTGGCCCTTTTATGCCCATTGGTGTCAAAAGGGATCATTAGATTGTTAGCCTCCATTGGGTCACAATGGATCCTTGCTTCTCTTAACCCCTGTGCTGTCACAATGCATCCCATGCCCTTTTAGGCCACATGACGTCACAATGAATTATTTGATTCTTGGCCTCCATGGCGGCATAATAGATCCTTGCTTCTATTGGTCCCCGTGCTGTAACAATCCATCCCTGGCCCTTTTTATACCCCCTGGTGCCACAAGGGATCATTAGATTGTTAGCCTGCATTGGGTCACAATGGTTCCTTGCTTCTCTTAACCTCTGTGGTGTCACAATGCATCCCATGCCCTTTTAGGCCACTTGATGTCACAATGAATCATTTGATTCTTGGCCTCCATGGTGTCATAATGGTTCCTTGTTTCTATTGGGCCCCATGTTGTCACAATTCATCCCTGGCCCTTTTACGCCCCCTGGTGTCAAATGGGATCCTCGGAATATTAGCCTCCATTGGGTCACAATGGTTCCTTGCTTCTCTTAACCACTGTGCTGTCACAATGCATCCCATGCCCTTTTAGGCCACTTGGTCTTACAATGAACCATTTGATTCTTGGCCTTCATGGTGTCATAATGGTTCCTTGCTTCTATAGGTCCCCATGCTGTCAGAGTCCATCCGTGGTCCTTTTGCGCCCCCTGGTGTCAAAAGGGATTCTTAGATTGTTAGCCTGCATTGGGTCACAATGGTTCCTTGCTTCTCTTAACCCCTGTGCTGTCACAATGCATCCCATGCCCTTTTAGGCCACATGATGTCACAATGAATCATTTGATTCTTGGCCTCCATGGTGGCATAATTGTACCAGGTTTTACTTGGGCCCCATGCTTTCACAATTCATCCCTGCCCCTTTTAGGCCCATTGGTGTCACAAGGTATCATTAGATTGTTAGCCTGCATTGGGTCACAATGGTTCCTTGCTTCTCTTAACCTCTGTGGTGTCACAATGCATCCCATGCCCTTTTAGGCCACTTGATGTCGCAATGAATCATTTGAATCTTGGCCTCCGTGGTGTCATAATGGTTCCTTGTTTCTATTGGGCCCCATGCTGTCACAATTCATCCCTGGCCCTTTTACGCCCATTGGTGTCAAAAGGGATCCTGGGATTATTAGCCTCCATTGGGTCACAATGGATCCTTGCTTCTCTTAACCCCTGTGCTGTCACAATGCATCCCATGCCCTTTTAGGCCACTTGGTCTTACAATGAACCATTTGATTCTTGGCCTCCATGGTGTCATAATGGTTCCTTGCTTCTATAGGTCCCCATGCTGTCAGAGTCCATCCGTGGTCCTTTTGCGCCCCCTGGTGTCAAATGGGATCCTGGGATTATTAGCCTCCATTGGGTCACAATGGTTCCTTGCTTCTCTTAACCCCTGTGCTGTCACAATGCATCCCATGCCCTTTTAGGCCACTTGATGTCACAATGAATCATTTGATTCTTGGCCTCCATGGTGGTGTAATTGTACCAGGTTTTTATTGGGCCCCATGCTGTCACAATTCATCCCTGGCCCTTTTATGCCCATTGGTGTCAAAAGGGATCATTAGATTGTTAGCCTCCATTGGGTCACAATGGATCCTTACTTCTCTTAACCCCTGTGCTGTCACAATGCATCCCATGCCCTTTTAGGCCACATGACGTCACAATGAATTATTTGATTCTTGGCCTCCATGGCGGCATAATAGATCCTTGCTTCTATTGGTCCCCGTGCTGTAACAATCCATCCCTGGCCCTTTTTATACCCCCTGGTGCCACAAGGGATCATTAGATTGTTAGCCTGCATTGGGTCACAATGGTTCCTTGCTTCTCTTAACCTCTGTGGTGTCACAATGCATCCCATGCCCTTTTAGGCCACTTGATGTCACAATGAATCATTTGATTCTTGGCCTCCATGGTGTCATAATGGTTCCTTGTTTCTAGTGGGCCCCATGTTGTCACAATTCATCCCTGGCCCTTTTGCGCCCCCTGGTGTCAAATGGGATCCTCGGAATATTAGCCTCCATTGGGTCACAATGGTTCCTTGCTTCTCTTAACTCCTGTGCTGTCACAATGCATCCCATGCCCTTTTAGGCCACTTGGTCTTACAATGAACCATTTGATTCTTGGCCTTCATGGTGTCATAATGGTTCCTTGCTTCTATAGGTCCCCATGCTGTCAGAGGCCATCCGTGGTCCTTTTGCGCCCCCTGGTGTCAAAAGGGATTCTTAGATTGTTAGCCTGCATTGGGTCACAATGGTTCCTTGCTTCTCTTAACCCCTGTGCTGTCACAATGCATCCCATGCCCTTTTAGGCCACTTGATGTCACAATGAATCATTTGATTCTTGGCCTCCATGGTGGCATAATTGTACCAAGTTTCTATTGGGCCCCATGCTTTCACAATTCATCCCTGCCCCTTTTAGGCCCATTGGTGTCACAAGGCATCATTAGATTCTCAGCCTGCATTGGGTCACAATGGTTCCTTGCTTCTCTTAACCTCTGTGCTGTCACAATGCATCCCATGCCCTTTTAGGCCACTTGATGTCACAATGAATCATTTGATTCTTGGCCTCCATGGTGGCATAATGGTTCCTTCTTTCTATTGGGCCCCATGCTGTCACAATTCGTCCCTGGCCCTTTTACGCCCCCTGGTGTCAAATGGGATCCTGGGATTATTAGCCTGCATTGGGTCACAATGGTTCCTTGCTTCTCTTAACCCCTGTGCTGTCACAATGCATCCCATGCTCTTTTAGGCCACTTGATGTCACAATGAATCATTTGATTCTTGGCCTCCATGGTGGCCTAATTGTACCAGGTTTTACTTGGGCCCCATGCTTTCACAATTCATCCCTGGCCCTTTTATGCCCATTGGTGTCAAAAGGGATCATTAGATTGTTAGCCTCCATTGGGTCACAATGGATCCTTGCTTCTCTTAACCCCTGTGCTGTCACAATGCATCCCATGCCCTTTTAGGCCACATGACGTCACAATGAATTATTTGATTCTTGGCCTCCATGGCGGCATAATAGATCCTTGCTTCTATTGGTCCCCGTGCTGTAACAATCCATCCCTGGCCCTTTTTATACCCCCTGGTGCCACAAGGGATCATTAGATTGTTAGCCTGCATTGGGTCACAATGGTTCCTTGCTTCTCTTAACCTCTGTGGTGTCACAATGCATCCCATGCCCTTTTAGGCCACTTGATGTCACAATGAATCATTTGATTCTTGGCCTCCATGGTGTCATAATGGTTCCTTGTTTCTATTGGGCCCCATGTTGTCACAATTCATCCCTGGCCCTTTTACGCCCCCTGGTGTCAAATGGGATCCTCGGAATATTAGCCTCCATTGGGTCACAATGGTTCCTTGCTTCTCTTAACCACTGTGCTGTCACAATGCATCCCATGCCCTTTTAGGCCACTTGGTCTTACAATGAACCATTTGATTCTTGGCCTTCATGGTGTCATAATGGTTCCTTGCTTCTATAGGTCCCCATGCTGTCAGAGTCCATCCGTGGTCCTTTTGCGCCCCCTGGTGTCAAAAGGGATTCTTAGATTGTTAGCCTGCATTGGGTCACAATGGTTCCTTGCTTCTCTTAACCCCTGTGCTGTCACAATGCATCCCATGCCCTTTTAGGCCACATGATGTCACAATGAATCATTTGATTCTTGGCCTCCATGGTGGCATAATTGTACCAGGTTTTACTTGGGCCCCATGCTTTCACAATTCATCCCTGCCCCTTTTAGGCCCATTGGTGTCACAAGGTATCATTAGATTGTTAGCCTGCATTGGGTCACAATGGTTCCTTGCTTCTCTTAACCTCTGTGGTGTCACAATGCATCCCATGCCCTTTTAGGCCACTTGATGTCGCAATGAATCATTTGAATCTTGGCCTCCGTGGTGTCATAATGGTTCCTTGTTTCTATTGGGCCCCATGCTGTCACAATTCATCCCTGGCCCTTTTACGCCCATTGGTGTCAAAAGGGATCCTGGGATTATTAGCCTCCATTGGGTCACAATGGATCCTTGCTTCTCTTAACCCCTGTGCTGTCACAATGCATCCCATGCCCTTTTAGGCCACTTGGTCTTACAATGAACCATTTGATTCTTGGCCTCCATGGTGTCATAATGGTTCCTTGCTTCTATAGGTCCCCATGCTGTCAGAGTCCATCCGTGGTCCTTTTGCGCCCCCTGGTGTCAAATGGGATCCTGGGATTATTAGCCTCCATTGGGTCACAATGGTTCCTTGCTTCTCTTAACCCCTGTGCTGTCACAATGCATCCCATGCCCTTTTAGGCCACTTGATGTCACAATGAATCATTTGATTCTTGGCCTCCATGGTGGTGTAATTGTACCAGGTTTTTATTGGGCCCCATGCTGTCACAATTCATCCCTGGCCCTTTTATGCCCATTGGTGTCAAAAGGGATCATTAGATTGTTAGCCTCCATTGGGTCACAATGGATCCTTACTTCTCTTAACCCCTGTGCTGTCACAATGCATCCCATGCCCTTTTAGGCCACATGACGTCACAATGAATTATTTGATTCTTGGCCTCCATGGCGGCATAATAGATCCTTGCTTCTATTGGTCCCCGTGCTGTAACAATCCATCCCTGGCCCTTTTTATACCCCCTGGTGCCACAAGGGATCATTAGATTGTTAGCCTGCATTGGGTCACAATGGTTCCTTGCTTCTCTTAACCTCTGTGGTGTCACAATGCATCCCATGCCCTTTTAGGCCACTTGATGTCACAATGAATCATTTGATTCTTGGCCTCCATGGTGTCATAATGGTTCCTTGTTTCTAGTGGGCCCCATGTTGTCACAATTCATCCCTGGCCCTTTTGCGCCCCCTGGTGTCAAATGGGATCCTCGGAATATTAGCCTCCATTGGGTCACAATGGTTCCTTGCTTCTCTTAACTCCTGTGCTGTCACAATGCATCCCATGCCCTTTTAGGCCACTTGGTCTTACAATGAACCATTTGATTCTTGGCCTTCATGGTGTCATAATGGTTCCTTGCTTCTATAGGTCCCCATGCTGTCAGAGGCCATCCGTGGTCCTTTTGCGCCCCCTGGTGTCAAAAGGGATTCTTAGATTGTTAGCCTGCATTGGGTCACAATGGTTCCTTGCTTCTCTTAACCCCTGTGCTGTCACAATGCATCCCATGCCCTTTTAGGCCACATGATGTCACAATGAATCATTTGATTCTTGGCCTCCATGGTGGCATAATAGATCCTTGCTTCTCTTGGTCCCCGTGCTGTAACAATCCATCCCTGGCACTTTTTATGCCCCCTGGTGCCACAAGGGATCATTAGATTGTTAGCCTGCATTGGGTCACGATGGTTCCTTGCTTCTCTTAATCTCTGTGGTGTCACAATGCATTCCAAGCCCTTTTAGGCCACTTGGTCTTACAATGAACCATTTGATTCTTGGCCTCCATGGTGTCATAATGGTTCCTTGCTTCTATAGGACCCCATGCTGTCAGAGTTCATCCGTGGTCCTTTTGCGCCCCCTGGTGTCAAAAGGGACTCTTAGATTGTTAGCCTGCATTGGGTCACAATGGATCCTTGCTTCTCTTAACCCCTGTGCTGTCACAATGCATCCCATGCCCTTTTAGGCCACTTGATGTCACAATGAATCATTTGATTCTTGGCCTCCATGGTGGCATAATTGTACCAGGTTTTACTTGGGCCCCATGCTTTCACAATTCATCCCTGCCCCTTTTAGGCCCATTGGTGTCACAAGGGATCATTAGATTGTTAGCCTGCATTGGGTCACAATGGTTCCTTGCTTCTCTTAACCTCTGTGGTGTCACAATGCATCCCATGCCCTTTTAGGCCACTTGATGTCACAATGAATCATTTGATTCTTGGCCTCCACGGTGGCATAATAGATCCTTGCTTCTATTGGTCCCCGTGCTGTAACAATCCATCCCTGGCCCTTTTTATACCCCCTGGAGCCACAAGGGATCATTAGATTGTTAGCCTGCATTGGGTCACAATGGTTCCTTGCTTCTCTTAACCTCTGTGGTGTCACAATGCATTCCAAGCCCTTTTAGGCCACTTGGTCTTACAATGAACCATTTGATTCTTGGCCTTCATGGTGTCATAATGGTTCCTTGCTTCTATAGGTCCCCATGCTGTCAGAGTTCATCCGTGGTCGTTTTGCGCCCCCTGGTGGCAAAAGGGATTCTTAGATTGTTAGCCTGCATTGGGTCACAATGGTTCCTTGCTTCTCTTAACCTCTGTGGTGTCACAATGCATCCCATGCCCTTTTAGGCCACTTGATGTCACAATGAATCATTTGATTCTCGGCCTCCATGGTGGCATAATTGTACCAGGTTTTACTTGGGCCCCATGCTTTCACAATTCATCCCTGCCCCTTTTAGGCCCATTGGTGTCACAAGGGATCATTAGATTGTTAGCCTGCATTGGGTCACAATGGTTCCTTGCTTCTCTTAACCTCTGTGGTGTCACAATGCATCCCATGCCCTTTTAGGCCACTTGATGTCACAATGAATCATTTGATTCTTGGCCTCCATGGTGTCATAATGGTTCCTTGTTTCTATTGGGCCCCATGTTGTCACAATTCATCCCTGGCCCTTTTACGCCCCCTGGTGTCAAATGGGATCCTAGGATTATTAGCCTCCATTGGGTCACAATGGTTCCTTGCTTATCTTAACCACTGTGGTGTCACAATGCATTCCAAGCCCTTTTAGGCCACTTGGTCTTACAATGAACCATTTGATTCTTGACCTTCATGGTGTCATAATGGTTCCTTGCTTCTATAGGTCCCCATGCTGTCAGAGTCCATCCGTGGTCCTTTTGCGCCCCCTGGTGTCAAAAGGGATTCTTAGATTGTTAGCCTGCATTGGGTCACAATGGATCCTTGTTTCTCTTAACCCCTGTGGTGTCACAATGCATCCCATGCCCTTTTAGGCCACTTGATGTCACAATGAATCATTTAATTCTTGGCCTCCATGGTTGCGTAATTGTACCAGGTTTTAATTGGGCCCCATGCTTTCACAATATATCCCTGCCCCTTTTAGGCCCATTGGTGTCAAAAGGGATCATTTGATTGTTAGCCTCCATTGGGTCACAATGGATCCTTGCTTCTCTTAACCCCTGTGATGTCACAATGCCTCCCATGCCCTTTTAGGCCACTTGATGTCACAATGAATCATTTGATTCTTGGCCTCAATGGTGGTGTAATTGTACCAGGTTTTTATTGGGCCCCATGCTGTCACAATTCATCCCTGGCCCTTTTATGCCCATTGGTGTCAAAAGGATCATTAGATTGTTAGCCTCCATTGGGTCACAATGGATCCTTACTTCTCTTAACCCCTGTGCTGTCACAATGCATCCCATGCCCTTTTAGGCCACATGACGTCACAATGAATTATTTGATTCTTGGCCTCCATGGCGGCATAATAGATCCTTGCTTCTATTGGTCCCCGTGCTGTAACAATCCATCCCTGGCCCTTTTTATACCCCCTGGTGCCACAAGGGATCATTAGATTGTTAGCCTGCATTGGGTCACAATGGTTCCTTGCTTCTCTTAACCTCTGTGGTGTCACAATGCATCCCATGCCCTTTTAGGCCACTTGATGTCACAATGAATCATTTGATTCTTGGCCTCCATGGTGTCATAATGGTTCCTTGTTTCTATTGGGCCCCATGTTGTCACAATTCATCCCTGGCCCTTTTGCGCCCCCTGGTGTCAAATGGGATCCTCGGAATATTAGCCTCCATTGGGTCACAATGGTTCCTTGCTTCTCTTAACTCCTGTGCTGTCACAATGCATCCCATGCCCTTTTAGGCCACTTGGTCTTACAATGAACCATTTGATTCTTGGCCTTCATGGTGTCATAATGGTTCCTTGCTTCTATAGGTCCCCATGCTGTCAGAGGCCATCCGTGGTCCTTTTGCGCCCCCTGGTGTCAAAAGGGATTCTTAGATTGTTAGCCTGCATTGGGTCACAATGGTTCCTTGCTTCTCTTAACCCCTGTGCTGTCACAATGCATCCCATGCCCTTTTAGGCCACATGATGTCACAATGAATCATTTGATTCTTGGCCTCCATGGTGGCATAATAGATCCTTGCTTCTCTTGGTCCCCGTGCTCTAACAATCCATCCCTGGCACTTTTTATGCCCCCTGGTGCCACAAGGGATCATTAGATTGTTAGCCTGCATTGGGTCACGATGGTTCCTTGCTTCTCTTAACCTCTGTGGTGTCACAATGCATTCCAAGCCCTTTTAGGCCACTTGGTCTTACAATGAACCATTTGATTCTTGGCCTCCATGGTGTCATAATGGTTCCTTGCTTCTATAGGACCCCATGCTGTCACAGTTCATCCGTGGTCCTTTTGCGCCCCCTGGTGTCAAAAGGGATTCTTAGATTGTTAGCCTGCATTGGGTCACAATGGTTCCTTGCTTCTCTTAACCCCTGTGCTGTCACAATGCATCCCATGCCCTTTTAGGCCACTTGATGTCACAATGAATCATGTGATTCTTGGCCTCCATGGTGGCCTAATTGTACCAGGTTTTACTTGGGCCCCATGCTTTCACAATTCATCCCTGCCCCTTTTAGGCCCATTGGTGTCACAAGGGATCATTAGATTGTTAGCCTGCATTGGGTCACAATGGATCCTTACTTCTCTTAACCCCTGTGCTGTCACAATGCATCCCATGCCCTTTTAGGCCACATGACGTCACAATGAATTATTTGATTCTTGGCCTCCATGGCGGCATAATAGATCCTTGCTTCTATTGGTCCCCGTGCTGTAACAATCCATCCCTGGCCCTTTTTATACCCCCTGGTGCCACAAGGGATCATTAGATTGTTAGCCTGCATTGGGTCACAATGGTTCCTTGCTTCTCTTAACCTCTGTGGTGTCACAATGCATCCCATGCCCTTTTAGGCCACTTGATGTCACAATGAATCATTTGATTCTTGGCCTCCATGGTGTCATAATGGTTCCTTGTTTCTATTGGGCCCCATGTTGTCACAATTCATCCCTGGCCCTTTTACGCCCCCTGGTGTCAAATGGGATCCTAGGATTATTAGCCTCCATTGGGTCACAATGGTTCCTTGCTTCTCTTAACCACTGTGCTGTCACAATGCATCCCATGCCCTTTTAGGCCACTTGGTCTTACAATGAACCATTTGATTCTTGGCCTCCATGGTGTCATAATGGTTCCTTGCTTCTATAGGTCCCCATGCTGTCAGAGTCCATCCGTGGTCCTTTTGCGCCCCCTGGTGTCAAAAGGGATTCTTAGATTGTTAGCCTGCATAGGGTCACAATGATTCCTTGCTTCTCTTAACCTCTGTGGTGTCACAATGCATCCCATGCCCTTTTAGGCCACTTGATGTCACAATGAATCATTTGATTCTTGGCCTCCATGGTGGCATAATTGTACCAGGTTTTACTTGGGCCCCATGCTTTCACAATTCATCCCTGCCCCTTTTAGGCCCATTGGTGTCACAAGGTATCATTAGATTGTTAGCCTGCATTGGGTCACAATGGTTCCTTGCTTCTCTTAACCTCTGTGGTGTCACAATGCATCCCATGCCCTTTTAGGCCACTTGATGTCACAATGAATCATTTGATTCTTGGCCTCCATGGTGTCATAATGGTTCCTTGTTTCTATTGGGCCCCATGCTGTCAGAGTCCATCCGTGGTCCTTTTGCGCCCCCTGGTGTCAAATGGGATCCTGGGATTATTAGCCTCCATTGGGTCACAATGGATCCTTGCTTCTCTTAACCCCTGTGCTGTCACAATGCATCCCATGCCCTTTTAGGCCACTTGATGTCACAATGAATCATTTGATTCTTGGCCTCCATGGTGGTGGAATTGTACCAGGTTTTTATTGGGCCCCATGCTGTCACAATTCATCCCTGGCCCTTTTATGCCCATTGGTGTCAAAAGGGATCATTAGATTGTTAGCCTCCATTGGGTCACAATGGATCCTTACTTCTCTTAACCCCTGTGGTGTCACAATGCATCCCATGCCCTTTTAGGCCACATGACGTCACAATGAATTATTTGATTCTTGGCCTCCATGGCGGCATAATAGATCCTTGCTTCTATTGGTCCCCGTGCTGTAACAATCCATCCCTGGCCCTTTTTATACCCCCTGGTGCCACAAGGGATCATTAGATTGTTAGCCTGCATTGGGTCACAATGGTTCCTTGCTTCTCTTAACCTCTGTGGTGTCACAATGCATCCCATGCCCTTTTAGGCCACTTGATGTCACAATGAATCATTTGATTCTTGGCCTCCATGGTGTCATAATGGTTCCTTGTTTCTATTGGGCCCCATGTTGTCACAATTCATCCCTGGCCCTTTTGCGCCCCCTGGTGTCAAATGGGATCCTCGGAATATTAGCCTCCATTGGGTCACAATGGTTCCTTGCTTCTCTTAACTCCTGTGCTGTCACAATGCATCCCATGCCCTTTTAGGCCACTTGGTCTTACAATGAACCATTTGATTCTTGGCCTTCATGGTGTCATAATGGTTCCTTGCTTCTATAGGTCCCCATGCTGTCAGAGGCCATCCGTGGTCCTTTTGCGCCCCCTGGTGTCAAAAGGGATTCTTAGATTGTTAGCCTGCATTGGGTCACAATGGTTCCTTGCTTCTCTTAACCCCTGTGCTGTCACAATGCATCCCATGCCCTTTTAGGCCACATGATGTCACAATGAATCATTTGATTCTTGGCCTCCATGGTGGCATAATAGATCCTTGCTTCTCTTGGTCCCCGTGCTGTAACAATCCATCCCTGGCACTTTTTATGCCCCCTGGTGCCACAAGGGATCATTAGATTGTTAGCCTGCATTGGGTCACGATGGTTCCTTGCTTCTCTTAACCTCTGTGGTGTCACAATGCATTCCAAGCCCTTTTAGGCCACTTGGTCTTACAATGAACCATTTGATTCTTGGCCTCCATGGTGTCATAATGGTTCCTTGCTTCTATAGGACCCCATGCTGTCACAGTTCATCCGTGGTCCTTTTGCGCCTCCTGGTGTCAAAAGGGATTCTTAGATTGTTAGCCTGCATTGGGTCACAATGGATCCTTGCTTCTCTTAACCCCTGTGCTGTCACAATGCATCCCATGCCCTTTTAGGCCACTTGATGTCACAATGAATCATTTGATTCTTGGCCTCCATGGTGGCCTAATTGTACCAGGTTTTACTTGGGCCCCATGCTTTCACAATTCATCCCTGCACCTTTTAGGCCCATTGGTGTCATAAGGTATCATTAGATTGTTAGCCTGCATTGGGTCACAATGGTTCCTTGCTTCTCTTAACCTCTGTGGTGTCACAATGCATCCCATGCCCTTTTAGGCCACTTGATGTCACAATGAATCATTTGATTCTTGGCCTCCATGGTGGCATAATTGTACCAGGTTTTACTTGGGCCCCATGCTTTCACAATTCATCCCTGCCCCTTTTAGGCCCATTGGTGTCACAAGGTATCATTAGATTGTTAGCCTGCATTGGGTCACAATGGTTCCTTGCTTCTCTTAACCTCTGTGGTGTCACAATGCATCCCATGCCCTTTTAGGCCACTTGATGTCGCAATGAATCATTTGATTCTTGGCCTCCATGGTGTCATAATGGTTCCTTGTTTCTATTGGGCCCCATGCTGTCACAATTCATCCCTGGCCCTTTTACGCCCATTGGTGTCAAAAGGGATCCTGGGATTATTAGCCTCCATTGGGTCACAATGGATCCTTGCTTCTCTTAACCCCTGTGCTGTCACAATGCATCCCATGCCCTTTTAGGCCACTTGATGTCACAATGAATCATTTGATTCTTGGCCTCCATGGTGGCGTAATTGTACCAGGTTTTACTTGGGCCCCATGCTGTCACAATTCATCCCTGGCCCTTTTATGCCCATTGGTGTCAAAAGGGATCATTAGATTGTTAGCCTGCATTGGGTCACAATGGATCCTTACTTCTCTTAACCCCTGTGCTGTCACAATGCATCCCATGCCCTTTTAGGCCACATGACGTCACAATGAATTATTTGATTCTTGGCCTCCATGTCGGCATAATAGATCCTTGCTTCTATTGGTCCCCGTGCTGTAACAATCCATCCCTGGCCCTTTTTATACCCCCTGGTGCCACAAGGGATCATTAGATTGTTAGCCTGCATTGGGTCACAATGGTTCCTTGCTTCTCTTAACCTCTGTGGTGTCACAATGCATCCCATGCCCTTTTAGGCCACTTGATGTCACAATGAATCATTTGATTCTTGGCCTCCATGGTGTCATAATGGTTCCTTGTTTCTATTGGGCCCCATGTTGTCACAATTCATCCCTGGCCCTTTTACGCCCTCTGGTGTCAAATGGGATCCTAGGATTATTAGCCTCCATTGGGTCACAATGGTTCCTTGCTTCTCTTAACCACTGTGCTGTCACAATGCATCCCATGCCCTTTTAGGCCACTTGGTCTTACAATGAACCATTTGATTCTTGGCCTCCATGGTGTCATAATGGTTCCTTGCTTCTATAGGTCCCCATGCTGTCAGAGTCCATCCGTGGTCCTTTTGCGCCCCCTGGTGTCAAATGGGATCCTGGGATTATTAGCCTCCATTGGGTCACAATGGATCCTTGCTTCTCTTAACCCCTGTGCTGTCACAATGCATCCCATGCCCTTTTAGGCCACTTGATGTCACAATGAATCATTTGATTCTTGGCCTCCATGGTTGTGTAATTGTACCAGGTTTTTATTGGGCCCCATGCTGTCACAATTCATCCCTGGCCCTTTTATGCCCATTGGTGTCAAAAGGGATCATTAGATTGTTAGCCTCCATTGGGTCACAATGGATCCTTACTTCTCTTAACCCCTGTGCTGTCACAATGCATCCCATGCCCTTTTAGGCCACATGACGTCACAATGAATTATTTGATTCTTGGCCTCCATGGCGGCATAATAGATCCTTGCTTCTATTGGTCCCCGTGCTGTAACAATCCATCCCTGGCCCTTTTTATACCCCCTGGTGCCACAAGGGATCATTAGATTGTTAGCCTGCATTGGGTCACAATGGTTCCTTGCTTCTCTTAACCTCTGTGGTGTCACAATGCATCCCATGCCCTTTTAGGCCACTTGATGTCACAATGAATCATTTGATTCTTGGCCTCCATGGTGTCATAATGGTTCCTTGTTTCTATTGGGCCCCATGTTGTCACAATTCATCCCTGGCCCTTTTGCGCCCCCTGGTGTCAAATGGGATCCTCGGAATATTAGCCTCCATTGGGTCACAATGGTTCCTTGCTTCTCTTAACTCCTGTGCTGTCACAATGCATCCCATGCCCTTTTAGGCCACTTGGTCTTACAATGAACCATTTGATTCTTGGCCTTCATGGTGTCATAATGGTTCCTTGCTTCTATAGGTCCCCATGCTGTCAGAGGCCATCCGTGGTCCTTTTGCGCCCCCTGGTGTCAAAAGGGATTCTTAGATTGTTAGCCTGCATTGGGTCACAATGGTTCCTTGCTTCTCTTAACCCCTGTGCTGTCACAATGCATCCCATGCCCTTTTAGGCCACATGATGTCACAATGAATCATTTGATTCTTGGCCTCCATGGTGGCATAATAGATCCTTGCTTCTCTTGGTCCCCGTGCTGTAACAATCCATCCCTGGCACTTTTTATGCCCCCTGGTGCCACAAGGGATCATTAGATTGTTAGCCTGCATTGGGTCACGATGGTTCCTTGCTTCTCTTAACCTCTGTGGTGTCACAATGCATTCCAAGCCCTTTTAGGCCACTTGGTCTTACAATGAACCATTTGATTCTTGGCCTCCATGGTGTCATAATGGTTCCTTGCTTCTATAGGACCCCATGCTGTCAGAGTTCATCCGTGGTCCTTTTGCGCCCCCTGGTGTCAAAAGGGACTCTTAGATTGTTAGCCTGCATTGGGTCACAATGGATCCTTGCTTCTCTTAACCCCTGTGCTGTCACAATGCATCCCATGCCCTTTTAGGCCACTTGATGTCACAATGAATCATTTGATTCTTGGCCTCCATGGTGGCATAATTGTACCAGGTTTTATTTGGGCCCCATGCTTTCACAATTCATCCCTGCCCCTTTTAGGCCCATTGGTGTCACAAGGGATCATTAGATTGTTAGCCTGCATTGGGTCACAATGGTTCCTTGCTTCTCTTAACCTCTGTGGTGTCACAATGCATCCCATGCCCTTTTAGGCCACTTGATGTCACAATGAATCATTTGATTCTTGGCCTCCACGGTGGCATAATAGATCCTTGCTTCTATTGGTCCCCGTGCTGTAACAATCCATCCCTGGACCTTTTTATACCCCCTGGTGCCACAAGGGATCATTAGATTGTTAGCCTGCATTGGGTCACAATGGTTCCTTGCTTCTCTTAACCTCTGTGGTGTCACAATGCATTCCAAGCCCTTTTAGGCCACTTGGTCTTACAATGAACCATTTGATTCTTGGCCTTCATGGTGTCATAATGGTTCCTTGCTTCTATAGGTCCCCATGCTGTCAGAGTTCATCCGTGGTCGTTTTGCGCCCCCTGGTGGCAAAAGGGATTCTTAGATTGTTAGCCTGCATTGGGTCACAATGGTTCCTTGCTTCTCTTAACCTCTGTGGTGTCACAATGCATCCCATGCCCTTTTAGGCCACTTGATGTCACAATGAATCATTTGATTCTCGGCCTCCATGGTGGCATAATTGTACCAGGTTTTACTTGGGCCCCATGCTTTCACAATTCATCCCTGCCCCTTTTAGGCCCATTGGTGTCACAAGGGATCATTAGATTGTTAGCCTGCATTGGGTCACAATGGTTCCTTGCTTCTCTTAACCTCTGTGGTGTCACAATGCATCCCATGCCCTTTTAGGCCACTTGATGTCACAATGAATCATTTGATTCTTGGCCTCCATGGTGTCATAATGGTTCCTTGTTTCTATTGGGCCCCATGTTGTCACAATTCATCCCCTGCCCTTTTACGCCCCCTGGTGTCAAATGGGATCCTAGGATTATTAGCCTCCATTGGGTCACAATGGTTCCTTGCTTATCTTAACCACTGTGGTGTCACAATGCATTCCAAGCCCTTTTAGGCCACTTGGTCTTACAATGAACCATTTGATTCTTGACCTTCATGGTGTCATAATGGTTCCTTGCTTCTATAGGTCCCCATGCTGTCAGAGTCCATCCGTGGTCCTTTTGCGCCCCCTGGTGTCAAAAGGGATTCTTAGATTGTTAGCCTGCATTGGGTCACAATGGATCCTTGTTTCTCTTAACCCCTGTGGTGTCACAATGCATCCCATGCCCTTTTAGGCCACTTGATGTCACAATGAATCATTTAATTCTTGGCCTCCATGGTGGCGTAATTGTACCAGGTTTTAATTGGGCCCCATGCTTTCACAATATATCCCTGCCCCTTTTAGGCCCATTGGTGTCAAAAGGGATCATTTGATTGTTAGCCTCCATTGGGTCACAATGGATCCTTGCTTCTCTTAACCCCTGTGATGTCACAATGCCTCCCATGCCCTTTTAGGCCACTTGATGTCACAATGAATCATTTGATTCTTGGCCTCAATGGTGGTGTAATTGTACCAGGTTTTTATTGGGCCCCATGCTGTCACAATTCATCCCTGGCCCTTTTATGCCCATTGGTGTCAAAAGGGATCATTAGATTGTTAGCCTCCATTGGGTCACAATGGATCCTTACTTCTCTTAACCCCTGTGCTGTCACAATGCATCCCATGCCCTTTTAGGCCACATGACGTCACAATGAATTATTTGATTCTTGGCCTCCATGGCGGCATAATAGATCCTTGCTTCTATAGGTCCCCATGCTGTCAGAGTCCATCCGTGGTCCTTTTGCGCCCCCTGGTGTCAAAAGGGATTCCTGGATTGTTAGCCTGCATTGGGTCACAATGGTTCCTTGCTTCTCTTAACCCCTGTGGTGTCACAATGCATCCCATGCCCTTTTAGGCCACTTGATGTCACAATGAATCATTTGATTCTTGGCCTCCATGGTGTCATAATGGTTCCTTGTTTCTATTGGGCCCCATGTTGTCACAATTCATCCCTGGCCCTTTTACGCCCCCTGGTGTCAAATGGGATCCTCGGAATATTAGCCTCCATTGGGTCACAATGGTTCCTTGCTTCTCTTAACCACTGTGCTGTCACAATGCATCCCATGCCCTTTTAGGCCACTTGGTCTTACAATGAACCATTTGATTCTTGGCCTTCATGGTGTCATAATGGTTCCTTGCTTCTATAGGTCCCCATGCTGTCAGAGTCCATCCGTGGTCCTTTTGCGCCCCCTGGTGTCAAAAGGGATTCTTAGATTGTTAGCCTGCATTGGGTCACAATGGTTCCTTGCTTCTCTTAACCCCTGTGCTGTCACAATGCATACCATGCCCTTTTAGGCCACTTGATGTCACAATGAATCATTTGATTCTTGGCCTCCATGGTGGCGTAATTGTACCAGGTTTTACTTGGGCCCCATGCTTTCACAATTCATCCCTGCCCCTTTTAGGCCCATTGGTGTCACAAGGGATCATTAGATTGTTAGCCTGCATTGGGTCACAATGGTTCCTTGCTTCTCTTAACCTCTGTGGTGTCACAATGCATCCCATGCCCTTTTAGGCCACTTGATGTCACAATGAATCATTTGATTCTTGGCCTCCATGGTGTCATAATGGTTCCTTGTTTCTATTGGGCCCCAGGCTGTCACAATTCATCCCTGGCCCTTTTACGCCCCCTGGTGTCAAATGGGATCCTAGGATTATTAGCCTCCATTGGGTCACAATGGATCCTTGCTTCTCTTAACCCCTGTGCTGTCACAATGCATCCCATGCCCTTTTAGGCCACTTGATGTCACAATGAATCATTTGATTCTTGGCCTCCATGGTGGCATAATGGTTCCTTGCTTCTATGGGTCCCCGTGCTCTAACAATCCATCCCTGGCCCTTTTTATGCCCCCTGGTGCCACAAGGGATCATTAGATTGTTAGCCTGCATTGGGTCACGATGGTTCCTTGCTTCTCTTAACCTCTGTGGTGTCACAATGCATTCCAAGCCCTTTTAGGCCACTTGGTTTTACAATGAACCATTTGATTCTTGGCCTCCATGGTGTCATAATGGTTCCTTGCTTCTATAGGACCCCATGCTGTCAGAGTTCATCTGTGGTCCTTTTGCGCCACCTTGTGTCCAATGGGATTCTTAGATTGTTAGCCTGCATTGGGTCACAATGGATCCTTGCTTCTCTTAACCCCTGTGCTGTCACAATGCATCCCATGCCCTTTTAGGCCACTTGATGTCACAATGAATCATTTGATTCTTGGCCTCCATGGTGGCATAATTGTACCAGGTTTTACTTGGGCCCCATGCTTTCACAATTCATCCCTGCCCCTTTTAGGCCCATTGGTGTCACAAGGGATCATTAGATTGTTAGCCTGCATTGGGTCACAATGGTTCATTGCTTCTCTTAACCTCTGTGGTGTCACAATGCATCCCATGCCCTTTTAGGCCACTTGATGTCACAATGAATCATTTGATTCTTGGCCTCCATGGTGGCATAATTGTACCAAGTTTCTATTGGGCCCCATGCTTTCACAATTCATCCCTGCCCCTTTTAGGCCCATTGGTGTCACAAGGCATCATTAGATTCTCAGCCTGCATTGGGTCACAATGGTTCCTTGCTTCTCTTAACCTCTGTGCTGTCACAATGCATCCCATGCCCTTTTAGGCCACTTGATGTCACAATGAATCATTTGATTCTTGGCCTCCATGGTGGCATAATGGTTCCTTCTTTCTATTGGGCCCCATGCTGTCACAATTCGTCCCTGGCCCTTTTACGCCCCCTGGTGTCAAATGGGATCCTGGGATTATTAGCCTCCATTGGGTCACAATGGATCCTTGCTTCTCTTAACCCCTGTGCTGTCACAATGCATCCCATGCCCTTTTAGGCCACTTGATGTCACAATGAATCATTTGATTCTTGGCCTCCATGGTGGCCTAATTGTACCAGGTTTACTTGGGCCCCATGCTTTCACAATTCATCCCTGGCCCTTTTATGCCCATTGGTGTCAAAAGGGATCATTAGATTGTTAGCCTCCATTGGGTCACAATGGATCCTTACTTCTCTTAACCCCTGTGCTGTCACAATGCATCCCATGCCCTTTTAGGCCACATGACGTCACAATGAATTATTTGATTCTTGGCCTCCATGGCGGCATAATAGATCCTTGCTTCTATTGGTCCCCGTGCTGTAACAATCCATCCCTGGCCCTTTTTATACCCCCTGGTGCCACAAGGGATCATTAGATTGTTAGCCTGCATTGGGTCACAATGGTTCCTTGCTTCTCTTAACCTCTGTGGTGTCACAATGCATCCCATGCCCTTTTAGGCCACTTGATGTCACAATGAATCATTTGATTCTTGGCCTCCATGGTGTCATAATGGTTCCTTGTTTCTATTGGGCCCCATGTTGTCACAATTCATCCCTGGCCCTTTTACGCCCCCTGGTGTCAAATGGGATCCTCGGAATATTAGCCTCCATTGGGTCACAATGGTTCCTTGCTTCTCTTAACCACTGTGCTGTCACAATGCATCCCATGCCCTTTTAGGCCACTTGGTCTTACAATGAACCATTTGATTCTTGGCCTTCATGGTGTCATAATGGTTCCTTGCTTCTATAGGTCCCCATGCTGTCAGAGTCCATCCGTGGTCCTTTTGCGCCCCCTGGTGTCAAAAGGGATTCTTAGATTGTTAGCCTGCATTGGGTCACAATGGTTCCTTGCTTCTCTTAACCCCTGTGCTGTCACAATGCATCCCATGCCCTTTTAGGCCACTTGATGTCACAATGAATCATTTGATTCTTGGCCTCCATGGTGGCGTAATTGTACCAGGTTTTACTTGGGCCCCATGCTTTCACAATTCATCCCTGCCCCTTTTAGGCCCATTGGTGTCACAAGGGATCATTAGATTGTTAGCCTGCATTGGGTCACAATGGTTCCTTGCTTCTCTTAACCTCTGTGGTGTCACAATGCATCCCATGCCCTTTTAGGCCACTTGATGTCATAATGAATCATTTGATTCTTGGCCTCCATTGTGGCATAATAGATCCTTGCTTCTATTGGTCCCCGTGCTGTAACAATCCATCCCTGGCCCTTTTTATGCCCCCTGGTGCCACAAGGGATCATTAGATTGTTAGCCTGCATTGGGTCACAATGGTTCCTTGCTTCTCTTAACCTCTGTGGTGTCACAATGCATTCCAAGCCCTTTTAGGCCACTTGGTCTTACAATGAACCATTTGATTCTTGGCCTCCATGGTGTCATAATGGTTCCTTGCTTCTATAGGACCCCATGCTGTCAGAGTTCATCCGTGGCCCTTTTGCGCCCCCTGGTGTCCAATGGGATTCTTGGATTGTTAGCCTGCATTGGGTCACAATGGATCCTTGCTTCTCTTAACCCCTGTGGTGTCACAATGCATCCCATGCCCTTTTAGGCCACTTGATGTCACAATGAATCATTTGATTCTTGGCCTCCATGGTGGCCTAATTGTACCAGGTTTTACTTGGGCCCCATGCTTTCACAATTCATCCCGGCACCTTTTAGGCCCACTGGTGTCACAAGGTATCATTAGATTGTTAGCCTGCATTGGGTCACAATGGTTCCTTGCTTCTCTTAACCTCTGTGGTGTCACAATGCATCCCATGCCCTTTTAGGCCACTTGATGTCGCAATGAATCATTTGATTCTTGGCCTCCATGGTGTCATAATGGTTCCTTGTTTCTATTGGGCCCCATGCTGTCACAATTCATCCCTGGCCCTTTTACGCCCCCTGGTGTCAAATGGGATCCTAGGATTATTAGCCTCCATTGGGTCACAATGGTTCCTTGCTTCTCTTAACCCCTGTGCTGTCACAATGCATCCCATGCCCTTTTAGGCCACTTGGTCTTACAATGAACCATTTGATTCTTGGCCTCCATGGTGTCATAATGGTTCCTGGCTTCTATAGGTCCCCATGCTGTCAGAGTCCATCCGTGGTCCTTTTGCGCCCCCTGGTGTCAAATGGGATCCTGGGATTATTAGCCTCCATTGGGTCACAATGGATCCTTGCTTCTCTTAACCCCTGTGCTGTCACAATGCATCCCATGCCCTTTTAGGCCACTTGATGTCACAATGAATCATTTGATTCTTGGCCTCCATGGTGGTGGAATTGTACCAGGTTTTTATTGGGCCCCATGCTGTCACAATTCATCCCTGGCCCTTTTATGCCCATTGGTGTCAAAAGGGATCATTAGATTGTTAGCCTCCATTGGGTCACAATGGATCCTTACTTCTCTTAACCCCTGTGCTGTCACAATGCATCCCATGCCCTTTTAGGCCACATGACGTCACAATGAATTATTTGATTCTTGGCCTCCATGGCGGCATAATAGATCCTTGCTTCTATTGGTCCCCGTGCTGTAACAATCCATCCCTGGCCCTTTTTATACCCCCTGGTGCCACAAGGGATCATTAGATTGTTAGCCTGCATTGGGTCACAATGGTTCCTTGCTTCTCTTAACCTCTGTGGTGTCACAATGCATCCCATGCCCTTTTAGGCCACTTGATGTCACAATGAATCATTTGATTCTTGGCCTCCATGGTGTCATAATGGTTCCTTGTTTCTAGTGGGCCCCATGTTGTCACAATTCATCCCTGGCCCTTTTGCGCCCCCTGGTGTCAAATGGGATCCTCGGAATATTAGCCTCCATTGGGTCACAATGGTTCCTTGCTTCTCTTAACTCCTGTGCTGTCACAATGCATCCCATGCCCTTTTAGGCCACTTGGTCTTACAATGAACCATTTGATTCTTGGCCTTCATGGTGTCATAATGGTTCCTTGCTTCTATAGGTCCCCATGCTGTCAGAGGCCATCCGTGGTCCTTTTGCGCCCCCTGGTGTCAAAAGGGATTCTTAGATTGTTAGCCTGCATTGGGTCACAATGGTTCCTTGCTTCTCTTAACCCCTGTGCTGTCACAATGCATCCCATGCCCTTTTAGGCCACATGATGTCACAATGAATCATTTGATTCTTGGCCTCCATGGTGGCATAATAGATCCTTGCTTCTCTTGGTCCCCGTGCTGTAACAATCCATCCCTGGCACTTTTTATGCCCCCTGGTGCCACAAGGGATCATTAGATTGTTAGCCTGCATTGGGTCACGATGGTTCCTTGCTTCTCTTAACCTCTGTGGTGTCACAATGCATTCCAAGCCCTTTTAGGCCACTTGGTCTTACAATGAACCATTTGATTCTTGGCCTCCATGGTGTCATAATGGTTCCTTGCTTCTATAGGACCCCATGCTGTCAGAGTTCATCCGTGGTCCTTTTGCGCCCCCTGGTGTCAAATGGGATCCTGGGATTATTAGCCTCCATTGGGTCACAATGGATCCTTGCTTCTCTTAACCCCTGTGCTGTCACAATGCATCCCATGCCCTTTTAGGCCACTTGATGTCACAATGAATCATTTGATTCTTGGCCTCCATGGTGGCATAATTGTACCAGGTTTTACTTGGGCCCCATGCTTTCACAATTCATCCCTGCCCCTTTTAGGCCCATTGGTGTCACAAGGGATCATTAGATTGTTAGCCTGCATTGGGTCACAATGGTTCCTTGCTTCTCTTAACCTCTGTGGTGTCACAATGCATCCCATACCCTTTTAGGCCACTTGATGTCACAATGAATCATTTGATTCTTGGCCTCCATTGTGGCATAATAGATCCTTGCTTCTATTGGTCCCCGTGCTGTAACAATCCATCCCTGGCCCTTTTTATGCCCCCTGGTGCCACAAGGGATCATTAGATTGTTAGCCTGCATTGGGTCACAATGGTTCCTTGCTTCTCTTAACCTCTGTGGTGTCACAATGCATTCCAAGCCCTTTTAGGCCACTTGGTCTTACAATGAACCATTTGATTCTTGGCCTCCATGGTGTCATAATGGTTCCTTGCTTCTATAGGACCCCATGCTGTCAGAGTTCATCCGTGGCCCTTTTGCGCCCCCTGGTGTCCAATGGGATTCTTGGATTGTTAGCCTGCATTGGGTCACAATGGATCCTTGCTTCTCTTAACCCCTGTGGTGTCACAATGCATCCCATGCCCTTTTAGGCCACTTGATGTCACAATGAATCATTTGATTCTTGGCCTCCATGGTGGCCTAATTGTACCAGGTTTTACTTGGGCCCCATGCTTTCACAATTCATCCCGGCACCTTTTAGGCCCACTGGTGTCACAAGGTATCATTAGATTGTTAGCCTGCATTGGGTCACAATGGTTCCTTGCTTCTCTTAACCTCTGTGGTGTCACAATGCATCCCATGCCCTTTTAGGCCACTTGATGTCGCAATGAATCATTTGATTCTTGGCCTCCATGGTGTCATAATGGTTCCTTGTTTCTATTGGGCCCCATGCTGTCACAATTCATCCCTGGCCCTTTTACGCCCCCTGGTGTCAAATGGGATCCTAGGATTATTAGCCTCCATTGGGTCACAATGGTTCCTTGCTTCTCTTAACCCCTGTGCTGTCACAATGCATCCCATGCCCTTTTAGGCCACTTGGTCTTACAATGAACCATTTGATTCTTGGCCTCCATGGTGTCATAATGGTTCCTGGCTTCTATAGGTCCCCATGCTGTCAGAGTCCATCCGTGGTCCTTTTGCGCCCCCTGGTGTCAAATGGGATCCTGGGATTATTAGCCTCCATTGGGTCACAATGGATCCTTGCTTCTCTTAACCCCTGTGCTGTCACAATGCATCCCATGCCCTTTTAGGCCACTTGATGTCACAATGAATCATTTGATTCTTGGCCTCCATGGTGGTGGAATTGTACCAGGTTTTTATTGGGCCCCATGCTGTCACAATTCATCCCTGGCCCTTTTATGCCCATTGGTGTCAAAAGGGATCATTAGATTGTTAGCCTCCATTGGGTCACAATGGATCCTTACTTCTCTTAACCCCTGTGCTGTCACAATGCATCCCATGCCCTTTTAGGCCACATGACGTCACAATGAATTATTTGATTCTTGGCCTCCATGGCGGCATAATAGATCCTTGCTTCTATTGGTCCCCGTGCTGTAACAATCCATCCCTGGCCCTTTTTATACCCCCTGGTGCCACAAGGGATCATTAGATTGTTAGCCTGCATTGGGTCACAATGGTTCCTTGCTTCTCTTAACCTCTGTGGTGTCACAATGCATCCCATGCCCTTTTAGGCCACTTGATGTCACAATGAATCATTTGATTCTTGGCCTCCATGGTGTCATAATGGTTCCTTGTTTCTAGTGGGCCCCATGTTGTCACAATTCATCCCTGGCCCTTTTGCGCCCCCTGGTGTCAAATGGGATCCTCGGAATATTAGCCTCCATTGGGTCACAATGGTTCCTTGCTTCTCTTAACTCCTGTGCTGTCACAATGCATCCCATGCCCTTTTAGGCCACTTGGTCTTACAATGAACCATTTGATTCTTGGCCTTCATGGTGTCATAATGGTTCCTTGCTTCTATAGGTCCCCATGCTGTCAGAGGCCATCCGTGGTCCTTTTGCGCCCCCTGGTGTCAAAAGGGATTCTTAGATTGTTAGCCTGCATTGGGTCACAATGGTTCCTTGCTTCTCTTAACCCCTGTGCTGTCACAATGCATCCCATGCCCTTTTAGGCCACATGATGTCACAATGAATCATTTGATTCTTGGCCTCCATGGTGGCATAATAGATCCTTGCTTCTCTTGGTCCCCGTGCTGTAACAATCCATCCCTGGCACTTTTTATGCCCCCTGGTGCCACAAGGGATCATTAGATTGTTAGCCTGCATTGGGTCACGATGGTTCCTTGCTTCTCTTAACCTCTGTGGTGTCACAATGCATTCCAAGCCCTTTTAGGCCACTTGGTCTTACAATGAACCATTTGATTCTTGGCCTCCATGGTGTCATAATGGTTCCTTGCTTCTATAGGACCCCATGCTGTCAGAGTTCATCCGTGGTCCTTTTGCGCCCCCTGGTGTCAAATGGGATCCTGGGATTATTAGCCTCCATTGGGTCACAATGGATCCTTGCTTCTCTTAACCCCTGTGCTGTCACAATGCATCCCATGCCCTTTTAGGCCACTTGATGTCACAATGAATCATTTGATTCTTGGCCTCCATGGTGGCATAATTGTACCAGGTTTTACTTGGGCCCCATGCTTTCACAATTCATCCCTGCCCCTTTTAGGCCCATTGGTGTCACAAGGGATCATTAGATTGTTAGCCTGCATTGGGTCACAATGGTTCCTTGCTTCTCTTAACCTCTGTGGTGTCACAATGCATCCCATGCCCTTTTAGGCCACTTGATGTCACAATGAATCATTTGATTCTTGGCCTCCACGGTGGCATAATAGATCCTTGCTTCTATTGGTCCCCGTGCTGTAACAATCCATCCCTGGCCCTTTTTATACCCCCTGGTGCCACAAGGGATCATTAGATTGTTAGCCTGCATTGGGTCACAATGGTTCCTTGCTTCTCTTAACCTCTGTGGTGTCACAATGCATTCCAAGCCCTTTTAGGCCACTTGGTCTTACAATGAACCATTTGATTCTTGGCCTTCATGGTGTCATAATGGTTCCTTGCTTCTATAGGTCCCCATGCTGTCAGAGTTCATCCGTGGTCGTTTTGCGCCCCCTGGTGGCAAAAGGGATTCTTAGATTGTTAGCCTGCATTGGGTCACAATGGTTCCTTGCTTCTCTTAACCTCTGTGGTGTCACAATGCATCCCATGCCCTTTTAGGCCACTTGATGTCACAATGAATCATTTGATTCTCGGCCTCCATGGTGGCATAATTGTACCAGGTTTTACTTGGGCCCCATGCTTTCACAATTCATCCCTGCCCCTTTTAGGCCCATTGGTGTCACAAGGGATCATTAGATTGTTAGCCTGCATTGGGTCACAATGGTTCCTTGCTTCTCTTAACCTCTGTGGTGTCACAATGCATCCCATGCCCTTTTAGGCCACTTGATGTCACAATGAATCATTTGATTCTTGGCCTCCATGGTGTCATAATGGTTCCTTGTTTCTATTGGGCCCCATGTTGTCACAATTCATCCCTGGCCCTTTTACGCCCCCTGGTGTCAAATGGGATCCTAGGATTATTAGCCTCCATTGGGTCACAATGGTTCCTTGCTTATCTTAACCACTGTGGTGTCACAATGCATTCCAAGCCCTTTTAGGCCACTTGGTCTTACAATGAACCATTTGATTCTTGACCTTCATGGTGTCATAATGGTTCCTTGCTTCTATAGGTCCCCATGCTGTCAGAGTCCATCCGTGGTCCTTTTGCGCCCCCTGGTGTCAAAAGGGATTCTTAGATTGTTAGCCTGCATTGGGTCACAATGGATCCTTGTTTCTCTTAACCCCTGTGGTGTCACAATGCATCCCATGCCCTTTTAGGCCACTTGATGTCACAATGAATCATTTAATTCTTGGCCTCCATGGTGGCGTAATTGTACCAGGTTTTAATTGGGCCCCATGCTTTCACAATATATCCCTGCCCCTTTTAGGCCCATTGGTGTCAAAAGGGATCATTTGATTGTTAGCCTCCATTGGGTCACAATGGATCCTTGCTTCTCTTAACCCCTGTGATGTCACAATGCCTCCCATGCCCTTTTAGGCCACTTGATGTCACAATGAATCATTTGATTCTTGGCCTCAATGGTGGTGTAATTGTACCAGGTTTTTATTGGGCCCCATGCTGTCACAATTCATCCCTGGCCCTTTTATGCCCATTGGTGTCAAAAGGGATCATTAGATTGTTAGCCTCCATTGGGTCACAATGGATCCTTACTTCTCTTAACCCCTGTGCTGTCACAATGCATCCCATGCCCTTTTAGGCCACATGACGTCACAATGAATTATTTGATTCTTGGCCTCCATGGCGGCATAATAGATCCTTGCTTCTATTGGTCCCCGTGCTGTAACAATCCATCCCTGGCCCTTTTTATACCCCCTGGTTCCACAAGGGATCATTAGATTGTTAGCCTGCATTGGGTCACAATGGTTCCTTGCTTCTCTTAACCTCTGTGGTGTCACAATGCATCCCATGCCCTTTTAGGCCACTTGATGTCACAATGAATCATTTGATTCTTGGCCTCCATGGTGTCATAATGGTTCCTTGTTTCTATTGGGCCCCATGTTGTCACAATTCATCCCTGGCCCTTTTGCGCCCCCTGGTGTCAAATGGGATCCTCGGAATATTAGCCTCCATTGGGTCACAATGGTTCCTTGCTTCTCTTAACTCCTGTGCTGTCACAATGCATCCCATGCCCTTTTAGGCCACTTGGTCTTACAATGAACCATTTGATTCTTGGCCTTCATGGTGTCATAATGGTTCCTTGCTTCTATAGGTCCCCATGCTGTCAGAGGCCATCCGTGGTCCTTTTGCGCCCCCTGGTGTCAAAAGGGATTCTTAGATTGTTAGCCTGCATTGGGTCACAATGGTTCCTTGCTTCTCTTAACCCCTGTGCTGTCACAATGCATCCCATGCCCTTTTAGGCCACATGATGTCACAATGAATCATTTGATTCTTGGCCTCAATGGTGGTGTAATTGTACCAGGTTTTTATTGGGCCCCATGCTGTCACAATTCATCCCTGGCCCTTTTATGCCCATTGGTGTCAAAAGGGATCATTAGATTGTTAGCCTCCATTGGGTCACAATGGATCCTTACTTCTCTTAACCCCTGTGCTGTCACAATGCATCCCATGCCCTTTTAGGCCACATGACGTCACAATGAATTATTTGATTCTTGGCCTCCATGGCGGCATAATAGATCCTTGCTTCTATTGGTCCCCGTGCTGTAACAATCCATCCCTGGCCCTTTTTATACCCCCTGGTTCCACAAGGGATCATTAGATTGTTAGCCTGCATTGGGTCACAATGGTTCCTTGCTTCTCTTAACCTCTGTGGTGTCACAATGCATCCCATGCCCTTTTAGGCCACTTGATGTCACAATGAATCATTTGATTCTTGGCCTCCATGGTGTCATAATGGTTCCTTGTTTCTATTGGGCCCCATGTTGTCACAATTCATCCCTGGCCCTTTTGCGCCCCCTGGTGTCAAATGGGATCCTCGGAATATTAGCCTCCATTGGGTCACAATGGTTCCTTGCTTCTCTTAACTCCTGTGCTGTCACAATGCATCCCATGCCCTTTTAGGCCACTTGGTCTTACAATGAACCATTTGATTCTTGGCCTTCATGGTGTCATAATGGTTCCTTGCTTCTATAGGTCCCCATGCTGTCAGAGGCCATCCGTGGTCCTTTTGCGCCCCCTGGTGTCAAAAGGGATTCTTAGATTGTTAGCCTGCATTGGGTCACAATGGTTCCTTGCTTCTCTTAACCCCTGTGCTGTCACAATGCATCCCATGCCCTTTTAGGCCACATGATGTCACAATGAATCATTTGATTCTTGGCCTCCATGGTGGCATAATAGATCCTTGCTTCTCTTGGTCCCCGTGCTCTAACAATCCATCCCTGGCACTTTTTATGCCCCCTGGTGCCACAAGGGATCATTAGATTGTTAGCCTGCATTGGGTCACGATGGTTCCTTGCTTCTCTTAACCTCTGTGGTGTCACAATGCATTCCAAGCCCTTTTAGGCCACTTGGTCTTACAATGAACCATTTGATTCTTGGCCTCCATGGTGTCATAATGGTTCCTTGCTTCTATAGGACCCCATGCTGTCACAGTTCATCCGTGGTCCTTTTGCGCCCCCTGGTGTCAAAAGGAATCATTAGATTGTTAGCCTGCATTGGGTCACAATGGATCCTTGCTTCTCTTAACCCCTGTGCTGTCACAATGCATCCCATGCCCTTTTAGGCCACTTGATGTCACAATGAATCATTTGATTCTTGGCCTCCATGGTGGCCTAATTGTACCAGGTTTTACTTGGGCCCCATGCTTTCACAATTCATCCCTGCACCTTTTAGGCCCATTGGTGTCATAAGGTATCATTAGATTGTTAGCCTGCATTGGGTCACAATGGTTCCTTGCTTCTCTTAACCTCTGTGGTGTCACAATGCATCCCATGCCCTTTTAGGCCACTTGATGTCACAATGAATCATTTGATTCTTGGCCTCCATGGTGGCATAATTGTACCAGGTTTTACTTGGGCCCCATGCTTTCACAATTCATCCCTGCCCCTTTTAGGCCCATTGGTGTCACAAGGTATCATTAGATTGTTAGCCTGCATTGGGTCACAATGGTTCCTTGCTTCTCTTAACCTCTGTGGTGTCACAATGCATCCCATGCCCTTTTAGGCCACTTGATGTCGCAATGAATCATTTGATTCTTGGCCTCCATGGTGTCATAATGGTTCCTTGTTTCTATTGGGCCCCATGCTGTCACAATTCATCCCTGGCCCTTTTACGCCCATTGGTGTCAAATGGGATCCTGGGATTATTAGCCTCCATTGGGTCACAATGGATCCTTGCTTCTCTTAACCCCTGTGCTGTCACAATGCATCCCATGCCCTTTTAGGCCACTTGATGTCACAATGAATCATTTGATTCTTGGCCTCCATGGTGGCCTAATTGTACCAGGTTTTACTTGGGCCCCATGCTGTCACAATTCATCCCTGGCCCTTTTATGCCCATTGGTGTCAAAAGGGATCATTAGATTGTTAGCCTGCATTGGGTCACAATGGATCCTTACTTCTCTTAACCCCTGTGCTGTCACAATGCATCCCATGCCCTTTTAGGCCACATGACGTCACAATGAATTATTTGATTCTTGGCCTCCATGGCGGCATAATAGATCCTTGCTTCTATTGGTCCCCGTGCTGTAACAATCCATCCCTGGCCCTTTTTATACCCCCTGGTGCCACAAGGGATCATTAGATTGTTAGCCTGCATTGGGTCACAATGGTTCCTTGCTTCTCTTAACCTCTGTGGTGTCACAATGCATCCCATGCCCTTTTAGGCCACTTGATGTCACAATGAATCATTTGATTCTTGGCCTCCATGGTGTCATAATGGTTCCTTGTTTCTATTGGGCCCCATGTTGTCACAATTCATCCCTGGCCCTTTTACGCCCCCTGGTGTCAAATGGGATCCTAGGATTATTAGCCTCCATTGGGTCACAATGGTTCCTTGCTTCTCTTAACCACTGTGCTGTCACAATGCATCCCATGCCCTTTTAGGCCACTTGGTCTTACAATGAACCATTTGATTCTTGGCCTCCATGGTGTCATAATGGTTCCTTGCTTCTATAGGTCCCCATGCTGTCAGAGTCCATCCGTGGTCCTTTTGCGCCCCCTGGTGTCAAATGGGATCCTGGGATTATTAGCCTCCATTGGGTCACAATGGATCCTTGCTTCTCTTAACCCCTGTGCTGTCACAATGCATCCCATGCCCTTTTAGGCCACTTGATGTCACAATGAATCATTTGATTCTTGGCCTCCATGGTGGTGTAATTGTACCAGGTTTTTATTGGGCCCCATGCTGTCACAATTCATCCCTGGCCCTTTTATGCCCATTGGTGTCAAAAGGGATCATTAGATTGTTAGCCTCCATTGGGTCACAATGGATCCTTACTTCTCTTAACCCCTGTGCTGTCACAATGCATCCCATGCCCTTTTAGGCCACATGACGTCACAATGAATTATTTGATTCTTGGCCTCCATGGCGGCATAATAGATCCTTGCTTCTATTGGTCCCCGTGCTGTAACAATCCATCCCTGGCCCTTTTTATACCCCCTGGTGCCACAAGGGATCATTAGATTGTTAGCCTGCATTGGGTCACAATGGTTCCTTGCTTCTCTTAACCTCTGTGGTGTCACAATGCATCCCATGCCCTTTTAGGCCACTTGATGTCACAATGAATCATTTGATTCTTGGCCTCCATGGTGTCATAATGGTTCCTTGTTTCTATTGGGCCCCATGTTGTCACAATTCATCCCTGGCCCTTTTGCGCCCCCTGGTGTCAAATGGGATCCTCGGAATATTAGCCTCCATTGGGTCACAATGGTTCCTTGCTTCTCTTAACTCCTGTGCTGTCACAATGCATCCCATGCCCTTTTAGGCCACTTGGTCTTACAATGAACCATTTGATTCTTGGCCTTCATGGTGTCATAATGGTTCCTTGCTTATATAGGTCCCCATGCTGTCAGAGGCCATCCGTGGTCCTTTTGCGCCCCCTGGTGTCAAAAGGGATTCTTAGATTGTTAGCCTGCATTGGGTCACAATGGTTCCTTGCTTCTCTTAACCCCTGTGCTGTCACAATGCATCCCATGCCCTTTTAGGCCACATGATGTCACAATGAATCATTTGATTCTTGGCCTCCATGGTGGCATAATAGATCCTTGCTTCTCTTGGTCCCCGTGCTGTAACAATCCATCCCTGGCACTTTTTATGCCCCCTGGTGCCACAAGGGATCATTAGATTGTTAGCCTGCATTGGGTCACGATGGTTCCTTGCTTCTCTTAACCTCTGTGGTGTCACAATGCATTCCAAGCCCTTTTAGGCCACTTGGTCTTACAATGAACCATTTGATTCTTGGCCTCCATGGTGTCATAATGGTTCCTTGCTTCTATAGGACCCCATGCTGTCAGAGTTCATCCGTGGTCCTTTTGCGCCCCCTGGTGTCAAAAGGGACTCTTAGATTGTTAGCCTGCATTGGGTCACAATGGATCCTTGCTTCTCTTAACCCCTGTGCTGTCACAATGCATCCCATGCCCTTTTAGGCCACTTGATGTCACAATGAATCATTTGATTCTTGGCCTCCATGGTGGCATAATTGTACCAGGTTTTACTTGGGCCCCATGCTTTCACAATTCATCCCTGCCCCTTTTAGGCCCATTGGTGTCACAAGGGATCATTAGATTGTTAGCCTGCATTGGGTCACAATGGTTCCTTGCTTCTCTTAACCTCTGTGGTGTCACAATGCATCCCATGCCCTTTTAGGCCACTTGATGTCACAATGAATCATTTGATTCTTGGCCTCCACGGTGGCATAATAGATCCTTGCTTCTATTGGTCCCCGTGCTGTAACAATCCATCCCTGGCCCTTTTTATACCCCCTGGTGCCACAAGGGATCATTAGATTGTTAGCCTGCATTGGGTCACAATGGTTCCTTGCTTCTCTTAACCTCTGTGGTGTCACAATGCATTCCAAGCCCTTTTAGGCCACTTGGTCTTACAATGAACCATTTGATTCTTGGCCTTCATGGTGTCATAATGGTTCCTTGCTTCTATAGGTCCCCATGCTGTCAGAGTTCATCCGTGGTCGTTTTGCGCCCCCTGGTGGCAAAAGGGATTCTTAGATTGTTAGCCTGCATTGGGTCACAATGGTTCCTTGCTTCTCTTAACCTCTGTGGTGTCACAATGCATCCCATGCCCTTTTAGGCCACTTGATGTCACAATGAATCATTTGATTCTCGGCCTCCATGGTGGCATAATTGTACCAGGTTTTACTTGGGCCCCATGCTTTCACAATTCATCCCTGCCCCTTTTAGGCCCATTGGTGTCACAAGGGATCATTAGATTGTTAGCCTGCATTGGGTCACAATGGTTCCTTGCTTCTCTTAACCTCTGTGGTGTCACAATGCATCCCATGCCCTTTTAGGCCACTTGATGTCACAATGAATCATTTGATTCTTGGCCTCCATGGTGTCATAATGGTTCCTTGTTTCTATTGGGCCCCATGTTGTCACAATTCATCCCTGGCCCTTTTACGCCCCCTGGTGTCAAATGGGATCCTAGGATTATTAGCCTCCATTGGGTCACAATGGTTCCTTGCTTATCTTAACCACTGTGGTGTCACAATGCATTCCAAGCCCTTTTAGGCCACTTGGTCTTACAATGAACAATTTGATTCTTGACCTTCATGGTGTCATAATGGTTCCTTGCTTCTATAGGTCCCCATGCTGTCAGAGTCCATCCGTGGTCCTTTTGCGCCCCCTGGTGTCAAAAGGGATTCTTAGATTGTTAGCCTGCATTGGGTCACAATGGATCCTTGTTTCTCTTAACCCCTGTGGTGTCACAATGCATCCCATGCCCTTTTAGGCCACTTGATGTCACAATGAATCATTTAATTCTTGGCCTCCATGGTGGCGTAATTGTACCAGGTTTTAATTGGGCCCCATGCTTTCACAATATATCCCTGCCCCTTTTAGGCCCATTGGTGTCAAAAGGGATCATTTGATTGTTAGCCTCCATTGGGTCACAATGGATCCTTGCTTCTCTTAACCCCTGTGATGTCACAATGCCTCCCATGCCCTTTTAGGCCACTTGATGTCACAATGAATCATTTGATTCTTGGCCTCAATGG
Organism: Cinclus cinclus; assembly: GCF_963662255.1. Lineage (NCBI taxonomy): Eukaryota > Metazoa > Chordata > Aves > Passeriformes > Cinclidae > Cinclus > Cinclus cinclus. The sequence continues at coordinate 37,352,556 of NC_085052.1, forward strand.
TGGTGTAATTGTACCAGGTTTTTATTGGGCCCCATGCTGTCACAATTCATCCCTGGCCCTTTTATGCCCATTGGTGTCAAAAGGGATCATTAGATTGTTAGCCTCCATTGGGTCACAATGGATCCTTACTTCTCTTAACCCCTGTGCTGTCACAATGCATCCCATGCCCTTTTAGGCCACATGACGTCACAATGAATTATTTGATTCTTGGCCTCCATGGCGGCATAATAGATCCTTGCTTCTATTGGTCCCCGTGCTGTAACAATCCATCCCTGGCCCTTTTTATACCCCCTGGTGCCACAAGGGATCATTAGATTGTTAGCCTGCATTGGGTCACAATGGTTCCTTGCTTCTCTTAACCTCTGTGGTGTCACAATGCATCCCATGCCCTTTTAGGCCACTTGATGTCACAATGAATCATTTGATTCTTGGCCTCCATGGTGTCATAATGGTTCCTTGTTTCTATTGGGCCCCATGTTGTCACAATTCATCCCTGGCCCTTTTGCGCCCCCTGGTGTCAAATGGGATCCTCGGAATATTAGCCTCCATTGGGTCACAATGGTTCCTTGCTTCTCTTAACTCCTGTGCTGTCACAATGCATCCCATGCCCTTTTAGGCCACTTGGTCTTACAATGAACCATTTGATTCTTGGCCTTCATGGTGTCATAATGGTTCCTTGCTTCTATAGGTCCCCATGCTGTCAGAGGCCATCCGTGGTCCTTTTGCGCCCCCTGGTTTCAAAAGGGATTCTTAGATTGTTAGCCTGCATTGGGTCACAATGGTTCCTTGCTTCTCTTAACCCCTGTGCTGTCACAATGCATCCCATGCCCTTTTAGGCCACTTGATGTCACAATGAATCATTTGATTCTTGGCCTCCATGGTGGCATAATAGATCCTTGCTTCTCTTGGTCCCCGTGCTCTAACAATCCATCCCTGGCACTTTTTATGCCCCCTGGTGCCACAAGGGATCATTAGATTGTTAGCCTGCATTGGGTCACGATGGTTCCTTGCTTCTCTTAACCTCTGTGGTGTCACAATGCATTCCAAGCCCTTTTAGGCCACTTGGTCTTACAATGAACCATTTGATTCTTGGCCTCCATGGTGTCATAATGGTTCCTTGCTTCTATAGGACCCCATGCTGTCAGAGTTCATCCGTGGTCCTTTTGCGCCCCCTGGTGTCAAAAGGGATTCTTAGATTGTTAGCCTGCATTGGGTCACAATGGTTCCTTGCTTCTCTTAACCCCTGTGCTGTCACAATGCATCCCATGCCCTTTTAGGCCACTTGATGTCACAATGAATCATGTGATTCTTGGCCTCCATGGTGGCCTAATTGTACCAGGTTTTACTTGGGCCCCATGCTTTCACAATTCATCCCTGCCCCTTTTAGGCCCATTGGTGTCACAAGGGATCATTAGATTGTTAGCCTGCATTGGGTCACAATGGATCCTTACTTCTCTTAACCCCTGTGCTGTCACAATGCATCCCATGCCCTTTTAGGCCACATGACGTCACAATGAATTATTTGATTCTTGGCCTCCATGGCGGCATAATAGATCCTTGCTTCTATTGGTCCCCGTGCTGTAACAATCCATCCCTGGCCCTTTTTATACCCCCTGGTGCCACAAGGGATCATTAGATTGTTAGCCTGCATTGGGTCACAATGGTTCCTTGCTTCTCTTAACCTCTGTGGTGTCACAATGCATCCCATGCCCTTTTAGGCCACTTGATGTCACAATGAATCATTTGATTCTTGGCCTCCATGGTGTCATAATGGTTCCTTGTTTCTATTGGGCCCCATGTTGTCACAATTCATCCCTGGCCCTTTTGCGCCCCCTGGTGTCAAATGGGATCCTAGGATTATTAGCCTCCATTGGGTCACAATGGTTCCTTGCTTCTCTTAACCACTGTGCTGTCACAATGCATCCCATGCCCTTTTAGGCCACTTGGTCTTACAATGAACCATTTGATTCTTGGCCTCCATGGTGTCATAATGGTTCCTTGCTTCTATAGGTCCCCATGCTGTCAGAGTCCATCCGTGGTCCTTTTGCGCCCCCTGGTGTCAAAAGGGATTCTTAGATTGTTAGCCTGCATTGGGTCACAATGATTCCTTGCTTCTCTTAACCTCTGTGGTGTCACAATGCATCCCATGCCCTTTTAGGTCACTTGATGTCACAATGAATCATTTGATTCTTGGCCTCCATGGTGGCATAATTGTACCAGGTTTTACTTGGGCCCCATGCTTTCACAATTCATCCCTGCCCCTTTTAGGCCCATTGGTGTCACAAGGTATCATTAGATTGTTAGCCTGCATTGGGTCACAATGGTTCCTTGCTTCTCTTAACCTCTGTGGTGTCACAATGCATCCCATGCCCTTTTAGGCCACTTGATGTCACAATGAATCATTTGATTCTTGGCCTCCATGGTGTCATAATGGTTCCTTGTTTCTATTGGGCCCCATGCTGTCACAATTCATCCCTGGCCCTTTTACGCCCCCTGGTGTCAAATGGGATCCTGGGATTATTAGCCTCCATTGGGTCACAATGGATCCTTGCTTCTCTTAACCCCTGTGCTGTCACAATGCATCCCATGCCCTTTTAGGCCACTTGATGTCACAATGAATCATTTGATTCTTGGCCTCCATGGTGGCCTAATTGTACCAGGTTTTTATTGGGCCCCATGCTGTCACAATTCATCCCTGGCCCTTTTATGCCCATTGGTGTCAAAAGGGATCATTAGATTGTTAGCCTCCATTGGGTCACAATGGATCCTTACTTCTCTTAACCCCTGTGGTGTCACAATGCATCCCATGCCCTTTTAGGCCACATGACGTCACAATGAATTATTTGATTCTTGGCCTCCATGGCGGCATAATAGATCCTTGCTTCTATTGGTCCCCGTGCTGTAACAATCCATCCCTGGCCCTTTTTATACCCCCTGGTGCCACAAGGGATCATTAGATTGTTAGCCTGCATTGGGTCACAATGGTTCCTTGCTTCTCTTAACCTCTGTGGTGTCACAATGCATCCCATGCCCTTTTAGGCCACTTGATGTCACAATGAATCATTTGATTCTTGGCCTCCATGGTGTCATAATGGTTCCTTGTTTCTATTGGGCCCCATGTTGTCACAATTCATCCCTGGCCCTTTTGCGCCCCCTGGTGTCAAATGGGATCCTCGGAATATTAGCCTCCATTGGGTCACAATGGTTCCTTGCTTCTCTTAACTCCTGTGCTGTCACAATGCATCCCATGCCCTTTTAGGCCACTTGGTCTTACAATGAACCATTTGATTCTTGGCCTTCATGGTGTCATAATGGTTCCTTGCTTCTATAGGTCCCCATGCTGTCAGAGGCCATCCGTGGTCCTTTTGCGCCCCCTGGTGTCAAAAGGGATTCTTAGATTGTTAGCCTGCATTGGGTCACAATGGTTCCTTGCTTCTCTTAACCCCTGTGGTGTCACAATGCATCCCATGCCCTTTTAGGCCACATGATGTCACAATGAATCATTTGATTCTTGGCCTCCATTGTGGCATAATAGATCCTTGCTTCTCTTGGTCCCCGTGCTGTAACAATCCATCCCTGGCACTTTTTATGCCCCCTGGTGCCACAAGGGATCATTAGATTGTTAGCCTGCATTGGGTCACGATGGTTCCTTGCTTCTCTTAACCTCTGTGGTGTCACAATGCATTCCAAGCCCTTTTAGGCCACTTGGTCTTACAATGAACCATTTGATTCTTGGCCTCCATGGTGTCATAATGGTTCCTTGCTTCTATAGGACCCCATGCTGTCACAGTTCATCCGTGGTCCTTTTGCGCCCCCTGGTGTCAAAAGGGATTCTTAGATTGTTAGCCTGCATTGGGTCACAATGGATCCTTGCTTCTCTTAACCCCTGTGCTGTCACAATGCATCCCATGCCCTTTTAGGCCACTTGATGTCACAATGAATCATTTGATTCTTGGCCTCCATGGTGGCCTAATTGTACCAGGTTTTACTTGGGCCCCATGCTTTCACAATTCATCCCTGCCCCTTTTAGGCCCATTGGTGTCACAAGGGATCATTAGATTGTTAGCCTGCATTGGGTCACAATGGTTCCTTGCTTCTCTTAACCTCTGTGGTGTCACAATGCATCCCATGCCCTTTTAGGCCACTTGATGTCACAATGAATCATTTGATTCTTGGCCTCCACGGTGGCATAATAGATCCTTGCTTCTATTGGTCCCCGTGCTGTAACAATCCATCCCTGGACCTTTTTATACCCCCTGGTGCCACAAGGGATCATTAGATTGTTAGCCTGCATTGGGTCACAATGGTTCCTTGCTTCTCTTAACCTCTGTGGTGTCACAATGCATTCCAAGCCCTTTTAGGCCACTTGATGTCACAATGAACCATTTGATTCTTGGCCTTCATGGTGTCATAATGGTTCCTTGCTTCTATAGGTCCCCATGCTGTCAGAGTTCATCCGTGGTCGTTTTGCGCCCCCTGGTGGCAAAAGGGATTCTTAGATTGTTAGCCTGCATTGGGTCACAATGGTTCCTTGCTTCTCTTAACCCCTGTGCTGTCACAATGCATCCCATGCCCTTTTAGGCCACTTGATGTCACAATGAATCATTTGATTCTTGGCCTCCATGGTGGCATAATTGTACCAGGTTTTACTTGGGCCCCATGCTTTCACAATTCATCCCTGCCCCTTTTAGGCCCATTGGTGTCACAAGGGATCATTAGATTGTTAGCCTGCATTGGGTCACAATGGTTCCTTGCTTCTCTTAACCTCTGTGGTGTCACAATGCATCCCATGCCCTTTTAGGCCACTTGATGTCACAATGAATCATTTGATTCTTGGCCTCCACGGTGGCATAATAGATCCTTGCTTCTATTGGTCCCCGTGCTGTAACAATCCATCCCTGGACCTTTTTATACCCCCTGGTGCCACAAGGGATCATTAGATTGTTAGCCTGCATTGGGTCACGATTGTTCCTTGCTTCTCTTAACCTCTGTGGTGTCACAATGCATCCCATGCCCTTTTAGGCCACTTGATGTCACAATGAATCATTTGATTCTTGGCCTCCATGGTGTCATAATGGTTCCTTGTTTCTATTGGGCCCCATGTTGTCACAATTCATCCCTGGCCCTTTTACGCCCCCTGGTGTCAAATGGGATCCTAGGATTATTAGCCTCCATTGGGTCACAATGGTTCCTTGCTTATCTTAACCACTGTGGTGTCACAATGCATTCCAAGCCCTTTTAGGCCACTTGGTCTTACAATGAACCATTTGATTCTTGACCTTCATGGTGTCATAATGGTTCCTTGCTTCTATAGCTCCCCATGCTGTCAGAGTCCATCCGTGGTCCTTTTGCGCCCCCTGGTGTCAAAAGGGATTCTTAGATTGTTAGCCTGCATTGGGTCACAATGGATCCTTGTTTCTCTTAACCCCTGTGGTGTCACAATGCATCCCATGCCCTTTTAGGCCACTTGATGTCACAATGAATCATTTAATTCTTGGCCTCCATGGTGGCGTAATTGTACCAGGTTTTAATTGGGCCCCATGCTTTCACAATATATCCCTGCCACTTTTAGGCCCATTGGTGTCAAAAGGGATCATTAGATTGTTAGCCTCCATTGGGTCACAATGGATCCTTGCTTCTCTTAACCCCTGTGCTGTCACAATGCCTCCCATGCCCTTTTAGGCCACTTGATGTCACAATGAATCATTTGATTCTTGGCCTCAATGGTGGTGTAATTGTACCAGGTTTTTATTGGGCCCCATGCTGTCACAATTCATCCCTGGCCCTTTTATGCCCATTGGTGTCAAAAGGGATCATTAGATTGTTAGCCTCCATTGGGTCACAATGGATCCTTACTTCTCTTAACCCCTGTGCTGTCACAATGCATCCCATGCCCTTTTAGGCCACTTGATGTCACAATGAATCATTTGATTCTTGGCCTCCACGGTGGCATAATAGATCCTTGCTTCTATTGGTCGCCGTGCTGTAACAATCCATCCCTGGACCTTTTTATACCCCCTGGTGCCACAAGGGATCATTAGATTGTTAGCCTGCATTGGGTCACAATGGTTCCTTGCTTCTCTTAACCTCTGTGGTGTCACAATGCATTCCAAGCCCTTTTAGGCCACTTGGTCTTACAATGAACCATTTGATTCTTGGCCTTCATGGTGTCATAATGGTTCCTTGCTTCTATAGGTCCCCATGCTGTCAGAGTTCATCCGTGGTCTTTTTGCGCCCCCTGGTGGCAAAAGGGATTCTTAGATTGTTAGCCTGCATTGGGTCACAATGGTTCCTTGCTTCTCTTAACCCCTGTGCTGTCACAATGCATCCCATGCCCTTTTAGGCCACTTGATGTCACAGTGAATCATTTGATTCTTGGCCTCCATGGTGGCATAATTGTACCAGGTTTTACTTGGGCCCCATGCTTTCACAATTCATCCCTGCCCCTTTTAGGCCCATTGGTGTCACAAGGGATCATTAGATTGTTAGCCTGCATTGGGTCACAATGGTTCCTTGCTTCTCTTAACCTCTGTGGTGTCACAATGCATCCCATGCCCTTTTAGGCCACTTGATGTCACAATGAATCATTTGATTCTTGGCCTCCATGGTGTCATAATGGTTCCTTGTTTCTATTGGGCCCCATGTTGTCACAATTCATCCCTGGCCCTTTTACGCCCCCTGGTGTCAAATGGGATCCTAGGATTATTAGCCTCCATTGGGTCACAATGGTTCCTTGCTTATCTTAACCACTGTGGTGTCACAATGCATTCCAAGCCCTTTTAGGCCACTTGGTCTTACAATGAACCATTTGATTCTTGACCTTCATGGTGTCATAATGGTTCCTTGCTTCTATAGCTCCCCATGCTGTCAGAGTCCATCCGTGGTCCTTTTGCGCCCCCTGGTGTCAAAAGGGATTCTTAGATTGTTAGCCTGCATTGGGTCACAATGGATCCTTGTTTCTCTTAACCCCTGTGGTGTCACAATGCATCCCATGCCCTTTTAGGCCACTTGATGTCACAATGAATCATTTAATTCTTGGCCTCCATGGTGGCGTAATTGTACCAGGTTTTAATTGGGCCCCATGCTTTCACAATATATCCCTGCCCCTTTTAGGCCCATTGGTGTCAAAAGGGATCATTAGATTGTTAGCCTCCATTGGGTCACAATGGATCCTTGCTTCTCTTAACCACTGTGCTGTCACAATGCCTCCCATGCCCTTTTAGGCCACTTGATGTCACAATGAATCATTTGATTCTTGGCCTCAATGGTGGTGTAATTGTACCAGGTTTTTATTGGGCCCCATGCTGTCACAATTCATCCCTGGCCCTTTTATGCCCACTGGTGTCAAAAGGGATCATTAGATTGTTAGCCTCCATTGGGTCACAATGGTTCCTTGCTTCTCTTAACCCCTGTGCTGTCACAATGCATCCCATGCCCTTTTAGGCCACATGATGTCACAATGAATCATTTGATTCTTGGCCTCCATGGTGGCATAATAGATCCTTGCTTCTCTTGGTCCCCGTGCTGTAACAATCCATCCCTGGCACTTTTTATGCCCCCTGGTGCCACAAGGGATCATTAGATTGTTAGCCTGCATTGGGTCACGATTGTTCCTTGCTTCTCTTAACCTCTGTGGTGTCACAATGCATTCCAAGCCCTTTTAGGCCACTTGGTCTTACAATGAACCATTTGATTCTTGGCCTCCATGGTGTCATAATGGTTCCTTGCTTCTATAGGACCCCATGCTGTCAGAGTTCATCCGTGGTCCTTTTGCGCCCCCTGGTGTCAAAAGGGATTCTTAGATTGTTAGCCTGCATTGGGTCACAATGGATCCTTGCTTCTCTTAACCCCTGTGCTGTCACAATGCATCCCATGCCCTTTTAGGCCACTTGATGTCACAATGAATCATTTGATTCTTGGCCTCCATGGTGGCCTAATTGTACCAGGTTTTACTTGGGCCCCATGCTTTCACAATTCATCCCTGCCCCTTTTAGGCCCATTGGTGTCACAAGGGATCATTAGATTGTTAGCCTGCATTGGGTCACAATGGTTCCTTGCTTCTCTTAACCTCTGTGGTGTCACAATGCATCCCATGCCCTTTTAGGCCACTTGATGTCACAATGAATCATTTGATTCTTGGCCTCCACGGTGGCATAATAGATCCTTGCTTCTATTGGTCCCCGTGCTGTAACAATCCATCCCTGGACCTTTTTATACCCCCTGGTGCCACAAGGGATCATTAGATTGTTAGCCTGCATTGGGTCACGATTGTTCCTTGCTTCTCTTAACCTCTGTGGTGTCACAATGCATTCCAAGCCCTTTTAGGCCACTTGGTCTTACAATGAACCATTTGATTCTTGGCCTTCATGGTGTCATAATGGTTCCTTGCTTCTATAGGTCCCCATGCTGTCAGAGTTCATCCGTGGTCGTTTTGCGCCCCCTGGTGGCAAAAGGGATTCTTAGATTGTTAGCCTGCATTGGGTCACAATGGTTCCTTGCTTCTCTTAACCCCTGTGCTGTCACAATGCATCCCATGCCCTTTTAGGCCACTTGATGTCACAATGAATCATTTGATTCTTGGCCTCCATGGTGGCATAATTGTACCAGGTTTTACTTGGGCCCCATGCTTTCACAATTCATCCCTGCCCCTTTTAGGCCCATTGGTGTCACAAGGGATCATTAGATTGTTAGCCTGCATTGGGTCACAATGGTTCCTTGCTTCTCTTAACCTCTGTGGTGTCACAATGCATCCCATGCCCTTTTAGGCCACTTGATGTCACAATGAATCATTTGATTCTTGGCCTCCATGGTGTCATAATGGTTCCTTGTTTCTATTGGGCCCCATGTTGTCACAATTCATCCCTGGCCCTTTTACGCCCCCTGGTGTCAAATGGGATCCTAGGATTATTAGCCTCCATTGGGTCACAATGGTTCCTTGCTTATCTTAACCACTGTGGTGTCACAATGCATTCCAAGCCCTTTTAGGCCACTTGGTCTTACAATGAACCATTTGATTCTTGACCTTCATGGTGTCATAATGGTTCCTTGCTTCTATAGCTCCCCATGCTGTCAGAGTCCATCCGTGGTCCTTTTGCGCCCCCTGGTGTCAAAAGGGATTCTTAGATTGTTAGCCTGCATTGGGTCACAATGGATCCTTGTTTCTCTTAACCCCTGTGGTGTCACAATGCATCCCATGCCCTTTTAGGCCACTTGATGTCACAATGAATCATTTAATTCTTGGCCTCCATGGTGGCGTAATTGTACCAGGTTTTAATTGTGCCCCATGCTTTCACAATATATCCCTGCCCCTTTTAGGCCCATTGGTGTCAAAAGGGATCATTAGATTGTTAGCCTCCATTGGGTCACAATGGATCCTTGCTTCTCTTAACCACTGTGCTGTCACAATGCCTCCCATGCCCTTTTAGGCCACTTGATGTCACAATGAATCATTTGATTCTTGGCCTCAATGGTGGTGTAATTGTACCAGGTTTTTATTGGGCCCCATGCTGTCACAATTCATCCCTGGCCCTTTTATGCCCATTGGTGTCAAAAGGGATCATTAGATTGTTAGCCTCCATTGGGTCACAATGGTTCCTTGCTTCTCTTAACCCCTGTGCTGTCACAATGCATCCCATGCCCTTTTAGGCCACATGATGTCACAATGAATCATTTGATTCTTGGCCTCCATGGTGGCATAATAGATCCTTGCTTCTCTTGGTCCCCGTGCTGTAACAATCCATCCCTGGCACTTTTTATGCCCCCTGGTGCCACAAGGGATCATTAGATTGTTAGCCTGCATTGGGTCACGATTGTTCCTTGCTTCTCTTAACCTCTGTGGTGTCACAATGCATTCCAAGCCCTTTTAGGCCACTTGGTCTTACAATGAACCATTTGATTCTTGGCCTCCATGGTGTCATAATGGTTCCTTGCTTCTATAGGACCCCATGCTGTCACAGTTCATCCGTGGTCCTTTTGCGCCCCCTGGTGTCAAAAGGGATTCTTAGATTGTTAGCCTGCATTGGGTCACAATGGATCCTTGCTTCTCTTAACCCCTGTGCTGTCACAATGCATCCCATGCCCTTTTAGGCCACTTGATGTCACAATGAATCATTTGATTCTTGGCCTCCATGGTGGCCTAATTGTACCAGGTTTTACTTGGGCCCCATGCTTTCACAATTCATCCCTGCCCCTTTTAGGCCCATTGGTGTCACAAGGGATCATTAGATTGTTAGCCTGCATTGGGTCACAATGGTTCCTTGCTTCTCTTAACCTCTGTGATGTCACAATGCATCCCATGCCCTTTTAGGCCACTTGATGTCACAATGAATCATTTGATTCTTGGCCTCCATGGTGTCATAATGGTTCCTTGTTTCTATTGGGCCCCATGCTGTCACAATTCATCCCTGGCCCTTTTACGCCCCCTGGTGCCAAATGGGATCCTGGGATTATTAGCCTCCATAGGGACACAATGTATCCTTGCTTCTCTTAACCCCTGTGGTGTCACAATGCATTCCATGCCCTTTTAGGCCACTTGATGTCACAATGAATCATTTGATTCTTGGCCTCCACGGTGGCATAATAGATCCTTGCTTCTATTGGTCCCCGTGCTGTAACAATCCATCCCTGGACCTTTTTATACCCCCTGGTGCCACAAGGGATCATTAGATTGTTAGCCTGCATTGGGTCACAATGGTTCCTTGCTTCTCTTAACCTCTGTGGTGTCACAATGGATTCCAAGCCCTTTTAGGCCACTTGGTCTTACAATGAACCATTTGATTCTTGGCCTTCATGGTGTCATAATGGTTCCTTGCTTCTATAGGTCCCCATGCTGTCAGAGTTCATCCGTGGTCGTTTTGCGCCCCCTGGTGGCAAAAGGGATTCTTAGATTGTTAGCCTGCATTGGGTCACAATGGTTCCTTGCTTCTCTTAACCCCTGTGCTGTCACAATGCATCCCATGCCCTTTTAGGCCACTTGATGTCACAATGAATCATTTGATTCTTGGCCTCCATGGTGGCATAATTGTACCAGGTTTTACTTGGGCCCCATGCTTTCACAATTCATCCCTGCCCCTTTTAGGCCCATTGGTGTCACAAGGGATCATTAGATTGTTAGCCTGCATTGGGTCACAATGGTTCCTTGCTTCTCTTAACCTCTGTGGTGTCACAATGCATCCCATGCCCTTTTAGGCCACTTGATGTCACAATGAATCATTTGATTCTTGGCCTCCATGGTGTCATAATGGTTCCTTGTTTCTATTGGGCCCCATGCTGTCACAATTCATCCCTGGCCCTTTTACGCCCCCTGGTGTCAAATGGGATCCTAGGATTATTAGCCTCCATTGGGTCACAATGGTTCCTTGCTTATCTTAACCACTGTGGTGTCACAATGCATTCCAAGCCCTTTTAGGCCACTTGGTCTTACAATGAACCATTTGATTCTTGACCTTCATGGTGTCATAATGGTTCCTTGCTTCTATAGCTCCCCATGCTGTCAGAGTCCATCCGTGGTCCTTTTGCGCCCCCTGGTGTCAAAAGGGATTCTTAGATTGTTAGCCTGCATTGGGTCACAATGGATCCTTGTTTCTCTTAACCCCTGTGGTGTCACAATGCATCCCATGCCCGTTTAGGCCACTTGATGTCACAATGAATCATTTAATTCTTGGCCTCCATGGTGGCGTAATTGTACCTGGTTTTAATTGGGCCCCATGCTTTCACAATATATCCCTGCCCCTTTTAGGCCCATTGGTGTCAAAAGGGATCATTAGATTGTTAGCCTCCATTGGGTCACAATGGATCCTTGCTTCTCTTAACCACTGTGCTGTCACAATGCCTCCCATGCCCTTTTAGGCCACTTGATGTCACAATGAATCATTTGATTCTTGGCCTCAATGGTGGTGTAATTGTACCAGGTTTTTATTGGGCCCCATGCTGTCACAATTCATCCCTGGCCCTTTTATGCCCATTGGTGTCAAAAGGGATCATTAGATTGTTAGCCTCCATTGGGTCACAATGGTTCCTTGCTTCTCTTAACCCCTGTGCTGTCACAATGCATCCCATGCCCTTTTAGGCCACATGATGTCACAATGAATCATTTGATTCTTGGCCTCCATGGTGGCATAATAGATCCTTGCTTCTCTTGGTCCCCGTGCTGTAACAATCCATCCCTGGCACTTTTTATGCCCCCTGGTGCCACAAGGGATCATTAGATTGTTAGCCTGCATTGGGTCACGATTGTTCCTTGCTTCTCTTAACCTCTGTGGTGTCACAATGCATTCCAAGCCCTTTTAGGCCACTTGGTCTTACAATGAACCATTTGATTCTTGGCCTCCATGGTGTCATAATGGTTCCTTGCTTCTATAGGACCCCATGCTGTCACAGTTCATCCGTGGTCCTTTTGCGCCCCCTGGTGTCAAAAGGGATTCTTAGATTGTTAGCCTGCATTGGGTCACAATGGATCCTTGCTTCTCTTAACCCCTGTGCTGTCACAATGCATCCCATGCCCTTTTAGGCCACTTGATGTCACAATGAATCATTTGATTCTTGGCCTCCATGGTGGCCTAATTGTACCAGGTTTTACTTGGGCCCCATGCTTTCACAATTCATCCCTGCCCCTTTTAGGCCCATTGGTGTCACAAGGGATCATTAGATTGTTAGCCTGCATTGGGTCACAATGGTTCCTTGCTTCTCTTAACCTCTGTGGTGTCACAATGCATCCCATGCCCTTTTAGGCCACTTGATGTCACAATGAATCATTTGATTCTTGGCCTCCACGGTGGCATAATAGATCCTTGCTTCTATTGGTCCCCGTGCTGTAACAATCCATCCCTGGACCTTTTTATACCCCCTGGTGCCACAAGGGATCATTAGATTGTTAGCCTGCATTGGGTCACAATGGTTCCTTGCTTCTCTTAACCTCTGTGGTGTCACAATGCATTCCAAGCCCTTTTAGGCCACTTGGTCTTACAATGAACCATTTGATTCTTGGCCTTCATGGTGTCATAATGGTTCCTTGCTTCTATAGGTCCCCATGCTGTCAGAGTTCATCCGTGGTCGTTTTGCGCCCCCTGGTGGCAAAAGGGATTCTTAGATTGTTAGCCTGCATTGGGTCACAATGGTTCCTTGCTTCTCTTAACCCCTGTGCTGTCACAATGCATCCCATGCCCTTTTAGGCCACTTGATGTCACAATGAATCATTTGATTCTTGGCCTCCATGGTGGCATAATTGTACCAGGTTTTACTTGGGCCCCATGCTTTCACAATTCATCCCTGCCCCTTTTAGGCCCATTGGTGTCACAAGGGATCATTAGATTGTTAGCCTGCATTGGGTCACAATGGTTCCTTGCTTCTCTTAACCTCTGTGGTGTCACAATGCATCCCATGCCCTTTTAGGCCACTTGATGTCACAATGAATCATTTGATTCTTGGCCTCCATGGTGTCATAATGGTTCCTTGTTTCTATTGGGCCCCATGTTGTCACAATTCATCCCTGGCCCTTTTACGCCCCCTGGTTTCAAATGTAATCCTAGGATTATTAGCCTCCATTGGGTCACAATGGTTCCTTGCTTATCTTAACCACTGTGGTGTCACAATGCATTCCAAGCCCTTTTAGGCCACTTGGTCTTACAATGAACCATTTGATTCTTGACCTTCATGGTGTCATAATGGTTCCTTGCTTCTATAGGTCCCCATGCTGTCAGAGTCCATCCGTGGTCCTTTTGCGCCCCCTGGTGTCAAAAGGGATTCTTAGATTGTTAGCCTGCATTGGGTCACAATGGATCCTTGTTTCTCTTAACCCCTGTGGTGTCACAATGCATCCCATGCCCTTTTAGGCCACTTGATGTCACAATGAATCATTTAATTCTTGGCCTCCATGGTGGCGTAATTGTACCAGGTTTTAATTGGGCCCCATGCTTTCACAATATATCCCTGCCCCTTTTAGGCCCATTGGTGTCAAAAGGGATCATTAGATTGTTAGCCTCCATTGGGTCACAATGGATCCTTGCTTCTCTTAACCCCTGTGCTGTCACAATGCCTCCCATGCCCTTTTAGGCCACTTGATGTCACAATGAATCATTTGATTCTTGGCCTCAATGGTGGTGTAATTGTACCAGGTTTTTATTGGGCCCCATGCTGTCACAATTCATCCCTGCCCCTTTTATGCCCATTGGTGTCAAAAGGGATCATTAGATTGTTAGCCTCCATTGGGTCACAATGGTTCCTTGCTTCTCTTAACCCCTGTGCTGTCACAATGCATCCCATGCCCTTTTAGGCCACATGATGTCACAATGAATCATTTGATTCTTGGCCTCCATGGTGGCATAATAGATCCTTGCTTCTCTTGGTCCCCGTGCTGTAACAATCCATCCCTGGCACTTTTTATGCCCCCTGGTGCCACAAGGGATCATTAGATTGTTAGCCTGCATTGGGTCACGATTGTTCCTTGCTTCTCTTAACCTCTGTGGTGTCACAATGCATTCCAAGCCCTTTTAGGCCACTTGGTCTTACAATGAACCATTTGATTCTTGGCCTCCATGGTGTCATAATGGTTCCTTGCTTCTATAGGACCCCATGCTGTCACAGTTCATCCGTGGTCCTTTTGCGCCCCCTGGTGTCAAAAGGGATTCTTAGATTGTTAGCCTGCATTGGGTCACAATGGATCCTTGCTTCTCTTAACCCCTGTGCTGTCACAATGCATCCCATGCCCTTTTAGGCCACTTGATGTCACAATGAATCATTTGATTCTTGGCCTCCATGGTGGCCTAATTGTACCAGGTTTTACTTGGGCCCCATGCTTTCACAATTCATCCCTGCCCCTTTTAGGCCCATTGGTGTCACAAGGGATCATTAGATTGTTAGCCTGCATTGGGTCACAATGGTTCCTTGCTTCTCTTAACCTCTGTGGTGTCACAATGCATCCCATGCCCTTTTAGGCCACTTGATGTCACAATGAACCATTTGATTCTTGGCCTCCACGGTGGCATAATAGATCCTTGCTTCTATTGGTCCCCGTGCTGTAACAATCCATCCCTGGCCCTTGTTATACCCCCTGGTGCCACAAGGGATCATTAGATTGTTAGCCTGCATTGGGTCACAATGGTTCCTTGCTTCTCTTAACCTCTGTGGTGTCACAATGCATTCCAAGCCCTTTTAGGCCACTTGGTCTTACAATGAACCATTTGATTCTTGGCCTTCATGGTGTCATAATGGTTCCTTGCTTCTATAGGTCCCCATGCTGTCAGAGTTCATCCGTGGTCGTTTTGCGCCCCCTGGTGGCAAAAGGGATTCTTAGATTGTTAGCCTGCATTGGGTCACAATGGTTCCTTGCTTCTCTTAACCCCTGTGCTGTCACAATGCATCCCATGCCCTTTTAGGCCACTTGATGTCACAATGAATCATTTGATTCTTGGCCTCCATGGTGGCATAATTGTACCAGGTTTTACTTGGGCCCCATGCTTTCACAATTCATCCCTGCCCCTTTTAGGCCCATTGGTGTCACAAGGTATCATTAGATTGTTAGCCTGCATTGGGTCACAATGGTTCCTTGCTTCTCTTAACCTCTGTGGTGTCACAATGCATCCCATGCCCTTTTAGGCCACTTGATGTCACAATGAATCATTTGATTCTTGGCCTCCATGGTGTCATAATGGTTCCTTGTTTCTATTGGGCCCCATGTTGTCACAATTCATCCCTGGCCCTTTTACGCCCCCTGGTGTCAAATGGGATCCTAGGATTATTAGCCTCCATTGGGTCACAATGGTTCCTTGCTTATCTTAACCACTGTGGTGTCACAATGCATTCCAAGCCCTTTTAGGCCACTTGGTCTTACAATGAACCATTTGATTCTTGACCTTCATGGTGTCATAATGGTTCCTTGCTTCTATAGGTCCCCATGCTGTCAGAGTCCATCCGTGGTCCTTTTGCGCCCCCTGGTGTCAAAAGGGATTCTTAGATTGTTAGCCTGCATTGGGTCACAATGGATCCTTGTTTCTCTTAACCCCTGTGGTGTCACAATGCATCCCATGCCCTTTTAGGCCACTTGATGTCACAATGAATCATTTAATTCTTGGCCTCCATGGTGGCGTAATTGTACCAGGTTTTAATTGGGCCCCATGCTTTCACAATATATCCCTGCCCCTTTTAGGCCCATTGGTGTCAAAAGGGATCATTAGATTGTTAGCCTCCATTGGGTCACAATGGATCCTTGCTTCTCTTAACCCCTGTGCTGTCACAATGCCTCCCATGCCCTTTTAGGCCACTTGATGTCACAATGAATCATTTGATTCTTGGCCTCAATGGTGGTGTAATTGTACCAGGTTTTTATTGGGCCCCATGCTGTCACAATTCATCCCTGGCCCTTTTATGCCCATTGGTGTCAAAAGGGATCATTAGATTGTTAGCCTCCATTGGGTCACAATGGATCCTTACTTCTCTTAACCCCTGTGGTGTCACAATGCATCCCATGCCCTTTTAGGCCACATGACGTCACAATGAATTATTTGATTCTTGGCCTCCATGGCGGCATAATAGATCCTTGCTTCTATTGGTCCCCGTGCTGTAACAGTCCATCCCTGGCCCTTTTTATACCCCCTGGTGCCACAAGGGATCATTAGATTGTTAGCCTGCATTGGGTCACAATGGTTCCTTGCTTCTCTTAACCTCTGTGGTGTCACAATGCATCCCATGCCCTTTTAGGCCACTTGATGTCACAATGAATCATTTGATTCTTGGCCTCCATGGTGTCATAATGGTTCCTTGTTTCTATTGGGCCCCATGTTGTCACAATTCATCCCTGGCCCTTTTGCGCCCCCTGGTGTCAAATGGGATCCTCGGAATATTAGCCTCCATTGGGTCACAATGGTTCCTTGCTTCTCTTAACTCCTGTGCTGTCACAATGCATCCCATGCCCTTTTAGGCCACTTGGTCTTACAATGAACCATTTGATTCTTGGCCTTCATGGTGTCATAATGGTTCCTTGCTTCTATAGGTCCCCATGCTGTCAGAGGCCATCCGTGGTCCTTTTGCGCCCCCTGGTGTCAAAAGGGATTCTTAGATTGTTAGCCTGCATTGGGTCACAATGGTTCCTTGCTTCTCTTAACCCCTGTGCTGTCACAATGCATCCCATGCCCTTTTAGGCCACATGATGTCACAATGAATCATTTGATTCTTGGCCTCCATGGTGGCATAATAGATCCTTGCTTCTCTTGGTCCCCGTGCTCTAACAATCCATCCCTGGCACTTTTTATGCCCCCTGGTGCCACAAGGGATCATTAGATTGTTAGCCTGCATTGGGTCACGATGGTTCCTTGCTTCTCTTAACCTCTGTGGTGTCACAATGCATTCCAAGCCCTTTTAGGCCACTTGGTCTTACAATGAACCATTTGATTCTTGGCCTCCATGGTGTCATAATGGTTCCTTGCTTCTATAGGACCCCATGCTGTCACAGTTCATCCGTGGTCCTTTTGCGCCCCCTGGTGTCAAAAGGGATTCTTAGATTGTTAGCCTGCATTGGGTCACAATGGTTCCTTGCTTCTCTTAACCTCTGTGGTGTCACAATGCATCCCATGCCCTTTTAGGCCACTTGATGTCACAATGAATCATTTGATTCTTGGCCTCCATGGTGTCATAATGGTTCCTTGTTTCTATTGGGCCCCATGCTGTCACAATTCATCCCTGGCCCTTTTACGCCCCCTGGTGTCAAATGGGATCCTGGGATTATTAGCCTCCATTGGGTCACAATGGATCCTTGCTTCTCTTAACCCCTGTGCTGTCACAATGCATCCCATGCCCTTTTAGGCCACTTGATGTCACAATGAATCATTTGATTCTTGGCCTCCATGGTGGCCTAATTGTACCAGGTTTTACTTGGGCCCCATGCTGTCACAATTCATCCCTGGCCCTTTTATGCCCATTGGTGTCAAAAGGGATCATTAGATTGTTAGCCTGCATTGGGTCACAATGGATCCTTACTTCTCTTAACCCCTGTGCTGTCACAATGCATCCCATGCCCTTTTAGGCCACATGACGTGACAATGAATTATTTGATTCTTTGCCTCCATGGAGGCATAATAGATCCTTGCTTCTATTGGTCCCCGTGCTGTAACAATCCATCCCTGGCCCTTTTTATACCCCCTGGTGCCACAAGGGATCATTAGATTGTTAGCCTGCATTGGGTCACAATGGTTCCTTGCTTCTCTTAACCTCTGTGGTGTCACAATGCATCCCATGCCCTTTTAGGCCACTTGATGTCACAATGAATCATTTGATTCTTGGCCTCCATGGTGTCATAATGGTTCCTTGTTTCTATTGGGCCCCATGTTGTCACAATTCATCCCTGGCCCTTTTACGCCCCCTGGTGTCAAATGGGATCCTCGGAATATTAGCCTCCATTGGGTCACAATGGTTCCTTGCTTCTCTTAACCACTGTGCTGTCACAATGCATCCCATGCCCTTTTAGGCCACTTGGTCTTACAATGAACCATTTGATTCTTGGCCTTCATGGTGTCATAATGGTTCCTTGCTTCTATAGGTCCCCATGCTGTCAGAGTCCATCCGTGGTCCTTTTGCGCCCCCTGGTGTCAAAAGGGATTCTTAGATTGTTAGCCTGCATTGGGTCACAATGGTTCCTTGCTTCTCTTAACCTCTGTGGTGTCACAATGCATCCCATGCCCTTTTAGGCCACTTGATGTCACAATGAATCATTTGATTCTTGGCCTCCATGGTGGCCTAATTGTACCAGGTTTTACTTGGGCCCCATGCTTTCACAATTCATCCCTGCCCCTTTTAGGCCCATTGGTGTCACAAGGGATCATTAGATTGTTAGCCTGCATTGGGTCACAATGGTTCCTTGCTTCTCTTAACCTCTGTGGTGTCACAATGCATCCCATGCCCTTTTAGGCCACTTGATGTCACAATGAATCATTTGATTCTTGGCCTCCACGGTGGCATAATAGATCCTTGCTTCTATTGGTCCCCGTGCTGTAACAATCCATCCCTGGACCTTTTTATACCCCCTGGTGCCACAAGGGATCATTAGATTGTTAGCCTGCATTGGGTCACAATGGTTCCTTGCTTCTCTTAACCTCTGTGGTGTCACAATGCATTCCAAGCCCTTTTAGGCCACTTGGTCTTACAATGAACCATTTGATTCTTGGCCTTCATGGTGTCATAATGGTTCCTTGCTTCTATAGGTCCCCATGCTGTCAGAGTTCATCCGTGGTCGTTTTGCGCCCCCTGGTGGCAAAAGGGATTCTTAGATTGTTAGCCTGCATTGGGTCACAATGGTTCCTTGCTTCTCTTAACCCCTGTGCTGTCACAATGCATCCCATGCCCTTTTAGGCCACTTGATGTCACAATGAATCATTTGATTCTTGGCCTCCATGGTGGCATAATTGTACCAGGTTTTACTTGGGCCCCATGCTTTCACAATTCATCCCTGCCCCTTTTAGGCCCATTGGTGTCACAAGGGATCATTAGATTGTTAGCCTGCATTGGGTCACAATGGTTCCTTGCTTCTCTTAACCTCTGTGGTGTCACAATGCATCCCATGCCCTTTTAGGCCACTTGATGTCACAATGAATCATTTGATTCTTGGCCTCCATGGTGTCATAATGGTTCCTTGTTTCTATTGGGCCCCATGTTGTCACAATTCATCCCTGGCCCTTTTACGCCCCCTGGTGTCAAATGGGATCCTAGGATTATTAGCCTCCATTGGGTCACAATGGTTCCTTGCTTATCTTAACCACTGTGGTGTCACAATGCATTCCAAGCCCTTTTAGGCCACTTGGTCTTACAATGAACCATTTGATTCTTGACCTTCATGGTGTCATAATGGTTCCTTGCTTCTATAGGTCCCCACGCTGTCAAGGTTCATCCGTGGTCCTTTTGCGCCCCCTGGTGTCAAAAGGGATTCTTAGATTGTTAGCCTGCATTGGGTCACAATGGATCCTTGTTTCTCTTAACCCCTGTGGTGTCACAATGCATCCCATGCCCTTTTAGGCCACTTGATGTCACAATGAATCATTTAATTCTTGGCCTCCATGGTGGCGTAATTGTACCAGGTTTTAATTGGGCCCCATGCTTTCACAATATATCCCTGCCCCTTTTAGGCCCATTGGTGTCAAAAGGGATCATTAGATTGTTAGCCTCCATTGGGTCACAATGGATCCTTGCTTCTCTTAACCCCTGTGCTGTCACAATGCCTCCCATGCCCTTTTAGGCCACTTGATGTCACAATGAATCATTTGATTCTTGGCCTCAATGGTGGTGTAATTGTACCAGGTTTTTATTGGGCCCCATGCTGTCACAATTCATCCCTGGCCCTTTTATGCCCATTGGTGTCAAAAGGGATCATTAGATTGTTAGCCTCCATTGGGTCACAATGGATCCTTACTTCTCTTAACCCCTGTGGTGTCACAATGCATCCCATGCCCTTTTAGGCCACATGACGTCACAATGAATTATTTGATTCTTGGCCTCCATGGCGGCATAATAGATCCTTGCTTCTATTGGTCCCCGTGCTGTAACAATCCATCCCTGGCCCTTTTTATACCCCCTGGTGCCACAAGGGATCATTAGATTGTTAGCCTGCATTGGGTCACAATGGTTCCTTGCTTCTCTTAACCTCTGTGGTGTCACAATGCATCCCATGCCCTTTTAGGCCACTTGATGTCACAATGAATCATTTGATTCTTGGCCTCCATGGTGTCATAATGGTTCCTTGTTTCTATTGGGCCCCATGTTGTCACAATTCATCCCTGGCCCTTTTGCGCCCCCTGGTGTCAAATGGGATCCTCGGAATATTAGCCTCCATTGGGTCACAATGGTTCCTTGCTTCTCTTAACTCCTGTGCTGTCACAATGCATCCCATGCCCTTTTAGGCCACTTGGTCTTACAATGAACCATTTGATTCTTGGCCTTCATGGTGTCATAATGGTTCCTTGCTTCTATAGGTCCCCATGCTGTCAGAGGCCATCCGTGGTCCTTTTGCGCCCCCTGGTGTCAAAAGGGATTCTTAGATTGTTAGCCTGCATTGGGTCACAATGGTTCCTTGCTTCTCTTAACCCCTGTGCTGTCACAATGCATCCCATGCCCTTTTAGGCCACATGATGTCACAATGAATCATTTGATTCTTGGCCTCCATGGTGGCATAATAGATCCTTGCTTCTCTTGGTCCCCGTGCTCTAACAATCCATCCCTGGCACTTTTTATGCCCCCTGGTGCCACAAGGGATCATTAGATTGTTAGCCTGCATTGGGTCACGATGGTTCCTTGCTTCTCTTAACCTCTGTGGTGTCACAATGCATTCCAAGCCCTTTTAGGCCACTTGGTCTTACAATGAACCATTTGATTCTTGGCCTCCATGGTGTCATAATGGTTCCTTGCTTCTATAGGACCCCATGCTGTCAGAGTTCATCCGTGGACCTTTTGCGCCCCCTGGTGTCAAAAGGGATTCTTAGATTGTTAGCCTGCATTGGGTCACAATGGTTCCTTGCTTCTCTTAACCCCTGTGCTGTCACAATGCATCCCATGCCCTTTTAGGCCACTTGATGTCACAATGAATCATTTGATTCTTGGCCTCCATGGTGGCATAATTGTACCAGGTTTTACTTGGGCCCCATGCTTTCACAATTCATCCCTGCCCCTTTTAGGCCCATTGGTGTCACAAGGGATCATTAGATTGTTAGCCTGCATTGGGTCACAATGGTTCCTTGCTTCTCTTAACCTCTGTGGTGTCACAATGCATCCCATGCCCTTTTAGGCCACTTGATGTCACAATGAATCATTTGATTCTTGGCCTCCATGGTGTCATAATGGTTCCTTGTTTCTATTGGGCCCCATGCTGTCACAATTCATCCCTGGCCCTTTTACGCCCCCTGGTGTCAAATGGGATCCTGGGATTATTAGCCTCCATTGGGTCACAATGGATCCTTGCTTCTCTTAACCCCTGTGCTGTCACAATGCATCCCATGCCCTTTTAGGCCACTTGATGTCACAATGAATCATTTGATTCTTGGCCTCCATGGTGGCCTAATTGTACCAGGTTTTACTTGGGCCCCATGCTGTCACAATTCATCCCTGGCCCTTTTATGCCCATTGGTGTCAAAAGGGATCATTAGATTGTTAGCCTGCATTGGGTCACAATGGATCCTTACTTCTCTTAACCCCTGTGCTGTCACAATGCATCCCATGCCCTTTTAGGCCACATGACGTGACAATGAATTATTTGATTCTTTGCCTCCATGGAGGCATAATAGATCCTTGCTTCTATTGGTCCCCGTGCTGTAACAATCCATCCCTGGACCTTTTTATACCCCCTGGTGTCACAAGGGATCATTAGATTGTTAGCCTGCATTGGGTCACAATGGTTCCTTGCTTCTCTTAACCTCTGTGGTGTCACAATGCATCCCATGCCCTTTTAGGCCACTTGATGTCACAATGAATCATTTGATTCTTGGCCTCCATGGTGTCATAATGGTTCCTTGTTTCTATTGGGCCCCATGTTGTCACAATTCATCCCTGGCCCTTTTACGCCCCCTGGTGTCAAATGGGATCCTCGGAATATTAGCCTCCATTGGGTCACAATGGTTCCTTGCTTCTCTTAACCACTGTGCTGTCACAATGCATCCCATGCCCTTTTAGGCCACTTGGTCTTACAATGAACCATTTGATTCTTGGCCTTCATGGTGTCATAATGGTTCCTTGCTTCTATAGGTCCCCATGCTGTCAGAGTCCATCCGTGGTCCTTTTGCGCCCCCTGGTGTCAAAAGGGATTCTTAGATTGTTAGCCTGCATTGGGTCACAATGGTTCCTTGCTTCTCTTAACCTCTGTGGTGTCACAATGCATCCCATGCCCTTTTAGGCCACTTGATGTCACAATGAATCATTTGATTCTTGGCCTCCATTGTGGCATAATAGATCCTTGCTTCTATTGGTCCCCGTGCTGTAACAATCCATCCCTGGCACTTTTTATGCCCCCTGGTGCCACAAGGGATCATTAGATTGTTAGCCTGCATTGGGTCACAATGGTTCCTTGCTTCTCTTAACGTCTGTGGTGTCACAATGCATTCCAAGCCCTTTTAGGCCACTTGGTCTTACAATGAACCATTTGATTCTTGGCCTCCATGGTGTCATAATGGTTCCTTGCTTCTATAGGTCCCCATGCTGTCAGAGTTCATCCGTGGTCCTTTTGCGCCCCCTGGTGTCCAATGGGATTCTTAGATTGTTAGCCTGCATTGGGTCACAATGGATCCTTGCTTCTCTTAACCCCTGTGCTGTCACAATGCATCCCATGCCCTTTTAGGCCACTTGATGTCACAATGAATCATTTGATTCTTGGCCTCCATGGTGGCCTAATTGTACCAGGTTTTACTTGGGCCCCATGCTTTCACAATTCATCCCTGCACCTTTTAGGCCCATTGGTGTCACAAGGTATCATTAGATTGTTAGCCTGCATTGGGTCACAATGGTTCCTTGCTTCTCTTAACCTCTGTGGTGTCACAATGCATCCCATGCCCTTTTAGGCCACTTGATGTCACAATGAATCATTTGATTCTTGGCCTCCATGGTGTCATAATGGTTCCTTGTTTCTATTGGGCCCCATGCTGTCACAATTCATCCCTGGCCCTTTTACGCCCCCTGGTGTCAAATGGGATCCTGGGATTATTAGCCTCCATTGGGTCACAATGGATCCTTGCTTCTCTTAACCCCTGTGCTGTCACAATGCATCCCATGCCCTTTTAGGCCACTTGATGTCACAATGAATCATTTGATTCTTGGCCTCCATGGTGGCCTAATTGTACCAGGTTTTACTTGGGCCCCATGCTGTCACAATTCATCCCTGGCCCTTTTAGGCCCATTGGTGTCAAAAGGGATCATTAGATTGTTAGCCTGCATTGGGTCACAATGGATCCTTACTTCTCTTAACCCCTGTGCTGTCACAATGCATCCCATGCCCTTTTAGGCCACATGACGTCACAATGAATTATTTGATTCTTGGCCTCCATGGCGGCATAATAGATCCTTGCTTCTATTGGTCCCCGTGCTGTAACAATCCATCCCTGGCCCTTTTTATACCCCCTGGTGCCACAAGGGATCATTAGATTGTTAGCCTGCATTGGGTCACAATGGTTCCTTGCTTCTCTTAACCTCTGTGGTGTCACAATGCATCCCATGCCCTTTTAGGCCACTTGATGTCACAATGAATCATTTGATTCTTGGCCTCCATGGTGTCATAATGGTTCCTTGTTTCTATTGGGCCCCATGTTGTCACAATTCATCCCTGGCCCTTTTACGCCCCCTGGTGTCAAATGGGATCCTCGGAATATTAGCCTCCATTGGGTCACAATGGTTCCTTGCTTCTCTTAACCACTGTGGTGTCACAATGCATTCCAAGCCCTTTTAGGCCACTTGGTCTTACAATGAACCATTTGATTCTTGGCCTTCATGGTGTCATAATGGTTCCTTGCTTCTATAGGTCCCCATGCTGTCAGAGTCCATCCGTGGTCCTTTTGCGCCCCCTGGTGTCAAAAGGGATTCTTAGATTGTTAGCCTGCATTGGGTCACAATGGTTCCTTGCTTCTCTTAACCTCTGTGGTGTCACAATGCATCCCATGCCCTTTTAGGCCACTTGATGTCACAATGAATCATTTGATTCTTGGCCTCCATTGTGGCATAATAGATCCTTGCTTCTATTGGTCCCCGTGCTGTAACAATCCATCCCTGGCACTTTTTATGCCCCCTGGTGCCACAAGGGATCATTAGATTGTTAGCCTGCATTGGGTCACAATGGTTCCTTGCTTCTCTTAACCTCTGTGGTGTCACAATGCATTCCTAGCCCTTTTAGGCCACTTGGTCTTACAATGAACCATTTGATTCTTGGCCTCCATGGTGTCATAATGGTTCCTTGCTTCTATAGGTCCCCATGCTGTCAGAGTTCATCCGTGGTCCTTTTGCGCCCCCTGGTGTCCAATGGGATTCTTAGATTGTTAGCCTGCATTGGGTCACAATGGATCCTTGCTTCTCTTAACCCCTGTGCTGTCACAATGCATCCCATGCCCTTTTAGGCCACTTGATGTCACAATGAAATATTGGATTCTTGGCCTCCATGGTGGCATAATAAATCCTTGATTCTATTGGTCCCCGTGCTGTAACAATTCATCCCTGGCCCTTTTGCGCCCCCTGGTGTCAAATGGGATCCTCGGAATATTAGCCTCCATTGGGTCACAATGGTTCCTTGCTTCTCTTAACTCCTGTGCTGTCACAATGCATCCCATGCCCTTTTAGGCCACTTGGTCTTACAATGAACCATTTGATTCTTGGCCTCCATGGTGTCATAATGGTTCCTTGCTTCTATAGGTCCCCATGCTGTCAGAGGCCATCCGTGGTCCTTTTGCGCCCCCTGGTGTCAAAAGGGATTCTTAGATTGTTAGCCTGCATTGGGTCACAATGGTTCCTTGCTTCTCTTAACCCCTGTGCTGTCACAATGCATCCCATGCCCTTTTAGGCCACATGATGTCACAATGAATCATTTGATTCTTGGCCTCCATGGTGGCATAATAGATCCTTGCTTCTCTTGGTCCCCGTGCTCTAACAATCCATCCCTGGCACTTTTTATGCCCCCTGGTGCCACAAGGGATCATTAGATTGTTAGCCTGCATTGGGTCACGATGGTTCCTTGCTTCTCTTAACCTCTGTGGTGTCACAATGCATTCCAAGCCCTTTTAGGCCACTTGGTCTTACAATGAACCATTTGATTCTTGGCCTCCATGGTGTCATAATGGTTCCTTGCTTCTATAGGACCCCATGCTGTCAGAGTTCATCCGTGGACCTTTTGCGCCCCCTGGTGTCAAAAGGGATTCTTAGATTGTTAGCCTGCATTGGGTCACAATGGTTCCTTGCTTCTCTTAACCCCTGTGCTGTCACAATGCATCCCATGCCCTTTTAGGCCACTTGATGTCACAATGAATCATTTGATTCTTGGCCTCCATGGTGGCATAATTGTACCAGGTTTTACTTGGGCCCCATGCTTTCACAATTCATCCCTGCCCCTTTTAGGCCCATTGGTGTCACAAGGTATCATTAGATTGTTAGCCTGCATTGGGTCACAATGGTTCCTTGCTTCTCTTAACCTCTGTGGTGTCACAATGCATCCCATGCCCTTTTAGGCCACTTGATGTCACAATGAATCATTTGATTCTTGGCCTCCATGGTGTCATAATGGTTCCTTGTTTCTATTGGGCCCCATGCTGTCACAATTCATCCCTGGCCCTTTTACGCCCCCTGGTGTCAAATGGGATCCTGGGATTATTAGCCTCCATTGGGTCACAATGGATCCTTGCTTCTCTTAACCCCTGTGCTGTCACAATGCATCCCATGCCCTTTTAGGCCACTTGATGTCACAATGAATCATTTGATTCTTGGCCTCCATGGTGGCCTAATTGTACCAGGTTTTACTTGGGCCCCATGCTGTCACAATTCATCCCTGGCCCTTTTATGCCCATTGGTGTCAAAAGGGATCATTAGATTGTTAGCCTGCATTGGGTCACAATGGATCCTTACTTCTCTTAACCCCTGTGCTGTCACAATGCATCCCATGCCCTTTTAGGCCACATGACGTGACAATGAATTATTTGATTCTTTGCCTCCATGGAGGCATAATAGATCCTTGCTTCTATTGGTCCCCGTGCTGTAACAATCCATCCCTGGACCTTTTTATACCCCCTGGTGCCACAAGGGATCATTAGATTGTTAGCCTGCATTGGGTCACAATGGTTCCTTGCTTCTCTTAACCTCTGTGGTGTCACAATGCATCCCATGCCCTTTTAGGCCACTTGATGTCACAATGAATCATTTGATTCTTGGCCTCCATGGTGTCATAATGGTTCCTTGTTTCTATTGGGCCCCATGTTGTCACAATTCATCCCTGGCCCTTTTACGCCCCCTGGTGTCAAATGGGATCCTCGGAATATTAGCCTCCATTGGGTCACAATGGTTCCTTGCTTCTCTTAACCACTGTGCTGTCACAATGCATCCCATGCCCTTTTAGGCCACTTGGTCTTACAATGAACCATTTGATTCTTGGCCTTCATGGTGTCATAATGGTTCCTTGCTTCTATAGGTCCCCATGCTGTCAGAGTCCATCCGTGGTCCTTTTGCGCCCCCTGGTGTCACAAGGGATTCTTAGATTGTTAGCCTGCATTGGGTCACAATGGTTCCTTGCTTCTCTTAACCTCTGTGGTGTCACAATGCATCCCATGCCCTTTTAGGCCACTTGATGTCACAATGAATCATTTGATTCTTGGCCTCCATTGTGGCATAATAGATCCTTGCTTCTATTGGTCCCCGTGCTGTAACAATCCATCCCTGGCACTTTTTATGCCCCCTGGTGCCACAAGGGATCATTAGATTGTTAGCCTGCATTGGGTCACAATGGTTCCTTGCTTCTCTTAACCTCTGTGGTGTCACAATGCATTCCAAGCCCTTTTAGGCCACTTGGTCTTACAATGAACCATTTGATTCTTGGCCTCCATGGTGTCATAATGGTTCCTTGCTTCTATAGGTCCCCATGCTGTCAGAGTTCATCCGTGGTCCTTTTGCGCCCCCTGGTGTCCAATGGGATTCTTAGATTGTTAGCCTGCATTGGGTCACAATGGATCCTTGCTTCTCTTAACCCCTGTGCTGTCACAATGCATCCCATGCCCTTTTAGGCCACTTGATGTCACAATGAATCATTTGATTCTTGGCCTCCATGGTGGCCTAATTGTACCAGGTTTTACTTGGGCCCCATGCTTTCACAATTCATCCCTGCACCTTTTAGGCCCATTGGTGTCACAAGGTATCATTAGATTGTTAGCCTGCATTGGGTCACAATGGATCCTTGCTTCTCTTAACCCCTGTGCTGTCACAATGCATCCCATGCCCTTTTAGGCCACTTGATGTCACAATGAATCATTTGATTCTTGGCCTCCATGGTGGCCTAATTGTACCAGGTTTTACTTGGGCCCCATGCTGTCACAATTCATCCCTGGCCCTTTTAGGCCCATTGGTGTCAAAAGGGATCATTAGATTGTTAGCCTGCATTGGGTCACAATGGATCCTTACTTCTCTTAACCCCTGTGCTGTCACAATGCATCCCATGCCCTTTTAGGCCACATGACGTCACAATGAATTATTTGATTCTTGGCCTCCATGGCGGCATAATAGATCCTTGCTTCTATTGGTCCCCGTGCTGTAACAATCCATCCCTGGCCCTTTTTATACCCCCTGGTGCCACAAGGGATCATTAGATTGTTAGCCTGCATTGGGTCACAATGGTTCCTTGCTTCTCTTAACCTCTGTGGTGTCACAATGCATCCCATGCCCTTTTAGGCCACTTGATGTCACAATGAATCATTTGATTCTTGGCCTCCATGGTGTCATAATGGTTCCTTGTTTCTATTGGGCCCCATGTTGTCACAATTCATCCCTGGCCCTTTTACGCCCCCTGGTGTCAAATGGGATCCTCGGAATATTAGCCTCCATTGGGTCACAATGGTTCCTTGCTTCTCTTAACCACTGTGCTGTCACAATGCATCCCATGCCCTTTTAGGCCACTTGGTCTTACAATGAACCATTTGATTCTTGGCCTTCATGGTGTCATAATGGTTCCTTGCTTCTATAGGTCCCCATGCTGTCAGAGTCCATCCGTGGTCCTTTTGCGCCCCCTGGTGTCAAAAGGGATTCTTAGATTGTTAGCCTGCATTGGGTCACAATGGTTCCTTGCTTCTCTTAACCTCTGTGGTGTCACAATGCATCCCATGCCCTTTTAGGCCACTTGATGTCACAATGAATCATTTGATTCTTGGCCTCCATTGTGGCATAATAGATCCTTGCTTCTATTGGTCCCCGTGCTGTAACAATCCATCCCTGGCACTTTTTATGCCCCCTGGTGCCACAAGGGATCATTAGATTGTTAGCCTGCATTGGGTCACAATGGTTCCTTGCTTCTCTTAACCTCTGTGGTGTCACAATGCATTCCTAGCCCTTTTAGGCCACTTGGTCTTACAATGAACCATTTGATTCTTGGCCTCCATGGTGTCATAATGGTTCCTTGCTTCTATAGGTCCCCATGCTGTCAGAGTTCATCCGTGGTCCTTTTGCGCCCCCTGGTGTCCAATGGGATTCTTAGATTGTTAGCCTGCATTGGGTCACAATGGATCCTTGCTTCTCTTAACCCCTGTGCTGTCACAATGCATCCCATGCCCTTTTAGGCCACTTGATGTCACAATGAATCATTTGATTCTTGGCCTCCATGGTGGCCTAATTGTACCAGGTTTTACTTGGGCCCCATGCTTTCACAATTCATCCCTGCCCCTTTTAGGCCCATTGGTGTCACAAGGGATCATTAGATTGTTAGCCTGCATTGGGTCACAATGGTTCCTTACTTCTCTTAACCTCTGTGGTGTCACAATGCATCCCATGCCCTTTTAGGCCACTTGATGTCACAATGAATCATTTGATTCTTGGCCTCCATGGTGGCATAATTGTACCAGGTTTTACTTGGGCCCCATGCTTTCACAATTCATCCCTGCCCCTTTTAGGCCCATTGGTGTCACAAGGTATCATTAGATTGTTAGCCTGCATTGGGTCACAATGGTTCCTTGCTTCTCTTAACCTCTGTGGTGTCACAATGCATCCCATGCCCTTTTAGGCCACTTGATGTCACAATGAATCATTTGATTCTTGGCCTCCATGGTGTCATAATGGTTCCTTGTTTCTATTGGGCCCCATGCTGTCACAATTCATCCCTGGCCCTTTTACGCCCCCTGGTGTCAAATGGGATCCTGGGATTATTAGCCTCCATTGGGTCACAATGGATCCTTGCTTCTCTTAACCCCTGTGCTGTCACAATGCATCCCATGCCCTTTTAGGCCACTTGATGTCACAATGAATCATTTGATCCTTGGCCTCCATGGTGGCCTAATTGTACCAGGTTTTACTTGGGCCCCATGCTGTCACAATTCATCCCTGGCCCTTTTATGCCCATTGGTGTCAAAAGGGATCATTAGATTGTTAGCCTGCATTGGGTCACAATGGATCCTTACTTCTCTTAACCCCTGTGCTGTCACAATGCATCCCATGCCCTTTTAGGCCACATGACGTCACAATGAATTATTTGATTCTTGGCCTCCATGGCGGCATAATAGATCCTTGCTTCTATTGGTCCCCGTGCTGTAACAATCCATCCCTGGCCCTTTTTATACCCCCTGGTGCCACAAGGGATCATTAGATTGTTAGCCTGCATTGGGTCACAATGGTTCCTTGCTTCTCTTAACCTCTGTGGTGTCACAATGCATCCCATGCCCTTTTAGGCCACTTGATGTCACAATGAATCATTTGATTCTTGGCCTCCATGGTGTCATAATGGTTCCTTGTTTCTATTGGGCCCCATGTTGTCACAATTCATCCCTGGCCCTTTTACGCCCCCTGGTGTCAAATGGGATCCTCGGAATATTAGCCTCCATTGGGTCACAATGGTTCCTTGCTTCTCTTAACCACTGTGCTGTCACAATGCATCCCATGCCCTTTTAGGCCACTTGGTCTTACAATGAACCATTTGATTCTTGGCCTTCATGGTGTCATAATGGTTCCTTGCTTCTATAGGTCCCCATGCTGTCAGAGTCCATCCGTGGTCCTTTTGCGCCCCCTGGTGTCAAAAGGGATTCTTAGATTGTTAGCCTGCATTGGGTCACAATGGTTCCTTGCTTCTCTTAACCTCTGTGGTGTCACAATGCATCCCATGCCCTTTTAGGCCACTTGATGTCACAATGAATCATTTGATTCTTGGCCTCCATTGTGGCATAATAGATCCTTGCTTCTATTGGTCCCCGTGCTGTAACAATCCATCCCTGGCACTTTTTATGCCCCCTGGTGCCACAAGGGATCATTAGATTGTTAGCCTGCATTGGGTCACAATGGTTCCTTGCTTCTCTTAACCTCTGTGGTGTCACAATGCATTCCTAGCCCTTTTAGGCCACTTGGTCTTACAATGAACCATTTGATTCTTGGCCTCCATGGTGTCATAATGGTTCCTTGCTTCTATAGGTCCCCATGCTGTCAGAGTTCATCCGTGGTCCTTTTGCGCCCCCTGGTGTCCAATGGGATTCTTAGATTGTTAGCCTGCATTGGGTCACAATGGATCCTTGCTTCTCTTAACCCCTGTGCTGTCACAATGCATCCCATGCCCTTTTAGGCCACTTGATGTCACAATGAATCATTTGATTCTTGGCCTCCATGGTGGCCTAATTGTACCAGGTTTTACTTGGGCCCCATGCTTTCACAATTCATCCCTGCACCTTTTAGGCCCATTGGTGTCACAAGGTATCATTAGATTGTTAGCCTGCATTGGGTCACAATGGTTCCTTGCTTCTCTTAACCTCTGTGGTGTCACAATGCATCCCATGCCCTTTTAGGCCACTTGATGTCACAATGAATCATTTGATTCTTGGCCTCCATGGTGGCCTAATTGTACCAGGTTTTACTTGGGCCCCATGCTTTCACAATTCATCCCTGCCCCTTTTAGGCCCATTGGTGTCACAAGGTATCATTAGATTGTTAGCCTGCATTGGGTCACAATGGTTCCTTGCTTCTCTTAACCTCTGTGGTGTCACAATGCATCCCATGCCCTTTTAGGCCACTTGATGTCACAATGAATCATTTGATTCTTGGCCTCCATGGTGTCATAATGGTTCCTTGTTTCTATTGGGCCCCATGCTGTCACAATTCATCCCTGGCCCTTTTACGCCCCCTGGTGTCAAATGGGATCCTGGGATTATTAGCCTCCATTGGGTCACAATGGATCCTTGCTTCTCTTAACCCCTGTGCTGTCACAATGCATCCCATGCCCTTTTAGGCCACTTGATGTCACAATGAATCATTTGATTCTTGGCCTCCATGGTGGCCTAATTGTACCAGGTTTTACTTGGGCCCCATGCTGTCACAATTCATCCCTGGCCCTTTTATGCCCATTGGTGTCAAAAGGGATCATTAGATTGTTAGCCTGCATTGGGTCACAATGGATCCTTACTTCTCTTAACCCCTGTGCTGTCACAATGCATCCCATGCCCTTTTAGGCCACATGATGTCACAATGAATTATTTGATTCTTGGCCTCCATGGCGGCATAATAGATCCTTGCTTCTATTGGTCCCCGTGCTGTAACAATCCATCCCTGGCCCTTTTTATACCCCCTGGTGCCACAAGGGATCATTAGATTGTTAGCCTGCATTGGGTCACAATGGTTCCTTGCTTCTCTTAACCTCTGTGGTGTCACAATGCATCCCATGCCCTTTTAGGCCACTTGATGTCACAATGAATCATTTGATTCTTGGCCTCCATGGTGTCATAATGGTTCCTTGTTTATATTGGGCCCCATGTTGTCACAATTCATCCCTGGCCCTTTTACGCCCCTGGTGTCAAATGGGATCCTCGGAATATTAGCCTCCATTGGGTCACAATGGTTCCTTGCTTCTCTTAACCACTGTGCTGTCACAATGCATCCCATGCCCTTTTAGGCCACTTGGTCTTACAATGAACCATTTGATTCTTGGCCTTCATGGTGTCATAATGGGTCCTTGCTTCTATAGGTCCCCATGCTGTCAGAGTCCATCCGTGGTCCTTTTGCGCCCCCTGGTGTCAAAAGGGATTCTTAGATTGTTAGCCTGCATTGGGTCACAATGGTTCCTTGCTTCTCTTAACCTCTGTGGTGTCACAATGCATCCCATGCCCTTTTAGGCCACTTGATGTCACAATGAATCATTTGATTCTTGGCCTCCATTGTGGCATAATAGATCCTTGCTTCTATTGGTCCCCGTGCTGTAACAATCCATCCCTGGCACTTTTTATGCCCCCTGGTGCCACAAGGGATCATTAGATTGTTAGCCTGCATTGGGTCACAATGGTTCCTTGCTTCTCTTAACCTCTGTGGTGTCACAATGCATTCCAAGCCCTTTTAGGCCACTTGGTCTTACAATGAACCATTTGATTCTTGGCCTCCATGGTGTCATAATGGTTCCTTGCTTCTATAGGTCCCCATGCTGTCAGAGTTCATCCGTGGTCCTTTTGCGCCCCCTGGTGTCCAATGGGATTCTTAGATTGTTAGCCTGCATTGGGTCACAATGGATCCTTGCTTCTCTTAACCCCTGTGCTGTCACAATGCATCCCATGCCCTTTTAGGCCACTTGATGTCACAATGAATCATTTGATTCTTGGCCTCCATGGTGGCCTAATTGTACCAGGTTTTACTTGGGCCCCATGCTTTCACAATTCATCCCTGCACCTTTTAGGCCCATTGGTGTCACAAGGTATCATTAGATTGTTAGCCTGCATTGGGTCACAATGGTTCCTTGCTTCTCTTAACCTCTGTGGTGTCACAATGCATCCCATGCCCTTTTAGGCCACTTGATGTCACAATGAATCATTTGATTCTTGGCCTCCATGGTGGCATAATTGTACCAGGTTTTACTTGGGCCCCATGCTTTCACAATTCATCCCTGCCCCTTTTAGGCCCATTGGTGTCACAAGGGATCATTAGATTGTTAGCCTGCATTGGGTCACAATGGTTCCTTGCTTCTCTTAACCTCTGTGGTGTCACAATGCATCCCATGCCCTTTTAGGCCACTTGATGTCACAATGAATCATTTGATTCTTGGCCTCCATGGTGTCATAATGGTTCCTTGTTTCTATTGGGCCCCATGCTGTCACAATTCATCCCTGGCCCTTTTACGCCCCCTGGTGTCAAATGGGATCCTGGGATTATTAGCCTCCATTGGGTCACAATGGATCCTTGCTTCTCTTAACCCCTGTGCTGTCACAATGCATCCCATGCCCTTTTAGGCCACTTGATGTCACAATGAATCATTTGATCCTTGGCCTCCATGGTGGCCTAATTGTACCAGGTTTTACTTGGGCCCCATGCTGTCACAATTCATCCCTGGCCCTTTTATGCCCATTGGTGTCAAAAGGGATCATTAGATTGTTAGCCTGCATTGGGTCACAATGGTTCCTTGCTTCTCTTAACCACTGTGCTGTCACAATGCATCCCATGCCCTTTTAGGCCACTTGGTCTTACAATGAACCATTTGATTCTTGGCCTCCATGGTGTCATAATGGTTCCTTGCTTCTATAGGACCCCATGCTGTCAGAGTCCATCCGTGGTCCTTTTGCGCCCCCTGGTGTCAAAAGGGATTCTTAGATTGTTAGCCTGCATTGGGTCACAATGGTTCCTTGCTTCTCTTAACCCCTGTGCTGTCACAATGCATCCCATGCCCTTTTTTGGCCACTTGATGTCACAATGAATCATTTGATTCTTGGCCTCCATGGTGGCATAATTGTACCAGGTTTTACTTGGGCCCCATGCTTTCACAATTCATCCCTGCCCCTTTTAGGCCCATTGGTGTCACAAGGGATCATTAGATTGTTAGCCTGCATTGGGTCACAATGGTTCCTTGCTTCTCTTAACCTCTGTGGTGTCACAATGCATCCCATGCCCTTTTAGGCCACTTGATGTCACAATGAATTATTTGATTCTTGGCCTCCATTGTGGCATAATTGATCCTTGCTTCTATTGGTCCCCGTGCGGTAACAATCCATCCCTGGCCCTTTTTATGCCCCCTGGTGCCACAAGGGATCATTAGATTGTTAGCCTGCATTGGGTCACAATGGTTCCTTGCTTCTCTTAACCTCTGTGGTGTCACAATGCATTCCAAGCCCTTTTAGGCCACTTGGTCTTACAATGAACCATTTGATTCTTGGCCTCCATGGTGTCATAATGGTTCCTTGCTTCTATAGGACCCCATGCTGTCAGAGTTCATCCGTGGTCCTTTTGCGCCCCCTGGTGTCCAATGGGATTCTTAGATTGTTAGCCTGCATTGGGTCACAATGGTTCCTTGCTTCTCTTAACCCCTGTGCTGTCACAATGCATCCCATGCCCTTTTAGGCCACTTGATGTCACAATGAATCATTTGATTCTTGGCCTCCATGGTGGCCTAATTGTACCAGGTTTTACTTGGGCCCCATGCTTTCACAATTCATCCCTGCCCCTTTTAGGCCCATTGGTGTCACAAGGGATCATTAGATTGTTAGCCTGCATTGGGTCACAATGGTTCCTTGCTTCTCTTAACCTCTGTGGTGTCACAATGCATCCCATGCCCTTTTAGGCCACTTGATGTCACAATGAATCATTTGATTCTTGGCCTCCACGGTGGCATAATAGATCCTTGCTTCTATTGGTCCCCGTGCTGTAACAATCCATCCCTGGACCTTTTTATACCCCCTGGTGCCACAAGGGATCATTAGATTGTTAGCCTGCATTGGGTCACAATGGTTCCTTGCTTCTCTTAACCTCTGTGGTGTCACAATGCATTCCAAGCCCTTTTAGGCCACTTGGTCTTACAATGAACCATTTGATTCTTGGCCTTCATGGTGTCATAATGGTTCCTTGCTTCTATAGGTCCCCATGCTGTCAGAGTTCATCCGTGGTCGTTTTGCGCCCCCTGGTGGCAAAAGGGATTCTTAGATTGTTAGCCTGCATTGGGTCACAATGGTTCCTTGCTTCTCTTAACCCCTGTGCTGTCACAATGCATCCCATGCTCTTTTAGGCCACTTGATGTCACAATGAATCATTTGATTCTTGGCCTCCATGGTGGCATAATTGTACCAGGTTTTACTTGGGCCCCATGCTTTCACAATTCATCCCTGCCCCTTTAGGCCCATTGGTGTCACAAGGGATCATTA
Source organism: Cinclus cinclus (assembly GCF_963662255.1). Taxonomy (NCBI): domain Eukaryota; kingdom Metazoa; phylum Chordata; class Aves; order Passeriformes; family Cinclidae; genus Cinclus; species Cinclus cinclus. The sequence continues at coordinate 37,388,324 of NC_085052.1, forward strand.
GATTGTTAGCCTGCATTGGGTCACAATGGTTCCTTGCTTCTCTTAACCTCTGTGGTGTCACAATGCATCCCATGCCCTTTTAGGCCACTTGATGTCACAATGAATCATTTGATTCTTGGCCTCCATGGTGTCATAATGGTTCCTTGTTTCTATTGGGCCCCATGTTGTCACAATTCATCCCTGGCCCTTTTACGCCCCCTGGTGTCAAATGGGATCCTAGGATTATTAGCCTCCATTGGCTCACAATGGTTCCTTGCTTATCTTAACCACTGTGCTGTCACAATGCATTCCAAGCCCTTTTAGGCCACTTGGTCTTACAATGAAACATTTGATTCTTGACCTTCATGGTGTCATAATGGTTCCTTGCTTCTATAGGTCCCCATGCTGTCAGAGTCCATCCGTGGTCCGTTTGCGCCCCCTGGTGTCAAAAGGGATTCTTAGATTGTTAGCCTGCATTGGGTCACAATGGTTCCTTGCTTCTCTTAACCCCTGTGCTGTCACAATGCATCCCATGCCCTTTTAGGCCACTTGATGTCACAATGAATCATTTAATTCTTGGCCTCCATGGTGGCGTAATTGTACCAGGTTTTAATTGGGCCCCATGCTTTCACAATATATCCCTGCCCCTTTTAGGCCCATTGGTGTCAAAAGGGATCATTAGATTGTTAGCCTCCATTGGGTCACAATGGATCCTTGCTTCTCTTAACCCCTGTGCTGTCACAATGCATTCCAAGCCCTTTTAGGCCACTTGATGTCACAATGAATCATTTGATTCTTGGCCTCAATGGTGGTGTAATTGTACCAGGTTTTTACTGGGCCCCATGCTGTCACAATTCATCCCTGGCCCTTTTATGCCCATTGGTGTCAAAAGGGATCATTAGATAGTTAGCCTCCATTGGGTCACAATGGATCCTTACTTCTCTTAACCCCTGTGCTGTCACAATGCATCCCATGCCCTTTTAGGCCACATGACGTCACAATGAATTATTTGATTCTTGGCCTCCATGGCGGCATAATAGATCCTTGCTTCTATTGGTCCCCGTGCTGTAACAATCCATCCCTGGCCCTTTTTATACCCCCTGGTGCCACAAGGGATCATTAGATTGTTAGCCTGCATTGGGTCACAATGGTTCCTTGCTTCTCTTAACCTCTGTGGTGTCACAATGCATCCCATGCCCTTTTAGGCCACTTGATGTCACAATGAATCATTTGATTCTTGGCCTCCATGGTGTCATAATGGTTCCTTGTTTCTATTGGGCCCCATGTTGTCACAATTCATCCCTGGCCCTTTTGCGCCCCCTGGTGTCAAATGGGATCCTCGGAATATTAGCCTCCATTGGGTCACAATGGTTCCTTGCTTCTCTTAACCTCTGTGGTGTCACAATGCATCCCATGCCCTTTTAGGCCACTTGGTCTTACAATGAACCATTTGATTCTTGGCCTTCATGGTGTCATAATGGTTCCTTGCTTCTATAGGTCCCCATGCTGTCAGAGGCCATCCGTGGTCCTTTTGCGCCCCCTGGTGTCAAAAGGGATTCTTAGATTGTTAGCCTGCATTGGGTCACAATGGTTCCTTGCTTCTCTTAACCCCTGTGCTGTCACAATGCATCCCATGCCCTTTTAGGCCACTTGATGTCACAATGAATCATTTGATTCTTGGCCTCCATGGTGGCATAATTGTACCAGGTTTTACTTGGGCCCCATGCTTTCACAATTCATCCCTGCCCCTTTTAGGCCCATTGGTGTCACAAGGGATCATTAGATTGTTAGCCTGCATTGGGTCACAATGGTTCCTTGCTTCTCTTAACCTCTGTGGTGTCACAATGCATCCCATGCCCTTTTAGGCCACTTGATGTCACAATGAATCATTTGATTCTTGGCCTCCATTGTGGCATAATAGATACTTGCTTCTATTGGTCCCCGTGCTGTAACAATCCATCCCTGGCCCTTTTTATGCCCCCTGTTGCCACAAGGGATCATTAGATTGTTAGCCTGCATTGGGTCACAATGGTTCCTTGCTTCTCTTAACCTCTGTGGTGTCACAATGCATTCCAAGCCCTTTTAGGCCACTTGGTCTTACAATGAACCATTTGATTCTTGGCCTCCACGGTGTCATAATGGTTCCTTGCTTCTATAGGTCCCCATGCTGTCAGAGTCCATCCGTGGTCCTTTTGCGCCCCCTGGTGTCAAAAGGGATTCTTAGATTGTTAGCCTGCATTGGGTCACAATGGTTCCTTGCTTCTCTTAACCCCTGTGCTGTGACACTGCATCCCATGCCCTTTTAGGCCACTTGATGTCACAATGAATCATTTGATTCTTGGCCTCCATGGTGGCATAATAGATCCTTGCTTCTCTTGGTCCCCGTGCTGTAAAAATTCATCCCTGGCCCTTTTAGGCCCATTGGTGTCACAAGGGATCATTAGATTGTTAGCCTGCATTGGGTCACAATGGTTCCTTGCTTCTCTTAACCTCTGTGGTGTCACAATGCATCCCATGCCCTTTTAGGCCACTTGATGTCACAATGAATCATTTGATTCTTGGCCTCCATGGTGTCATAATGGTTCCTTGTTTCTATTGGGCCCCATGCTCTCAGAGTCCATCCGTGGTCCTTTTGCGCCCCCGGGTGTCAAAAGGGATTTTTAGATTGTTAGCCTACATTGGGTCACAATGGTTCCTTGCTTCTCTTAACCCCTGTGCTGTCACAATGCATCCCATGCCCTTTTAGGCCACTTGATGTCAAAATGAACCATTTGATTCTTGTCCTCCATGGTGGCGTAATTGTACCAGGTTTTACTTGGGCCCCATGGTTTCACAATATATCCCTGCCCCTTTTAGGCCCATTGGTGTCAAAAGGGATCATTAAATTGTTAGCCTCCATTGGGTCACATTGGATCCTTGCTTCTCTTAACCCCTGTGCTGTCACAATGCATCCCATGCCCTTTTAGGCCACATGATGTCACAATGAATCATTTGATTCTTGGCCTCCACGGTGGCATAATAGATCCTTGCTTCTATTGGTCCCCGTGCTGTAACAATCCATCCCTGGCCCTTTTTATACCCCCTGGTGCCACAAGGGATCATTAGATTGTTAGCCTGCATTGGGTCACAATGGTTCCTTGCTTCTCTTAACCTCTGTGCTGTCACAATGCATTCCAAGCCCTTTTAGGCCACTTGGTCTTACAATGAACCATTTGATTCTTGGCCTTCATGGTGTCATAATGGTTCCTTGCTTCTATAGGTCCCCACGCTGTCAAGGTTCATCCGTGGTCCTTTTGCGCCCCCTGGTGTCCAAAGGGATTCTTAGATTGTTAGCCTGCATTGGGTCACAATGGTTCCTTGCTTCTCTTAACCCCTGTGCTGTCACAATGCATCCCATGCCCTTTTAGGCCACTTGATGTCACAATGAATCATTTGATTCTTGGCCTCCATGGTGGCATAATTGTACCAGGTTTTACTTGGGCCCCATGCTTTCACAATTCATCCCTGCCCCTTTTAGGCCCATTGGTGTCACAAGGGATCATTAGATTGTTAGCCTGCATTGGGTCACAATGGTTCCTTGCTTCTCTTAACCTCTGTGGTGTCACAATGCATCCCATGCCCTTTTAGGCCACTTGATGTCACAATGAATCATTTGATTCTTGGCCTCCATGGTGTCATAATGGTTCCTTGTTTCTATTGGGCCCCATGCTGTCACAATTCATCCCTGGCCCTTTTACGCCCCCTGGTGTCAAATGGGATCCTGGGATTATTAGCCTCCATTGGGTCACAATGGATCCTTGCTTCTCTTAACCCCTGTGCTGTCACAATGCATCCCATGCCCTTTTAGGCCACTTGATGTCACAATGAATCATTTGATTCTTGGCCTCCATGGTGGCGAAATTGTACCACGTTTTAATTGGGCCCCATGCTTTCACAATACATCCCTGCCCCTTTTAGGCCCATTGGTGTCAAAAGGAATCATTAGATTGTTAGCCTCCATTGGGTCACAATGGATCCTTGCTTCTCTTAACCCCTGTGCTGTCACAATGCTTCCCATGCCCTTTTAGGCCACTTGATGTCACAATGAATCATTTGATTCTTGGCGTCCACGGTGGCGTAATAGATCCTTGCTTCTATTGGTCCCCGTGCTGTAACAATCCATCCCTGGCGCATTTTATAACCCCTGGTGCCACAAGGGATCATTAGATTGTTAGCCTGCATTGGGTCACAATGGTTCCTTGCTCCTCTTAACCTCTGTGGTGTCACAATGCATTCCAAGCCCTTTTAGGCCACTTGGTCTTACAATGAACCATTTGATTCTTGGCCTTCATGGTGTCATAATGGTTCCTTGCTTCTATAGGTCCCCATGCTGTCAGAGTCCATCCGTGGTCCTTTTGCGCCCCCTGGTGTCAAAAGGGATTCTTAGATTGTTAGCGTGCATTGGGTCACAATGGTTCCTTGCTTCTCTTAACCTCTGTGGTGTCACAATGCATCCCATGCCCTTTTAGGCCACTTGATGTCACAATGAATCATTTGATTCTTGGCCTCCATGGTGGCATAATTGTACCAGGTTTTACTTGGGCCCCATGCTTTCACAATTCTTCCCTGGTCCTTTTAGGCCCATTGGTGTCACAAGGGATCATTAGATTGTTAGCCTGCATTGGGTCACAATGGTTCTTTGCTTCTCTTAATCCCCTGTGGTGTCACAATGCATCCCATGCCCTTTTAGGCCACTTGATGTCACAATGAATCATTTGATTCTTGGCCTCCATGGTGGCATAATTGCACCAGGTTTTACTTGGGCCCCATGCTTTCACAATTCATCCCTGCCCCTTTTAGGCCCATTGGTGTCAAATGGGATCCTGGGATTATTAGCCTCCATTGGGTCACAATGGATCCTTGCTTCTCTTAACCCCTGTGGTGTCACAATGCATCCCATGCCCTTTTAGGCCACTTGATGTCACAATGAATCATTTGATTCTTGGCCTCCACGGTGGCATAATAGATCCTTGATTCTATTGGTCCCTGTGCTGTAACAATCCATCCCTGGCCCTTTTTATACCCCCTGGTGCCACAAGGGATCATTAGATTGTTAGCCTGCATTGGGTCACAATGGTTCCTTGCTTCTCTTAACCTCTGTGGTGTCACAATGCATCCCATGCCCTTTTAGGCCACTTGATGTCACAATGAATCATTTGATTCTTGGCCTCCATGGTGTCATAATGGTTCCTTGTTTCTATTGGGCCCCATGCTGTCACAATTCATCCCTGGCCCTTTTACGCCCCCTGGTGTCAAATGGGATCCTGGGATTATTAGCCTCCATTGGGTCACAATGGATCCTTGCTTCTCTTAACCCCTGTGCTGTCACAATGCATCCCATGCCCTTTTAGGCCACTTGATGTCACAATGAATCATTTGATTCTTGGCTCCCATGGTGGCATAATAGATCCTTCTTTCTATTGGTCCCCGTGCTTTCAAAATTCATCCCTGCCCCTTTTAGGCCCATTGGTGTCACAAGGGATCATTAGATTGTTAGCCTCCTTTGGGTCACAATGGATCCTTGCATCTCTTAACCCCTGTGCTGTCACAATGCATCCCATGCCCTTTTAGGCCACATGATGTCACAATGAATCATTTGATTCTTGGCCTCCATGGTGGCATAATAGATCCTTCCTTCTATTGGTCCCCGTGCTGTAACAATTAATCCCTGGCCCTTTTAGGCCCATTGGTGTCACAAGGGATCATTAGATTGTTAGCCTGCATTGGGTCACAATGGTTCCTTGCTTCTCTTAACCCCTGTGGTGTCACAATGCATCCCATGCCCTTTTACGCCACTTGATGTCATAATGAACCATTTGATTCTTGGCCTCCATGGTGTCATAATGGTTCCTTGTTTCTATTGGGCCCCATGCTGTCACAATACATCCCTGGCCCTTTTACGCCCCCTGGTTTCAAATGGGATCCTGGGATTATTAGCCTCCATTGGGTCACAATGGATCCTTGCTTCTCTTAACCCCTGTGGTGTCACAATGCATCCCATGCCCTTTTAGGCCACTTGATGTCACAATGAACCATTTGATTCTTGGCCTCCACGGTGGCATAATAGATCCTTGGTTCTATTGGTCCCTGTGCTGTAACAATCCATCCCTGGCCCTTGTTATACCCCCTGGTGCCACAAGGGATCATTAGATTGTTAGCCTGCATTGGGTCACAATGGTTCCTTGCTTCTCTTAACCTCTGTGCTGTCACAATGCATTCCAAGCCCTTTTAGGCCACTTGGTCTTACAATGAACCATTTGATTCTTGGCCTTCATGGTGTCATAATGGTTCCTTGCTTCTATAGGTCCCCATGCTGTCAGAGTTCATCCGTGGTCCTTTTGCGCCCCCTGGTGTCAAAAGGGATTCTTAGATTGTTAGCTTGCATTGGGTCACAATGGTTCCTTGCTTCTCTTAACCCCTGTGCTGTCATAATGCATCCCATGCCCTTTTAGGCCACTTGATGTCACAATGAATCATTTGATTCTTGGCCTCCATGGTGGCGAAATTGTAACGGGTTTTAATTGGGCCCCATGCTTTCGCAATACATCCCTGCCCCTTTTAGGCCCATTGGTGTCACAAGGGATCATTAGATTGTTAGCCTGCATTGGGTCACAATGGTTCCTTGCTTCTCTTAACCCCTGTGCTGTCACAATGCATCCCATGCCCTTTTAGGCCACTTGATGTCACAATGAAATATTGGATTCTTGGCCTCCATGGTGGCATAATAAATCCTTGATTCTATTGGTCCCCGTGCTGTAACAATTCATCCCTGGCCCTTTTAGGCCTATTGGTGTCACAAGGGATCATTAGATTGTTAGCCTCCATTGGGTCACAATGGATCCTTGCTTCTCTTAACCCCTGTGGTGTCACAATGCATCACATGCCCTTTTAGGCCACTTGATGTCACAATGAATCATTTGATTCTTGGCCTCCACGGTGTCATAATGGTTCCTTGCTTCTATAGGTCCCAATGCTGTCAGGGTTCATCCCTGGCCCTTTTAGGCCCCCTGGTGTCAAATGGGACCCTGGGATTATTAGCCGCCATTGGGTCACAGTGGATCCTTGCTTCTCTTAAACACTGGGGTGTCACAATGCATCCCATGCCCTTTTAGGCCACTTGATGTCACAATGAATCATTTGATTCTTGTCCTCCACGGTGGCATAATAGATCCTTGCTTCTATTGGTCCCCGTGCTGTAACAATCCATCCCTGGCCCTTTTTATACCCCCTGGTGCCACAAGGGATCATTAGATTGTTAGCCTGCATTGGGTCACAATGGTTCCCTGCTCCTCTTAACCTCTGTGCTGTCACAATGCATTCCAAGCCCTTTTAGACCACTTGGTCTTACAATGAACCATTTGATTCTTGGCCTCCATGGTGGCATAATAGATCCTTGATTCTATTGGTCCCCGTGCTGTAACAATTCATCCCTGGCCCTTTTAGGCCCATTGGTGTCACAAGGGATCATTAGATTGTTAGCCTGCATTGGGTCACAATGGTTCCTTGCTTCTCTTAACCTCTGTGGTGTCACAATGCATCCCATGCCCTTTTAGGCCACTTGATGTCACAATGAATCATTTGATTCTTGGCCTCCATGGTGTCATAATGGTTCCTTGTTTCTATTGTGCCCCATGCTGTCACAATTCATCCCTGGCCCTTTTACGCCCCCTGGTGTCAAATGGGATCCTGGGATTATTAGCCACCATTGGGTCACAGTGGATCCTTGCTTCTCTTAACCCCTGTGGTGTCACAATGCATCCCATGCCCTTTTAGGCAACTTGATGTCACAATGAATCATTTGATTCTTGGCCTCCATGGTGGCATAATTGTACCAGGTTTTACTTGGGCCCCATGCTTTCACAATTCATCCCTGCCCCTTTTAGGCCCATTGGTGTCACAAGGGATCATTAGATTGTTAGCCTGCATTGGGTCACAATGGTTCCTTGCTTCTCTTAACCTCTGTGGTGTCACAATGCATCCCATGCACTTTTAGGCCACTTGATATCACAATGAATCATTTGATTCTTGGCCTCTATGGTGTCATAATGGTTCCTTGTTTCTATTGGGCCCCGTGCTGTCACAATTCATCCCTGGCCCTTTTACGCCCCCTGGTGTCAAATGGGATGCTGGGATTATTAACCTCCATTGGGTCACAATGGATCCTTGCTTCTCTTAACCCCTGTGGTGTCACAATGCATCCCATGCCCTTTTAGGCCACATGATGTCACAATGAATCATTTGATTCTTGGCCTCCATGGTGGCGTAATTGTACCAGGTTTTACTTGGGCCCCATGCTTTCACAATACATCCCTGCCCCTTTTAGGCCCATTGGTGTCAAAAGGGATCATTAGATTGTTAGCCTCCATTGGGTCACAATGGATCCTTGCTTCTCTTAACCCCTGTGCTGTCACAATGCATCCCATGCCCTTTTAGGCTACATGATGTCACAATGAATCATTTGATTCTTGGCCTCCACGGTGGCATAATAGATCCTTGCTTCTATTGGTCCCCGTGCTGTAACAATCCATCCCTGGCCCTTTTTATACCCCCTGGTGCCACAAGGGATAATTAGATTGTCAGCCTGCATTGGGTCACAATGGTTCCTTGCTTCTCTTAACCTCTGTGGTGTCACAATGCATCCCATGCCCTTTTACGCCACTTGATGTCACAATGAATCATTTGATTCTTGGCCTCCATGGTGTCATAATGGTTCCTTGTTTATATTGGGCCCCATGCTGTCAGAATGCATCCCTGGCACTTTTACGCCCCCTGGTGTCAAATGGGATCCTGGGATTATTAGCCTCCATTGGTACACAATGGATCCTTGCTTCTCTTAACCCCTGTGGTGTCACAATGCATCCCATGCCCTTTTAGGCCACTTGATGTCACAATGAATCATTTGATTCTTGGCCTCCACGGTGGCATAATAGATCCTTGCTTCTATTGGTCCCTGTGCTGTAACAATCCATCCCTGGCCCTTTTTATACCCCCTGGTGCCACAAGGGATCATTAGATTGTTAGCCTGCATTGGGTCACAATGGTTCCTTGCTTCTCTTAACCTCTGTGGTGTCACAATGCATCCCATGCCCTTTTAGGCCACTTGATGTCACAATGAATCATTTGATTCTTGGCCTCCATGGTGGCGAAATTGTACCAGGTTTTAATTGGGCCCCATGCTTTCACAATACATCCCTGCCCCTTTTAGGCCCATTGGTGTCAAAAGGGATCATTAGATTGTTAGCCTGCATTGGGTCACAATGGTTCCTTGCTCCTCTTAACCTCTGTGCTGTCACAATGCATTCCAAGCGCTTTTAGGCCACTTGGTCTTACAATGAACCATTTGATTCTTGGCCTTAATGGTGTCATAATGGTTCCTTGCTTCTATAGGTCCCCACGCTGTCAGAGTTCATCCATGGTCGTTTTGCGCCCCCTGGTGTCAAAAGGGATTCTTAGATTGTTAGCCTGCATTGGGTCACAATGGTTCCTTGCTTCTCTTAACCCCTGTGCTGTCACAATGCATCCCATGCCCTTTTAGGCCACTTGATGTCACAATGAATCATTTGATTCTTGGCCTCCATGGTGGCATAATTGTACCAGGTTTTACTTGGGCCCCATGCTTTCACAATTCATCCCTGCCCCTTTTAGGCCCATTGGTGTCACAAGGGATCATTAGATTGTTAGCCTGCATTGGGTCACAATGGTTCCTTGCTTCTCTTAACCCCTGAGCTGTCACAATGCATCCCATGCCCTTTTAGGCCACTTGATGTCACAATGAATCATTTGATTCTTGGCCTCCACGGTGGCATAATAGATCCTTGCTTCTATTGGTCCCCGTGCTGTAACAATCCATCCCTGGCCCTTTTTATACGCCCTGGTGCCACAAGGGATCATTAGATTGTTAGCCTGCATTGGGTCACAATGGTTCCTTGCTTCTCTTAACCTCTGTAGTGTCTCAATGCATTCCAAGCCCTTTTAGGCCACTTGATGTCACAATGAACCATTTGATTCTTGGCCTCCACGGTGTCATAATGGTTCCTTGCTTCTATAGGTCCCAATGTTGTCAGGGTTCATCCGTGGTCCTTTTGCGCCCCCTGGTGTCACAAGGGATTCTTAGATTGTTAGCCTGCATTGGGTCACAATGGTTCCTTGCTTCTCTTAACCCCTGTGGTGTCACAATGCATCACATGCCCTTTTAGGCCACTTGATGTCACAATGAATCATTTGATTCTTGGCCTCCATGGTGGCATAATTGTACCAGGTTTTACTTGGGCCCCGTGCTTTCAAAATTCATCCCTGCCCCTTTTAGGCCCATTGGTGTCCCAAGGGATCATTAGATTGTTAGCCTGCATTGGGTCACAATGGTTCCTTGCTTCTCTTAACCTCTGTGATGTCACAATGCATCCCATGCCCTTTTAGGCCACTTGATGTCACAATGAATCATTTGATTCTTGGCCTCCATGGTGTCATAATGGTTCCTTGTTTCTATTGGGCCCCATGCTGTCACAATTCATCCCTGGCCCTTTTACGCCCCCTGGTGCCAAATGGGATCCTGGGATTATTAGCCTCCATAGGGACACAATGTATCCTTGCTTCTCTTATCCCCTGTGGTGTCACAATGCATTCCATGCCCTTTTAGGCCACTTGATGTCACAATGAATCATTTGATTCTTGGCCTTCATGGTGTCATAATGGTTCCTTGCTTCTATAGGTCCCCATGCTGTCAGAGTTCATCCGTGGTCGTTTTGCGCCCCCTGGTGTCAAAAGGGATTCTTAGATTGTTAGCCTGCATTGGGTCACAATGGTTCCTTGCTTCTCTTAACCCCTGTGGTGTCACAATGCATCCCATGCCCTTTTAGGCCACTTGATGTCACAATGAATCATTTGATTCTTGGCCTCCACGGTGGCATAATAGATCCTTGCTTCTATTGGTCCCTGTGCTGTAACAATCCATCCCTGGCCCTTTTTATACCCCCTGGTGCCACAAGGGATCATTAGATTGTTAGCCTGCATTGGGTCACAATGGTTCCTTGCTTCTCTTAACCTCTGTGGTGTCACAATGCATCCCATGCCCTTTTAGGCCACTTGATGTCACAATGAATCATTTGATTCTTGGCCTCCATGGTGGCGAAATTGTACCAGGTTTTAATTGGGCCCCATGCTTTCACAATACATCCCTGCCCCTTTTAGGCCCATTGGTGTCAAAAGGGATCATTAGATTGTTAGCCTGCATTGGGTCACAATGGTTCCTTGCTCCTCTTAACCTCTGTGCTGTCACAATGCATTCCAAGCGCTTTTAGGCCACTTGGTCTTACCATGAACCATTTGATTCTTGGCCTTAATGGTGTCATAATGGTTCCTTGCTTCTATAGGTCCCCATGCTGTCAGAGTTCATCCATGGTCGTTTTGCGCCCCCTGGTGTCAAAAGGGATTCTTAGATTGTTAGCCTGCATTGGGTCACAATGGTTCCTTGCTTCTCTTAACCCCTGTGCTGTCACAATGCATCCCATGCCCTTTTAGGCCACTTGATGTCACAATGAATCATTTGATTCTTGGCCTCCATGGTGGCATAATTGTACCAGGTTTTACTTGGGCCCCATGCTTTCACAATTCATCCCTGCCCCTTTTAGGCCCATTGGTGTCACAAGGGATCATTAGATTGTTAGCCTGCATTGGGTCACAGTGGATCCTTGCTTCTCTTAACCCCTGTGCTGTCACAATGCATCCCATGCCCTTTTAGGCCACTTGATGTCACAATGAATCATTTGATTCTTGGCCTCCACGGTGGCATAATAGATCCTTGCTTCTATTGGTCCCCGTGCTGTAACAATCCATCCCTGGCCCTTTTTATACGCCCTGGTGCCACAAGGGATCATTAGATTGTTAGCCTGCATTGGGTCACAATGGTTCCTTGCTTCTCGTAACCTCTGTAGTGTCACAATGCATTCCAAGCCCTTTTAGGCCACTTGATGTCACAATGAACCATTTGATTCTTGGCCTCCACGGTGTCATAATGGTTCCTTGCTTCTATAGGTCCCAATGTTGTCAGGGTTCATCCGTGGTCCTTTTGCGCCCCCTGGTGTCACAAGGGATTCTTAGATTGTTAGCCTGCATTGGGTCACAATGGTTCCTTGCTTCTCTTAACCCCTGTGGTGTCACAATGCATCCCATGCCCTTTTAGGCCACTTGATGTCACAATGAATCATTTGATTCTTGGCCTCCATGGTGGCATAATTGTACCAGGTTTTACTTGGGCCCCGTGCTTTCAAAATTCATCCCTGCCCCTTTTAGGACCATTGGTGTCACAAGGGATCATTAGATTGTTAGCCTGCATTGGGTCACAGTGGTTCCTTGGTCCTCTTAACCTCTGTGCTGTCAGAATGCATTCCATGCCCTTTTAGGCCACTTGGTCTTACAATGAACCATTTGATTCTTGGCCTCCACGGTGGCATAATAGATCCTTGATTCTATTGGTCCCCGTGTTGTAACAATTCTTCCCTGGCCCTTTTAGGCCCCCTGGTGTCACAAGGTATCATTAGATTGTTAGCCTGCATTGGGTCACAATGGTTCCTTGCTTCTCTTAACCTCTGTGGTGTCACAATGCATCCCATGCCCTTTTAGGCCACTTGATGTCACAATGAATCATTTGATTCTTGGCCTCCATGGTGTCATAATGGTTCCTTGTTTCTATTGGGCCCCATGCTGTCACAATTCATCCCTGGCCCTTTTACGCCCCCTGGTGTCAAATGGGATCCTGGGATTATTAGCCTCCATTGGGACACAATGGATCCTTGCTTCTCTTAACCCCTGTGGTGTCACAATGCATCCCATGCCCTTTTAGGCCGCTTTATGTCACAATGAATTATTTGACTCTTGGCCTCCATGGTGGCATAATTGTACCAGGTTTTACTTGGGCCCCATGCTTTCACAATTCATCCCTGCCCCTTTTAGGCCCATTGGTGTCACAAGGGATCATTAGATTGTTAGCCTGCATTGGGTCACAATGGTTCCTTGCTTCTCTTAACCTCTGTGGTGTCACAATGCATCCCATGCCCTTTTAGTCCACTTGATGTCACAATGAATCATTTGATTCTTGGCCTCCATGGTGTCATAATGGTTCCTTGTTTCTATTGGGCCCCCTGCTGTCACAATTCATCCCTGGCCCTTTTACGACCCCTGGTGTCAAATGGGATCCTGGGATTATTAGCCTCCATTGGGACACAATGGATGCATGGTTCTCTTAACCCCTGTGGTGTCACAATGCATCCCATGCCCTTTTAGGCCACTTGATGTCACAATGAATCATTTGATTCTTGGCCTCCATGGTGGCAGAATTGTACCAGGTTTTACTTGGGCCCCATGCTTTCACAATTCATCCCTGCCCCTTTTAGGCCCATTGGTGTCACAAGGGATCATTAGATTGTTAGCCTGCATTGGGTCACAATGGTTCCTTGCTTCTCTTAACCTCTGTGGTGTCACAATGCATTCCAAGCCCTTTTAGGCCACTTGATGTCATAATGAACCATTTGATTCTTGGCCTTCATGGTGTCATAATGGTTCCTTGTTTCTATAGGTCCCCATGCTGTCAGAGTTCATCCGTGGTCCTTTTACGCCCCCTGGTGTCAAAAGGGATTCTTAGATTGTTAGCCTGCATTGGGTCACAATGGATCCTTGCTTCTCTTAACCCCTGTGGTGTCACAATGCATCCCATGCCCTTTTAGGCCACTTGATGTCACAATGAATCATTTGATTCTTGGCCTCCACGGTGGCATAATAGATCCTTGCTTCTATTGGGCCCCATGCAGTAACAATCCATCCCTGGCCCTTTTTATACCCCCTGGTGCCAAAAGGGATCATTAGATTGTTAGCCTGCATTGGGTCACAATGGTTCCTTGCTTCTCTTAACCTCTGTGCTGTCACAATGCATTCCAAGCCCTTTTAGGCCACTTGGTCTTACAATGAACCATTTGATTCTTGGCCTTCATGGTGTCATAATGGTTCCTTGCCTCTATAGGTCCCAATGCTGTCACAATTCATGCGTGGTCCTTTTGCGCCCCCTGGTGTCAAAAGGGATTCTTACCTTGTTAGCCTGCATTGGGTCACAATGGATCCTTGCTTCTCTTAACCCCTGTGCTGTCACAATGCATTCCATGCCCTTTCAGGCCACTTGATGTCACAATGAATTATTTGATTCTTGGCCTCCATGGTGGCATAATAGATCCTTGCTTCTATGGGTCCCCGTGCTGTAACTATTCATCCCTGGCCCTTTTAGGCCCATTGGTGCCACAAGGGATCATTAGATTGTTAGCCTGCATTGGGTCACAATGGTTCCTTGCTTCTCTTAACCCCTGTGGTGTCACAATGCATCCCATGCCCTTTTAGGCCACTTGATGTCACAATGAATCATTTGATTCTTGGCCTCCACGGTGGCATAATAGATCCTTGCTTCTATTGGTCCACGTGCTATAACAATCCATCCCTGGCCCTTTTTATAACCCCTGGTGCCACCAGGGATCATTAGATTGTTAGCATGCCTTGGGTCACAATGGTTCCTTGCTTCTCTTAACCTCTGTGGTGTCACAATGCATTCCAAGCCCTTTTAGGCCCCTTGATGTCACAATGAATCATTTGATTCTTGGCCTCCACGATGGCATAATAGATCCTTGCTTCCATTGGTCCCCATGCTGTCACAATTCATCCCTGGCCCTTTTACGCCCCCTGGTGTCAAATGGGATCCTGGGATTATTAGCCTCCATTGGGTCACAATGGATCCTTGCTTCTCTTAACCCCTGTGGTGTCACAATGCATCCCATGCCCTTTTAGGCCACTTGATGTCACAATGAATCATTTGATTCTTGGCCTCCACGGTGGCATAATAGATCCTTGCTTCTATTGGTCCCCATGCTGTCAGAGTTAATCTGTGGTCCTTTTGCGCCCCCTGGTGTCAAAAGTGATTCTTAGATTGTTAGCCTGCAATGGGTCACAATGGTTCCTTGCTTCTCTTAACCCCTGTGCTGTCACAATGCATCCCATGCCCTTTTAGGCCACTTGATATCACAATGAATCATTTGATTCTTGGCCTCCATGGTGGCATAATGGTTCTTTGTTTCTATTGGGCCCCATGCTGACACAATTCATCCCTGGCCCTTTTAGGCCCCCTGGTGTCAAATGGGATCCTGGGATTATTAGCCTCCATTGGGTCACAATGGATCCTTGCTTCTCTTAACCCCTGTGGTGTCACAATGCATCCCATGCCCTTTTAGGCCACTTGATGTCACAATGAATCATTTGATTCTTGGCCTCCACGGTGGCATAATAGATCCTTGCTTCTATTGGTCCCCGTGCTGTAACAATCCATCCCTGGCCCTTTTTATACCCCCTGGTGCCACAAGGGATCATTAGATTGTTAGCATGCCTTGTGTCACAATGTTTCCTTGCTTCTCTTAACCCCTGTGGTGTCACAATTCATTCCAAGCCCTTTTAGGCCACTTGATGTCACAATGAACCATTTGATTCTTGGCCTTCATGTTGTCATAATGGTTCCTTGCTTCTATAGGTCCCCATGCTGTCAGAGTTCATCCGTGGTCCATTTGCGCCCCCTGGTGTCAAAAGGGATTCTTAGATTGTTAGCCTGCATTGGGTCCCAATGGTTCCTTGCTTCTCTTAACCTCTGTGGTGTCACAATGCATCCCATGCCCTTTTAGGCCACTTGATGTCACAAGGAATCATTTGATTCTTGGCCTCCATGGTGGCATAATTGTACCAGGTTTTACTTGGGCCCCATGCTTTCACAATTCATCCCTGCCCCTTTTAGGCCCATTGGTGTCACAAGGGATCATTAGATTGTTAGCCTGCATTGGGTCACAATGGTTCCTTGCTTCTCTTAACCCCTGTGCTGTCACAATGCATCCCATGCCCTTTTAGGCCACATGATGTCACAATGAATCATTTGATTCTTGGCCTCCACGGTGGCATAATAGATCCTTGCTTCTATTGGTCCCCATGTTGTCACAATCCATCCCTGGCCGTTATTATACCCCCTGGTGCCACAAGGGATCATTAGATTGTTAGCATGCATTGGGTCACAATGGTTCCTTGCTTCTCTTAAGCTCTGTGGTGTCACAATGCATTCCAAGCCCTTTTAGGCCACTTGGTCTTACAATGAATCATTTGATTCTTGGCCTCCATGGGGGCGTAATTGTACCAGGTTTTAATTGGGCCCCATGCTGTCACAATACATCCGTGCCACTTTTAGGCCCATTGGTGTCCAAAGGGATCATTAGATTGTTAGCCTCCTTTGGGTCACAATGGATCCTTGCTTCTCTTAACCCCTGTGCTGTCACAATGAATCCCATGCCCTTTTAGGCCACATGATGTCACAATGAATTATTTGATTCTTGGCCTCCATGGTGGCTTAATAAATCCTTAGTTCTATTGGTCCCTGTGCTGTAACAATTAATCCCTGGCACTTTTAGGCCCATTGGTGTCACAAGGGATCATTAGATTGTTAGCCTGCATTGGGTCACAATGGTTCCTTGCTTCTCTTAACCCCTGTGCTGTCACAATGCATCCCATGCCCTTTTAGGCCACTTGATGTCACAATGAATCATTTGATTCTTGGCCTCCACGATGGCATAATAGATCCTTGCTTCCATTGGTCCCCATGCTGTCACAATTCATCCCTGGCCCTTTTACGCCCCCTGGTGTCAAATGGGATCCTGGGATTATTAGCCTCCATTGGGTCACAATGGATCCTTGCTTCTCTTAACCCCTGTGGTGTCACAATGCATCCCATGCCCTTTTAGGCCACTTGATGTCACAATGAATCATTTGATTCTTGGCCTCCACGGTGGCATAATAGATCCTTGCTTCTATTGGTCCCCATGCTGTCAGAGTTAATCCGTGGTCCTTTTGCGCCCCCTGGTGTCAAAAGTGATTCTTAGATTGTTAGCCTGCATTGGGTCACAATGGTTCCTTGCTTCTCTTAACCCCTGTGCTGTCACAATGCATCCCATGCCCTTTTAGGCCACTTGATATCACAATGAATCATTTGATTCTTGGCCTCCATGGTGGCATAATGGTTCTTTGTTTCTATTGGGCCCCATGCTGTCACAATTCATCCCTGGCCCTTTTACGCCCCCTGGTGTCAAATGGGATCCTGGGATTATTAGCCTCCATTGGGTCACAATGGATCCTTGCTTCTCTTAACCCCTGTGCTGTCACAATGCATCCCATGCCCTTTTAGGCCACTTGATGTCACAATGAATCATTTGATTCTTGGCCTCCACGGTGGCATAATAGATCCTTGCTTCTATTGGTCCCCGTGCTGTAACAATCCATCTCTGGCCCTTTTTATACCCCCTGGTGCCACAAGGGATCATAAGATTGTTAGCATGCCTTGGGTCACAATGTTTCCTTCCTTCTCTTAACCCCTGTGGTGTCACAATGCATTCCAAGCCCTTTTAGGCCACTTGATGTCACAATGAACCATTTGATTCTTGGCCTTCATGTTGTCATAATGGTTCCTTGCTTCTATAGGTCCCCATGCTGTCAGAGTTCATCCGTGGTCCATTTGCGCCCCCTGGTGTCAAAAGGGATTCTTAGATTGTTAGCCTGCATTGGGTCCCAATGGTTCCTTGCTTCTCTTAACCCCTGTGGTGTCACAATGCATCCCATGCCCTTTTAGGCCACTTGATGTCACAAGGAATCATTTGATTCTTGGCCTCCATGGTGGCATAATTGTACCAGGTTTTACTTGGGCCCCATGCTTTCACAATTCATCCCTGCCCCTTTTAGGCCCATTGGTGTCACAAGGGATCATTAGATTGTTAGCCTGCATTGGGTCACAATGGTTCCTTGCTTCTCTTAACCCCTGTGCTGTCACAATGCATCCCATGCCCTTTTAGGCCACTTGATGTCACAATGAATCATTTGATTCTTGGCCTCCACGGTGGCATAATAGATCCTTGCTTCTATTGGTCCCCGTGCTGTAACAATCCATCCCTGGCCCTTTTTATACGCCCTGGTGCCACAAGGGATCATTAGATTGTTAGCCTGCATTGGGTCACAATGGTTCCTTGCTTCTCTTAACCTCTGTAGTGTCACAATGCATTCCAAGCCCTTTTAGGCCACTTGATGTCACAATGAACCATTTGATTCTTGGCCTCCACGGTGTCATAATGGTTCCTTGCTTCTATAGGTCCCAATGTTGTCAGGGTTCATCCGTGGTCCTTTTGCGCCCCCTGGTGTCACAAGGGATTCTTAGATTGTTAGCCTGCATTGGGTCACAATGGTTCCTTGCTTCTCTTAACCCCTGTGGTGTCACAATGCATCCCATGCCCTTTTAGGCCACTTGATGTCACAATGAATCATTTGATTCTTGGCCTCCATGGTGGCATAATTGTACCAGGTTTTACTTGGGCCCCGTGCTTTCAAAATTCATCCCTGCCCCTTTTAGGACCATTGGTGTCCCAAGGGATCATTAGATTGTTAGCCTGCATTGGGTCACAATGGTTCCTTGCTTCTCTTAACCTCTGTGATGTCACAATGCATCCCATGCCCTTTTAGGCCACTTGATGTCACAATGAATCATTTGATTCTTGGCCTCCATGGTGTCATAATGGTTCCTTGTTTCTATTGGGCCCCATGCTGTCACAATTCATCCCTGGCCCTTTTACGCCCCCTGGTGCCAAATGGGATCCTGGGATTATTAGCCTCCATAGGGACACAATGTATCCTTGCTTCTCTTAACCCCTGTGGTGTCACAATGCATTCCATGCCCTTTTAGGCCACTTGATGTCACAATGAATCATTTGATTCTTGGCCTTCATGGTGTCATAATGGTTCCTTGCTTCTATAGGTCCCCATGCTGTCAGAGTTCATCCGTGGTCGTTTTGCGCCCCCTGGTGTCAAAAGGGATTCTTAGATTGTTAGCCTGCATTGGGTCACAATGGTTCCTTGCTTCTCTTAACCCCTGTGGTGTCACAATGCATCCCATGCCCTTTTAGGCCACTTGATGTCACAATGAATCATTTGATTCTTGGCCTCCACGGTGGCATAATAGATCCTTGCTTCTATTGGTCCCTGTGCTGTAACAATCCATCCCTGGCCCTTTTTATACCCCCTGGTGCCACAAGGGATCATTAGATTGTTAGCCTGCATTGGGTCACAATGGTTCCTTGCTTCTCTTAACCTCTGTGGTTTCACAATGCATCCCATGCCCTTTTAGGCCACTTGATGTCACAATGAATCATTTGATTCTTGGCCTCCATGGTGGCGAAATTGTACCAGGTTTTAATTGGGCCCCATGCTTTCACAATACATCCCTGCCCCTTTTAGGCCCATTGGTGTCAAAAGGGATCATTAGATTGTTAGCCTGCATTGGGTCACAATGGTTCCTTGCTCCTCTTAACCTCTGTGCTGTCACAATGCATTCCAAGCGCTTTTAGGCCACTTGGTCTTACAATGAACCATTTGATTCTTGGCCTTAATGGTGTCATAATGGTTCCTTGCTTCTATAGGTCCCCATGGTGTCAGAGTTCATCCATGGTCGTTTTGCGCCCCCTGGTGTCAAAAGGGATTCTTAGATTGTTAGCCTGCATTGGGTCACAATGGTTCCTTGCTTCTCTTAACCCCTGTGCTGTCACAATGCATCCCATGCCCTTTTAGGCCACTTGATGTCACAATGAATCATTTGATTCTTGGCCTCCATGGTGGCATAATTGTACCAGGTTTTACTTGGGCCCCATGCTTTCACAATTCATCCCTGCCCCTTTTAGGCCCATTGGTGTCACAAGGGATCATTAGATTGTTAGCCTGCATTGGGTCACAGTGGATCCTTGCTTCTCTTAACCCCTGTGCTGTCACAATGCATCCCATGCCCTTTTAGGCCACTTGATGTCACAATGAATCATTTGATTCTTGGCCTCCACGGTGGCATAATAGATCCTTGCTTCTATTGGTCCCCGTGCTGTAACAATCCATCCCTGGCCCTTTTTATACGCCCTGGTGCCACAAGGGATCATTAGATTGTTAGCCTGCATTGGGTCACAATGGTTCCTTGCTTCTCTTAACCTCTGTAGTGTCACAATGCATTCCAAGCCCTTTTAGGCCACTTGATGTCACAATGAACCATTTGATTCTTGGCCTCCACGGTGTCATAATGGTTCCTTGCTTCTATAGGTCCCAATGTTGTCAGGGTTCATCCGTGGTCCTTTTGCGCCCCCTGGTGTCACAAGGGATTCTTAGATTGTTAGCCTGCATTGGGTCACAATGGTTCCTTGCTTCTCTTAACCCCTGTGGTGTCACAATGCATCCCATGCCCTTTTAGGCCACTTGATGTCACAATGAATCATTTGATTCTTGGCCTCCATGGTGGCATAATTGTACCAGGTTTTACTTGGGCCCCGTGCTTTCAAAATTCATCCCTGCCCCTTTTAGGACCATTGGTGTCACAAGGGATCATTAGATTGTTAGCCTGCATTGGGTCACAGTGGTTCCTTGGTCCTCTTAACCTCTGTGCTGTCAGAATGCATTCCATGCCCTTTTAGGCCACTTGGTCTTACAATGAACCATTTGATTCTTGGCCTCCATGGTGGCATAATAGATCCTTGATTCTATTGGTCCCCGTGTTGTAACAATTCTTCCCTGGCCCTTTTAGGCCCCCTGGTGTCACAAGGTATCATTAGATTGTTAGCCTGCATTGGGTCACAATGGTTCCTTGCTTCTCTTAACCTCTGTGGTGTCACAATGCATCCCATGCCCTTTTAGGCCACTTGATGTCACAATGAATCATTTGATTCTTGGCCTCCATGGTGTCATAATGGTTCCTTGTTTCTATTGGGCCCCATGCTGTCACAATTCATCCCTGGCCCTTTTACGCCCCCTGGTGTCAAATGGGATCCTGGGATTATTAGCCTCCATTGGGACACAATGGATCCTTGCTTCTCTTAACCCCTGTGGTGTCACAATGCATCCCATGCCCTTTTAGGCCGCTTTATGTCACAATGAATTATTTGATTCTTGGTCTCCATGGTGGCATAATTGTACCAGGTTTTACTTGGGCCCCATGCTTTCACAATTCATCCCTGCCCCTTTTAGGCCCATTGGTGTCACAAGGGATCATTAGATTGTTAGCCTGCATTGGGTCACAATGGTTCCTTGCTTCTCTTAACCTCTGTGGTGTCACAATGCATCCCATGCCCTTTTAGTCCACTTGATGTCACAATGAATCATTTGATTCTTGGCCTCCATGGTGTCATAGTGGTTCCTTGTTTCTATTGGGCCCCCTGCTGTCACAATTCATCCCTGGCCCTTTTACGCCCCCTGGTGTCAAATGGGATCCTGGGATTATTAGCCTCCATTGGGACACAATGGATGCATGGTTCTCTTAACCCCTGTGGTGTCACAATGCATCCCATGCCCTTTTAGGCCACTTGATGTCACAATGAATCATTTGATTCTTGGCCTCCATGGTGGCAGAATTGTACCAGGTTTTACTTGGGCCCCATGCTTTCACAATTCATCCCTGCCCCTTTTAGGCCCATTGGTGTCACAAGGGATCATTAGATTGTTAGCCTGCATTGGGTCACAATGGTTCCTTGCTTCTCTTAACCTCTGTGGTGTCACAATGCATTCCAAGCCCTTTTAGGCCACTTGATGTCATAATGAACCATTTGATTCTTGGCCTTCATGGTGTCATAATGGTTCCTTGTTTCTATAGGTCCCCATGCAGTCAGAGTTCATCCGTGGTCCTTTTACGCCCCCTGGTGTCAAAAGGGATTCTTAGATTGTTAGCCTGCATTGGGTCACAATGGATCCTTGCTTCTCTTAACCCCTGTGGTGTCACAATGCATCCCATGCCCTTTTAGGCCACTTGATGTCACAATGAATCATTTGATTCTTGGCCTCCACGGTGGCATAATAGATCCTTGCTTCTATTGGTCCCCATGCAGTAACAATCCATCCCTGGCCCTTTTTATACCCCCTGGTGCCAAAAGGGATCATTAGATTGTTAGCCTGCATTGGGTCACAATGGTTCCTTGCTTCTCTTAAGCTCTGTGCTGTCACAATGCATTCCAAGCCCTTTTAGGCCACTTGGTCTTACAATGAACCATTTGATTCTTGGCCTTCATGGTGTCATAATGGTTCCTTGCCTCTATAGGTCCCAATGCTGTCACAATTCATGCGTGGTCCTTTTGCGCCCCCTGGTGTCAAAAGGGATTCTTACCTTGTTAGCCTGCATTGGGTCACAATGGATCCTTGCTTCTCTTAACCCCTGTGCTGTCACAATGCATTCCATGCCCTTTCAGGCCACTTGATGTCACAATGAATTATTTGATTCTTGGCCTCCATGGTGGCATAATAGATCCTTGCTTCTATGGGTCCCCGTGCTGTAACTATTCATCCCTGGCCCTTTTAGGCCCATTGGTGCCACAAGGGATCATTAGATTGTTAGCCTGCATTGGGTCACAATGGTTCCTTGCTTCTCTTAACCCCTGTGGTGTCACAATGCATCCCATGCCCTTTTAGGGCACTTGATGTCACAATGAATCATTTGATTCTTGGCCTCCACGGTGGCATAATAGATCCTTGCTTCTATTGGTCCACGTGCTATAACAATCCATCCCTGGCCCTTTTTATAACCCCTGGTGCCACCAGGGATCATTAGATTGTTAGCATGCCTTGGGTCACAATGGTTCCTTGCTTCTCTTAACCTCTGTGGTGTCACAATGCATTCCAAGCCCTTTTAGGCCCCTTGATGTCACAATGAATCATTTGATTCTTGGCCTCCACGATGGCATAATAGATCCTTGCTTCCATTGGTCCCCATGCTGTCACAATTCATCCCTGGCCCTTTTACGCCCCCTGGTGTCAAATGGGATCCTGGGATTATTAGCCTCCATTGGGTCACAATGGATCCTTGCTTCTCTTAACCCCTGTGGTGTCACAATGCATCCCATGCCCTTTTAGGCCACTTGATGTCACAATGAATCATTTGATTCTTGGCCTCCACGGTGGCATAATAGATCCTTGCTTCTATTGGTCCCCATGCTGTCAGAGTTAATCTGTGGTCCTTTTGCGCCCCCTGGTGTCAAAAGTGATTCTTAGATTGTTAGCCTGCAATGGGTCACAATGGTTCCTTGCTTCTCTTAACCCCTGTGCTGTCACAATGCATCCCATGCCCTTTTAGGCCACTTGATATCACAATGAATCATTTGATTCTTGGCCTCCATGGTGGCATAATGGTTCTTTGTTTCTATTGGGCCCCATGCTGACACAATTCATCCCTGGCCCTTTTAGGCCCCCTGGTGTCAAATGGGATCCTGGGATTATTAGCCTCCATTGGGTCACAATGGATCCTTGCTTCTCTTAACCCCTGTGGTGTCACAATGCATCCCATGCCCTTTTAGGCCACTTGATGTCACAATGAATCATTTGATTCTTGGCCTCCACGGTGGCATAATAGATCCTTGCTTCTATTGGTCCCCGTGCTGTAACAATCCATCCCTGGCCCTTTTTATACCCCCTGGTGCCACAAGGGATCATTAGATTGTTAGCATGCCTTGTGTCACAATGTTTCCTTGCTTCTCTTAACCCCTGTGGTGTCACAATTCATTCCAAGCCCTTTTAGGCCACTTGATGTCACAATGAACCATTTGATTCTTGGCCTTCATGTTGTCATAATGGTTCCTTGCTTCTATAGGTCCCCATGCTGTCAGAGTTCATCCGTGGTCCATTTGCGCCCCCTGGTGTCAAAAGGGATTCTTAGATTGTTAGCCTGCATTGGGTCCCAATGGTTCCTTGCTTCTCTTAACCTCTGTGGTGTCACAATGCATCCCATGCCCTTTTAGGCCACTTGATGTCACAAGGAATCATTTGATTCTTGGCCTCCATGGTGGCATAATTGTACCAGGTTTTACTTGGGCCCCATGCTTTCACAATTCATCCCTGCCCCTTTTAGGCCCATTGGTGTCACAAGGGATCATTAGATTGTTAGCCTGCATTGGGTCACAATGGTTCCTTGCTTCTCTTAACCCCTGTGCTGTCACAATGCATCCCATGCCCTTTTAGGCCACATGATGTCACAATGAATCATTTGATTCTTGGCCTCCACGGTGGCATAATAGATCCTTGCTTCTATTGGTCCCCATGTTGTCACAATCCATCCCTGGCCGTTATTATACCCCCTGGTGCCACAAGGGATCATTAGATTGTTAGCATGCATTGGGTCACAATGGTTCCTTGCTTCTCTTAAGCTCTGTGGTGTCACAATGCATTCCAAGCCCTTTTAGGCCACTTGGTCTTACAATGAATCATTTGATTCTTGGCCTCCATGGGGGCGTAATTGTACCAGGTTTTAATTGGGCCCCATGCTGTCACAATACATCCGTGCCACTTTTAGGCCCATTGGTGTCCAAAGGGATCATTAGATTGTTAGCCTCCTTTGGGTCACAATGGATCCTTGCTTCTCTTAACCCCTGTGCTGTCACAATGAATCCCATGCCCTTTTAGGCCACATGATGTCACAATGAATTATTTGATTCTTGGCCTCCATGGTGGCTTAATAAATCCTTAGTTCTATTGGTCCCTGTGCTGTAACAATTAATCCCTGGCACTTTTAGGCCCATTGGTGTCACAAGGGATCATTAGATTGTTAGCCTGCATTGGGTCACAATGGTTCCTTGCTTCTCTTAACCCCTGTGCTGTCACAATGCATCCCATGCCCTTTTAGGCCACTTGATGTCACAATGAATCATTTGATTCTTGGCCTCCACGATGGCATAATAGATCCTTGCTTCCATTGGTCCCCATGCTGTCACAATTCATCCCTGGCCCTTTTACGCCCCCTGGTGTCAAATGGGATCCTGGGATTATTAGCCTCCATTGGGTCACAATGGATCCTTGCTTCTCTTAACCCCTGTGGTGTCACAATGCATCCCATGCCCTTTTAGGCCACTTGATGTCACAATGAATCATTTGATTCTTGGCCTCCACGGTGGCATAATAGATCCTTGCTTCTATTGGTCCCCATGCTGTCAGAGTTAATCCGTGGTCCTTTTGCGCCCCCTGGTGTCAAAAGTGATTCTTAGATTGTTAGCCTGCATTGGGTCACAATGGTTCCTTGCTTCTCTTAACCCCTGTGCTGTCACAATGCATCCCATGCCCTTTTAGGCCACTTGATATCACAATGAATCATTTGATTCTTGGCCTCCATGGTGGCATAATGGTTCTTTGTTTCTATTGGGCCCCATGCTGTCACAATTCATCCCTGGCCCTTTTACGCCCCCTGGTGTCAAATGGGATCCTGGGATTATTAGCCTCCATTGGGTCACAATGGATCCTTGCTTCTCTTAACCCCTGTGCTGTCACAATGCATCCCATGCCCTTTTAGGCCACTTGATGTCACAATGAATCATTTGATTCTTGGCCTCCACGGTGGCATAATAGATCCTTGCTTCTATTGGTCCCCGTGCTGTAACAATCCATCTCTGGCCCTTTTTATACCCCCTGGTGCCACAAGGGATCATAAGATTGTTAGCATGCCTTGGGTCACAATGTTTCCTTCCTTCTCTTAACCCCTGTGGTGTCACAATGCATTCCAAGCCCTTTTAGGCCACTTGATGTCACAATGAACCATTTGATTCTTGGCCTTCATGTTGTCATAATGGTTCCTTGCTTCTATAGGTCCCCATGCTGTCAGAGTTCATCCGTGGTCCATTTGCGCCCCCTGGTGTCAAAAGGGATTCTTAGATTGTTAGCCTGCATTGGGTCCCAATGGTTCCTTGCTTCTCTTAACCCCTGTGGTGTCACAATGCATCCCATGCCCTTTTAGGCCACTTGATGTCACAAGGAATCATTTGATTCTTGGCCTCCATGGTGGCATAATTGTACCAGGTTTTACTTGGGCCCCATGCTTTCACAATTCATCCCTGCCCCTTTTAGGCCCATTGGTGTCACAAGGGATCATTAGATTGTTAGCCTGCATTGGGTCACAATGGTTCCTTGCTTCTCTTAACCCCTGTGCTGTCACAATGCATCCCATGCCCTTTTAGGCCACTTGATGTCACAATGAATCATTTGATTCTTGGCCTCCACGGTGGCATAATAGATCCTTGCTTCTATTGGTCCCCGTGCTGTAACAATCCATCCCTGGCCCTTTTTATACGCCCTGGTGCCACAAGGGATCATTAGATTGTTAGCCTGCATTGGGTCACAATGGTTCCTTGCTTCTCTTAACCTCTGTAGTGTCACAATGCATTCCAAGCCCTTTTAGGCCACTTGATGTCACAATGAACCATTTGATTCTTGGCCTCCACGGTGTCATAATGGTTCCTTGCTTCTATAGGTCCCAATGTTGTCAGGGTTCATCCGTGGTCCTTTTGCGCCCCCTGGTGTCACAAGGGATTCTTAGATTGTTAGCCTGCATTGGGTCACAATGGTTCCTTGCTTCTCTTAACCCCTGTGGTGTCACAATGCATCCCATGCCCTTTTAGGCCACTTGATGTCACAATGAATCATTTGATTCTTGGCCTCCATGGTGGCATAATTGTACCAGGTTTTACTTGGGCCCCGTGCTTTCAAAATTCATCCCTGCCCCTTTTAGGACCATTGGTGTCCCAAGGGATCATTAGATTGTTAGCCTGCATTGGGTCACAATGGTTCCTTGCTTCTCTTAACCTCTGTGATGTCACAGTGCATCCCATGCCCTTTTAGGCCACTTGATGTCACAATGAATCATTTGATTCTTGGCCTCCATGGTGTCATAATGGTTCCTTGTTTCTATTGGGCCCCATGCTGTCACAATTCATCCCTGGCCCTTTTACGCCCCCTGGTGCCAAATGGGATCCTGGGATTATTAGCCTCCATAGGGACACAATGTATCCTTGCTTCTCTTAACCCCTGTGGTGTCACAATGCATTCCATGCCCTTTTAGGCCACTTGATGTCACAATGAATCATTTGATTCTTGGCCTTCATGGTGTCATAATGGTTCCTTGCTTCTATAGGTCCCCATGCTGTCAGAGTTCATCCGTGGTCGTTTTGCGCCCCCTGGTGTCAAAAGGGATTCTTAGATTGTTAGCCTGCATTGGGTCACAATGGTTCCTTGCTTCTCTTAACCCCTGTGGTGTCGCAATGCATCCCATGCCCTTTTAGGCCACTTGATGTCACAATGAATCATTTGATTCTTGGCCTCCACGGTGGCATAATAGATCCTTGCTTCTATTGGTCCCTGTGCTGTAACAATCCATCCCTGGCCCTTTTTATACCCCCTGGTGCCACAAGGGATCATTAGATTGTTAGCCTGCATTGGGTCACAATGGTTCCTTGCTTCTCTTAACCTCTGTGGTTTCACAATGCATCCCATGCCCTTTTAGGCCACTTGATGTCACAATGAATCATTTGATTCTTGGCCTCCATGGTGGCGAAATTGTACCAGGTTTTAATTGGGCCCCATGCTTTCACAATACATCCCTGCCCCTTTTAGGCCCATTGGTGTCAAAAGGGATCATTAGATTGTTAGCCTGCATTGGGTCACAATGGTTCCTTGCTCCTCTTAACCTCTGTGCTGTCACAATGCATTCCAAGCGCTTTTAGGCCACTTGGTCTTACAATGAACCATTTGATTCTTGGCCTTAATGGTGTCATAATGGTTCCTTGCTTCTATAGGTCCCCATGGTGTCAGAGTTCATCCATGGTCGTTTTGCGCCCCCTGGTGTCAAAAGGGATTCTTAGATTGTTAGCCTGCATTGGGTCACAATGGTTCCTTGCTTCTCTTAACCCCTGTGCTGTCACAATGCATCCCATGCCCTTTTAGGCCACTTGATGTCACAATGAATCATTTGATTCTTGGCCTCCATGGTGGCATAATTGTACCAGGTTTTACTTGGGCCCCATGCTTTCACAATTCATCCCTGCCCCTTTTAGGCCCATTGGTGTCACAAGGGATCATTAGATTGTTAGCCTGCATTGGGTCACAGTGGATCCTTGCTTCTCTTAACCCCTGTGCTGTCACAATGCATCCCATGCCCTTTTAGGCCACTTGATGTCACAATGAATCATTTGATTCTTGGCCTCCACGGTGGCATAATAGATCCTTGCTTCTATTGGTCCCCGTGCTGTAACAATCCATCCCTGGCCCTTTTTATACGCCCTGGTGCCACAAGGGATCATTAGATTGTTAGCCTGCATTGGGTCACAATGGTTCCTTGCTTCTCTTAACCTCTGTAGTGTCACAATGCATTCCAAGCCCTTTTAGGCCACTTGATGTCACAATGAACCATTTGATTCTTGGCCTCCACGGTGTCATAATGGTTCCTTGCTTCTATAGGTCCCAATGTTGTCAGGGTTCATCCGTGGTCCTTTTGCGCCCCCTGGTGTCACAAGGGATTCTTAGATTGTTAGCCTGCATTGGGTCACAATGGTTCCTTGCTTCTCTTAACCCCTGTGGTGTCACAATGCATCCCATGCCCTTTTAGGCCACTTGATGTCACAATGAATCATTTGATTCTTGGCCTCCATGGTGGCATAATTGTACCAGGTTTTACTTGGGCCCCGTGCTTTCAAAATTCATCCCTGCCCCTTTTAGGACCATTGGTGTCACAAGGGATCATTAGATTGTTAGCCTGCATTGGGTCACAGTGGTTCCTTGGTCCTCTTAACCTCTGTGCTGTCAGAATGCATTCCATGCCCTTTTAGGCCACTTGGTCTTACAATGAACCATTTGATTCTTGGCCTCCATGGTGGCATAATAGATCCTTGATTCTATTGGTCCCCGTGTTGTAACAATTCTTCCCTGGCCCTTTTAGGCCCCCTGGTGTCACAAGGTATCATTAGATTGTTAGCCTGCATTGGGTCACAATGGTTCCTTGCTTCTCTTAACCTCTGTGGTGTCACAATGCATCCCATGCCCTTTTAGGCCACTTGATGTCACAATGAATCATTTGATTCTTGGCCTCCATGGTGTCATAATGGTTCCTTGTTTCTATTGGGCCCCATGCTGTCACAATTCATCCCTGGCCCTTTTACGCCCCCTGGTGTCAAATGGGATCCTGGGATTATTAGCCTCCATTGGGACACAATGGATCCTTGCTTCTCTTAACCCCTGTGGTGTCACAATGCATCCCATGCCCTTTTAGGCCGCTTTATGTCACAATGAATTATTTGATTCTTGGTCTCCATGGTGGCATAATTGTACCAGGTTTTACTTGGGCCCCATGCTTTCACAATTCATCCCTGCCCCTTTTAGGCCCATTGGTGTCACAAGGGATCATTAGATTGTTAGCCTGCATTGGGTCACAATGGTTCCTTGCTTCTCTTAACCTCTGTGGTGTCACAATGCATCCCATGCCCTTTTAGTCCACTTGATGTCACAATGAATCATTTGATTCTTGGCCTCCATGGTGTCATAGTGGTTCCTTGTTTCTATTGGGCCCCCTGCTGTCACAATTCATCCCTGGCCCTTTTACGCCCCCTGGTGTCAAATGGGATCCTGGGATTATTAGCCTCCATTGGGACACAATGGATGCATGGTTCTCTTAACCCCTGTGGTGTCACAATGCATCCCATGCCCTTTTAGGCCACTTGATGTCACAATGAATCATTTGATTCTTGGCCTCCATGGTGGCAGAATTGTACCAGGTTTTACTTGGGCCCCATGCTTTCACAATTCATCCCTGCCCCTTTTAGGCCCATTGGTGTCACAAGGGATCATTAGATTGTTAGCCTGCATTGGGTCACAATGGTTCCTTGCTTCTCTTAACCTCTGTGGTGTCACAATGCATTCCAAGCCCTTTTAGGCCACTTGATGTCATAATGAACCATTTGATTCTTGGCCTTCATGGTGTCATAATGGTTCCTTGTTTCTATAGGTCCCCATGCAGTCAGAGTTCATCCGTGGTCCTTTTACGCCCCCTGGTGTCAAAAGGGATTCTTAGATTGTTAGCCTGCATTGGGTCACAATGGATCCTTGCTTCTCTTAACCCCTGTGGTGTCACAATGCATCCCATGCCCTTTTAGGCCACTTGATGTCACAATGAATCATTTGATTCTTGGCCTCCACGGTGGCATAATAGATCCTTGCTTCTATTGGTCCCCATGCAGTAACAATCCATCCCTGGCCCTTTTTATACCCCCTGGTGCCAAAAGGGATCATTAGATTGTTAGCCTGCATTGGGTCACAATGGTTCCTTGCTTCTCTTAAGCTCTGTGCTGTCACAATGCATTCCAAGCCCTTTTAGGCCACTTGGTCTTACAATGAACCATTTGATTCTTGGCCTTCATGGTGTCATAATGGTTCCTTGCCTCTATAGGTCCCAATGCTGTCACAATTCATGCGTGGTCCTTTTGCGCCCCCTGGTGTCAAAAGGGATTCTTACCTTGTTAGCCTGCATTGGGTCACAATGGATCCTTGCTTCTCTTAACCCCTGTGCTGTCACAATGCATTCCATGCCCTTTCAGGCCACTTGATGTCACAATGAATTATTTGATTCTTGGCCTCCATGGTGGCATAATAGATCCTTGCTTCTATGGGTCCCCGTGCTGTAACTATTCATCCCTGGCCCTTTTAGGCCCATTGGTGCCACAAGGGATCATTAGATTGTTAGCCTGCATTGGGTCACAATGGTTCCTTGCTTCTCTTAACCCCTGTGGTGTCACAATGCATCCCATGCCCTTTTAGGGCACTTGATGTCACAATGAATCATTTGATTCTTGGCCTCCACGGTGGCATAATAGATCCTTGCTTCTATTGGTCCACGTGCTATAACAATCCATCCCTGGCCCTTTTTATAACCCCTGGTGCCACCAGGGATCATTAGATTGTTAGCATGCCTTGGGTCACAATGGTTCCTTGCTTCTCTTAACCTCTGTGGTGTCACAATGCATTCCAAGCCCTTTTAGGCCCCTTGATGTCACAATGAATCATTTGATTCTTGCCCTCCATGGTGTCATAATGGTTCCTTGTTTCTAATGGGCCCCATGCTGTCACAATTCATCCCTGGCCCTTTTACGCCCCCTGGTGTCAAATGGGATCCTGGGATTATTAGCCTCCATTGGGTCACAATGGATCCTTGCTTCTCTTAACCCCTGTGCTGTCACAATGCATCCCATGCCCTTTTAGGCCACTTGATGTCACAATGAATCATTTGATTCTTGGCCTCCACGATGGCATAATAGATCCTTGCTTCCATTGGTCCCCATGCTGTCACAATTCATCCCTGGCCCTTTTACGCCCCCTGGTGTCAAATGGGATCCTGGGATTATTAGCCTCCATTGGGTCACAATGGATCCTTGCTTCTCTTAACCCCTGTGGTGTCACAATGCATCCCATGCCCTTTTAGGCCACTTGATGTCACAATGAATCATTTGATTCTTGGCCTCCACGGTGGCATAATAGATCCTTGCTTCTATTGGTCCCCATGCTGTCAGAGTTAATCTGTGGTCCTTTTGCGCCCCCTGGTGTCAAAAGTGATTCTTAGATTGTTAGCCTGCAATGGGTCACAATGGTTCCTTGCTTCTCTTAACCCCTGTGCTGTCACAATGCATCCCATGCCCTTTTAGGCCACTTGATATCACAATGAATCATTTGATTCTTGGCCTCCATGGTGGCATAATGGTTCTTTGTTTCTATTGGGCCCCATGCTGTCACAATTCATCCCTGGCCCTTTTAGGCCCCCTGGTGTCAAATGGGATCCTGGGATTATTAGCCTCCATTGGGTCACAATGGATCCTTGCTTCTCTTAACCCCTGTGGTGTCACAATGCATCCCATGCCCTTTTAGGCCACTTGATGTCACAATGAATCATTTGATTCTTGGCCTCCACGGTGGCATAATAGATCCTTGCTTCTATTGGTCCCCGTGCTGTAACAATCCATCCCTGGCCCTTTTTATACCCCCTGGTGCCACAAGGGATCATTAGATTGTTAGCATGCCTTGTGTCACAATGTTTCCTTGCTTCTCTTAACCCCTGTGGTGTCACAATTCATTCCAAGCCCTTTTAGGCCACTTGATGTCACAATGAACCATTTGATTCTTGGCCTTCATGTTGTCATAATGGTTCCTTGCTTCTATAGGTCCCCATGCTGTCAGAGTTCATCCGTGGTCCATTTGCGCCCCCTGGTGTCAAAAGGGATTCTTAGATTGTTAGCCTGCATTGGGTCCCAATGGTTCCTTGCTTCTCTTAACCTCTGTGGTGTCACAATGCATCCCATGCCCTTTTAGGCCACTTGATATCACAAGGAATCATTTGATTCTTGGCCTCCATGGTGGCATAATTGTACCAGGTTTTACTTGGGCCCCATGCTTTCACAATTCATCCCTGCCCCTTTTAGGCCCATTGGTGTCACAAGGGATCATTAGATTGTTAGCCTGCATTGGGTCACAATGGTTCCTTGCTTCTCTTAACCCCTGTGCTGTCACAATGCATCCCATGCCCTTTTAGGCCACATGATGTCACAATGAATCATTTGATTCTTGGCCTCCACGGTGGCATAATAGATCCTTGCTTCTATTGGTCCCCATGTTGTCACAATCCATCCCTGGCCGTTATTATACCCCCTGGTGCCACAAGGGATCATTAGATTGTTAGCATGCATTGGGTCACAATGGTTCCTTGCTTCTCTTAAGCTCTGTGGTGTCACAATGCATTCCAAGCCCTTTTAGGCCACTTGGTCTTACAATGAATCATTTGATTCTTGGCCTCCATGGGGGCGTAATTGTACCAGGTTTTAATTGGGCCCCATGCTGTCACAATACATCCGTGCCACTTTTAGGCCCATTGGTGTCCAAAGGGATCATTAGATTGTTAGCCTCCTTTGGGTCACAATGGATCCTTGCTTCTCTTAACCCCTGTGCTGTCACAAT
This sequence comes from Cinclus cinclus, assembly GCF_963662255.1. Taxonomy (NCBI): domain Eukaryota; kingdom Metazoa; phylum Chordata; class Aves; order Passeriformes; family Cinclidae; genus Cinclus; species Cinclus cinclus. The sequence continues at coordinate 37,421,201 of NC_085052.1, forward strand.
GAATCCCATGCCCTTTTAGGCCACATGATGTCACAATGAATTATTTGATTCTTGGCCTCCATGGTGGCTTAATAAATCCTTAGTTCTATTGGTCCCTGTGCTGTAACAATTAATCCCTGGCACTTTTAGGCCCATTGGTGTCACAAGGGATCATTAGATTGTTAGCCTGCATTGGGTCACAATGGTTCCTTGCTTCTCTTAACCCCTGTGCTGTCACAATGCATCCCATGCCCTTTTAGGCCACTTGATGTCACAATGAATCATTTGATTCTTGGCCTCCACGATGGCATAATAGATCCTTGCTTCCATTGGTCCCCATGCTGTCACAATTCATCCCTGGCCCTTTTACGCCCCCTGGTGTCAAATGGGATCCTGGGATTATTAGCCTCCATTGGGTCACAATGGATCCTTGCTTCTCTTAACCCCTGTGGTGTCACAATGCATCCCATGCCCTTTTAGGCCACTTGATGTCACAATGAATCATTTGATTCTTGGCCTCCACGGTGGCATAATAGATCCTTGCTTCTATTGGTCCCCATGCTGTCAGAGTTAATCCGTGGTCCTTTTGCGCCCCCTGGTGTCAAAAGTGATTCTTAGATTGTTAGCCTGCATTGGGTCACAATGGTTCCTTGCTTCTCTTAACCCCTGTGCTGTCACAATGCATCCCATGCCCTTTTAGGCCACTTGATATCACAATGAATCATTTGATTCTTGGCCTCCATGGTGGCATAATGGTTCTTTGTTTCTATTGGGCCCCATGCTGTCACAATTCATCCCTGGCCCTTTTACGCCCCCTGGTGTCAAATGGGATCCTGGGATTATTAGCCTCCATTGGGTCACAATGGATCCTTGCTTCTCTTAACCCCTGTGCTGTCACAATGCATCCCATGCCCTTTTAGGCCACTTGATGTCACAATGAATCATTTGATTCTTGGCCTCCACGGTGGCATAATAGATCCTTGCTTCTATTGGTCCCCGTGCTGTAACAATCCATCTCTGGCCCTTTTTATACCCCCTGGTGCCACAAGGGATCATAAGATTGTTAGCATGCCTTGGGTCACAATGTTTCCTTCCTTCTCTTAACCCCTGTGGTGTCACAATGCATTCCAAGCCCTTTTAGGCCACTTGATGTCACAATGAACCATTTGATTCTTGGCCTTCATGTTGTCATAATGGTTCCTTGCTTCTATAGGTCCCCATGCTGTCAGAGTTCATCCGTGGTCCATTTGCGCCCCCTGGTGTCAAAAGGGATTCTTAGATTGTTAGCCTGCATTGGGTCCCAATGGTTCCTTGCTTCTCTTAACCCCTGTGCTGTCACAATGCATCCCATGCCCTTTTAGGCCACTTGATGTCACAAGGAATCATTTGATTCTTGGCCTCCATGGTGGCATAATTGTACCAGGTTTTACTTGGGCCCCATGCTTTCACAATTCATCCCTGCCCCTTTTAGGCCCATTGGTGTCACAAGGGATCATTAGATTGTTAGCCTGCATTGGGTCACAATGGTTCCTTGCTTCTCTTAACCTCTGTGGTGTCACAATGCATCCCATGCCCTTTTAGGCCACTTGATGCCACAATGAATCTTTTGATTCTTGGCCTCCATGGTGTCATAATGGTTCCTTGTTTCTATTGGGCCCCATGCTGTCACAATTCATCCCTGGCCCTTTTAGGCCCATTGGTGTCACAAGGGATCATTAGATTGTTAGCCTGCATTGGGTCACAATGGTTCCTTGCTTCTCTTAACCCCTGTGCTGTCACAATGCATCCCATGCCCTTTTAGGCCACATGATGTCACAATGAATCATTTGATTCTTGGCCTCCACGGTGGCATAATAGATCCTTGCTTCTATTGGTCCCCATGTTGTCACAATCCATCCCTGGCCGTTTTTATACCCCCTGGTGCCACAAGGGATCATTAGATTGTTAGCATGCATTGGGTCACAATGGTTCCTTGCTTCTCTTAAGCTCTGTGGTGTCACAATGCATTCCAAGCCCTTTTAGGCCACTTGATGTCACAATGAATCATTTGATTCTTGGCCTCCATGGGGGCGTAATTGTACCAGGTTTTAATTGGGCCCCATGCTGTCACAATACATCCGTGCCACTTTTAGGCCCATTGGTGTCCAAAGGGATCATTAGATTGTTAGCCTCCTTTGGGTCACAATGGATCCTTGCTTCTCTTAACCCCTGTGCTGTCACAATGAATCCCATGCCCTTTTAGGCCACATGATGTCACAATGAATTATTTGATTCTTGGCCTCCATGGTGGCATAATAAATCCTTAGTTCTATTGGTCCCTGTGCTGTAACAATTAATCCCTGGCACTTTTAGGCCCATTGGTGTCACAAGGGATCATTAGATTGTTAGCCTGCATTGGGTCACAATGGTTCCTTGCTTCTCTTAACCCCTGTGCTGTCACAATGCATCCCATGCCCTTTTAGGCCACTTGATGTCACAATGAATCATTTGATTCTTGGCCTCCACGATGGCATAATAGATCCTTGCTTCCATTGGTCCCCATGCTGTCACAATTCATCCCTGGCCCTTTTACGCCCCCTGGTGTCAAATGGGATCCTGGGATTATTAGCCTCCATTGGGTCACAATGGATCCTTGCTTCTCTTAACCCCTGTGGTGTCACAATGCATCCCATGCCCTTTTAGGCCACTTGATGTCACAATGAATCATTTGATTCTTGGCCTCCACGGTGGCATAATAGATCCTTGCTTCTATTGGTCCCCAAGCTGTCAGAGTTAATCCGTGGTCCTTTTGCGCCCCCTGGTGTCAAAAGTGATTCTTAGATTGTTAGCCTGCATTGGGTCACAATGGTTCCTTGCTTCTCTTAACCCCTGTGCTGTCACAATGCATCCCATGCCCTTTTAGGCCACTTGATATCACAATGAATCATTTGATTCTTGGCCTCCATGGTGGCATAATGGTTCTTTGTTTCTATTCGGCCCCATGCTGTCACAATTCATCCCTGGCCCTTTTAGGCCCCCTGGTGTCAAATGGGATCCTGGGATTATTAGCCTCCATTGGGTCACAATGGATCCTTGCTTCTCTTAACCCCTGTGCTGTCACAATGCATCCCATGCCCTTTTAGGCCACTTGATGTCACAATGAATCATTTGATTCTTGGCCTCCACGGTGGCATAATAGATCCTTGCTTCTATTGGTCCCCGTGCTGTAACAATCCATCCCTTGCCCTTTTTATACCCCCTGGTGCCACAAGGGATCATAAGATTGTTAGCATGCCTTGGGTCACAATGGTTCCTTGCTTCTCTTAACCTCTGTAGTGTCACAATGCATCCCATGCCCTTTTAGGCCACTTGATGTCACAATGAACCATTTGATTCTTGGCCTCCACGGTGTCATAATGGTTCCTTGCTTCTATAGGTCCCAATGTTGTCAGGGTTCATCCGTGGTCCTTTTGCGCCCCCTGGTGTCACAAGGGATTCTTAGATTGTTAGCCTGCATTGGGTCACAATGGTTCCTTGCTTCTCTTAACCCCTGTGGTGTCACAATGCATCCCATGCCCTTTTAGGCCACTTGATGTCACAATGAATCATTTGATTCTTGGCCTCCATGGTGGCATAATTGTACCAGGTTTTACTTGGGCCCCGTGCTTTCAAAATTCATCCCTGCCCCTTTTAGGACCATTGGTGTCACAAGGGATCATTAGATTGTTAGCCTGCATTGGGTCACAGTGGTTCCTTGGTCCTCTTAACCTCTGTGCTGTCACAATGCATTCCATGCCCTTTTAGGCCACTTGGTCTTACAATGAACCATTTGATTCTTGGCCTCCATGGTGGCATAATAGATCCTTGATTCTATTGGTCCCCGTGTTGTAACAATTCTTCCCTGGCCCTTTTAGGCCCCCTGGTGTCACAAGGTATCATTAGATTGTTAGCCTGCATTGGGTCACAATGGTTCCTTGCTTCTCTTAACCTCTGTGGTGTCACAATGCATCCCATGCCCTTTTAGGCCACTTGATGTCACAATGAATCATTTGATTCTTGGCCTCCATGGTGTCATAATGGTTCCTTGTTTCTATTGGGCCCCATGCTGTCACAATTCATCCCTGGCCCTTTTACGCCCCCTGGTGTCAAATGGGATCCTGGGATTATTAGCCTCCATTGGGACACAATGGATCCTTGCTTCTCTTAACCCCTGTGGTGTCACAATGCATCCCATGCCCTTTTAGGCCGCTTTATGTCACAATGAATTATTTGATTCTTGGCCTCCATGGTGGCATAATTGTACCAGGTTTTACTTGGGCCCCATGCTTTCACAATTCATCCCTGCCCCTTTTAGGCCCATTGGTGTCACAAGGGATCATTAGATTGTTAGCCTGCATTGGGTCACAATGGTTCCTTGCTTCTCTTAACCTCTGTGGTGTCACAATGCATCCCATGCCCTTTTAGTCCACTTGATGTCACAATGAATCATTTGATTCTTGGCCTCCATGGTGTCATAGTGGTTCCTTGTTTCTATTGGGCCCCCTGCTGTCACAATTCATCCCTGGCCCTTTTACGCCCCCTGGTGTCAAATGGGATCCTGGGATTATTAGCCTCCATTGGGACACAATGGATGCATGGTTCTCTTAACCCCTGTGGTGTCACAATGCATCCCATGCCCTTTTAGGCCACTTGATGTCACAATGAATCATTTGATTCTTGGCCTCCATGGTGGCAGAATTGTACCAGGTTTTACTTGGGCCCCATGCTTTCACAATTCATCCCTGCCCCTTTTAGGCCCATTGGTGTCACAAGGGATCATTAGATTGTTAGCCTGCATTGGGTCACAATGGTTCCTTGCTTCTCTTAACCTCTGTGGTGTCACAATGCATTCCAAGCCCTTTTAGGCCACTTGATGTCATAATGAACCATTTGATTCTTGGCCTTCATGGTGTCATAATGGTTCCTTGTTTCTATAGGTCCCCATGCAGTCAGAGTTCATCCGTGGTCCTTTTACGCCCCCTGGTGTCAAAAGGGATTCTTAGATTGTTAGCCTGCATTGGGTCACAATGGATCCTTGCTTCTCTTAAACCCTGTGGTGTCACAATGCATCCCATGCCCTTTTAGGCCACTTGATGTCACAATGAATCATTTGATTCTTGGCCTCCACGGTGGCATAATAGATCCTTGCTTCTATTGGTCCCCATGCAGTAACAATCCATCCCTGGCCCTTTTTATACCCCCTGGTGCCAAAAGGGATCATTAGATTGTTAGCCTGCATTGGGTCACAATGGTTCCTTGCTTCTCTTAACCTCTGTGCTGTCACAATGCATTCCAAGCCCTTTTAGGCCACTTGGTCTTACAATGAACCATTTGATTCTTGGCCTTCATGGTGTCATAATGGTTCCTTGCCTCTATAGGTCCCAATGCTGTCACAATTCATGCGTGGTCCTTTTGCGCCCCCTGGTGTCAAAAGGGATTCTTACCTTGTTAGCCTGCATTGGGTCACAATGGATCCTTGCTTCTCTTAACCCCTGTGCTGTCACAATGCATTCCATGCCCTTTCAGGCCACTTGATGTCACAATGAATTATTTGATTCTTGGCCTCCATGGTGGCATAATAGATCCTTGCTTCTATGGGTCCCCGTGCTGTAACTATTCATCCCTGGCCCTTTTAGGCCCATTGGTGCCACAAGGGATCATTAGATTGTTAGCCTGCATTGGGTCACAATGGTTCCTTGCTTCTCTTAACCCCTGTGGTGTCACAATGCATCCCATGCCCTTTTAGGCCACTTGATGTCACAATGAATCATTTGATTCTTGGCCTCCACGGTGGCATAATAGATCCTTGCTTCTATTGGTCCACGTGCTATAACAATCCATCCCTGGCCCTTTTTATAACCCCTGGTGCCACCAGGGATCATTAGATTGTTAGCATGCCTTGGGTCACAATGGTTCCTTGCTTCTCTTAACCTCTGTGGTGTCACAATGCATTCCAAGCCCTTTTAGGCCCCTTGATGTCACAATGAATCATTTGATTCTTGCCCTCCATGGTGTCATAATGGTTCCTTGTTTCTAATGGGCCCCATGCTGTCACAATTCATCCCTGGCCCTTTTACGCCCCCTGGTGTCAAATGGGATCCTGGGATTATTAGCCTCCATTGGGTCACAATGGTTCCTTGCTTCTCTTAACCCCTGTGCTGTCACAATGCATCCCATGCCCTTTTAGGCCACTTGATGTCACAATGAATCATTTGATTCTTGGCCTCCACGATGGCATAATAGATCCTTGCTTCCATTGGTCCCCATGCTGTCACAATTCATCCCTGGCCCTTTTACGCCCCCTGGTGTCAAATGGGATCCTGGGATTATTAGCCTCCATTGGGTCACAATGGATCCTTGCTTCTCTTAACCCCTGTGGTGTCACAATGCATCCCATGCCCTTTTAGGCCACTTGATGTCACAATGAATCATTTGATTCTTGGCCTCCACGGTGGCATAATAGATCCTTGCTTCTATTGGTCCCCATGCTGTCAGAGTTAATCTGTGGTCCTTTTGCGCCCCCTGGTGTCAAAAGTGATTCTTAGATTGTTAGCCTGCAATGGGTCACAATGGTTCCTTGCTTCTCTTAACCCCTGTGCTGTCACAATGCATCCCATGCCCTTTTAGGCCACTTGATATCACAATGAATCATTTGATTCTTGGCCTCCATGGTGGCATAATGGTTCTTTGTTTCTATTGGGCCCCATGCTGTCACAATTCATCCCTGGCCCTTTTAGGCCCCCTGGTGTCAAATGGGATCCTGGGATTATTAGCCTCCATTGGGTCACAATGGATCCTTGCTTCTCTTAACCCCTGTGGTGTCACAATGCATCCCATGCCCTTTTAGGCCACTTGATGTCACAATGAATCATTTGATTCTTGGCCTCCACGGTGGCATAATAGATCCTTGCTTCTATTGGTCCCCGTGCTGTAACAATCCATCCCTGGCCCTTTTTATACCCCCTGGTGCCACAAGGGATCATTAGATTGTTAGCATGCCTTGTGTCACAATGTTTCCTTGCTTCTCTTAACCCCTGTGGTGTCACAATTCATTCCAAGCCCTTTTAGGCCACTTGATGTCACAATGAACCATTTGATTCTTGGCCTTCATGTTGTCATAATGGTTCCTTGCTTCTATAGGTCCCCATGCTGTCAGAGTTCATCCGTGGTCCATTTGCGCCCCCTGGTGTCAAAAGGGATTCTTAGATTGTTAGCCTGCATTGGGTCCCAATGGTTCCTTGCTTCTCTTAACCTCTGTGGTGTCACAATGCATCCCATGCCCTTTTAGGCCACTTGATGTCACAAGGAATCATTTGATTCTTGGCCTCCATGGTGGCATAATTGTACCAGGTTTTACTTGGGCCCCATGCTTTCACAATTCATCCCTGCCCCTTTTAGGCCCATTGGTGTCACAAGGGATCATTAGATTGTTAGCCTGCATTGGGTCACAATGGTTCCTTGCTTCTCTTAACCCCTGTGCTGTCACAATGCATCCCATGCCCTTTTAGGCCACATGATGTCACAATGAATCATTTGATTCTTGGCCTCCACGGTGGCATAATAGATCCTTGCTTCTATTGGTCCCCATGTTGTCACAATCCATCCCTGGCCGTTATTATACCCCCTGGTGCCACAAGGGATCATTAGATTGTTAGCATGCATTGGGTCACAATGGTTCCTTGCTTCTCTTAAGCTCTGTGGTGTCACAATGCATTCCAAGCCCTTTTAGGCCACTTGGTCTTACAATGAATCATTTGATTCTTGGCCTCCATGGGGGCGTAATTGTACCAGGTTTTAATTGGGCCCCATGCTGTCACAATACATCCGTGCCACTTTTAGGCCCATTGGTGTCCAAAGGGATCATTAGATTGTTAGCCTCCTTTGGGTCACAATGGATCCTTGCTTCTCTTAACCCCTGTGCTGTCACAATGAATCCCATGCCCTTTTAGGCCACATGATGTCACAATGAATTATTTGATTCTTGGCCTCCATGGTGGCTTAATAAATCCTTAGTTCTATTGGTCCCTGTGCTGTAACAATTAATCCCTGGCACTTTTAGGCCCATTGGTGTCACAAGGGATCATTAGATTGTTAGCCTGCATTGGGTCACAATGGTTCCTTGCTTCTCTTAACCCCTGTGCTGTCACAATGCATCCCATGCCCTTTTAGGCCACTTGATGTCACAATGAATCATTTGATTCTTGGCCTCCACGATGGCATAATAGATCCTTGCTTCCATTGGTCCCCATGCTGTCACAATTCATCCCTGGCCCTTTTACGCCCCCTGGTGTCAAATGGGATCCTGGGATTATTAGCCTCCATTGGGTCACAATGGATCCTTGCTTCTCTTAACCCCTGTGGTGTCACAATGCATCCCATGCCCTTTTAGGCCACTTGATGTCACAATGAATCATTTGATTCTTGGCCTCCACGGTGGCATAATAGATCCTTGCTTCTATTGGTCCCCATGCTGTCAGAGTTAATCCGTGGTCCTTTTGCGCCCCCTGGTGTCAAAAGTGATTCTTAGATTGTTAGCCTGCATTGGGTCACAATGGTTCCTTGCTTCTCTTAACCCCTGTGCTGTCACAATGCATCCCATGCCCTTTTAGGCCACTTGATATCACAATGAATCATTTGATTCTTGGCCTCCATGGTGGCATAATGGTTCTTTGTTTCTATTGGGCCCCATGCTGTCACAATTCATCCCTGGCCCTTTTACGCCCCCTGGTGTCAAATGGGATCCTGGGATTATTAGCCTCCATTGGGTCACAATGGATCCTTGCTTCTCTTAACCCCTGTGCTGTCACAATGCATCCCATGCCCTTTTAGGCCACTTGATGTCACAATGAATCATTTGATTCTTGGCCTCCACGGTGGCATAATAGATCCTTGCTTCTATTGGTCCCCGTGCTGTAACAATCCATCTCTGGCCCTTTTTATACCCCCTGGTGCCACAAGGGATCATAAGATTGTTAGCATGCCTTGGGTCACAATGTTTCCTTCCTTCTCTTAACCCCTGTGGTGTCACAATGCATTCCAAGCCCTTTTAGGCCACTTGATGTCACAATGAACCATTTGATTCTTGGCCTTCATGTTGTCATAATGGTTCCTTGCTTCTATAGGTCCCCATGCTGTCAGAGTTCATCCGTGGTCCATTTGCGCCCCCTGGTGTCAAAAGGGATTCTTAGATTGTTAGCCTGCATTGGGTCCCAATGGTTCCTTGCTTCTCTTAACCCCTGTGGTGTCACAATGCATCCCATGCCCTTTTAGGCCACTTGATGTCACAAGGAATCATTTGATTCTTGGCCTCCATGGTGGCATAATTGTACCAGGTTTTACTTGGGCCCCATGCTTTCACAATTCATCCCTGCCCCTTTTAGGCCCATTGGTGTCACAAGGGATCATTAGATTGTTAGCCTGCATTGGGTCACAATGGTTCCTTGCTTCTCTTAACCTCTGTGGTGTCACAATGCATCCCATGCCCTTTTAGGCCACTTGATGCCACAATGAATCTTTTGATTCTTGGCCTCCATGGTGTCATAATGGTTCCTTGTTTCTATTGGGCCCCATGCTGTCACAATTCATCCCTGGCCCTTTTAGGCCCATTGGTGTCACAAGGGATCATTAGATTGTTAGCCTGCATTGGGTCACAATGGTTCCTTGCTTCTCTTAACCCCTGTGCTGTCACAATGCATCCCATGCCCTTTTAGGCCACATGATGTCACAATGAATTATTTGATTCTTGGCCTCCATGGTGGCATAATAAATCCTTAGTTCTATTGGTCCCTGTGCTGTAACAATTAATCCCTGGCACTTTTAGGCCCATTGGTGTCACAAGGGATCATTAGATTGTTAGCCTGCATTGGGTCACAATGGTTCCTTGCTTCTCTTAACCCCTGTGCTGTCACAATGCATCCCATGCCCTTTTAGGCCACTTGATGTCACAATGAATCATTTGATTCTTGGCCTCCACGATGGCATAATAGATCCTTGCTGCCATTGGTCCCCATGCTGTCACAATTCATCCCTGGCCCTTTTACGCCCCCTGGTGTCAAATGGTATCCTGGGATTATTAGCCTCCATTGGGTCACAATGGATCCTTGCTTCTCTTAACCCCTGTGGTGTCACAATGCATCCCATGCCCTTTTAGGCCACTTGATGTCACAATGAATCATTTGATTCTTGGCCTCCACGGTGGCATAATAGATCCTTGCTTCTATTGGTCCCCAGGCTGTCAGAGTTAATCCGTGGTCCTTTTGCGCCCCCTGGTGTCAAAAGTGATTCTTAGATTGTTAGCCTGCATTGGGTCACAATGGTTCCTTGCTTCTCTTAACCCCTGTGCTGTCACAATGCATCCCATGCCCTTTTAGGCCACTTGATATCACAATGAATCATTTGATTCTTGGCCTCCATGGTGGCATAATGGTTCTTTGTTTCTATTGGGCCCCATGCTGTCACAATTCATCCCTGGCCCTTTTAGGCCCCCTGATGTCAAATGGGATCCTGGGATTATTAGCCTCCATTGGGTCACAATGGATCCTTGCTTCTCTTAACCCCTGTGCTGTCACAATGCATCCCATGCCCTTTTAGGCCACTTGATGTCACAAGGAATCATTTGATTCTTGGCCTCCATGGCGGCATAATTGTACCAGGTTTTACTTGGGCCCCATGCTTTCACAATTCATCCCTGCCCCTTTTAGGCCCATTGGTGTCACAAGGGATCATTAGATTGTTAGCCTGCATTGGGTCACAATGGTTCCTTGCTTCTCTTAACCTCTGTGGTGTCACAATGCATCCCATGCCCTTTTAGGCCACTTGATGCCACAAGGAATCTTTTGATTCTTGGCCTCCATGGTGTCATAATGGTTCCTTGTTTCTATTGGGCCCCATGCTGGCACAATTCATCCCTGGCCCTTTTAGGCCCATTGGTGTCACAAGGGATCATTAGATTGTTAGCCTCCATTGGGTCACAATGGTTCCTTGCTTCTCTTAACCCCTGTGCTGTCACAATGCATCCCATGCCCTTTTAGGCCACATGATGTCACAATGAATCATTTGATTCTTGGCCTCCACGGTGGCATAATAGATCCTTGCTTCTATTGGTCCCCGTGCTGTAACAATCCATCCCTGCCCGTTTTTATACCCCCTGGTGCCACAAGGGATCATTAGATTGTTAGCCTGCATTGGGTCACAATGGTTCCTTGCTTCTCTTAAGCTCTGTGGTGTCACAATGCATCCCATGCCCTTTTAGGCCACTTGATGTCACAATGAATCATTTGATTCTTGGCCTCCACGGTGGCATAATAGATCCTTGCTTCTATTGGTCCCCGTGCTGTAACAATCCATCCCTGGACCTTTTTATACCCCCTGGTGCCAAAAGGGATCATTAGATTGTTAGCCTGCATTGGGTCACAATGGTTCCTTGCTTCTCTTAACCTCTGTGGTGTCACAATGCATTCCAAGCCCTTTTAGGCCACTAGATGTCACAATGAACCATTTGATTCTTGGCCTTCATGGTGTCATAATGGTTCCTTGCTTCTATATGTCCCCATGCTGTCAAGGTGCATCCGTGGTCCTTTTGCGCCCCCTGGTGTCAAAAGGGATTCTTAGATTGTTAGCCTGCATTGGGTCACAATGGTTCCTTGCTTCTCTTAACCCCTGTGCTGTCACAATGCATCCCATGCCCTTTTAGGCCACTTGATGTCACAATGAATCAATTGATTCTTGGCCTCCATGGTGGCGTAATTGTACCAGGTTTTACTTGGGCCCCATGCTTTCACAATACATCCCTGCCCCTTTTAGGCCCATTGGTGTCAAAAAGGATCATTACATTGTTAGCCTGCATTGGGTCACAATGGTTCCTTGCTTCTCTTAACCCCTGTGCTGTCACAATGCATCCCATGCCCTTTTAGGCCACTTGATGTCACAATGAATCATTTGAGTCTTGGCCTCCATGGTGTCATAATGGTTCCTTGTTTCTATTGGGCCCCATGCTGTCACAATTCATCCCTGGCCATTTTACTCCCCCTGGTGTCAAATGGGATCCTGGGATTATTAGCCTCCATTGGGTCACAATGGTTCCTTGCTTCTCTTAACCCCTGTGCTGTCACAATGCATCCCATGCCCTTTTAGGCCACATGATGTCACAATGAATCATTTGATTCTTGGCCTCCACGGTGGCATAATAGATCCTTGCTTCTATTGGTCCCCGTGCTGTAACAATCCATCCCTGCCCGTTTTTATACCCCCTGGTGCCACAAGGGATCATTAGATTGTTAGCATGCATTGGGTCACAATGGTTCCTTGCTTCTCTTAAGCTCTGTGGTGTCACAATGCATTCCAAGCCCTTTTAGGCCACTTGATGTCACAATGAATCATTTGATTCTTGGCCTCCATGGGGGCGTAATTGTACCAGGTTTTAATTGGGCCCCATGCTGTCACAATACATCCGTGCCACTTTTAGGCCCATTGGTGTCCAAAGGGATCATTAGATTGTTAGCCTCCTTTGGGTCACAATGGATCCTTGCTTCTCTTAACCCCTGTGCTGTCACAATGCATCCCATGCCCTTTTAGGCCACATGATGTCACAATGAATTATTTGATTCTTGGCCTCCATGGTGGCATAATAAATCCTTAGTTCTATTGGTCCCTGTGCTGTAACAATTAATCCCTGGCACTTTTAGGCCCATTGGTGTCACAAGGGATCATTAGATTGTTAGCCTGCATTGGGTCACAATGGTTCCTTGCTTCTCTTAACCTCTGTGGTGTCACAATGCATTCCAAGCCCTTTTAGGCCACTAGATGTCACAATGAACAATTTGATTCTTGGCCTTCATGGTGTCATAATGGTTCCTTGCTTCTATACGTCCCCACGCTGTCAAGGTTCATCCGTGGTCCTTTTGCGCCCCCTGGTGTCAAATGGGATTCTTAGATTGTTAGCCTGCATTGGGTCACAATCGATCCTTGCTTCTCTTAACCCCTGTGCTGTCACAATGCATCCCATGCCCTTTTAGGCCACTTGATGTCACAATGAATCATTTGATTCTTGGCCTCCATGGTGGCGTAATTGTACCAGGTTTTACTTGGGCCCCATGCTTTCACAATACATCCCTGCCCCTTTTAGGCCCATTGGTGTCACAAGGGATCATTAGATTGTTAGTCTCCATTGGGTCACAATGGATCCTTGCTTCTCTTAACCTCTGTGGTGTCACAATGCATCCCATGCCCTTTTAGGCCACATGATGTCACAATGAATCATTTGATTCTTGGCCTCCATGCTTGCATAATAGATCCTTGCTTCTATTGGTCCCCGTGCTGTAACAATCCATCCCTGGCCCTTTTTATGCCCCCTGGAGCCACAAGGGATAATTAGATTGTTAGACTGCATTGGGTCACAATGGTTCCTTGCTTCTCTTAACCTCTGTGGTGTCACAATGCATTCCAAGCCCTTTTAGGCCACTTCGTCTTACAATGAACCATTTGATTCTTGGCCTCCATGGTGGCATAATTATACCAGGTTTTACTTGGGCCCGATGCTTTCACAATTCATCCCTGCCCCTTTTAGGCCCATTGGTGTCACAAGGGATCATTAGATTGTTAGCCTGCATTGGGTCACAATGGTTCCTTGCTTCTCTTAACCTCTGTGGTGTCACAATGCATCCCATGCCCTTTTAGGCCACTTGGTCTTACAATGAACCATTTGATTCTTGGCCTCCATGGTGGCATAATAGATCCTTGATTCTATAGGACCCCATGCTGTCAGAGTTCATCTGTGGTCCTTTTACGCCCCCTGGTGTCAAGTGGGATTATTAGATTGTTAGCCTGCATTGGGTCACAATGGATCCTTGCTTCTCTTAACCCCTGTGGTGTCACAATGCATCCCATGCCCTTTTAGGCCAATTGATGTCACAATGAATCATTTGATTCTTGGCCTCCATGGTGTCATAATGGTTCCTTGTTTCTATTGGGCCCCATGCTGTCACAATACATCCCTGGGCCTTTTACGCCCCCTGGTGTCAAATGGGATTCTGGGATTATTAGCCTGCATTGGGTCACAATGGTTCCTTGCTTCTCTTAACCCCTGTGCTGTCACAATGCATCCCATGCCCTTTTAGGCCACTTGATGTCACAATGAACCATTTGATTCTTGGCCTCCACGGTGGCATAATAGATCCTTGCTTCTATTGGTCCCCGTGCTGTAACAATCCATCCCTGGCCCTTTTTATACCCCCTGGTGCCACAAAGGAACATTAGATTGTTAGCCTGCATTGGGTCACAATGGTTCCTTGCTTCTCTTAACCTCTGTGGTGTCACAATGCATTCCAAGCCCTTTTAGGCCACTAGATGTCACAATGAACCATTTGTTTCTTGGCCTTCATGGTGTCATAATGGTTCCTTGCTTCTATACGTCCCCACGCTGTCAAGGTTCATCCGTGGTCCTTTTGCGCCCCCTGGTGTCAAAAGGGATTCTTAGATTGTTAGCCTGCATTGGGTCACAATGGTTCCTTGCTTCTCTTAACCCCTGTGGTGTCACAATGCATCCCATGCCCTTTTTGGCCACTTGATGTCACAATGAATCATTTGATTCTTGGCCTCCATGGTGGCATAATTGTACGAGGTTTTACTTGTGCTCCATGCTTTCACAATTCATCCCTGCCCCTTTTAGGCCCATTGGTGTCACAAGGGATCATTAGATTGTTAGCCTGCATTGGGTCACAATGGTTCCTTGCTTCTCTTAACCTCTGTGGTGTCACAATGCATTCCAAGCCCTTTTAGGCCACTAGATGTCACAATGAACAATTTGATTCTTGGCCTTCATGGTGTCATAATGGTTCCTTGCTTCTATACGTCCCCACGCTGTCAAGGTTCATCCGTGGTCCTTTTGCGCCCCCTGGTGTCAAATGGGATTCTTAGATTGTTAGCCTGCATTGGGTCACAATGGATCCTTGCTTCTCTTAACCCCTGTGCTGTCACAATGCATCCCATGCCCTTTTAGGCCACTTGATGTCACAATGAATCATTTGATTCTTGGCCTCCATGGTGGCGTAATTGTACCAGGTTTTACTTGGGCCCCATGCTTTCACAATACATCCCTGCCCCTTTTAGGCCCATTGGTGTCACAAGGGATCATTAGATTGTTAGTCTCCATTGGGTCACAATGGATCCTTGCTTCTCTTAACCTCTGTGGTGTCACAATGCATCCCATGCCCTTTTAGGCCACATGATGTCACAATGAATCATTTGATTCTTGGCCTCCATGCTTGCATAATAGATCCTTGCTTCTATTGGTCCCCGTGCTGTAACAATCCATCCCTGGCCCTTTTTATGCCCCCTGGAGCCACAAGGGATAATTAGATTGTTAGACTGCATTGGGTCACAATGGTTCCTTGCTTCTCTTAACCTCTGTGGTGTCACAATGCATTCCAAGCCCTTTTAGGCCACTTCGTCTTACAATGAACCATTTGATTCTTGGCCTCCATGGTGGCAGAATTGTACCAGGTTTTACTTGGGCCCCATGCTTTCACAATTCATCCCTGCCCCTTTTAGGCCCATTGGTGTCACAAGGGATCATTAGATTGTTAGCCTGCATTGGGTCACAATGGTTCCTTGCTTCTCTTAACCTCTGTGGTGTCACAATGCATCCCATGCCCTTTTAGGCCACTTGGTCTTACAATGAACCATTTGATTCTTGGCCTCCATGGTGTCATAATGGTTCCTTGCTTCTATAGGACCCCATGCTGTCAGAGTTCATCTGTGGTCCTTTTGCGCCCCCTGGTGTCAAGTGGGATTCTTATATTGTTAGCCTGCATTGGGTCACAATGGATCCTTGCTTCTCTTAACCCCTGTGGTGTCACAATGCATCCCATGCCCTTTTATGCCACTTGATGTCACAATGAATCATTTGATTCTTGGCCTCCATGGTGGCATAATTGTACCAGGTTTTACTTGGGCCCCATGCTTTCACAATTCATCCCTGCCCCTTTTAGGCCCATTGGTGTCACAAGGGATCATTAGATTGTTAGCCTGCATTGGGTCACAATGGTTCCTTGCTTCTCTTAACCCCTGTGGTGCCACAATGCATCCCATGCCCTTTTAGGCCACTTGATGTCACAATGAATCATTTGATTCTTGGCCTCCATGGTGTCATAATGGTTCCTTGTTTCTATTGGGCCCCATGCTGTCACAATTCATCCCTGGCCCTTTTACGCCCCCTGGTGTCAAATGGGATCCTGGGATTATTAGCCTCCATTGGGTCACAATGGTTCCTTGCTTCTCTTAACCCCTGTGCTGTCACAATGCATCCCATGCCCTTTTAGGCCACTTGATGTCACAATGAATCATTTGATTCTTGGCCTCCACGGTGGCATAATAGATCCTTGCTTCGATTGGTCCCCGTGCTGTAACAATCCATCCCTGGCCCTTTTTATACCCCCTGGTGCCACAAAGGATCATTAGATTGTTAGCCTGCATTGGGTCACAATGGTCCCTTGCTTCTCTTAACCTCTGTGGTGTCACAATGCATTCCAAGCCCTTTTAGGCCACTAGATGTCACAATGAACCATTTGATTCTTGGCCTTCATGGTGTCATAATGGTTCCTTGCTTCTATTGGTCCCCATGCTGTCAAGGTGCATCCGTGGTCCTTTTGCGCCCCCTGGTGTCAAAAGGGATTCTTAGATTGTTAGCCTGCATTGGGTCACAATGGTTCCTTGCTTCTCTTAACCCCTGTGGTGTCACAATGCATCCCATGCCCTTTTAGGCCACTTGATGTCACAATGAATCATTTGATTGTTGGCCTCCATGGCGGCATAATTGTACCAGGTTTTACTTGGGCCCCATGCTTTCACAATCCATCCCTGCCCCTTTTAGGCCCATTGGTGTCACAAGGGATCATTAGATTGTTAGCCTGCATTGGGTCACAATGGTTCCTTGCTTCTCTTAACCTCTGT
The DNA here is from genome assembly GCF_963662255.1 of Cinclus cinclus. NCBI lineage: Eukaryota > Metazoa > Chordata > Aves > Passeriformes > Cinclidae > Cinclus > Cinclus cinclus. Next base: position 37,438,145 of record NC_085052.1, read on the forward strand.
TGTGTCACAATGCATTCCAAGCCCTTTTAGGCCACTAGATGTCACAATGAACCATTTGATTCTTGGCCTTCATGGTGTCATAATGGTTCCTTGGTTCTATACGTCCCCACGCCGTCAAGGTTCATCCGTCGTCCTTTTGCGCCCCCTGGTGTCAAAAGGGATCATTAGATTGTTAGCATGCATTGGGTCACAATGGTTCCTTGCTTCTCTTAACCCCTGTGCTGTCACAATGCATCCCATGCCCTTTTAGGCCACTTGATGTCACAATGAATCAATTGATTCTTGGCCTCCATGGTGGCATAATTGTACCAGGTTTTACTTGGGCCCCATGCTTTCACAATTCATCCCTGCCCCTTTTAGGCCCATTGGTGTCACAAGGGATCATTAGATTGTTAGCCTGCTTTGGGTCACAATGGTTCCTTGCTTCTCTTAACCCCTGTGCTGTCACAATGCATCCCATGCACTTTTAGGCCACTTGATGTCACAATGAATCATTTGATTCTTGGCCTCCATGGTGTCATAATGGTTCCTTGTTTCTATTGGGCCCCATGCTGTCACAATTCATCCCTGGCCCTTTTACGCCCCCTGGTGTCAAATGGGATCCTGGGATTATTAGCCTCCATTGGGTCACAATGGATCCTTGCTTCTCTTAACCCCTGTGCTGTCACAATGCATCCCATGCCCTTTTAGGCCACTTGATGTCACAATGAATCATTTGATTCTTGGCCTCCACGGTGGCATAATAGATCCTTGCTTCTATTGGTCCCCGTGCTGTAACAATCCATCCCTGGCCCTTTTTATACCCCCTGGTTCCACAAAGGATCATTAGATTGTTAGCCTGCATTGGGTCACAATGGTTCCTTGCTGCTCTTAACCCCTGTGGTGTCACAATGCATCCCATGCCCTTTTTGGCCACTTGATGTCACAATGAATCATTTGATTCTTGGCCTCCATGGTGGCATAATTGTACCAGGTTTTACTTGGGCCCCATGCTTTCACAATTCATCCCTGCCCCTTTTAGGCCCATTGGTGTCACAAGGTATCATTAGATTGTTAGCCTGCATTGGGTCAAAATGGTTCCTTGCTTCTCTTAACCTCTGTGGTGTCACAATGCATCCCATGCCCTTTTAGGCCACTAGATGTCACAATGAACAATTTGATTCTTGGCCTTCATGGTGTCATAATGGTTCCTTGCTTCTATACGTCCCCACGCTGTCAAGGTTCATCCGTGGTCCTTTTGCGCCCCCTGGTGTCAAATGGGATTCTTAGATTGTTAGCCTGCATTGGGTCTCAATGGATCCTTGCTTCTCTTAACCCCTGTGCTGTCACAATGCATCCCATGCCCTTTTAGGCCACATGATGTCACAATGAATCATTTGATTCTTGGCCTCCATGCTGGCATAATAGGTCCTTGCTTCTATTGGTCCCCGTGCTGTAACAATCCATCCCTGGACCTTTTTATACCCCCTGGAGCCACAAGGGATAATTAGATTGTTAGACTGCATTGGGTCACAATGGTTCCTTGCTTCTCTTAACCTCTGTGGTGTCACAATGCATTCCAAGCCCTTTTAGGCCACTTCGTCTTACAATGAACCATTTGATTCTTGGCCTCCATGGTGGCATAATTATACCAGGTTTTACTTGGGCCCCATGCTTTCACAATTCATCCCTGCCCCTTTTAGGCTCATTGGTGTCACAAGGGATCATTAGATTGTTAGCCTGCATTGGGTCACAATGGTTCCTTGCTTCTCTTAAGCTCTGTGGTGTCACAATGCATCCCATGCCCTTTTAGGCCACTTGGTCTTACAATGAACCATTTGATTCTTGGCCTCCATGGTGTCATAATGGTTCCTTGCTTCTATAGGACCCCATGCTGTCAGAGTTCATCTGTGGTCCTTTTGCGCCCCCTGGTGTCAAGTGGGATTCTTAGATTGTTAGCCTGCATTGGGTCACAATGGATCCTTGCTTCTCTTAACCCCTGTGCTGTCACAATGCATCCCATGCCCTTTTATGCCACTTGATGTCACAATGAATCATTTGATTCTTGGCCTCCATGGTGGCATAATTGTACCAGGTTTTACTTGGGCCCCATGCTTTCACAATTCATCCCTGCCCCTTTTAGGCCCATTGGTGTCACAAGGGATCATTAGATTGTTAGCCTGCATTGGGTCACAATGGTTCCTTGCTTCTCTTAACCTCTGTGGTGCCACAATGCATCCCATGCCCTTTTAGGCCACTTGATGTCACAATGAATCATTTGATTCTTGGCCTCCATGGTGTCATAATGGTTCCTTGTTTCTATTGGGCCCCATGCTGTCACCATTCATCCCTGGCCCTTTTACGCCCCCTGGTGTCAAATGGGATCCTGGGATTATTAGCCTCCATTTGGTCACAATGGTTCCTTGCTTCTCTTAACCCCTGTGCTGTCACAATGCATCCCATGCCCTTTTAGGCCACTTGATGTCACAATGAATCATTTGATTCTTGGCCTCCACGGTAGCATAATAGATCCTTGCTTCTATTGGTCCCCGTGCTGTAACAATCCATCCCTGGCCCTTTTTATAGACCCTGGTGCCAAAAGGGATCATTAGATTGTTAGCCTGCATTGGGTCACAATGGTTCCTTGCTTCTCTTAAGCTCTGTGGTGTCACAATGCATCCCATGCCCTTTTAGGCCACTTGGTCTTACAATGAACCATTTGATTCTTGGCCTCCATGGTGTCATAATGGTTCCTTGCTTCTATAGGACCCCATGCTGTCAGAGTTCATCTGTGGTCCTTTTGCGCCCCCTGCTGTCCAGTGGGATTCTTAGATTGTTAGCCTGCATTGGGTCACAATGGATCCTTGCTTCTCTTAACCCCTGTGCTGTCACAATGCATCCCATGCCCTTTTATGCCACTTGATGTCACAATGAATCATTTGATTCTTGGCCTCCATGGTGGCATAATTGTACCAGGTTTTACTTGGGCCCCATGCTTTCACAATTCATCCCTGCCCCTTTTAGGCCCATTGGTGTCACAAGGGATCATTAGATTGTTAGCCTGCATTGGGTCACAATGGTTCCTTGCTTCTCTTAACCTCTGTGGTGCCACAATGCATCCCATGCCCTTTTAGGCCACTTGATGTCACAATGAATCATTTGATTCTTGGCCTCCATGGTGTCATAATGGTTCCTTGTTTCTATTGGGCCCCATGCTGTCACAATTCATCCCTGGCCCTTTTACGCCCCCTGGTGTCAAATGGGATCCTGGGATTATTAGCCTGCATTGGGTCACAATGGTTCCTTGCTTCTCTTAACCCCTGTGCTGTCACAATGCATCCCATGCCCTTTTAGGCCACTTGATGTCACAATGAATCATTTGATTCTTGGCCTCCACGGTGGCATAATAGATCCTTGCTTCTATTGGTCCCCGTGCTGTAACAATCCATCCCTGGCCCTTTTTATACCCCCTGGTGCCAAAAGGGATCATTAGATTGTTAGCCTGCATTGGGTCACAATGGTTCCTTGCTTCTCTTAACCTCTGTGGTGTCACAATGCATTCCAAGCCCTTTTAGGCCACTAGATGTCACAATGAACCATTTGATTCTTGGCCTTCATGGTGTCGTAATGGTTCCTTGCTTCTCTATGTCCCCATGCTGTCAAGGTGCATCCGTGGTCCTTTTGCGCCCCCTGGTGTCAAAAGGGATTCTTAGATTGTTAGCCTGCATTGGGTCACAATGGTTCCTTGCTTCTCTTAACCCCTGTGCTGTCACAATGCATCCCATGCCCTTTTAGGCCACTTGATGTCACAATGAATCAATTGATTCTTGGCCTCCATGGTGGCGTAATTGTACCAGGTTTTACTTGGGCCCCATGCTTTCACAATACATCCCTGCCCCTTTTAGGCCCATTGGTGTCAAAAAGGATCATTACATTGTTAGCCTGCATTGGGTCACAATGGTTCCTTGCTTCTCTTAACCCCTGTGCTGTCACAATGCATCCCATGCCCTTTTAGGCCACTTGATGTCACAATGAATCATTTGAGTCTTGGCCTCCATGGTGTCATAATGGTTCCTTGTTTCTATTGGGCCCCATGCTGTCACAATTCATCCCTGGCCCTTTTACGCCCCCTGGTGTCAAATGGGATCCTGGGATTATTAGCCTCCATTGGGTCACAATGGTTCCTTGCTTCTCTTAACCCCTGTGCTGTCACAAAGCATCCCATGCCCTTTTAGGCCACTTGATGTCACAATGAATCATTTGATTCTTGGCCTCCATGGTGGCATAATAGATCTTTGCTTCTATTGGTCCCCGTGCTGTAACAATCCATCCCTGGCCCTTTTTATACCCCCTGGTGCCACAAAGGATCATTAGATTGTTAGCCTGCATTGGGTCACAATGGTTCCTTGCTTCTCTTAACCTCTGTGGTGTCACAATGCATTCCAAGCCCTTTTAGGCCACTAGATGTCACAATGAACCATTTGATTCTTGGCCTTCATGGTGTCATAATGTTTCCTTGGTTCTATACATCCCCACGCTGTCAAGGTTCATCCGTGGTCTTTTTGCTCCCCCTGGTGTCAAAAGGGATTCTTAGATTGTTAGCCTCCATTGGGTCACAATGGATCCTTGCTTCTCTTAACCTCTGTGGTGTCACAATGCATCCCATGCCCTTTTAGGCCACATGATGTCACAATGAATCATTTGATTCTTGGCCTCCAAGGTGGCATAATAGATCCTTGCTTCTATTGGTCCCCGTGCTGTAACAATCCATCCCTGGCCCTTTTTATGCCCCCTGGTGCCACAAGGGATAATTAGATTGTTAGCCTGCATTGGGTCACAATGGTCCCTTGCTTCTCTTAACCTCTGTGGTGTCACAATGCATTCTAAGCCATTTTAGGCCACTTGGTCTTACAATGAACCATTTGATTCTTGGCCTCCATGGTGTCATAATGGTTCCTTGATTCTATACGTCCCCATGCTGTCAGAGTTCATCTGTGGTCCTTTTGCGCCCCCTGGTGTCAAAAGGGATTCTTAGATTGTTAGCCTGCATTGGGTCACAATGGATCCTTGCTTCTCTTAACCCCTGTGGTGTCACAATGCATCCCATGCCCTTTTAGGCCACTTGATGTCACAATGAATCATTTGATTCTTGGCCTCCATGGTGGCATAATTGTACCAGGTTTTACTTGGGCCCCATGCTTTCACAATTCATCCCTGCCCCTTTTAGGCCCATTGGTGTCACAAGGGATCATTAGATTGTTAGCCTGCATTGGGTCACAATGGTTCCTTGCTTCTCTTAACCTCTGTGGTGTCACAATGCATCCCATGCCCTTTTAGGCCACTTGGTCTTAGAATGAACCATTTGATTCTTGGCCTCCATGGTGTGATAATGGTTCCTTGCTTCTATTGGGCGCCATGCTGTCACAATTCATCCCTGGCCCTTTTACGCCCCCTGGTGTCAAATGGGATGCTGGGATTATTATCCTCCATTGGGTCACAATGGATCCTTGCTTCTCTTAACCCCTGTGCTGTCACAATGCATCCCATGCCCTTTTAGGCCACTTGATGTCACAATGAATCATTTAAATCTTGGCCTCCATGGTGGCGTAATTGTACCAGGTTTTAATTGGGCCCCATGCTTTCACAATACATCCCTGCCCCTTTTAGGCCCATTGGTGTCAAAAGGGATCATTAGATTGTTCGCCTCCATTGGGTCACAATGGATCCTTGCTTCTCTTAACCCCTGTGGTGTCTCAATGCATCCCATGCCCTTTCAGGCCACATGATGTCACAATGAATCATTTGATTCTTGGCCTCCACGGTGGCATAATAGATCCTTGCTTCTATTGGTCCCCGTGCTGTAACAATCCATCCCTGGCACTTTTAATACCCCCAGGAGCCACAAGGGATCATTAGATTGTTAGCCTGCATTGGGTCACAATGGTTCCTTGCTTCTCTTAACCCCTGTGCTGTCACAATGCATCCCATGCCCTTTTAGGCCACTTGATGTCACAATGAATCATTTGATTCTTGGCCTCCATGGTGTCATAATGGTTCCTTGTTTCTATTGGGCCCCATGCTGTCACAATACATCCCTGGCCCTTTTACGCCCCCTGGTGTCAAATGGGATCCTGGGATTATTAGCCTCCATTGGGTCACAATGGATCCTTGCTTCTCTTAACCCCTGTGGTGTCACAATGCATCCCATGCCCTTTTAGGCCACTTGATGTCACAATGAACCATTTGATTCTTGGCCTCCACGGTGGCATAATAGATCCTTGCTTCTATTGGTCCCCGTGCTGTAACAATCCATCCCTGGCCCTTTTTATACCCCCTGGTGCCACAAAGGATCATTAGATTGTTAGCCTGCATTGGGTCACAATGGTTCCTTGCTTCTCTTAACCCCTGTGGTGTCACAATGCATCCCATGCCCTTTTTGGCCACTTGATGTCACAATGAATCATTTGATTCTTGGCCTCCATGGTGGCATAATTGTACCAGGTTTTACTTGGGCCCCATGCTTTCACAATTCATCCCTGCCCCTTTTAGGCCCATTGGTGTCACAAGGGATCATTAGATTGTTAGCCTGCATTGGGTCACAATGGTTCCTTGCTTCTCTTAACCTCTGTGGTGTCACAATGCATTCCAAGCCCTTTTAGGCCACTAGATGTCACAATGAACAATTTGATTCTTGGCCTTCATGGTGTCATAATGGTTCCTTGCTTCTATACGTCCCCACGCTGTCAAGGTTCATCCGTGGTCCTTTTGCGCCCCCTGGTGTCAAATGGGATTCTTAGATTGTTAGCCTGCATTGGGTCACAATGGATCCTTGCTTCTCTTAACCCCTGTGCTGTCACAATGCATCCCATGCCCTTTTAGGCCACTTGATGTCACAATGAATCATTTGATTCTTGGCCTCCATGGTGGCGTAATTGTACCAGGTTTTACTTGGGCCCCATGCTTTCACAATACATCCCTGCCCCTTTTAGGCCCATTGGTGTCACAAGGGATCATTAGATTGTTAGTCTCCATTGGGTCACAATGGATCCTTGCTTCTCTTAACCTCTGTGGTGTCACAATGCATCCCATGCCCTTTTAGGCCACATGATGTCACAATGAATCATTTGATTCTTGGCCTCCATGCTTGCATAATAGATCCTTGCTTCTATTGGTCCCCGTGCTGTAACAATCCATCCCTGGCCCTTTTTATGCCCCCTGGAGCCACAAGGGATAATTAGATTGTTAGACTGCATTGGGTCACAATGGTTCCTTGCTTCTCTTAACCTCTGTGGTGTCACAATGCATTCCAAGCCCTTTTAGGCCACTTCGTCTTACAATGAACCATTTGATTCTTGGCCTCCATGGTGGCATAATTATACCAGGTTTTACTTGGGCCCGATGCTTTCACAATTCATCCCTGCCCCTTTTAGGCCCATTGGTGTCACAAGGGATCATTAGATTGTTAGCCTGCATTGGGTCACAATGGTTCCTTGCTTCTCTTAACCTCTGTGGTGTCACAATGCATCCCATGCCCTTTTAGGCCACTTGGTCTTACAATGAACCATTTGATTCTTGGCCTCCATGGTGTCATAATGGCTCCTTGCTTCTATAGGACCCCATGCTGTCAGAGTTCATCTGTGGTCCTTTTACGCCCCCTGGTGTCAAGTGGGATTATTAGATTGTTAGCCTGCATTGGGTCACAATGGATCCTTGCTTCTCTTAACCCCTGTGGTGTCACAATGCATCCCATGCCCTTTTAGGCCAATTGATGTCACAATGAATCATTTGATTCTTGGCCTCCATGGTGTCATAATGGTTCCTTGTTTCTATTGGGCCCCATGCTGTCACAATACATCCCTGGGCCTTTTACGCCCCCTGGTGTCAAATGGGATTCTGGGATTATTAGCCTGCATTGGGTCACAATGGTTCCTTGCTTCTCTTAACCCCTGTGCTGTCACAATGCATCCCATGCCCTTTTAGGCCACTTGATGTCACAATGAACCATTTGATTCTTGGCCTCCACGGTGGCATAATAGATCCTTGCTTCTATTGGTCCCCGTGCTGTAACAATCCATCCCTGGCCCTTTTTATACCCCCTGGTGCCACAAAGGAACATTAGATTGTTAGCCTGCATTGGGTCACAATGGTTCCTTGCTTCTCTTAACCTCTGTGGTGTCACAATGCATTCCAAGCCCTTTTAGGCCACTAGATGTCACAATGAACCATTTGTTTCTTGGCCTTCATGGTGTCATAATGGTTCCTTGCTTCTATACGTCCCCACGCTGTCAAGGTTCATCCGTGGTCCTTTTGCGCCCCCTGGTGTCAAAAGGGATTCTTAGATTGTTAGCCTGCATTGGGTCACAATGGTTCCTTGCTTCTCTTAACCCCTGTGGTGTCACAATGCATCCCATGCCCTTTTTGGCCACTTGATGTCACAATGAATCATTTGATTCTTGGCCTCCATGGTGGCATAATTGTACGAGGTTTTACTTGTGCTCCATGCTTTCACAATTCATCCCTGCCCCTTTTAGGCCCATTGGTGTCACAAGGGATCATTAGATTGTTAGCCTGCATTGGGTCACAATGGTTCCTTGCTTCTCTTAACCTCTGTGGTGTCACAATGCATTCCAAGCCCTTTTAGGCCACTAGATGTCACAATGAACAATTTGATTCTTGGCCTTCATGGTGTCATAATGGTTCCTTGCTTCTATACGTCCCCACGCTGTCAAGGTTCATCCGTGGTCCTTTTGCGCCCCCTGGTGTCAAATGGGATTCTTAGATTGTTATCCTGCATTGGGTCACAATGGATCCTTGCTTCTCTTAACCCCTGTGCTGTCACAATGCATCCCATGCCCTTTTAGGCCACTTGATGTCACAATGAATCATTTGATTCTTGGCCTCCATGGTGGCGTAATTGTACCAGGTTTTACTTGGGCCCCATGCTTTCACAATACATCCCTGCCCCTTTTAGGCCCATTGGTGTCACAAGGGATCATTAGATTGTTAGTCTCCATTGGGTCACAATGGATCCTTGCTTCTCTTAACCTCTGTGGTGTCACAATGCATCCCATGCCCTTTTAGGCCACATGATGTCACAATGAATCATTTGATTCTTGGCCTCCATGCTTGCATAATAGATCCTTGCTTCTATTGGTCCCCGTGCTGTAACAATCCATCCCTGGCCCTTTTTATGCCCCCTGGAGCCACAAGGGATAATTAGATTGTTAGACTGCATTGGGTCACAATGGTTCCTTGCTTCTCTTAACCTCTGTGGTGTCACAATGCATTCCAAGCCCTTTTAGGCCACTTCGTCTTACAATGAACCATTTGATTCTTGGCCTCCATGGTGGCAGAATTGTACCAGGTTTTACTTGGGCCCCATGCTTTCACAATTCATCCCTGCCCCTTTTAGGCCCATTGGTGTCACAAGGGATCATTAGATTGTTAGCCTGCATTGGGTCACAATGGTTCCTTGCTTCTCTTAACCTCTGTGGTGTCACAATGCATCCCATGCCCTTTTAGGCCACTTGGTCTTACAATGAACCATTTGATTCTTGGCCTCCATGGTGTCATAATGGTTCCTTGCTTCTATAGGACCCCATGCTGTCAGAGTTCATCTGTGGTCCTTTTGCGCCCCCTGGTGTCAAGTGGGATTCTTATATTGTTAGCCTGCATTGGGTCACAATGGATCCTTGCTTCTCTTAACCCCTGTGGTGTCACAATGCATCCCATGCCCTTTTATGCCACTTGATGTCACAATGAATCATTTGATTCTTGGCCTCCATGGTGGCATAATTGTACCAGGTTTTACTTGGGCCCCATGCTTTCACAATTCATCCCTGCCCCTTTTAGGCCCATTGGTGTCACAAGGGATCATTAGATTGTTAGCCTGCATTGGGTCACAATGGTTCCTTGCTTCTCTTAACCCCTGTGGTGCCACAATGCATCCCATGCCCTTTTAGGCCACTTGATGTCACAATGAATCATTTGATTCTTGGCCTCCATGGTGTCATAATGGTTCCTTGTTTCTATTGGGCCCCATGCTGTCACAATTCATCCCTGGCCCTTTTACGCCCCCTGGTGTCAAATGGGATCCTGGGATTATTAGCCTCCATTGGGTCACAATGGTTCCTTGCTTCTCTTAACCCCTGTGCTGTCACAATGCATCCCATGCCCTTTTAGGCCACTTGATGTCACAATGAATCATTTGATTCTTGGCCTCCACGGTGGCATAATAGATCCTTGCTTCGATTGGTCCCCGTGCTGTAACAATCCATCCCTGGCCCTTTTTATACCCCCTGGTGCCACAAAGGATCATTAGATTGTTAGCCTGCATTGGGTCACAATGGTCCCTTGCTTCTCTTAACCTCTGTGGTGTCACAATGCATTCCAAGCCCTTTTAGGCCACTAGATGTCACAATGAACCATTTGATTCTTGGCCTTCATGGTGTCATAATGGTTCCTTGCTTCTATTGGTCCCCATGCTGTCAAGGTGCATCCGTGGTCCTTTTGCGCCCCCTGGTGTCAAAAGGGATTCTTAGATTGTTAGCCTGCATTGGGTCACAATGGTTCCTTGCTTCTCTTAACCCCTGTGGTGTCACAATGCATCCCATGCCCTTTTAGGCCACTTGATGTCACAATGAATCATTTGATTCTTGGCCTCCATGGCGGCATAATTGTACCAGGTTTTACTTGGGCCCCATGCTTTCACAATCCATCCCTGCCCCTTTTAGGCCCATTGGTGTCACAAGGGATCATTAGATTGTTAGCCTGCATTGGGTCACAATGGTTCCTTGCTTCTCTTAACCTCTGTTGTGTCACAATGCATTCCAAGCCCTTTTAGGCCACTAGATGTCACAATGAACCATTTGATTCTTGGCCTTCATGGTGTCATAATGGTTCCTTGGTTCTATACGTCCCCACGCCGTCAAGGTTCATCCGTCGTCCTTTTGCGCCCCCTGGTGTCAAAAGGGATCATTAGATTGTTAGCATGCATTGGGTCACAATGGTTCCTTGCTTCTCTTAACCCCTGTGCTGTCACAATGCATCCCATGCCCTTTTAGGCCACTTGATGTCACAATGAATCATTTGATTCTTGGCCTCCATGGTGGCATAATTGTACCAGGTTTTACTTGGGCCCCATGCTTTCACAATTCATCCCTGCCCCTTTTAGGCCCATTGGTGTCACAAGGGATCATTAGATTGTTAGCCTGCTTTGGGTCACAATGGTTCCTTGCTTCTCTTAACCCCTGTGCTGTCACAATGCATCCCATGCACTTTTAGGCCACTTGATGTCACAATGAATCATTTGATTCTTGGCCTCCATGGTGTCATAATGGTTCCTTGTTTCTATTGGGCCCCATGCTGTCACAATTCATCCCTGGCCCTTTTACGCCCCCTGGTGTCAAATGGGATCCTGGGATTATTAGCCTCCATTGGGTCACAATGGATCCTTGCTTCTCTTAACCCCTGTGCTGTCACAATGCATCCCATGCCCTTTTAGGCCACTTGATGTCACAATGAATCATTTGATTCTTGGCCTCCACAGTGGCATAATAGATCCTTGCTTCTATTGGTCCCCGTGCTGTAACAATCCATCCCTGGCCCTTTTTATACCCCCTGGTTCCACAAAGGATCATTAGATTGTTAGCCTGCATTGGGTCACAATGGTTCCTTGCTGCTCTTAACCCCTGTGGTGTCACAATGCATCCCATGCCCTTTTTGGCCACTTGATGTCACAATGAATCATTTGATTCTTGGCCTCCATGGTGGCATAATTGTACCAGGTTTTACTTGGGCCCCATGCTTTCACAATTCATCCCTGCCCCTTTTAGGCCCATTGGTGTCACAAGGTATCATTAGATTGTTAGCCTGCATTGGGTCAAAATGGTTCCTTGCTTCTCTTAACCTCTGTGGTGTCACAATGCATCCCATGCCCTTTTAGGCCACTAGATGTCACAATGAACAATTTGATTCTTGGCCTTCATGGTGTCATAATGGTTCCTTGCTTCTATACGTCCCCACGCTGTCAAGGTTCATCCGTGGTCCTTTTGCGCCCCCTGGTGTCAAATGGGATTCTTAGATTGTTAGCCTGCATTGGGTCTCAATGGATCCTTGCTTCTCTTAACCCCTGTGCTGTCACAATGCATCCCATGCCCTTTTAGGCCACATGATGTCACAATGAATCATTTGATTCTTGGCCTCCATGCTGGCATAATAGGTCCTTGCTTCTATTGGTCCCCGTGCTGTAACAATCCATCCCTGGACCTTTTTATACCCCCTGGAGCCACAAGGGATAATTAGATTGTTAGACTGCATTGGGTCACAATGGTTCCTTGCTTCTCTTAACCTCTGTGGTGTCACAATGCATTCCAAGCCCTTTTAGGCCACTTCGTCTTACAATGAACCATTTGATTCTTGGCCTCCATGGTGGCATAATTATACCAGGTTTTACTTGGGCCCCATGCTTTCACAATTCATCCCTGCCCCTTTTAGGCCCATTGGTGTCACAAGGGATCATTAGATTGTTAGCCTGCATTGGGTCACAATGGTTCCTTGCTTCTCTTAAGCTCTGTGGTGTCACAATGCATCCCATGCCCTTTTAGGCCACTTGGTCTTACAATGAACCATTTGATTCTTGGCCTCCATGGTGTCATAATGGTTCCTTGCTTCTATAGGACCCCATGCTGTCAGAGTTCATCTGTGGTCCTTTTGCGCCCCCTGCTGTCCAGTGGGATTCTTAGATTGTTAGCCTGCATTGGGTCACAATGGATCCTTGCTTCTCTTAACCCCTGTGCTGTCACAATGCATCCCATGCCCTTTTATGCCACTTGATGTCACAATGAATCATTTGATTCTTGGCCTCCATGGTGGCATAATTGTACCAGGTTTTACTTGGGCCCCATGCTTTCACAATTCATCCCTGCCCCTTTTAGGCCCATTGGTGTCACAAGGGATCATTAGATTGTTAGCCTGCATTGGGTCACAATGGTTCCTTGCTTCTCTTAACCTCTGTGGTGCCACAATGCATCCCATGCCCTTTTAGGCCACTTGATGTCACAATGAATCATTTGATTCTTGGCCTCCATGGTGTCATAATGGTTCCTTGTTTCTATTGGGCCCCATGCTGTCACAATTCATCCCTGGCCCTTTTACGCCCCCTGGTGTCAAATGGGATCCTGGGATTATTAGCCTGCATTGGGTCACAATGTTTCCTTGCTTCTCTTAACCCCTGTGCTGTCACAATGCATCCCATGCCCTTTTAGGCCACTTGATGTCACAATGAATCATTTGATTCTTGGCCTCCACGGTGGCATAATAGATCCTTGCTTCTATTGGTCCCCGTGCTGTAACAATCCATCCCTGGCCCTTTTTATAGACCCTGGTGCCAAAAGGGATCATTAGATTGTTAGCCTGCATTGGGTCACAATGGTTCCTTGCTTCTCTTAACCTCTGTGGTGTCACAATGCATTCCAAGCCCTTTTAGGCCACTAGATGTCACAATGAACCATTTGATTCTTGGCCTTCATGGTGTCGTAATGGTTCCTTGCTTCTATATGTCCCCATGCTGTCAAGGTGCATCCGTGGTCCTTTTGCGCCCCCTGGTGTCAAAAGGGATTCTTAGATTGTTAGCCTGCATTGGGTCACAATGGTTCCTTGCTTCTCTTAACCCCTGTGCTGTCACAATGCATCCCATGCCCTTTTAGGCCACTTGATGTCACAATGAATCAATTGATTCTTGGCCTCCATGGTGGCGTAATTGTACCAGGTTTTACTTGGGCCCCATGCTTTCACAATACATCCCTGCCCCTTTTAGGCCCATTGGTGTCAAAAAGGATCATTACATTGTTAGCCTGCATTGGGTCACAATGGTTCCTTGCTTCTCTTAACCCCTGTGCTGTCACAATGCATCCCATGCCCTTTTAGGCCACTTGATGTCACAATGAATCATTTGAGTCTTGGCCTCCATGGTGTCATAATGGTTCCTTGTTTCTATTGGGCCCCATGCTGTCACAATTCATCCCTGGCCCTTTTACGCCCCCTGGTGTCAAATGGGATCCTGGGATTATTAGCCTCCATTGGGTCACAATGGTTCCTTGCTTCTCTTAACCCCTGTGCTGTCACAAAGCATCCCATGCCCTTTTAGGCCACTTGATGTCACAATGAATCATTTGATTCTTGGCCTCCATGGTGGCATAATAGATCTTTGCTTCTATTGGTCCCCGTGCTGTAACAATCCATCCCTGGCCCTTTTTATATCCCCTGGTGCCACAAAGGATCATTAGATTGTTAGCCTGCATTGGGTCACAATGGTTCCTTGCTTCTCTTAACCTCTGTGGTGTCACAATGCATTCCAAGCCCTTTTAGGCCACTAGATGTCACAATGAACCATTTGATTCTTGGCCTTCATGGTGTCATAATGTTTCCTTGGTTCTATACGTCCCCACGCTGTCAAGGTTCATCCGTGGTCTTTTTGCTCCCCCTGGTGTCAAAAGGGATTCTTAGATTGTTAGCCTCCATTGGGTCACAATGGATCCTTGCTTCTCTTAACCTCTGTGGTGTCACAATGCATCCCATGCCCTTTTAGGCCACATGATGTCACAATGAATCATTTGATTCTTGGCCTCCAAGGTGGCATAATAGATCCTTGCTTCTATTGGTCCCCGTGCTGTAACAATCCATCCCTGGCCCTTTTTATGCCCCCTGGTGCCACAAGGGATAATTAGATTGTTAGCCTGCATTGGGTCACAATGGTCCCTTGCTTCTCTTAACCTCTGTGGTGTCACAATGCATTCTAAGCCATTTTAGGCCACTTGGTCTTACAATGAACCATTTGATTCTTGGCCTCCATGGTGTCATAATGGTTCCTTGATTCTATACGTCCCCATGCTGTCAGAGTTCATCTGTGGTCCTTTTGCGCCCCCTGGTGTCAAAAGGGATTCTTAGATTGTTAGCCTGCATTGGGTCACAATGGATCCTTGCTTCTCTTAACCCCTGTGGTGTCACAATGCATCCCATGCCCTTTTAGGCCACTTGATGTCACAATGAATCATTTGATTCTTGGCCTCCATGGTGGCATAATTGTACCAGGTTTTACTTGGGCCCCATGCTTTCACAATTCATCCCTGCCCCTTTTAGGCCCATTGGTGTCACAAGGGATCATTAGATTGTTAGCCTGCATTGGGTCACAATGGTTCCTTGCTTCTCTTAACCTCTGTGGTGTCACAATGCATCCCATGCCCTTTTAGGCCACTTGGTCTTAGAATGAACCATTTGATTCTTGGCCTCCATGGTGTGATAATGGTTCCTTGCTTCTATTGGGCGCCATGCTGTCACAATTCATCCCTGGCCCTTTTACGCCCCCTGGTGTCAAATGGGATGCTGGGATTATTATCCTCCATTGGGTCACAATGGATCCTTGCTTCTCTTAACCCCTGTGCTGTCACAATGCATCCCATGCCCTTTTAGGCCACTTGATGTCACAATGAATCATTTAAATCTTGGCCTCCATGGTGGCGTAATTGTACCAGGTTTTAATTGGGCCCCATGCTTTCACAATACATCCCTGCCCCTTTTAGGCCCATTGGTGTCAAAAGGGATCATTAGATTGTTCGCCTCCATTGGGTCACAATGGATCCTTGCTTCTCTTAACCCCTGTGGTGTCTCAATGCATCCCATGCCCTTTCAGGCCACATGATGTCACAATGAATCATTTGATTCTTGGCCTCCACGGTGGCATAATAGATCCTTGCTTCTATTGGTCCCCGTGCTGTAACAATCCATCCCTGGCACTTTTAATACCCCCAGGAGCCACAAAGGATCATTAGATTGTTAGCCTGCATTGGGTCACAATGGTTCCTTGCTTCTCTTAACCCCTGTGCTGTCACAATGCATCCCATGCCCTTTTAGGCCACTTGATGTCACAATGAATCATTTGATTCTTGGCCTCCATGGTGTCATAATGGTTCCTTGTTTCTATTGGGCCCCATGCTGTCACAATACATCCCTGGCCCTTTTACGCCCCCTGGTGTCAAATGGGATCCTGGGATTATTAGCCTCCATTGGGTCACAATGGATCCTTGCTTCTCTTAACCCCTGTGGTGTCACAATGCATCCCATGCCCTTTTAGGCCACTTGATGTCACAATGAACCATTTGATTCTTGGCCTCCACGGTGGCATAATAGATCCTTGCTTCTATTGGTCCCCGTGCTGTAACAATCCATCCCTGGCCCTTTTTATACCCCCTGGTGCCACAAAGGATCATTAGATTGTTAGCCTGCATTGGGTCACAATGGTTCCTTGCTTCTCTTAACCCCTGTGGTGTCACAATGCATCCCATGCCCTTTTTGGCCACTTGATGTCACAATGAATCATTTGATTCTTGGCCTCCATGGTGGCATAATTGTACCAGGTTTTACTTGTGCCCCATGCTTTCACAATTCATCCCTGCCCCTTTTAGGCCCATTGGTGTCACAAGGGATCATTAGATTGTTAGCCTGCATTGGGTCACAATGGTTCCTTGCTTCTCTTAACCTCTGTGGTGTCACAATGCATTCCAAGCCCTTTTAGGCCACTAGATGTCACAATGAACCATTTGATTCTTGGCCTTCATGGTGTCATAATGGTTCCTTGCTTCTATACGTCCCCACGCTGTCAAGGTTCATCCGTGGTCCTTTTGCGCCCCCTGGTGTCAAATGGGATTCATAGATTGTTAGCCTGCATTGGGTCACAATGGATCCTTGCTTCTCTTAACCCCTGTGCGGCCACAATGCATCCCATGCCCTTTTAGGCCACTTGATGTCGCAATGAATCATTTGATTCTTGGCCTCCATGGTGGCGTAATTGTACCAGGTTTTACTTGGGCCCCATGCTTTCACAATACATCCCTGCCCCTTTTAGGCCCATTGGTGTCACAAGGGATCATTAGATTGTTAATCTCCATTGGGTCACAATGGATCCTTGCTTCTCTTAACCTCTGTGGTGTCACAATGCATCCCATGCCCTTTTAGGCCACATGATGTCACAATGAATCATTTGATTCTTGGCCTCCACGGTGGCATAATAGATCCTTGCTTCTATTGGTCCCCGTGCTGTAACAATCCATCCCTGGCCCTTTTTATGCCCCCTGGAGCCACAAGGGATAATTAGATTGTTAGCCTGCATTGGGTCACAATGGTTCCTTGCTTCTCTTAACCTCTGTGGTGTCACAATGCATTCCAAGCCCTTTTAGGCCACTTCGTCTTACAATGAACCATTTGATTCTTGGCCTCCATGGTGGCATAATTATACCAGGTTTTACTTGGGCCCCATGCTTTCACAATTCATCCCTGCCCCTTTTAGGCCCATTGGTGTCACAAGGGATCATTAGATTGTTAGCCTGCATTGGGTCACAATGGTTCCTTGCTTCTCTTAACCCCTGTGGTGTCACAATGCATCCCATGCCCTTTTAGGCCACTTGGTCTTACAATGAACCATTTGATTCTTGGCCTCCATGGTGTCATAATGGTTCCTTGCTTCTATAGGACCCCATGATGTCAGAGTTCATCTGTGGTCCTTTTGCGCCCCCTGGTGTCAAGTGGGATTCTTAGATTGTTAGCCTGCATTGGGTCACAATGGATCCTTGCTTCTCTTAACCCCTGTGGTGTCACAATGCATCCCATGCCCTTTTAGGCCACTTGATGTCACAATGAATCATTTGATTCTTGGCCTCCATGGTGGCATAATTGTACCAGGTTTTACTTGGGCCCCATGCTTTCACAATTCATCCCTGCCCCTTTTAGGCCCATTGGTGTCAGAAGGGATCATTAGATTGTTAGCCTGCTTTGGGTCACAATGGTTCCTTGCTTCTCTTAACCTCTGTGGTGCCACAATGCATCCCATGCCCTTTTAGGCCACTTGATGTCACAATGAATCATTTGATTCTTGGCCTCCATGGTGTCATAATGGTTCCTTGTTTCTATTGGGCCCCATGCTGTCACAATTCATCCCTGGCCCTTTTACGCCCCCTGGTGTCAAATGGGATCCTGGGATTATTAGCCTCCATTGGGTCACAATGGATCCTTGCTTCTCTTAACCCCTGTGCTGTCACAATGCATCCCATGCCCTTTTAGGCCACTTGATGTCACAATGAATCATTTGATTCTTGGCCTCCACGGTGGCATAATAGATCCTTGCTTCTATTGGTCCCCGTGCTGTAACAATCCATCCCTGGCCCTTTTTATACCCCCTGGTGCCACAAAGGATCATTAGATTGTTAGCCTGCATTGGGTCACAATGGTTCCTTGCTTCTCTTAACCTCTGTGGTGTCACAATGCATTCCAAGCCCTTTTAGGCCACTAGATGTCACAATGAACCATTTGATTCTTGGCCTTCATGGTGTCATAATGGTTCCTTGCTTCTATATGTCCCCATGCTGTCAAGGTGCATCCGTGGTCCTTTTGCGCCCCCTGGTGTCAAAAGGGATTCTTAGATTGTTAGCCTGCATTGGGTCACAATGGTTCCTTGCTTCTCTTAACCCCTGTGGTGTCACAATGCATCCCATGCCCTTTTAGGCCACTTGATGTCACAATGAATCATTTGATTCTTGGCCTCCATGGCGGCATAATTGTACCAGGTTTTACTTGGGCCCCATGCTTTCACAATCCATCCCTGCCCCTTTTAGGCCCATTGGTGTCACAAGGGATCATTAGATTGTTAGCCTGCATTGGGTCACAATGGTTCCTTGCTTCTCTTAACCTCTGTGGTGTCACAATGCATTCCAAGCCCTTTTAGGCCACTAGATGTCACAATGAACCATTTGATTCTTGGCCTTCATGGTGTCATAATGGTTCCTTGGTTCTATACGTCCCCACGCGGTCAAGGTTCATCCGTCGTCCTTTTGCGCCCCCTGGTGTCAAAAGGGATTCTTAGATTGTTAGCCTGCATTGGGTCACAATGGTTCCTTGCTTCTCTTAACCCCTGTGCTGTCACAATGCATCCCATGCCCTTTTAGGCCACTTGATGTCACAATGAATCATTTGATTCTTGGCCTCCATGGTGGCGTACTTGTACCAGGTTTTACTTGGCCCCCATGCTTTCACAATACATCCCTGCCCCTTTTAGGCCCATTGGTGTCAAAAGGGACCATTAGATTGTTAGCCTGCTTTGGGTCACAATGGTTCCTTGCTTCTCTTAACCTCTGTGGTGTCACAATGCATCCCATGCCCTTTTAGGCCACATGATGTCACAATGAATCATTTGATTCTTGGCCTCCATGGTGTCATAATGGTTCCTTGTTTCTATTGGGCCCCATGCTGTCACAATTCATCCCTGGCCCTTTTACGCCCCCTGGTGTCAAATGGGATCCGGGGATTATTAGCCTCCATTGGGTCACAATGGATCCTTGCTTCTCTTAACCCCTGTGCTGTCACAATGCATCCCATGCCCTTTTAGGCCACTTGATGTCACAATGAATCATTTGATTCTTGGCCTCCACGGTGGCATAATAGATCCTTGCTTCTATTGGTCCCCGTGCTGTAACAATCCATCCCTGGCCCTTTTTATACCCCCTGGTGCCACAAAGGATCATTAGATTGTTAGCCTGCATTGGGTCACAATGGTTCCTTGCTGCTCTTAACCCCTGTGGTGTCACAATGCATCCCATGCCCTTTTTGGCCACTTGATGTCACAATGAATCATTTGATTCTTGGCCTCCATGGTGGCATAATTGTACCAGGTTTTACTTGGGCCCCATGCTTTCACAATTCATCCCTGCCCCTTTTAGGCCCATTGGTGTCACAAGGTATCATTAGATTGTTAGCCTGCATTGGGTCAAAATGGTTCCTTGCTTCTCTTAACCTCTGTGGTGTCACAATGCATCCCATGCCCTTTTAGGCCACTAGATGTCACAATGAACAATTTGATTCTTGGCCTTCATGGTGTCATAATGGTTCCTTGCTTCTATACGTCCCCACGCTGTCAAGGTTCATCCGTGGTCCTTTTGCGCCCCCTGGTGTCAAATGGGATTCTTAGATTGTTAGCCTGCATTGGGTCTCAATGGATCCTTGCTTCTCTTAACCCCTGTGCTGTCACAATGCATCCCATGCCCTTTTAGGCCACATGATGTCACAATGAATCATTTGATTCTTGGCCTCCATGCTGGCATAATAGGTCCTTGCTTCTATTGGTCCCCGTGCTGTAACAATCCATCCCTGGACCTTTTTATACCCCCTGGAGCCACAAGGGATAATTAGATTGTTAGACTGCATTGGGTCACAATGGTTCCTTGCTTCTCTTAACCTCTGTGGTGTCACAATGCATTCCAAGCCCTTTTAGGCCACTTCGTCTTACAATGAACCATTTGATTCTTGGCCTCCATGGTGGCATAATTATACCAGGTTTTACTTGGGCCCCATGCTTTCACAATTCATCCCTGCCCCTTTTAGGCCCATTGGTGTCACAAGGGAACATTAGATTGTTAGCCTGCATTGGGTCACAATGGTTCCTTGCTTCTCTTAAGCTCTGTGGTGTCACAATGCATCCCATGCCCTTTTAGGCCACTTGGTCTTACAATGAACCATTTGATTCTTGGCCTCCATGGTGTCATAATGGTTCCTTGCTTCTATAGGACCCCATGCTGTCAGAGTTCATCTGTGGTCCTTTTGCGCCCCCTGGTGTCAAGTGGGATTCTTAGATTGTTAGCCTGCATTGGGTCACAATGGATCCTTGCTTCTCTTAACCCCTGTGCTGTCACAATGCATCCCATGCCCTTTTATGCCACTTGATGTCACAATGAATCATTTGATTCTTGGCCTCCATGGTGGCATAATTGTACCAGGTTTTACTTGGGCCCCATGCTTTCACAATTCATCCCTGCCCCTTTTAGGCCCATTGGTGTCACAAGGGATCATTAGATTGTTAGCCTGCATTGGGTCACAATGGTTCCTTGCTTCTCTTAACCTCTGTGGTGCCACAATGCATCCCATGCCCTTTTAGGCCACTTGATGTCACAATGAATCATTTGATTCTTGGCCTCCATGGTGTCATAATGGTTCCTTGTTTCTATTGGGCCCCATGCTGTCACCATTCATCCCTGGCCCTTTTACGCCCCCTGGTGTCAAATGGGATCCTGGGATTATTAGCTTCCATTTGGTCACAATGGTTCCTTGCTTCTCTTAACCCCTGTGCTGTCACAAAGCATCCCATGCCCTTTTAGGCCACTTGATGTCACAATGAATCATTTGATTCTTGGCCTCCACGGTGGCATAATAGATCCTTGCTTCTATTGGTCCCCGTGCTGTAACAATCCATCCCTGGCCCTTTTTATAGACCCTGGTGCCAAAAGGGATCATTAGATTGTTAGCCTGCATTGGGTCACAATGGTTCCTTGCTTCTCTTAAGCTCTGTGGTGTCACAATGCATCCCATGCCCTTTTAGGCCACTTGGTCTTACAATGAACCATTTGATTCTTGGCCTCCATGGTGTCATAATGGTTCCTTGCTTCTATAGGACCCATGCTGTCAGAGTTCATCTGTGGTCCTTTTGCGCCCCCTGCTGTCAAGTGGGATTCTTAGATTGTTAGCCTGCATTGGGTCACAATGGATCGTTGCTTCTCTTAACCCCTGTGCTGTCACAATGCATCCCATGCCCTTTTATGCCACTTGATGTCACAATGAATCATTTGATTCTTGGCCTCCATGGTGGCATAATTGTACCAGGTTTTACTTGGGCCCCATGCTTTCACAATTCATCCCTGCCCCTTTTAGGCCCATTGGTGTCAAAAAGGATCATTACATTGTTAGCCTGCATTGGGTCACAATGGTTCCTTGCTTCTCTTAACCCCTGTGCTGTCACAATGCATCCCATGCCCTTTTAGGCCACTTGATGTCACAATGAATCATTTGAGTCTTGGCCTCCATGGTGTCATAATGGTTCCTTGTTTCTATTGGGCCCCATGCAGTCACAATTCATCCCTGGCCCTTTTACGCCCCCTGGTGTCAAATGGGATCCTGGGATTATTAGCCTCCATTGGGTCACAATGGTTCCTTGCTTCTCTTAACCCCTGTGCTGTCACAAAGCATCCCATGCTCTTTTAGGCCACTTGATGTCACAATGAATCATTTGATTCTTGGCCTCCATGGTGGCATAATAGATCTTTGCTTCTATTGGTCCCCGTGCTGTAACAATCCATCCCTGGCCCTTTTTATACCCCCTGGTGCCACAAAGGATCATTAGATTGTTAGCCTGCATTGGGTCACAATGGTTCCTTGCTTCTCTTAACCTCTGTGGTGTCACAATGCATTCCAAGCCCTTTTAGGCCACTAGATGTCACAATGAACCATTTGATTCTTGGCCTTCATGGTGTCATAATGTTTCCTTGGTTCTATACGTCCCCACGCTGTCAAGGTTCATCCGTGGTCTTTTTGCTCCCCCTGGTGTCAAAAGGGATTCTTAGATTGTTAGCCTGCATTGGGTCACAATGGTTCCTTGCTTCGCTTAACCCCTGTGCTGTCACAATGCATCCCATGCCCTTTTAGGCCACTTGATGTCACAATGAATCATTTGATTCTTGGCCTCCATGGTGGCGTAATTGTACCAGGTTTTAATTGGGCCCCATGCTTTCACAATACATCCCTGCCCCTTTTAGGCCCATTGGTGTCAAAAGGGATCATTAGATTGTTAGCCTCCATTGGGTCACAATGGATCCTTGCTTCTCTTAACCTCTGTGGTGTCACAATGCATCCCATGCCCTTTTAGGCCACATGATGTCACAATGAATCATTTGATTCTTGGCCTCCAAGGTGGCATAATAGATCCTTGCTTCTATTGGTCCCCGTGCTGTAACAATCCATCCCTGGCCCTTTTTATGCCCCCTGGTGCCACAAGGGATAATTAGATTGTTAGCCTGCATTGGGTCACAATGGTCCCTTGCTTCTCTTAACCTCTGTGGTGTCACAATGCATTCTAAGCCATTTTAGGCCACTTGGTCTTACAATGAACCATTTGATTCTTGGCCTCCATGGTGTCATAATGGTTCCTTGATTCTATACGTCCCCATGCTGTCAGAGTTCATCTGTGGTCCTTTTGCGCCCCCTGGTGTCAAAAGGGATTCTTAGATTGTTAGCCTGCATTGGGTCACAATGGATCCTTGCTTCTCTTAACCCCTGTGCTGTCACAATGCATCCCATGCCCTTTTAGGCCACTTGATGTCACAATGAATCATTTGATTCTTGGCCTCCATGGCGGCATAATTGTACCAGGTTTTACTTGGGCCCCATGCTTTCACAATCCATCCCTGCCCCTTTTAGGCCCATTGGTGTCACAAGGGATCATTAGATTGTTAGCCTGCATTGGGTCACAATGGTTCCTTGCTTCTCTTAACCTCTGTGGTGTCACAATGCATTCCAAGCCCTTTTAGGCCACTAGATGTCACAATGAACCATTTGATTCTTGGCCTTCATGGTGTCATAATGGTTCCTTGGTTCTATACGTCCCCACGCGGTCAAGGTTCATCCGTCGTCCTTTTGCGCCCCCTGGTGTCAAAAGGGATTCTTAGATTGTTAGCCTGCATTGGGTCACAATGGTTCCTTGCTTCTCTTAACCCCTGTGCTGTCACAATGCATCCCATGCCCTTTTAGGCCACTTGATGTCACAATGAATCATTTGATTCTTGGCCTCCATGGTGGCGTACTTGTACCAGGTTTTACTTGGCCCCCATGCTTTCACAATACATCCCTGCCCCTTTTAGGCCCATTGGTGTCAAAAGGGACCATTAGATTGTTAGCCTGCTTTGGGTCACAATGGTTCCTTGCTTCTCTTAACCTCTGTGGTGTCACAATGCATCCCATGCCCTTTTAGGCCACATGATGTCACAATGAATCATTTGATTCTTGGCCTCCATGGTGTCATAATGGTTCCTTGTTTCTATTGGGCCCCATGCTGTCACAATTCATCCCTGGCCCTTTTACGCCCCCTGGTGTCAAATGGGATCCTGGGATTATTAGCCTCCATTGGGTCACAATGGATCCTTGCTTCTCTTAACCCCTGTGCTGTCACAATGCATCCCATGCCCTTTTAGGCCACTTGATGTCACAATGAATCATTTGATTCTTGGCCTCCACGGTGGCAGAATAGATCCTTGCTTCTATTGGTCCCCGTGCTGGAACAATCCATCCCTGGCCCTTTTTATACCCCCTGGTTCCACAAAGGATCATTAGATTGTTAGCCTGCATTGGGTCACAATGGTTCCTTGCTGCTCTTAACCCCTGTGGTGTCACAATGCATCCCATGCCCTTTTTGGCCACTTGATGTCACAATGAATCATTTGATTCTTGGCCTCCATGGTGGCATAATTGTACCAGGTTTTACTTGGGCCCCATGCTTTCACAATTCATCCCTGCCCTTTTTAGGCCCATTGGTGTCACAAGGTATCATTAGATTGTTAGCCTGCATTGGGTCAAAATGGTTCCTTGCTTCTCTTAACCTCTGTGGTGTCACAATGCATCCCATGCCCTTTTAGGCCACTAGATGTCACAATGAACAATTTGATTCTTGGCCTTCATGGTGTCATAATGGTTCCTTGCTTCTATACGTCCCCACGCTGTCAAGGTTCATCCGTGGTCCTTTTGCGCCCCCTGGTGTCAAATGGGATTCTTAGATTGTTAGCCTGCATTGGGTCTCAATGGATCCTTGCTTCTCTTAACCCCTGTGCTGTCACAATGCATCCCATGCCCTTTTAGGCCACATGATGTCACAATGAATCATTTGATTCTTGGCCTCCATGCTGGCATAATAGGTCCTTGCTTCTATTGGTCCCCGTGCTGTAACAATCCATCCCTGGACCTTTTTATACCCCCTGGAGCCACAAGGGATAATTAGATTGTTAGACTGCATTGGGTCACAATGGTTCCTTGCTTCTCTTAACCTCTGTGGTGTCACAATGCATTCCAAGCCCTTTTAGGCCACTTCGTCTTACAATGAACCATTTGATTCTTGGCCTCCATGGTGGCATAATTATACCAGGTTTTACTTGGGCCCCATGCTTTCACAATTCATCCCTGCCCCTTTTACGCCCATTGGTGTCACAAGGGAACATTAGATTGTTAGCCTGCATTGGGTCACAATGGTTCCTTGCTTCTCTTAAGCTCTGTGGTGTCACAATGCATCCCATGCCCTTTTAGGCCACTTGGTCTTACAATGAACCATTTGATTCTTGGCCTCCATGGTGTCATAATGGTTCCTTGCTTCTATAGGACCCCATGCTGTCAGAGTTCATCTGTGGTCCTTTTGCGCCCCCTGCTGTCAAGTGGGATTCTTAGATTGTTAGCCTGCATTGGGTCACAATGGATCCTTGCTTCTCTTAACCCCTGTGCTGTCACAATGCATCCCATGCCCTTTTATGCCACTTGATGTCACAATGAATCATTTGATTCTTGGCCTCCATGGTGGCATAATTGTACCAGGTTTTACTTGGGCCCCATGCTTTCACAATTCATCCCTGCCCCTTTTAGGCCCATTGGTGTCACAAGGGATCATTAGATTGTTAGCCTGCATTGGGTCACAATGGTTCCTTGCTTCTCTTAACCTCTGTGGTGCCACAATGCATCCCATGCCCTTTTAGGCCACTTGATGTCACAATGAATCATTTGATTCTTGGCCTCCATGGTGTCATAATGGTTCCTTGTTTCTATTGGGCCCCATGCTGTCACCATTCATCCCTGGCCCTTTTACGCCCCCTGGTGTCAAATGGGATCCTGGGATTATTAGCCTCCATTTGGTCACAATGGTTCCTTGCTTCTCTTAACCCCTGTGCTGTCACAATGCATCCCATGCCCTTTTAGGCCACTTGATGTCACAATGAATCATTTGATTCTTGGCCTCCACGGTGGCATAATAGATCCTTGCTTCTATTGGTCCCCGTGCTGTAACAATCCATCCCTGGCCCTTTTTATAGACCCTGGTGCCAAAAGGGATCATTAGATTGTTAGCCTGCATTGGGTCACAATGGTTCCTTGCTTCTCTTAAGCTCTGTGGTGTCACAATGCATCCCATGCCCTTTTAGGCCACTTGGTCTTACAATGAACCATTTGATTCTTGGCCTCCATGGTGTCATAATGGTTCCTTGCTTCTATAGGACCCATGCTGTCAGAGTTCATCTGTGGTCCTTTTGCGCCCCCTGCTGTCAAGTGGGATTCTTAGATTGTTAGCCTGCATTGGGTCACAATGGATCCTTGCTTCTCTTAACCCCTGTGCTGTCACAATGCATCCCATGCCCTTTTATGCCACTTGATGTCACAATGAATCATTTGATTCTTGGCCTCCATGGTGGCATAATTGTACCAGGTTTTACTTGGGCCCCATGCTTTCACAATTCATCCCTGCCCCTTTTAGGCCCATTGGTGTCACAAGGGATCATTAGATTGTTAGCCTGCATTGGGTCACAATGGTTCCTTGCTTCTCTTAACCTCTGTGGTGCCACAATGCATCCCATGCCCTTTTAGGCCACTTGATGTCACAATGAATCATTTGATTCTTGGCCTCCATGGTGTCATAATGGTTCCTTGTTTCTATTGGGCCCCATGCTGTCACAATTCATCCCTGGCCCTTTTACGCCCCCTGGTGTCAAATGGGATCCTGGGATTATTAGCCTGCATTGGGTCACAATGTTTCCTTGCTTCTCTTAACCCCTGTGCTGTCACAATGCATCCCATGCCCTTTTAGGCCACTTGATGTCACAATGAATCATTTGATTCTTGGCCTCCACGGTGGCATAATAGATCCTTGCTTCTATTGGTCCCTGTGCTGTAACAATCCATCCCTGGCCCTTTTTATAGACCCTGGTGCCAAAAGGGATCATTAGATTGTTAGCCTGCATTGGGTCACAATGGTTCCTTGCTTCTCTTAACCTCTGTGGTGTCACAATGCATTCCAAGCCCTTTTAGGCCACTAGATGTCACAATGAACCATTTGATTCTTGGCCTTCATGGTGTCGTAATGGTTCCTTGCTTCTATATGTCCCCATGCTGTCAAGGTGCATCCGTGGTCCTTTTGCGCCCCCTGGTGTCAAAAGGGATTCTTAGATTGTTAGCCTGCATTGGGTCACAATGGTTCCTTGCTTCTCTTAACCCCTGTGCTGTCACAATGCATCCCATGCCCTTTTAGGCCACTTGATGTCACAATGAATCAATTGATTCTTGGCCTCCATGGTGGCGTAATTGTACCAGGTTTTACTTGGGCCCCATGCTTTCACAATACATCCCTGCCCCTTTTAGGCCCATTGGTGTCAAAAAGGATCATTACATTGTTAGCCTGCATTGGGTCACAATGGTTCCTTGCTTCTCTTAACCCCTGTGCTGTCACAATGCATCCCATGCCCTTTTAGGCCACTTGATGTCACAATGAATCATTTGAGTCTTGGCCTCCATGGTGTCATAATGGTTCCTTGTTTCTATTGGGCCCCATGCTGTCACAATTCATCCCTGGCCCTTTTACGCCCCCTGGTGTCAAATGGGATCCTGGGATTATTAGCCTCCATTGGGTCACAATGGTTCCTTGCTTCTCTTAACCCCTGTGCTGTCACAAAGCATCCCATGCCCTTTTAGGCCACTTGATGTCACAATGAATCATTTGATTCTTGGCCTCCATGGTGGCATAATAGATCTTTGCTTCTATTGGTCCCCGTGCTGTAACAATCCATCCCTGGCCCTTTTTATACCCCCTGGTGCCACAAAGGATCATTAGATTGTTAGCCTGCATTGGGTCACAATGGTTCCTTGCTTCTCTTAACCTCTGTGGTGTCACAATGCATTCCAAGCCCTTTTAGGCCACTAGATGTCACAATGAACCATTTGATTCTTGGCCTTCATGGTGTCATAATGTTTCCTTGGTTCTATACGTCCCCACGCTGTCAAGGTTCATCCGTGGTCTTTTTGCTCCCCCTGGTGTCAAAAGGGATTCTTAGATTGTTAGCCTGCATTGGGTCACAATGGTTCCTTGCTTCGCTTAACCCCTGTGCTGTCACAATGCATCCCATGCCCTTTTAGGCCACTTGATGTCACAATGAATCATTTGATTCTTGGCCTCCATGGTGGCGTAATTGTACCAGGTTTTAATTGGGCCCCATGCTTTCACAATACATCCCTGCCCCTTTTAGGCCCATTGGTGTCAAAAGGGATCATTAGATTGTTAGCCTCCATTGGGTCACAATGGATCCTTGCTTCTCTTAACCTCTGTGGTGTCACAATGCATCCCATGCCCTTTTAGGCCACATGATGTCACAATGAATCATTTGATTCTTGGCCTCCAAGGTGGCATAATAGATCCTTGCTTCTATTGGTCCCCGTGCTGTAACAATCCATCCCTGGCCCTTTTTATGCCCCCTGGTGCCACAAGGGATAATTAGATTGTTAGCCTGCATTGGGTCACAATGGTCCCTTGCTTCTCTTAACCTCTGTGGTGTCACAATGCATTCTAAGCCATTTTAGGCCACTTGGTCTTACAATGAACCATTTGATTCTTGGCCTCCATGGTGTCATAATGGTTCCTTGATTCTATACGTCCCCATGCTGTCAGAGTTCATCTGTGGTCCTTTTGCGCCCCCTGGTGTCAAAAGGGATTCTTAGATTGTTAGCCTGCATTGGGTCACAATGGATCCTTGCTTCTCTTAACCCCTGTGGTGTCACAATGCATCCCATGCCCTTTTAGGCCACTTGATGTCACAATGAATCATTTGATTCTTGGCCTCCATGGTGGCATAATTGTACCAGGTTTTACTTGGGCCCCATGCTTTCACAATTCATCCCTGCCCCTTTTAGGCCCATTGGTGTCACAAGGGATCATTAGATTGTTAGCCTGCATTGGGTCACAATGGTTCCTTGCTTCTCTTAACCTCTGTGGTGTCACAATGCATCCCATGCCCTTTTAGGCCACTTGGTCTTAGAATGAACCATTTGATTCTTGGCCTCCATGGTGTGATAATGGTTCCTTGCTTCTATTGGGCGCCATGCTGTCACAATTCATCCCTGGCCCTTTTACGCCCCCTGGTGTCAAATGGGATGCTGGGATTATTATCCTCCATTGGGTCACAATGGATCCTTGCTTCTCTTAACCCCTGTGCTGTCACAATGCATCCCATGCCCTTTTAGGCCACTTGATGTCACAATGAATCATTTAAATCTTGGCCTCCATGGTGGCGTAATTGTACCAGGTTTTAATTGGGCCCCATGCTTTCACAATACATCCCTGCCCCTTTTAGGCCCATTGGTGTCAAAAGGGATCATTAGATTGTTCGCCTCCATTGGGTCACAATGGATCCTTGCTTCTCTTAACCCCTGTGGTGTCTCAATGCATCCCATGCCCTTTCAGGCCACATGATGTCACAATGAATCATTTGATTCTTGGCCTCCACGGTGGCATAATAGATCCTTGCTTCTATTGGTCCCCGTGCTGTAACAATCCATCCCTGGCACTTTTAATACCCCCAGAAGCCACAAGGGATCATTAGATTGTTAGCCTGCATTGGGTCACAATGGTTCCTTGCTTCTCTTAACCCCTGTGCTGTCACAATGCATCCCATGCCCTTTTAGGCCACTTGATGTCACAATGAATCATTTGATTCTTGGCCTCCATGGTGTCATAATGGTTCCTTGTTTCTATTGGGCCCCATGCTGTCACAATACATCCCTGGCCCTTTTACGCCCCCTGGTGTCAAATGGGATCCTGGGATTATTAGCCTCCATTGGGTCACAATGGATCCTTGCTTCTCTTAACCCCTGTGGTGTCACAATGCATCCCATGCCCTTTTAGGCCACTTGATGTCACAATGAACCATTTGATTCTTGGCCTCCACGGTGGCATAATAGATCCTTGCTTCTATTGGTCCCCGTGCTGTAACAATCCATCCCTGGCCCTTTTTATACCCCCTGGTGCCACAAAGGATCATTAGATTGTTAGCCTGCATTGGGTCACAATGGTTCCTTGCTTCTCTTAACCCCTGTGGTGTCACAATGCATCCCATGCCCTTTTTGGCCACTTGATGTCACAATGAATCATTTGATTCTTGGCCTCCATGGTGGCATAATTGTACCAGGTTTTACTTGTGCCCCATGCTTTCACAATTCATCCCTGCCCCTTTTAGGCCCATTGGTGTCACAAGGGATCATTAGATTGTTAGCCTGCATTGGGTCACAATGGTTCCTTGCTTCTCTTAACCTCTGTGGTGTCACAATGCATTCCAAGCCCTTTTAGGCCACTAGATGTCACAATGAACCATTTGATTCTTGGCCTTCATGGTGTCATAATGGTTCCTTGCTTCTATACGTCCCCACGCTGTCAAGGTTCATCCGTGGTCCTTTTGCGCCCCCTGGTGTCAAATGGGATTCATAGATTGTTAGCCTGCATTGGGTCACAATGGATCCTTGCTTCTCTTAACCCCTGTGCTGTCACAATGCATCCCATGCCCTTTTAGGCCACTTGATGTCGCAATGAATCATTTGATTCTTGGCCTCCATGGTGGCGTAATTGTACCAGGTTTTACTTGGGCCCCATGCTTTCACAATACATCCCTGCCCCTTTTAGGCCCATTGGTGTCACAAGGGATCATTAGATTGTTAATCTCCATTGGGTCACAATGGATCCTTGCTTCTCTTAACCTCTGTGGTGTCACAATGCATCCCATGCCCTTTTAGGCCACATGATGTCACAATGAATCATTTGATTCTTGGCCTCCACGGTGGCATAATAGATCCTTGCTTCTATTGGTCCCCGTGCTGTAACAATCCATCCCTGGCCCTTTTTATGCCCCCTGGAGCCACAAGGGATAATTAGATTGTTAGCCTGCATTGGGTCACAATGGTTCCTTGCTTCTCTTAACCTCTGTGGTGTCACAATGCATTCCAAGCCCTTTTAGGCCACTTCGTCTTACAATGAACCATTTGATTCTTGGCCTCCATGGTGGCATAATTATACCAGGTTTTACTTGGGCCCCATGCTTTCACAATTCATCCCTGCCCCTTTTAGGCCCATTGGTGTCACAAGGGATCATTAGATTGTTAGCCTGCATTGGGTCACAATGGTTCCTTGCTTCTCTTAACCCCTGTGGTGTCACAATGCATCCCATGCCCTTTTAGGCCACTTGGTCTTACAATGAACCATTTGATTCTTGGCCTCCATGGTGTCATAATGGTTCCTTGCTTCTATAGGACCCCATGATGTCAGAGTTCATCTGTGGTCCTTTTGCGCCCCCTGGTGTCAAGTGGGATTCTTAGATTGTTAGCCTGCATTGGGTCACAATGGATCCTTGCTTCTCTTAACCCCTGTGCTGTCACAATGCATCCCATGCCCTTTTAGGCCACTTGATGTCACAATGAATCATTTGATTCTTGGCCTCCATGGTGGCATAATTGTACCAGGTTTTACTTGGGCCCCATGCTTTCACAATTCATCCCTGCCCCTTTTAGGCCCATTGGTGTCAGAAGGGATCATTAGATTGTTAGCCTGCATTGGGTCACAATGGTTCCTTGCTTCTCTTAACCTCTGTGGTGCCACAATGCATCCCATGCCCTTTTAGGCCACTTGATGTCACAATGAATCATTTGATTCTTGGCCTCCATGGTGTCATAATGGTTCCTTGTTTCTATTGGGCCCCATGCTGTCACAATTCATCCCTGGCCCTTTTACGCCCCCTGGTGTCAAATGGGATCCTGGGATTATTAGCCTCCATTGGGTCACAATGGATCCTTGCTTCTCTTAACCCCTGTGCTGTCACAATGCATCCCATGCCCTTTTAGGCCACTTGATGTCACAATGAATCATTTGATTCTTGGCCTCCACGGTGGCATAATAGATCCTTGCTTCTATTGGTCCCCGTGCTGTAACAATCCATCCCTGGCCCTTTTTATACCCCCTGGTGCCACAAAGGATCATTAGATTGTTAGCCTGCATTGGGTCACAATGGTTCCTTGCTTCTCTTAACCTCTGTGGTGTCACAATGCATTCCAAGCCCTTTTAGGCCACTAGATGTCACAATGAACCATTTGATTCTTGGCCTTCATGGTGTCATAATGGTTCCTTGCTTCTATATGTCCCCATGCTGTCAAGGTGCATCCGTGGTCCTTTTGCGCCCCCTGGTGTCAAAAGGGATTCTTAGATTGTTAGCCTGCATTGGGTCACAATGGTTCCTTGCTTCTCTTAACCCCTGTGGTGTCACAATGCATCCCATGCCCTTTTAGGCCACTTGATGTCACAATGAATCATTTGATTCTTGGCCTCCATGGCGGCATAATTGTACCAGGTTTTACTTGGGCCCCATGCTTTCACAATCCATCCCTGCCCCTTTTAGGCCCATTGGTGTCACAAGGGATCATTAGATTGTTAGCCTGCATTGGGTCACAATGGTTCCTTGCTTCTCTTAACCTCTGTGGTGTCACAATGCATTCCAAGCCCTTTTAGGCCACTACATGTCACAATGAACCATTTGATTCTTGGCCTTCATGGTGTCATAATGGTTCCTTGGTTCTATACGTCCCCACGCGGTCAAGGTTCATCCGTCGTCCTTTTGCGCCCCCTGGTGTCAAAAGGGATTCTTAGATTGTTAGCCTGCATTGGGTCACAATGGTTCCTTGCTTCTCTTAACCCCTGTGCTGTCACAATGCATCCCATGCCCTTTTAGGCCACTTGATGTCACAATGAATCATTTGATTCTTGGCCTCCATGGTGGCGTACTTGTACCAGGTTTTACTTGGCCCCCATGCTTTCACAATACATCCCTGCCCCTTTTAGGCCCATTGGTGTCAAAAGGGACCATTAGATTGTTAGCCTGCTTTGGGTCACAATGGTTCCTTGCTTCTCTTAACCTCTGTGGTGTCACAATGCATCCCATGCCCTTTTAGGCCACATGATGTCACAATGAATCATTTGATTCTTGGCCTCCATGGTGTCATAATGGTTCCTTGTTTCTATTGGGCCCCATGCTGTCACAATTCATCCCTGGCCCTTTTACGCCCCCTGGTGTCAAATGGGATCCTGGGATTATTAGCCTCCATTGGGTCACAATGGATCCTTGCTTCTCTTAACCCCTGTGCTGTCACAATGCATCCCATGCCCTTTTAGGCCACTTGATGTCACAATGAATCATTTGATTCTTGGCCTCCACGGTGGCATAATAGATCCTTGCTTCTATTGGTCCCCGTGCTGTAACAATCCATCCCTGGCCCTTTTTATACCCCCTGGTTCCACAAAGGATCATTAGATTGTTAGCCTGCATTGGGTCACAATGGTTCCTTGCTGCTCTTAACCCCTGTGGTGTCACAATGCATCCCATGCCCTTTTTGGCCACTTGATGTCACAATGAATCATTTGATTCTTGGCCTCCATGGTGGCATAATTGTACCAGGTTTTACTTGGGCCCCATGCTTTCACAATTCATCCCTGCCCCTTTTAGGCCCATTGGTGTCACAAGGTATCATTAGATTGTTAGCCTGCATTGGGTCAAAATGGTTCCTTGCTTCTCTTAACCTCTGTGGTGTCACAATGCATCCCATGCCCTTTTAGGCCACTAGATGTCACAATGAACAATTTGATTCTTGGCCTTCATGGTGTCATAATGGTTCCTTGCTTCTATACGTCCCCACGCTGTCAAGGTTCATCCGTGGTCCTTTTGCGCCCCCTGGTGTCAAATGGGATTCTTAGATTGTTAGCCTGCATTGGGTCTCAATGGATCCTTGCTTCTCTTAACCCCTGTGCTGTCACAATGCATCCCATGCCCTTTTAGGCCACATGATGTCACAATGAATCATTTGATTCTTGGCCTCCATGCTGGCATAATAGGTCCTTGCTTCTATTGGTCCCCGTGCTGTAACAATCCATCCCTGGACCTTTTTATACCCCCTGGAGCCACAAGGGATAATTAGATTGTTAGACTGCATTGGGTCACAATGGTTCCTTGCTTCTCTTAACCTCTGTGGTGTCACAATGCATTCCAAGCCCTTTTAGGCCACTTCGTCTTACAATGAACCATTTGATTCTTGGCCTCCATGGTGGCATAATTATACCAGGTTTTACTTGGGCCCCATGCTTTCACAATTCATCCCTGCCCCTTTTAGGCCCATTGGTGTCACAAGGGATCATTAGATTGTTAGCCTGCATTGGGTCACAATGGTTCCTTGCTTCTCTTAAGCTCTGTGGTGTCACAATGCATCCCATGCCCTTTTAGGCCACTTGGTCTTACAATGAACCATTTGATTCTTGGCCTCCATGGTGTCATAATGGTTCCTTGCTTCTATAGGACCCCATGCTGTCAGAGTTCATCTGTGGTCCTTTTGCGCCCCCTGGTGTCAAGTGGGATTCTTAGATTGTTAGCCTGCATTGGGTCACAATGGATCCTTGCTTCTCTTAACCCCTGTGCTGTCACAATGCATCCCATGCCCTTTTATGCCACTTGATGTCACAATGAATCATTTGATTCTTGGCCTCCATGGTGGCATAATTGTACCAGGTTTTACTTGGGCCCCATGCTTTCACAATTCATCCCTGCCCCTTTTAGGCCCATTGGTGTCACAAGGGATCATTAGATTGTTAGCCTGCATTGGGTCACAATGGTTCCTTGCTTCTCTTAACCTCTGTGGTGCCACAATGCATCCCATGCCCTTTTAGGCCACTTGATGTCACAATGAATCATTTGATTCTTGGCCTCCATGGTGTCATAATGGTTCCTTGTTTCTATTGGGCCCCATGCTGTCACCATTCATCCCTGGCCCTTTTACGCCCCCTGGTGTCAAATGGGATCCTGGGATTATTAGCCTCCATTTGGTCACAATGGTTCCTTGCTTCTCTTAACCCCTGTGCTGTCACAATGCATCCCATGCCCTTTTAGGCCACTTGATGTCACAATGAATCATTTGATTCTTGGCCTCCACGGTGGCATAATAGATCCTTGCTTCGATTGGTCCCCGTGCTGTAACAATCCATCCCTGGCCCTTTTTATACCCCCTGGTGCCACAAAGGATCATTAGATTGTTAGCCTGCATTGGGTCACAATGGTCCCTTGCTTCTCTTAACCTCTGTGGTGTCACAATGCATTCCAAGCCCTTTTAGGCCACTAGATGTCACAATGAACCATTTGATTCTTGGCCTTCATGGTGTCATAATGGTTCCTTGCTTCTATTGGTCCCCATGCTGTCAAGGTGCATCCGTGGTCCTTTTGCGCCCCCTGGTGTCAAAAGGGATTCTTAGATTGTTAGCCTGCATTGGGTCACAATGGTTCCTTGCTTCTCTTAACCCCTGTGGTGTCACAATGCATTCCAAGCCCTTTTAGGCCACTTGATGTCACAATGAATCATTTGATTCTTGGCCTCCATGGCGGCATAATTGTACCAGGTTTTACTTGGGCCCCATGCTTTCACAATCCATCCCTGCCCCTTTTAGGCCCATTGGTGTCACAAGGGATCATTAGATTGTTAGCCTGCATTGGGTCACAATGGTTCCTTGCTTCTCTTATCCTCTGTTGTGTCACAATGCATTCCAAGCCCTTTTAGGCCACTAGATGTCACAATGAACCATTTGATTCTTGGCCTTCATGGTGTCATAATGGTTCCTTGGTTCTATACGTCCCCACGCCGTCAAGGTTCATCCGTCGTCCTTTTGCGCCCCCTGGTGTCAAAAGGGATCATTAGATTGTTAGCATGCATTGGGTCACAATGGTTCCTTGCTTCTCTTAACCCCTGTGCTGTCACAATGCATCCCATGCCCTTTTAGGCCACTTGATGTCACAATGAATCAATTGATTCTTGGCCTCCATGGTGGCATAATTGTACCAGGTTTTACTTGGGCCCCATGCTTTCACAATTCATCCCTGCCCCTTTTAGGCCCATTGGTGTCACAAGGGATCATTAGATTGTTAGCCTGCTTTGGGTCACAATGGTTCCTTGCTTCTCTTAACCCCTGTGCTGTCACAATGCATCCCATGCACTTTTAGGCCACTTGATGTCACAATGAATCATTTGATTCTTGGCCTCCATGGTGTCATAATGGTTCCTTGTTTCTATTGGGCCCCATGCTGTCACAATTCATCCCTGGCCCTTTTACGCCCCCTGGTGTCAAATGGGATCCTGGGATTATTAGCCTCCATTGGGTCACAATGGATCCTTGCTTCTCTTAACCCCTGTGCTGTCACAATGCATCCCATGCCCTTTTAAGCCACTTGATGTCACAATGAATCATTTGATTCTTGGCCTCCACGGTGGCATAATAGATCCTTGCTTCTATTGGTCCCCGTGCTGTAACAATCCATCCCTGGCCCTTTTTATACCCCCTGGTTCCACAAAGGATCATTAGATTGTTAGCCTGCATTGGGTCACAATGGTTCCTTGCTGCTCTTAACCCCTGTGGTGTCACAATGCATCCCATGCCCTTTTTGGCCACTTGATGTCACAATGAATCATTTGATTCTTGGCCTCCATGGTGGCATAATTGTACCAGGTTTTACTTGGGCCCCATGCTTTCACAATTCATCCCTGCCCCTTTTAGGCCCATTGGTGTCACAAGGTATCATTAGATTGTTAGCCTGCATTGGGTCAAAATGGTTCCTTGCTTCTCTTAACCTCTGTGGTGTCACAATGCATCCCATGCCCTTTTAGGCCACTAGATGTCACAATGAACAATTTGATTCTTGGCCTTCATGGTGTCATAATGGTTCCTTGCTTCTATACGTCCCCACGCTGTCAAGGTTCATCCGTGGTCCTTTTGCGCCCCCTGGTGTCAAATGGGATTCTTAGATTGTTAGCCTGCATTGGGTCTCAATGGATCCTTGCTTCTCTTAACCCCTGTGCTGTCACAATGCATCCCATGCCCTTTTAGGCCACATGATGTCACAATGAATCATTTGATTCTTGGCCTCCATGCTGGCATAATAGGTCCTTGCTTCTATTGGTCCCCGTGCTGTAACAATCCATCCCTGGACCTTTTTATACCCCCTGGAGCCACAAGGGATAATTAGATTGTTAGACTGCATTGGGTCACAATGGTTCCTTGCTTCTCTTAACCTCTGTGGTGTCACAATGCATTCCAAGCCCTTTTAGGCCACTTCGTCTTACAATGAACCATTTGATTCTTGGCCTCCATGGTGGCATAATTATACCAGGTTTTACTTGGGCCCCATGCTTTCACAATTCATCCCTGCCCCTTTTAGGCCCATTGGTGTCACAAGGGAACATTAGATTGTTAGCCTGCATTGGGTCACAATGGTTCCTTGCTTCTCTTAAGCTCTGTGGTGTCACAATGCATCCCATGCCCTTTTAGGCCACTTGGTCTTACAATGAACCATTTGATTCTTGGCCTCCATGGTGTCATAATGGTTCCTTGCTTCTATAGGACCCCATGCTGTCAGAGTTCATCTGTGGTCCTTTTGCGCCCCCTGGTGTCAAGTGGGATTCTTAGATTGTTAGCCTGCATTGGGTCACAATGGATCCTTGCTTCTCTTAACCCCTGTGCTGTCACAATGCATCCCATGCCCTTTTATGCCACTTGATGTCACAATGAATCATTTGATTCTTGGCCTCCATGGTGGCATAATTGTACCAGGTTTTACTTGGGCCCCATGCTTTCACAATTCATCCCTGCCCCTTTTAGGCCCATTGGTGTCACAAGGGATCATTAGATTGTTAGCCTGCATTGGGTCACAATGGTTCCTTGCTTCTCTTAACCTCTGTGGTGCCACAATGCATCCCATGCCCTTTTAGGCCACTTGATGTCACAATGAATCATTTGATTCTTGGCCTCCATGGTGTCATAATGGTTCCTTGTTTCTATTGGGCCCCATGCTGTCACCATTCATCCCTGGCCCTTTTACGCCCCCTGGTGTCAAATGGGATCCTGGGATTATTAGCCTCCATTTGGTCACAATGGTTCCTTGCTTCTCTTAACCCCTGTGCTGTCACAATGCATCCCATGCCCTTTTAGGCCACTTGATGTCACAATGAATCATTTGATTCTTGGCCTCCACGGTGGCATAATAGATCCTTGCTTCTATTGGTCCCCGTGCTGTAACAATCCATCCCTGGCCCTTTTTATAGACCCTGGTGCCAAAAGGGATCATTAGATTGTTAGCCTGCATTGGGTCACAATGGTTCCTTGCTTCTCTTAAGCTCTGTGGTGTCACAATGCATCCCATGCCCTTTTAGGCCACTTGGTCTTACAATGAACCATTTGATTCTTGGCCTCCATGGTGTCATAATGGTTCCTTGCTTCTATAGGACCCCATGCTGTCAGAGTTCATCTGTGGTCCTTTTGCGCCCCCTGCTGTCAAGTGGGATTCTTAGATTGTTAGCCTGCATTGGGTCACAATGGATCCTTGCTTCTCTTAACCCCTGTGCTGTCACAATGCATCCCATGCCCTTTTATGCCACTTGATGTCACAATGAATCATTTGATTCTTGGCCTCCATGGTGGCATAATTGTACCAGGTTTTACTTGGGCCCCATGCTTTCACAATTCATCCCTGCCCCTTTTAGGCCCATTGGTGTCACAAGGGATCATTAGATTGTTAGCCTGCATTGGGTCACAATGGTTCCTTGCTTCTCTTAACCTCTGTGGTGTCACAATGCATTCCAAGCCCTTTTAGGCCACTAGATGTCACAATGAACCATTTGATTCTTGGCCTTCATGGTGTCGTAATGGTTCCTTGCTTCTATATGTCCCCATGCTGTCAAGGTGCATCCGTGGTCCTTTTGCGCCCCCTGGTGTCAAAAGGGATTCTTAGATTGTTAGCCTGCATTGGGTCACAATGGTTCCTTGCTTCTCTTAACCCCTGTGCTGTCACAATGCATCCCATGCCCTTTTAGGCCACTTGATGTCACAATGAATCAATTGATTCTTGGCCTCCATGGTGGCGTAATTGTACCAGGTTTTACTTGGGCCCCATGCTTTCACAATACATCCCTGCCCCTTTTAGGCCCATTGGTGTCAAAAAGGATCATTACATTGTTAGCCTGCATTGGGTCACAATGGTTCCTTGCTTCTCTTAACCCCTGTGCTGTCACAATGCATCCCATGCCCTTTTAGGCCACTTGATGTCACAATGAATCATTTGAGTCTTGGCCTCCATGGTGTCATAATGGTTCCTTTTTTCTATTGGGCCCCATGCTGTCACAATTCATCCCTGGCCCTTTTACGCCCCCTGGTGTCAAATGGGATCCTGGGATTATTAGCCTCCATTGGGTCACAATGGTTCCTTGCTTCTCTTAACCCCTGTGCTGTCACAAAGCATCCCATGCCCTTTTAGGCCACTTGATGTCACA
Source organism: Cinclus cinclus (assembly GCF_963662255.1). Lineage (NCBI taxonomy): Eukaryota > Metazoa > Chordata > Aves > Passeriformes > Cinclidae > Cinclus > Cinclus cinclus. The sequence continues at coordinate 37,477,391 of NC_085052.1, forward strand.
ATGAATCATTTGATTCTTGGCCTCCATGGTGGCATAATAGATCTTTGCTTCTATTGGTCCCCGTGCTGTAACAATCCATCCCTGGCCCTTTTTATACCCCCTGGTGCCACAAAGGATCATTAGATTGTTAGCCTGCATTGGGTCACAATGGTTCCTTGCTTCTCTTAACCTCTGTGGTGTCACAATGCATTCCAAGCCCTTTTAGGCCACTAGATGTCACAATGAACCATTTGATTCTTGGCCTTCATGGTGTCATAATGTTTCCTTGGTTCTATACGTCCCCACGCTGTCAAGGTTCATCCGTGGTCTTTTTGCTCCCCCTGGTGTCAAAAGGGATTCTTAGATTGTTAGCCTGCATTGGGTCACAATGGTTCCTTGCTTCGCTTAACCCCTGTGCTGTCACAATGCATCCCATGCCCTTTTAGGCCACTTGATGTCACAATGAATCATTTGATTCTTGGCCTCCATGGTGGCGTAATTGTACCAGGTTTTAATTGGGCCCCATGCTTTCACAATACATCCCTGCCCCTTTTAGGCCCATTGGTGTCAAAAGGGATCATTAGATTGTTAGCCTCCATTGGGTCACAATGGATCCTTGCTTCTCTTAACCTCTGTGGTGTCACAATGCATCCCATGCCCTTTTAGGCCACATGATGTCACAATGAATCATTTGATTCTTGGCCTCCAAGGTGGCATAATAGATCCTTGCTTCTATTGGTCCCCGTGCTGTAACAATCCATCCCTGGCCCTTTTTATGCCCCCTGGTGCCACAAGGGATAATTAGATTGTTAGCCTGCATTGGGTCACAATGGTCCCTTGCTTCTCTTAACCTCTGTGGTGTCACAATGCATTCTAAGCCATTTTAGGCCACTTGGTCTTACAATGAACCATTTGATTCTTGGCCTCCATGGTGTCATAATGGTTCCTTGATTCTATACGTCCCCATGCTGTCAGAGTTCATCTGTGGTCCTTTTGCGCCCCCTGGTGTCAAAAGGGATTCTTAGATTGTTAGCCTGCATTGGGTCACAATGGATCCTTGCTTCTCTTAACCCCTGTGGTGTCACAATGCATCCCATGCCCTTTTAGGCCACTTGATGTCACAATGAATCATTTGATTCTTGGCCTCCATGGTGGCATAATTGTACCAGGTTTTACTTGGGCCCCATGCTTTCACAATTCATCCCTGCCCCTTTTAGGCCCATTGGTGTCACAAGGGATCATTAGATTGTTAGCCTGCATTGGGTCACAATGGTTCCTTGCTTCTCTTAACCTCTGTGGTGTCACAATGCATCCCATGCCCTTTTAGGCCACTTGGTCTTAGAATGAACCATTTGATTCTTGGCCTCCATGGTGTGATAATGGTTCCTTGCTTCTATTGGGCGCCATGCTGTCACAATTCATCCCTGGCCCTTTTACGCCCCCTGGTGTCAAATGGGATGCTGGGATTATTATCCTCCATTGGGTCACAATGGTTCCTTGCTTCTCTTAACCCCTGTGCTGTCACAATGCATCCCATGCCCTTTTAGGCCACTTGATGTCACAATGAATCATTTAAATCTTGGCCTCCATGGTGGCGTAATTGTACCAGGTTTTAATTGGGCCCCATGCTTTCACAATACATCCCTGCCCCTTTTAGGCCCATTGGTGTCAAAAGGGATCATTAGATTGTTCGCCTCCATTGGGTCACAATGGATCCTTGCTTCTCTTAACCCCTGTGGTGTCTCAATGCATCCCATGCCCTTTCAGGCCACATGATGTCACAATGAATCATTTGATTCTTGGCCTCCACGGTGGCATAATAGATCCTTGCTTCTATTGGTCCCCGTGCTGTAACAATCCATCCCTGGCACTTTTAATACCCCCAGGAGCCACAAGGGATCATTAGATTGTTAGCCTGCATTGGGTCACAATGGTTCCTTGCTTCTCTTAACCCCTGTGCTGTCACAATGCATCCCATGCCCTTTTAGGCCACTTGATGTCACAATGAATCATTTGATTCTTGGCCTCCATGGTGTCATAATGGTTCCTTGTTTCTATTGGGCCCCATGCTGTCACAATACATCCCTGGCCCTTTTACGCCCCCTGGTGTCAAATGGGATCCTGGGATTATTAGCCTCCATTGGGTCACAATGGATCCTTGCTTCTCTTAACCCCTGTGGTGTCACAATGCATCCCATGCCCTTTTAGGCCACATGATGTCACAATGAACCATTTGATTCTTGGCCTCCACGGTGGCATAATAGATCCTTGCTTCTATTGGTCCCCGTGCTGTAACAATCCATCCCTGGCCCTTTTTATACCCCCTGGTGCCACAAAGGATGATTAGATTGTTAGCCTGCATTGGGTCACAATGGTTCCTTGCTTCTCTTAACCCCTGTGGTGTCACAATGCATCCCATGCCCTTTTTGGCCACTTGATGTCACAATGAATCATTTGATTCTTGGCCTCCATGGTGGCATAATTGTACCAGGTTTTACTTGTGCCCCATGCTTTCACAATTCATCCCTGCCCCTTTTAGGCCCATTGGTGTCACAAGGGATCATTAGATTGTTAGCCTGCATTGGGTCACAATGGTTCCTTGCTTCTCTTAACCTCTGTGGTGTCACAATGCATTCCAAGCCCTTTTAGGCCACTAGATGTCACAATGAACAATTTGATTCTTGGCCTTCATTGTGTCATAATGGTTCCTTGCTTCTATACGTCCCCACGCTGTCAAGGTTCATCCGTGGTCCTTTTGCGCCCCCTGGTGTCAAATGGGATTCATAGATTGTTAGCCTGCATTGGGTCACAATGGATCCTTGCTTCTCTTAACCCCTGTGCTGTCACAATGCATCCCATGCCCTTTTAGGCCACTTGATGTCACAATGAATCATTTGATTCTTGGCCTCCATGGTGGCGTAATTGTACCAGGTTTTACTTGGGCCCCATGCTTTCACAATACATCCCTGCCCCTTTTAGGCCCATTGGTGTCACAAGGGATCATTAGATTGTTAATCTCCATTGGGTCACAATGGATCCTTGCTTCTCTTAACCTCTGTGGTGTCACAATGCATCCCATGCCCTTTTAGGCCACATGATGTCACAATGAATCATTTGATTCTTGGCCTCCACGGTGGCATAATAGATCCTTGCTTCTATTGGTCCCCATGCTGTAACAATCCATCCCTGGCCCTTTTTATGCCCCCTGGAGCCACAAGGGATAATTAGATTGTTAGCCTGCATTGGGTCACAATGGTTCCTTGCTTCTCTTAACCTCTGTGGTGTCACAATGCATTCCAAGCCCTTTTAGGCCACTTCGTCTTACAATGAACCATTTGATTCTTGGCCTCCATGGTGGCATAATTATACCAGGTTTTACTTGGGCCCCATGCTTTCACAATTCATCCCTGCCCCTTTTAGGCCCATTGGTGTCACAAGGGATCATTAGATTGTTAGCCTGCATTGGGTCACAATGGTTCCTTGCTTCTCTTAACCCCTGTGGTGTCACAATGCATCCCATGCCCTGTTAGGCCACTTGGTCTTACAATGAACCATTTGATTCTTGGCCTCCATGGTGTCATAATGGTTCCTTGCTTCTATAGGACCCCATGCTGTCAGAGTTCATCTGTGGTCCTTTTGCGCCCCCTGGTGTCAAGTGGGATTATTAGATTGTTAGCCTGCATTGGGTCACAATGGATCCTTGCTTCTCTTAACCCCTGTGGTGTCACAATGCATCCCATGCCCTTTTAGGCCACTTGATGTCACAATGAATCATTTGATTCTTGGCCTCCATGGTGGCATAATTGTACCAGGTTTTACTTGGGCCCCATGCTTTCACAATTCATCCCTGCCCCTTTTAGGCCCATTGGTGTCAGAAGGGATCATTAGATTGTTAGCCTGCATTGGGTCACAATGGTTCCTTGCTTCTCTTAACCTCTGTGGTGCCACAATGCATCCCATGCCCTTTTAGGCCACTTGATGTCACAATGAATCATTTGATTCTTGGCCTCCATGGTGTCATAATGGTTCCTTGTTTCTATTGGGCCCCATGCTGTCACAATTCATCCCTGGCCCTTTTACGCCCCCTGGTGTCAAATGGGATCCTGGGATTATTAGCCTCCATTGGGTCACAATGGATCCTTGCTTCTCTTAACCCCTGTGCTGTCACAATGCATCCCATGCCCTTTTAGGCCACTTGATGTCACAATGAATCATTTGATTCTTGGCCTCCACGGTGGCATAATAGATCCTTGCTTCTATTGGTCCCCGTGCTGTAACAATCCATCCCTGGCCCTTTTTATACCCCCTGGTGCCACAAAGGATCATTAGATTGTTAGCCTGCATTGGGTCACAATGGTTCCTTGCTTCTCTTAACCTCTGTGGTGTCACAATGCATTCCAAGCCCTTTTAGGCCACTAGATGTCACAATGAACCATTTGATTCTTGGCCTTCATGGTGTCATAATGGTTCCTTGCTTCTATATGTCCCCATGCTGTCAAGGTGCATCCGTGGTCCTTTTGCGCCCCCTGGTGTCAAAAGGGATTCTTAGATTGTTAGCCTGCATTGGGTCACAATGGTTCCTTGCTTCTCTTAACCCCTGTGGTGTCACAATGCATCCCATGCTCTTTTAGGCCACTTGATGTCACAATGAATCATTTGATTCTTGGCCTCCATGGCGGCATAATTGTACCAGGTTTTACTTGGGCCCCATGCTTTCACAATCCATCCCTGCCCCTTTTAGGCCCATTGGTGTCACAAGGGATCATTAGATTGTTAGCCTGCATTGGGTCACAATGGTTCCTTGCTTCTCTTAACCTCTGTGGTGTCACAATGCATTCCAAGCCCTTTTAGGCCACTAGATGTCACAATGAACCATTTGATTCTTGGCCTTCATGGTGTCATAATGGTTCCTTGGTTCTATACGTCCCCACGCGGTCAAGGTTCATCCGTCGTCCTTTTGCGCCCCCTGGTGTCAAAAGGGATTCTTAGATTGTTAGCCTGCATTGGGTCACAATGGTTCCTTGCTTCTCTTAACCCCTGTGCTGTCACAATGCATCCCATGCCCTTTTAGGCCACTTGATGTCACAATGAATCATTTGATTCTTGGCCTCCATGGTGGCGTACTTGTACCAGGTTTTACTTGGCCCCCATGCTTTCACAATACATCCCTGCCCCTTTTAGGCCCATTGGTGTCAAAAGGGACCATTAGATTGTTAGCCTCCATTGGGTCACAATGGATCCTTGCTTCTCTTAACCTCTGTGGTGTCACAATGCATCCCATGCCCTTTTAGGCCACATGATGTCACAATGAATCATTTGATTCTTGGCCTCCAAGGTGGCATAATAGATCCTTGCTTCTATTGGTCCCCGTGCTGTAACAATCCATCCCTGGCCCTTTTTATGCCCCCTGGTGCCACAAGGGATAATTAGATTGTTAGCCTGCATTGGGTCACAATGGTTCCTTGCTTCTCTTAACCTCTGTGGTGTCACAATGCATTCTAAGCCATTTTAGGCCACTTGGTCTTACAATGAACCATTTGATTCTTGGCCTCCATGGTGTCATAATGGTTCCTTGATTCTATACGTCCCCATGCTGTCAGAGTTCATCTGTGGTCCTTTTGCGCCCCCTGGTGTCAAAAGGGATTCTTAGATTGTTAGCCTGCATTGGGTCACAATGGATCCTTGCTTCTCTTAACCCCTGTGGTGTCACAATGCATTCCATGCCCTTTTAGGCCACTTGATGTCACAATGAATCATTTAAATCTTGGCCTCCATAGTGGCGTAATTGTACCAGGTTTTAATTGGGCCCCATGCTGTCACAATTCTTCCATGGCCCTTTTACGCCCCCTGGTGTCAAATGGGATCCTGGGATTATTAGCCTCCATTGGGTCACAATGGTTCCTTGCTTCTCTTAACCCCTGTGCTGTCACAATGCATCCCATGCCCTTTTAGGCCACTTGATGTCACAATGAATCATTTGATTCTTGGCCTCCATGGTGGCATAATTGTACCAGGTTTTCCTTGGGCCCCATGCTTTCACAATTCATCCCTGCCCCTTTTAGGCCCATTGGTGTCACATGGGATCATTAGATTGTTAGCCTGCATTGGGTCACAATGGTTCCTTGCTTCTCTTAACCTCTGTGGTGTCACAATGCATCCCATGCCCTTTTAGGCCACTTGGTCTTAGAATGAACCATTTGATTCTTGGCCTCCATGGTGTGATAATGGTTCCTTGCTTCTATTGGGCCCCATGCTGTCACAATTCATCCCTGGCCCTTTTACGCCCCCTGGTGTCAAATGGGATGCTGGGATTATTAGCCTCCATTGGGTCACAATGGATCCTTGCTTCTCTTAACCCCTGTGCTGTCACAATGCATCCCATGCCCTTTCAGGCCACATGATGTCACAATGAATCATTTGATTCTTGGCCTCCACGGTGGCATAATAGATCCTTGCTTCTATTGGTCCCCGTGCTGTAACAATCCATCCCTGGCACTTTTAATACCCCCTGGAGCCACAAGGGATCATTAGATTGTTAGCCTGCATTGGGTCACAATGGATCCTTGCTTCTCTTAACCCCTGTGGTGTCACAATGCATCCCATGCCCTTTTAGGCCACTTGATGTCACAATGAATCATTTGATTCTTGGCCTCCATGGTGGCATAATTGTACCAGGTTTTACTTGGGCCCCATGCTTTCACAATTCATCCCTGCCCCTTTTAGGCCCATTGGTGTCACAAGGGATCATTAGATTGTTAGCCTGCATTGGGTCACAATGGTTCCTTGCTTCTCTTAACCTCTGTGGTGTCACAATGCATCCCATGCCCTTTTAGGCCACTTGATGTCACAATGAATCATTTGATTCTTGGCCTCCATGGTGTCATAATGGTTCCTTGTTTCTATTGGGCCCCATGCTGTCACAATTGACCCCTGTCCCTTTTACGCCCCCTGGTGTCATATGGGATGCTGGGATTATTAGCCTCCATTTGGTCACAATGGTTCCTTGCTTCTCTTAACCCCTGTGGTGTCACAATGCATCCCATGCCCTTTTAGGCCACTTGATGTCACAATGAATCATTTGATTCTTGGCCTCCATGGTGTCATAATGGTTCCTTGTTTCTATTGGGCCCCATGCTGTCACAATTGACCCCTGTCCCTTTTACGCCCCCTGGTGTCATATGGGATGCTGGGATTATTAGCCTCCATTTGGTCACAATGGATCCTTGCTTCTCTTAACCCCTGTGGTGTCACAATGCATCCCATGCCCTTTTAGGCCACTTTATGTCACAATGAATCATTTGATTCTTGGCCTCCATGGTGTCATAATGGTTCCTTGTTTCTATTGGGCCCCATGCTGTCACAATTCATCCCTGGCCCTTTTACGCCCCCTGGTGTCAAATGGGATCCTGGGATTATTAGCCTCCATTGGGTCACAATGGTTCCTTGCTTCTCTTAACCCCTGTGCTGTCACAAAGCATCCCATGCCCTTTTAGGCCACTTGATGTCACAATGAATCATTTGATTCTTGGCCTCCATGGTGGCATAATAGATCTTTGCTTCTATTGGTCCCCGTGCTGTAACAATCCATCCCTGGCCCTTTTTATACCCCCTGGTGCCACAAAGGATCATTAGATTGTTAGCCTGCATTGGGTCACAATGGTTCCTTGCTTCTCTTAACCTCTGTGGTGTCACAATGCATTCCAAGCCCTTTTAGGCCACTAGATGTCACAATGAACCATTTGATTCTTGGCCTTCATGGTGTCATAATGTTTCCTTGGTTCTATACGTCCCCACGCTGTCAAGGTTCATCCGTGGTCTTTTTGCTCCCCCTGGTGTCAAAAGGGATTCTTAGATTGTTAGCCTGCATTGGGTCACAATGGTTCCTTGCTTCGCTTAACCCCTGTGCTGTCACAATGCATCCCATGCCCTTTTAGGCCACTTGATGTCACAATGAATCATTTGATTCTTGGCCTCCATGGTGGCGTAATTGTACCAGGTTTTAATTGGGCCCCATGCTTTCACAATACATCCCTGCCCCTTTTAGGCCCATTGGTGTCAAAAGGGATCATTAGATTGTTAGCCTCCATTGGGTCACAATGGATCCTTGCTTCTCTTAACCTCTGTGGTGTCACAATGCATCCCATGCCCTTTTAGGCCACATGATGTCACAATGAATCATTTGATTCTTGGCCTCCAAGGTGGCATAATAGATCCTTGCTTCTATTGGTCCCCGTGCTGTAACAATCCATCCCTGGCCCTTTTTATGCCCCCTGGTGCCACAAGGGATAATTAGATTGTTAGCCTGCTTTGGGTCACAATGGTCCCTTGCTTCTCTTAACCTCTGTGGTGTCACAATGCATTCTAAGCCATTTTAGGCCACTTGGTCTTACAATGAACCATTTGATTCTTGGCCTCCATGGTGTCATAATGGTTCCTTGATTCTATACGTCCCCATGCTGTCAGAGTTCATCTGTGGTCCTTTTGCGCCCCCTGGTGTCAAAAGGGATTCTTAGATTGTTAGCCTGCATTGGGTCACAATGGATCCTTGCTTCTCTTAACCCCTGTGGTGTCACAATGCATCCCATGCCCTTTTAGGCCACTTGATGTCACAATGAATCATTTGATTCTTGGCCTCCATGGTGGCATAATTGTACCAGGTTTTACTTGGGCCCCATGCTTTCACAATTCATCCCTGCCCCTTTTAGGCCCATTGGTGTCACAAGGGATCATTAGATTGTTAGCCTGCATTGGGTCACAATGGTTCCTTGCTTCTCTTAACCTCTGTGGTGTCACAATGCATCCCATGCCCTTTTAGGCCACTTGGTCTTAGAATGAACCATTTGATTCTTGGCCTCCATGGTGTGATAATGGTTCCTTGCTTCTATTGGGCGCCATGCTGTCACAATTCATCCCTGGCCCTTTTACGCCCCCTGGTGTCAAATGGGATGCTGGGATTATTATCCTCCATTGGGTCACAATGGATCCTTGCTTCTCTTAACCCCTGTGCTGTCACAATGCATCCCATGCCCTTTTAGGCCACTTCATGTCACAATGAATCATTTAAATCTTGGCCTCCATGGTGGCGTAATTGTACCAGGTTTTAATTGGGCCCCATGCTTTCACAATACATCCCTGCCCCTTTTAGGCCCATTGGTGTCAAAAGGGATCATTAGATTGTTCGCCTCCATTGGGTCACAATGGATCCTTGCTTCTCTTAACCCCTGTGGTGTCTCAATGCATCCCATGCCCTTTCAGGCCACATGATGTCACAATGAATCATTTGATTCTTGGCCTCCACGGTGGCATAATAGATCCTTGCTTCTATTGGTCCCCGTGCTGTAACAATCCATCCCTGGCACTTTTAATACCCCCAGGAGCCACAAGGGATCATTAGATTGTTAGCCTGCATTGGGTCACAATGGTTCCTTGCTTCTCTTAACCCCTGTGCTGTCACAATGCATCCCATGCCCTTTTAGGCCACTTGATGTCACAATGAATCATTTGATTCTTGGCCTCCATGGTGTCATAATGGTTCCTTGTTTCTATTGGGCCCCATGCTGTCACAATACATCCCTGGCCCTTTTACGCCCCCTGGTGTCAAATGGGATCCTGGGATTATTAGCCTCCATTGGGTCACAATGGATCCTTGCTTCTCTTAACCCCTGTGGTGTCACAATGCATCCCATGCCCTTTTAGGCCACTTGATGTCACAATGAACCATTTGATTCTTGGCCTCCACGGTGGCATAATAGATCCTTGCTTCTATTGGTCCCCGTGCTGTAACAATCCATCCCTGGCCCTTTTTATACCCCCTGGTGCCACAAAGGATCATTAGATTGTTAGCCTGCATTGGGTCACAATGGTTCCTTGCTTCTCTTAACCCCTGTGGTGTCACAATGCATCCCATGCCCTTTTTGGCCACTTGATGTCACAATGAATCATTTGATTCTTGGCCTCCATGGTGGCATAATTGTACCAGGTTTTACTTGTGCCCCATGCTTTCACAATTCATCCCTGCCCCTTTTAGGCCCATTGGTGTCACAAGGGATCATTAGATTGTTAGCCTGCATTGGGTCACAATGGTTCCTTGCTTCTCTTAACCTCTGTGGTGTCACAATGCATTCCAAGCCCTTTTAGGCCACTAGATGTCACAATGAACAATTTGATTCTTGGCCTTCATGGTGTCATAATGGTTCCTTGCTTCTATACGTCCCCACGCTGTCAAGGTTCATCCGTGGTCCTTTTGCGCCCCCTGGTGTCAAATGGGATTCATAGATTGTTAGCCTGCATTGGGTCACAATGGATCCTTGCTTCTCTTAACCCCTGTGCTGTCACAATGCATCCCATGCCCTTTTAGGCCACTTGATGTCACAATGAATCATTTGATTCTTGGCCTCCATGGTGGCGTAATTGTACCAGGTTTTACTTGGGCCCCATGCTTTCACAATACATCCCTGCCCCTTTTAGGCCCATTGGTGTCACAAGGGATCATTAGATTGTTAGCCTCCATTGGGTCACAATGGATCCTTGCTTCTCTTAACCTCTGTGGTGTCACAATGCATCCCATGCCCTTTTAGGCCACATGATGTCACAATGAATCATTTGATTCTTGGCCTCCACGGTGGCATAATAGATCCTTGCTTCTATTGGTCCCCATGCTGTAACAATCCATCCCTGGCCCTTTTTATGCCCCCTGGAGCCACAAGGGATAATTAGATTGTTAGCCTGCATTGGGTCACAATGGTTCCTTGCTTCTCTTAACCTCTGTGGTGTCACAATGCATTCCAAGCCCTTTTAGGCCACTTCGTCTTACAATGAACCATTTGATTCTTGGCCTCCATGGTGGCATAATTATACCAGGTTTTACTTGGGCCCCATGCTTTCACAATTCATCCCTGCCCCTTTTAGGCCCATTGGTGTCACAAGGGATCATTAGATTGTTAGCCTGCATTGGGTCACAATGGTTCCTTGCTTCTCTTAACCCCTGTGGTGTCACAATGCATCCCATGCCCTGTTAGGCCACTTGGTCTTACAATGAACCATTTGATTCTTGGCCTCCATGGTGTCATAATGGTTCCTTGCTTCTATAGGACCCCATGCTGTCAGAGTTCATCTGTGGTCCTTTTGCGCCCCCTGGTGTCAAGTGGGATTCTTAGATTGTTAGCCTGCATTGGGTCACAATGGATCCTTGCTTCTCTTAACCCCTGTGGTGTCACAATGCATCCCATGCCCTTTTAGGCCACTTGATGTCACAATGAATCATTTGATTCTTGGCCTCCATGGTGGCATAATTGTACCAGGTTTTACTTGGGCCCCATGCTTTCACAATTCATCCCTGCCCCTTTTAGGCCCATTGGTGTCAGAAGGGATCATTAGATTGTTAGCCTGCATTGGGTCACAATGGTTCCTTGCTTCTCTTAACCTCTGTGGTGCCACAATGCATCCCATGCCCTTTTAGGCCACTTGATGTCACAATGAATCATTTGATTCTTGGCCTCCATGGTGTCATAATGGTTCCTTGTTTCTATTGGGCCCCATGCTGTCACAATTCATCCCTGGCCCTTTTACGCCCCCTGGTGTCAAATGGGATCCTGGGATTATTAGCCTCCATTGGGTCACAATGGATCCTTGCTTCTCTTAACCCCTGTGCTGTCACAATGCATCCCATGCCCTTTTAGGCCACTTGATGTCACAATGAATCATTTGATTCTTGGCCTCCACGGTGGCATAATAGATCCTTGCTTCTATTGGTCCCCGTGCTGTAACAATCCATCCCTGGCCCTTTTTATACCCCCTGGTGCCACAAAGGATCATTAGATTGTTAGCCTGCATTGGGTCACAATGGTTCCTTGCTTCTCTTAACCTCTGTGGTGTCACAATGCATTCCAAGCCCTTTTAGGCCACTAGATGTCACAATGAACCATTTGATTCTTGGCCTTCATGGTGTCATAATGGTTCCTTGCTTCTATATGTCCCCATGCTGTCAAGGTGCATCCGTGGTCCTTTTGCGCCCCCTGGTGTCAAAAGGGATTCTTAGATTGTTAGCCTGCATTGGGTCACAATGGTTCCTTGCTTCTCTTAACCCCTGTGGTGTCACAATGCATCCCATGCTCTTTTAGGCCACTTGATGTCACAATGAATCATTTGATTCTTGGCCTCCATGGCGGCATAATTGTACCAGGTTTTACTTGGGCCCCATGCTTTCACAATCCATCCCTGCCCCTTTTAGGCCCATTGGTGTCACAAGGGATCATTAGATTGTTAGCCTGCATTGGGTCACAATGGTTCCTTGCTTCTCTTAACCTCTGTGGTGTCACAATGCATTCCAAGCCCTTTTAGGCCACTAGATGTCACAATGAACCATTTGATTCTTGGCCTTCATGGTGTCATAATGGTTCCTTGGTTCTATACGTCCCCACGCGGTCAAGGTTCATCCGTCGTCCTTTTGCACCCCCTGGTGTCAAAAGGGATTCTTAGATTGTTAGCCTGCATTGGGTCACAATGGTTCCTTGCTTCTCTTAACCCCTGTGCTGTCACAATGCATCCCATGCCCTTTTAGGCCACTTGATGTCACAATGAATCATTTGATTCTTGGCCTCCATGGTGGCGTACTTGTACCAGGTTTTACTTGGCCCCCATGCTTTCACAATACATCCCTGCCCCTTTTAGGCCCATTGGTGTCAAAAGGGACCATTAGATTGTTAGCCTCCATTGGGTCACAATGGATCCTTGCTTCTCTTAACCTCTGTGGTGTCACAATGCATCCCATGCCCTTTTAGGCCACATGATGTCACAATGAATCATTTGATTCTTGGCCTCCAAGGTGGCATAATAGATCCTTGCTTCTATTGGTCCCCGTGCTGTAACAATCCATCCCTGGCCCTTTTTATGCCCCCTGGTGCCACAAGGGATAATTAGATTGTTAGCCTGCATTGGGTCACAATGGTTCCTTGCTTCTCTTAACCTCTGTGGTGTCACAATGCATTCTAAGCCATTTTAGGCCACTTGGTCTTACAATGAACCATTTGATTCTTGGCCTCCATGGTGTCATAATGGTTCCTTGATTCTATACGTCCCCATGCTGTCAGAGTTCATCTGTGGTCCTTTTGCGCCCCCTGGTGTCAAAAGGGATTCTTAGATTGTTAGCCTGCATTGGGTCACAATGGATCCTTGCTTCTCTTAACCCATGTGGTGTCACAATGCATTCCATGCCCTTTTAGGCCACTTGATGTCACAATGAATCATTTAAATCTTGGCCTCCATAGTGGCGTAATTGTACCAGGTTTTAATTGGGCCCCATGCTGTCACAATTCTTCCATGGCCCTTTTACGCCCCCTGGTGTCAAATGGGATCCTGGGATTATTAGCCTCCATTGGGTCACAATGGTTCCTTGCTTCTCTTAACCCCTGTGGTGTCACAATGCATCCCATGCCCTTTTAGGCCACTTGATGTCACAATGAATCATTTGATTCTTGGCCTCCATGGTGGCATAATTGTACCAGGTTTTCCTTGGGCCCCATGCTTTCACAATTCATCCCTGCCCCTTTTAGGCCCATTGGTGTCACATGGGATCATTAGATTGTTAGCCTCCATTGGGTCACAATGGTTCCTTGCTTCTCTTAACCTCTGTGGTGTCACAATGCATCCCATGCCCTTTTAGGCCACTTGGTCTTAGAATGAACCATTTGATTCTTGGCCTCCATGGTGTGATAATGGTTCCTTGCTTCTATTGGGCCCCATGCTGTCACAATTCATCCCTGGCCCTTTTACGCCCCCTGGTGTCAAATGGGATGCTGGGATTATTAGCCTCCATTGGGTCACAATGGATCCTTGCTTCTCTTAACCCCTGTGCTGTCACAATGCATCCCATGCCCTTTCAGGCCACATGATGTCACAATGAATCATTTGATTCTTGGCCTCCACGGTGGCATAATAGATCCTTGCTTCTATAGGACCCCGTGCTGTAACAATCCATCCCTGGCACTTTTAATACCCCCTGGAGCCACAAGGGATCATTAGATTGTTAGCCTGCATTGGGTCACAATGGATCCTTGCTTCTGTTAACCCCTGTGGTGTCACAATGCATCCCATGCCCTTTTAGGCCACTTGATGTCACAATGAATCATTTGATTCTTGGCCTCCATGGTGGCATAATTGTACCAGGTTTTACTTGGGCCCCATGCTTTCACAATTCATCCCTGCCCCTTTTAGGCCCATTGGTGTCACAAGGGATCATTAGATTGTTAGCCTGCATTGGGTCACAATGGTTCCTTGCTTCTCTTAACCTCTGTGGTGTCACAATGCATCCCATGCCCTTTTAGGCCACTTGATGTCACAATGAATCATTTGATTCTTGGCCTCCATGGTGTCATAATGGTTCCTTGTTTCTATTGGGCCCCATGCTGTCACAATTGACCCCTGTCCCTTTTACGCCCCCTGGTGTCATATGGGATGCTGGGATTATTAGCCTCCATTTGGTCACAATGGTTCCTTGCTTCTCTTAACCCCTGTGGTGTCACAATGCATCCCATGCCCTTTTAGGCCACTTGATGTCACAATGAATCATTTGATTCTTGGCCTCCATGGTGTCATAATGGTTCCTTGTTTCTATTGGGCCCCATGCTGTCACAATTGACCCCTGTCCCTTTTACGCCCCCTGGTGTCATATGGGATGCTGGGATTATTAGCCTCCATTTGGTCACAATGGATCCTTGCTTCTCTTAACCCCTGTGGTGTCACAATGCATCCCATGCCCTTTTAGGCCACTTGATGTCACAATGAATCATTTGATTCTTGGCCTCCATGGTGTCATAATGGTTCCTTGTTTCTATTGGGCCCCATGCTGTCACAATTGACCCCTGTCCCTTTTACGCCCCCTGGTGTCATATGGGATCCTGGGATTATTAGCCTCCATTTGGTCACAATGGATCCTTGCTTCTCTTAACCCCTGTGGTGTCACAATGCATCCCATGCACTTTTAGGCCACTTGGTCTTAGAATGAACCATTTGATTCTTGGCCTCCATGGTGTCATAATGGTTCCTTGTTTCTATTGGGCCCCATGCTGTCACAATACATCCCTGGCCCTTTTACGCCCCCTGGTGTCAAATGGGATCCTGGGATTATTAGCCTCCATTGGGTCACAATGGATCCTGGCTTCTCTTAACCCCTGTGCTGTCACAATGCATCCCATGCCCTTTTAGGCCACTTGATGTCACAATGAATCATTTGATTCTTGGCCTCCACGGTGGCATAATAGATCCTTGCTTCTATTGGTCCCCGTGCTGTAACAATCCATCCCTGGCCCTATTTATACCCCCGGTGCCACAAGCGATCATTAGATTGTTAGCCTGCATTGGGTCACAATGGTTCCTTGCTTCTCTTAACCTCTGTGGTGTCACAATGCATTCCAAGCCCTTTTAGGCCACTTGGTCTTACAATGAACCATTTGATTCTTGGCCTTCATGGTGTCATAATGGTTCCTTGTTTCTACAGGTCCCCATGCTGTCAGAGTTCATCCGTGGTCCTTTTGCGCCCCCTGGTGTCAATAGGGATTCTTAGATTCTTAGATTGTTAGCCTGCATTGGGTCACAATGGATCCTTGCTTCTCTTAACCCCTGTGCTGTCACAATGCATCCCATGCCCTTTTAGGCCACTTGATGTCACAATGAACCATTTGATTCTTGGCCTTCATGGTGTCATAATGGTTCCTTGCTTCTATATGTCCCCATGCTGTCAAGGTGCATCCGTGGTCCTTTTGCGCCCCCTGGTGTCAAAAGGGATTCTTAGATTGTTAGCCTGCATTGGGTCACAATGGTTCCTTGCTTCTCTTAACCCCTGTGGTGTCACAATGCATCCCATGCCCTTTTAGGCCACTTGATGTCACAATGAATCATTTGATTCTTGGCCTCCATGGCGGCATAATTGTACCAGGTTTTACTTGGGCCCCATGCTTTCACAATCCATCCCTGCCCCTTTTAGGCCCATTGGTGTCACAAGGGATCATTAGATTGTTAGCCTGCATTGGGTCACAATGGTTCCTTGCTTCTCTTAACCTCTGTGGTGTCACAATGCATTCCAAGCCCTTTTAGGCCACTAGATGTCACAATGAACCATTTGACTCTTGGCCTTCATGGTGTCATAATGGTTCCTTGGTTCTATACGTCCCCACGCCGTCAAGGTTCATCCGTCGTCCTTTTGCGCCCCCTGGTGTCAAAAGGGATTCTTAGATTGTTAGCCTGCATTGGGTCACAATGGTTCCTTGCTTCTCTTAACCCCTGTGCTGTCACAATGCATCCCATGCCCTTTTAGGCCACTTGATGTCACAATGAATCATTTGATTCTTGGCCTCCATGGTGGCGTACTTGTACCAGGTTTTACTTGGCCCCCATGCTTTCACAATACATCCCTGCCCCTTTTAGGCCCATTGGTGTCAAAAGGGACCATTAGATTGTTAGCCTCCATTGGGTCACAATGGATCCTTGCTTCTCTTAACCTCTGTGGTGTCACAATGCATCCCATGCCCTTTTAGGCCACATGATGTCACAATGAATCATTTGATTCTTGGCCTCCAAGGTGGCATAATAGATCCTTGCTTCTATTGGTCCCCGTGCTGTAACAATCCATCCCTGGCCCTTTTTATGCCCCCTGGTGCCACAAGGGATAATTAGATTGTTAGCCTGCATTGGGTCACAATGGTTCCTTGCTTCTCTTAACCTCTGTGGTGTCACAATGCATTCTAAGCCATTTTAGGCCACTTGGTCTTACAATGAACCATTTGATTCTTGGCCTCCATGGTGTCATAATGGTTCCTTGATTCTATACGTCCCCATGCTGTCAGAGTTCATCTGTGGTCCTTTTGCGCCCCCTGGTGTCAAAAGGGATTCTTAGATTCTTAGATTGTTAGCCTGCATTGGGTCACAATGGATCCTTGCTTCTCTTAACCCCTGTGGTGTCACAATGCATTCCATGCCCTTTTAGGCCACTTGATGTCACAATGAATCATTTAAATCTTGGCCTCCATAGTGGCGTAATTGTACCAGGTTTTAATTGGGCCCCATGCTGTCACAATTCTTCCCTGGCCCTTTTACGCCCCCTGGTGTCAAATGGGATCCTGGGATTATTAGCCTGCATTGGGTCACAATGGTTCCTTGCTTCTCTTAACCCCTGTGCTGTCACAATGCATCCCATGCCCTTTTAGGCCACTTGATGTCACAATGAATCATTTGATTCTTGGCCTCCATGGTGGCATAATTGTACCAGGTTTTACTTGGGCCCCATGCTTTCACAATTCATCCCTGCCCCTTTTAGGCCCATTGGTGTCACAAGGGATCATTAGATTGTTAGCCTGCATTGGGTCACAATGGTTCCTTGCTTCTCTTAACCTCTGTGGTGTCACAATGCATCCCATGCCCTTTTAGGCCACTTGGTCTTAGAATGAACCATTTGATTCTTGGCCTCCATGGTGTGATAATGGTTCCTTGCTTCTATTGGTCCCCATGCTGTCACAATTCATCCCTGGCCCTTTTACGCCCCCTGGTGTCAAATGGGATGCTGGGATTATTAGCCTCCATTGGGTCACAATGGATCCTTGCTTCTCTTAACCCCTGTGCTGTCACAATGCATCCCATGCCCGTTCAGGCCACATGATGTCACAATGAATCATTTGATTCTTGGCCTCCACGGTGGCATAATAGATCCTTGCTTCTATTGGTCCCCGTGCTGTAACAATCCATCCCTGGCACTTTTAATACCCCCTGGAGCCACAAGGGATCATTAGATTGTTAGCCTGCATTGGGTCACAATGGATCCTTGCTTCTGTTAACCCCTGTGGTGTCACAATGCATCCCATGCCCTTTTAGGCCACTTGATGTCACAATGAATCATTTGATTCTTGGCCTCCATGGTGGCATAATTGTACCAGGTTTTACTTGGGCCCCATGCTTTCACAATTCATCCCTGCCCCTTTTAGGCCCATTGGTGTCACAAGGGATCATTAGATTGTTAGCCTGCATTGGGTCACAATGGTTCCTTGCTTCTCTTAACCCCTGTGGTGTCACAATGCATCCCATGCCCTTTTAGGCCACTTGATGTCACAATGAATCATTTGATTCTTGGCCTCCATGGTGTCATAATGGTTCCTTGTTTCTATTGGGCCCCATGCTGTCACAATTGACCCCTGTCCCTTTTACGCCCCCTGGTGTCATATGGGATGCTGGGATTATTAGCCTCCATTTGGTCACAATGGATCCTTGCTTCTCTTAACCCCTGTGGTGTCACAATGCATCCCATGCCCTTTTAGGCCACTTGATGTCACAATGAATCATTTGATTCTTGGCCTCCATGGTGTCATAATGGTTCCTTGTTTCTATTGGGCCCCATGCTGTCACAATTGACCCCTGTCCCTTTTACGCCCCCTGGTGTCATATGGGATGCTGGGATTATTAGCCTCCATTTGGTCACAATGGATCCTTGCTTCTCTTAACCCCTGTGGTGTCACAATGGATCCCATGCCCTTTTAGGCCACTTGATGTCACAATGAATCATTTGATTCTTGGCCTCCATGGTGTCATAATGGTTCCTTGTTTCTATTGGGCCCCATGCTGTCACAATTGACCCCTGTCCCTTTTACGCCCCCTGGTGTCATATGGGATCCTGGGATTATTAGCCTCCATTTGGTCACAATGGATCCTTGCTTCTCTTAACCCCTGTGGTGTCACAATGCATCCCATGCACTTTTAGGCCACTTGGTCTTAGAATGAACCATTTGATTCTTGGCCTCCATGGTGTCATAATGGTTCCTTGTTTCTATTGGGCCCCATGCTGTCACAATTCATCCCTGGCCCTTTTACGCCCCCTGGTGTCAAATGGGATCCTGGGATTATTAGCCTCCATTGGGTCACAATGGATCCTGGCTTCTCTTAACCCCTGTGCTGTCACAATGCATCCCATGCCCTTTTAGGCCACTTGATGTCACAATGAATCATTTGATTCTTGGCCTCCACGGTGGCATAATAGATCCTTGCTTCTATTGGTCCCCGTGCTGTAACAATCCATCCCTGGCCCTATTTATAAACCCCGGTGCCACAAGCGATCATTAGATTGTTAGCCTGCATTGGGTCACAATGGTTCCTTGCTTCTCTTAACCTCTGTGGTGTCACAATGCATTCCAAGCCCTTTTAGGCCACTTGGTCTTACAATGAACCATTTGATTCTTGGCCTTCATGGTGTCATAATGGTTCCTTGTTTCTACAGGTCCCCATGCTGTCAGAGTTCATCCGTGGTCCTTTTGCGCCCCCTGGTGTCAAAAGGGATTCTTAGATTCTTAGATTGTTAGCCTGCATTGGGTCACAATGGATCCTTGCTTCTCTTAACCCCTGTGCTGTCACAATGCATCCCATGCCCTTTTAGGCCACTTGATGTCACAATGAACCATTTGATTCTTGGCCTTCATGGTGTCATAATGGTTCCTTGCTTCTATATGTCCCCATGCTGTCAAGGTTCATCCGTCGTCCTTTTGCGCCCCCTGGTGTCAAAAGTGATTCTTAGATTGTTAGCCTGCATTGGGTCACAATGGTTCCTTGCTTCTCTTAACCCCTGTGCTGTCACAATGCATCCCATGCCCTTTTAGGCCACTTGATGTCACAATGAATCATTTGATTCTTGGCCTCCATGGTGGCGTACTTGTACCAGGTTTTACTTGGCCCCCATGCTTTCACAATACATCCCTGCCCCTTTTAGGCCCATTGGTGTCAAAAGGGACCATTAGATTGTTAGCCTCCATTGGGTCACAATGGATCCTTGCTTCTCTTAACCTCTGTGGTGTCACAATGCATCCCATGCCCTTTTAGGCCACATGATGTCACAATGAATCATTTGATTCTTGGCCTCCAAGGTGGCATAATAGATCCTTGCTTCTATTGGTCCCCGTGCTGTAACAATCCATCCCTGGCCCTTTTTATGCCCCCTGGTGCCACAAGGGATAATTAGATTGTTAGCCTGCATTGGGTCACAATGGTTCCTTGCTTCTCTTAACCTCTGTGGTGTCACAATGCATTCTAAGCCATTTTAGGCCACTTGGTCTTACAATGAACCATTTGATTCTTGGCCTCCATGGTGTCATAATGGTTCCTTGATTCTATACGTCCCCATGCTGTCAGAGTTCATCTGTGGTCCTTTTGCGCCCCCTGGTGTCAAAAGGGATTCTTAGATTCTTAGATTGTTAGCCTGCATTGGGTCACAATGGATCCTTGCTTCTCTTAACCCCTGTGGTGTCACAATGCATTCCATGCCCTTTTAGGCCACTTGATGTCACAATGAATCATTTAAATCTTGGCCTCCATAGTGGCGTAATTGTACCAGGTTTTAATTGGGCCCCATGCTGTCACAATTCTTCCCTGGCCCTTTTACGCCCCCTGGTGTCAAATGGGATCCTGGGATTATTAGCCTCCATTGGGTCACAATGGTTCCTTGCTTCTCTTAACCCCTGTGGTGTCACAATGCATCCCATGCCCTTTTAGGCCACTTGATGTCACAATGAATCATTTGATTCTTGGCCTCCATGGTGGCATAATTGTACCAGGTTTTACTTGGGCCCCATGCTTTCACAATTCATCCCTGCCCCTTTTAGGCCCATTGGTGTCACAAGGGATCATTAGATTGTTAGCCTGCATTGGGTCACAATGGTTCCTTGCTTCTCTTAACCTCTGTGGTGTCACAATGCATCCCATGCCCTTTTAGGCCACTTGATGTCACAATGAATCATTTGATTCTTGGCCTCCATGGTGTCATAATGGTTCCTTGTTTCTATTGGGCCCCATGCTGTCACAATTGACCCCTGTCCCTTTTACGCCCCCTGGTGTCATATGGGATCCTGGGATTATTAGCCTCCATTTGGTCACAATGGATCCTTCCTTCTCTTAACCCCTGTGGTGTCACAATGCATCCCATGCCCTTTTAGGCCACTTGATGTCACAATGAATCATTTGATTCTTGGCCTCCACGGTGGCATAATAGATCCTTGCTTCTATTGGTCCCCGTGCTGTAACAATCCATCCCTGGCCCTTTTTATACACCCTGGTGCCAAAAGGGATCATTAGATTGTTAGCCTGCATTGGGTCACAATGGTTCCTTGCTTCTCTTAACCTCTGTGGTGTCACAATGCTTTCCAAGCCCTTTTAGGCCACTAGATGTCACAATGAACCATTTCATTCTTGGCCTTAATGGTGTCATAATGGTTCCTTGCTTCTATAGGTCCCCACGCTGTCAAGGTTCATCCGTGGTCCTTTTGCGCCCCTTAGTGTCAAAAGGGAATCTTAGATTGTTAGCCTGCATTGGGTCACAATGGTTCCTTGCTTCTCTTAACCCCTGTGGTGTCACAATGCATCCCATGCACTTTTAGGCCACTTGGTCTTAGAATGAACCATTTGATTCTTGGCCTCCATGGTGTCATAATGGTTCCTTGTTTCTATTGGGCCCCATGCTGTCACAATTCATCCCTGGCCCTTTTACGCCCCCTGGTGTCAAATGGGATGCTGGGATTATTAGCCTCCATTGGGTCACAATGGATCCTTGCTTCTCTTAACCCCTGTGCTGTCACAATGCATCCCATGCCCTTTTAGGCCACTTGATGTCACAATGAATCATTTGATTCTTGGCCTCCATGGTGGCGTAATTGTACCAGGTTTTACTTGGGCCCCATGCTTTCACAATACATCCCTGCCCCTTTTAGGTCCATTGGTGTCAAAAGGGATCATTAGATTGTTAGCCTGCATTGGGTCACAATGGATCCTTGCTTCTCTTAACCTCTGTGGTGTCACAATGCATCCCATGCCCTTTTAGGCCACATGATGTCACAATGAATCATTTGATTCTTGGCCTCCATGGTGGCATAATAGATCCTTGCTTCTATTGGTACCCGTGCTGTAACAATCCATCCCTGGCCCTTTTTATGCCCCCTGGTGCCACAAGGGATCATTAGATTGTTAGCCTGCATTGGGTCACAATGGTTCCTTGCTTCTCTTAACCTCTGTGGTGTCACAATGCATTCCAAGCCCTTTTAGGCCACTTGGTCTTAGAATGAACCATTTGATTCTTGGCCTTCATGGTGTCATAATGGTTCCTTGTTTCTACAGGTCCCCATGCTGTCAGAGTTCATCCGTGGTCCTTTTGCGCCCCCTGGTGTCAAAAGGGATTCTTAGATTCTTAGATTGTTAGCCTGCATTGGGTCACAATGGATCCTTGCTTCTCTTAACCCCTGTGCTGTCACAATGCATCCCATGCCCTTTTAGGCCACTTGATGTCACAATGAATCATTTAAATCTTGGCCTCCATGGTGGCGTAATTGTACCAGGTTTTAATTGGGCCCCATGCTTTGACAATACATCCCTGCCCCTTTTAGGCCCATTGGTGTCAAAAGGGATCATTAGATTGTTAGCCTCCATTGGGTCACAATGGATCCTTGCTTCTCTTAACCCCTGTGGTGTCACAATGCATCCCATGCCCTTTTAGGCCACATGATGTCACAATGAATCATTTGATTCTTGGCCGCAACTGTGGCATAATAGATCCTTGCTTCTATTGGTCCCCGTGCTGTAACAATCCATCCCTGGCCCTTTTTATACCCCCTGGTGCCACAAGGGATCATTAGATTGTTAGCCTGCATTGGGTCACAATGGTTCCTTGCTTCTCTTAACCTCTGTGGTGTCACAATGCATTCCATGCCCTTTTAGGCCACTTGATGTCACAATGAACCATTTGATTCTTGGCCTCCATGGTGTCATAATGGTTCCTTGTTTCTATTGGGCCCCATGCTGTCACAATTCATCCCTGGCCCTTTTACGCCCCCTGGTGTCAAATGGGATCCTGGGATTATTAGCCTCCATTGGGTCACAATGGATCCTGGCTTCTCTTAACCCCTGTGCTGTCACAATGCATCCCATGCCCTTTTAGGCCACTTGATGTCACAATGAATCATTTGATTCTTGGCCTCCACGGTGGCATAATAGATCCTTGCTTCTATTGGTCCCCGTGCTGTAACAATCCATCCCTGGCCCTATTTATAAACCCCGGTGCCACAAGCGATCATTAGATTGTTAGCCTGCATTGGGTCACAATGGTTCCTTGCTTCTCTTAACCTCTGTGGTGTCACAATGCATTCCAAGCCCTTTTAGGCCACTTGGTCTTACAATGAACCATTTGATTCTTGGCCTTCATGGTGTCATAATGGTTCCTTGTTTCTACAGGTCCCCATGCTGTCAGAGTTCATCCGTGGTCCTTTTGCGCCCCCTGGTGTCAAAAGGGATTCTTAGATTCTTAGATTGTTAGCCTGCATTGGGTCACAATGGATCCTTGCTTCTCTTAACCCCTGTGCTGTCACAATGCATCCCATGCCCTTTTAGGCCACTTGATGTCACAATGAACCATTTGATTCTTGGCCTTCATGGTGTCATAATGGTTCCTTGCTTCTATATGTCCCCATGCTGTCAAGGTTCATCCGTCGTCCTTTTGCGCCCCCTGGTGTCAAAAGTGATTCTTAGATTGTTAGCCTGCATTGGGTCACAATGGTTCCTTGCTTCTCTTAACCCCTGTGCTGTCACAATGCATCCCATGCCCTTTTAGGCCACTTGATGTCACAATGAATCATTTGATTCTTGGCCTCCATGGTGGCGTACTTGTACCAGGTTTTACTTGGCCCCCATGCTTTCACAATACATCCCTGCCCCTTTTAGGCCCATTGGTGTCAAAAGGGACCATTAGATTGTTAGCCTCCATTGGGTCACAATGGATCCTTGCTTCTCTTAACCTCTGTGGTGTCACAATGCATCCCATGCCCTTTTAGGCCACATGATGTCACAATGAATCATTTGATTCTTGGCCTCCAAGGTGGCATAATAGATCCTTGCTTCTATTGGTCCCCGTGCTGTAACAATCCATCCCTGGCCCTTTTTATGCCCCCTGGTGCCACAAGGGATAATTAGATTGTTAGCCTGCATTGGGTCACAATGGTTCCTTGCTTCTCTTAACCTCTGTGGTGTCACAATGCATTCTAAGCCATTTTAGGCCACTTGGTCTTACAATGAACCATTTGATTCTTGGCCTCCATGGTGTCATAATGGTTCCTTGATTCTATACGTCCCCATGCTGTCAGAGTTCATCTGTGGTCCTTTTGCGCCCCCTGGTGTCAAAAGGGATTCTTAGATTCTTAGATTGTTAGCCTGCATTGGGTCACAATGGATCCTTGCTTCTCTTAACCCCTGTGGTGTCACAATGCATTCCATGCCCTTTTAGGCCACTTGATGTCACAATGAATCATTTAAATCTTGGCCTCCATAGTGGCGTAATTGTACCAGGTTTTAATTGGGCCCCATGCTGTCACAATTCTTCCCTGGCCCTTTTACGCCCCCTGGTGTCAAATGGGATCCTGGGATTATTAGCCTCCATTGGGTCACAATGGTTCCTTGCTTCTCTTAACCCCTGTGGTGTCACAATGCATCCCATGCCCTTTTAGGCCACTTGATGTCACAATGAATCATTTGATTCTTGGCCTCCATGGTGGCATAATTGTACCAGGTTTTACTTGGGCCCCATGCTTTCACAATTCATCCCTGCCCCTTTTAGGCCCATTGGTGTCACAAGGGATCATTAGATTGTTAGCCTGCATTGGGTCACAATGGTTCCTTGCTTCTCTTAACCTCTGTGGTGTCACAATGCATCCCATGCCCTTTTAGGCCACTTGATGTCACAATGAATCATTTGATTCTTGGCCTCCATGGTGTCATAATGGTTCCTTGTTTCTATTGGGCCCCATGCTGTCACAATTGACCCCTGTCCCTTTTACGCCCCCTGGTGTCATATGGGATCCTGGGATTATTAGCCTCCATTTGGTCACAATGGATCCTTCCTTCTCTTAACCCCTGTGGTGTCACAATGCATCCCATGCCCTTTTAGGCCACTTGATGTCACAATGAATCATTTGATTCTTGGCCTCCACGGTGGCATAATAGATCCTTGCTTCTATTGGTCCCCGTGCTGTAACAATCCATCCCTGGCCCTTTTTATACACCCTGGTGCCAAAAGGGATCATTAGATTGTTAGCCTGCATTGGGTCACAATGGTTCCTTGCTTCTCTTAACCTCTGTGGTGTCACAATGCTTTCCAAGCCCTTTTAGGCCACTAGATGTCACAATGAACCATTTCATTCTTGGCCTTAATGGTGTCATAATGGTTCCTTGCTTCTATAGGTCCCCACGCTGTCAAGGTTCATCCGTGGTCCTTTTGCGCCCCTTAGTGTCAAAAGGGAATCTTAGATTGTTAGCCTGCATTGGGTCACAATGGTTCCTTGCTTCTCTTAACCCCTGTGGTGTCACAATGCATCCCATGCACTTTTAGGCCACTTGGTCTTAGAATGAACCATTTGATTCTTGGCCTCCATGGTGTCATAATGGTTCCTTGTTTCTATTGGGCCCCATGCTGTCACAATTCATCCCTGGCCCTTTTACGCCCCCTGGTGTCAAATGGGATGCTGGGATTATTAGCCTCCATTGGGTCACAATGGATCCTTGCTTCTCTTAACCCCTGTGCTGTCACAATGCATCCCATGCCCTTTTAGGCCACTTGATGTCACAATGAATCATTTGATTCTTGGCCTCCATGGTGGCGTAATTGTACCAGGTTTTACTTGGGCCCCATGCTTTCACAATACATCCCTGCCCCTTTTAGGTCCATTGGTGTCAAAAGGGATCATTAGATTGTTAGCCTGCATTGGGTCACAATGGATCCTTGCTTCTCTTAACCTCTGTGGTGTCACAATGCATCCCATGCCCTTTTAGGCCACATGATGTCACAATGAATCATTTGATTCTTGGCCTCCATGGTGGCATAATAGATCCTTGCTTCTATTGGTACCCGTGCTGTAACAATCCATCCCTGGCCCTTTTTATGCCCCCTGGTGCCACAAGGGATCATTAGATTGTTAGCCTGCATTGGGTCACAATGGTTCCTTGCTTCTCTTAACCTCTGTGGTGTCACAATGCATTCCAAGCCCTTTTAGGCCACTTGGTCTTAGAATGAACCATTTGATTCTTGGCCTTCATGGTGTCATAATGGTTCCTTGTTTCTACAGGTCCCCATGCTGTCAGAGTTCATCCGTGGTCCTTTTGCGCCCCCTGGTGTCAAAAGGGATTCTTAGATTCTTAGATTGTTAGCCTGCATTGGGTCACAATGGATCCTTGCTTCTCTTAACCCCTGTGCTGTCACAATGCATCCCATGCCCTTTTAGGCCACTTGATGTCACAATGAATCATTTAAATCTTGGCCTCCATGGTGGCGTAATTGTACCAGGTTTTAATTGGGCCCCATGCTTTGACAATACATCCCTGCCCCTTTTAGGCCCATTGGTGTCAAAAGGGATCATTAGATTGTTAGCCTCCATTGGGTCACAATGGATCCTTGCTTCTCTTAACCCCTGTGGTGTCACAATGCATCCCATGCCCTTTTAGGCCACATGATGTCACAATGAATCATTTGATTCTTGGCCGCAACTGTGGCATAATAGATCCTTGCTTCTATTGGTCCCCGTGCTGTAACAATCCATCCCTGGCCCTTTTTATACCCCCTGGTGCCACAAGGGATCATTAGATTGTTAGCCTGCATTGGGTCACAATGGTTCCTTGCTTCTCTTAACCTCTGTGGTGTCACAATGCATTCCATGCCCTTTTAGGCCACTTGATGTCACAATGAATCATTTGATTCTTGGCCTCCATGGTGGCATAATTGTACCAGGTTTTACTTGGGCCCCATGCTTTCACAATTCATCCCTGCCCCTTTTAGGCCCATTGGTGTCAAAATGGATCATTAGATTTTTAGGCTGCATTGGGTCACAATGGTTCCTTGCTTCTCTTAACCTCTGTGGTGTCACAATGCATCCCATGCCCTTTTAGGCCACTTGATGTCACAATGAATCATTTGATTCTTGGCCTCCCTGGTGGCATAATGGTTCATTGTTTCTATTGGGCCCCATGCTGTCACAATTCATCCCTGGCCCTTTTACGCCCCCTGGTGTCAAATGGGATCCTGGGATTATTAGCCTCCATTGGGTCACAATGGATCCTTGCTTCTCTTAACCCCTCTGCTGTCACAATGCATCCCATGCCCTTTTAGGCCACTTGATGTCACAATGAATCATTTGATTCTTGGCCTCCACGGTGGCATAATAGATCCTTGCTTCTATTGGTCCCCGTACTGTAACAATCCATCCCTGGACCATTTTATACCCCCTGGTGGCACAAGGGATCATTAGATTGTTAGCCTGCATTGGGTCACAATGGTTCCTTGCTTCTCTTAACCTCTGTGGTGTCACAATGCATCCCATGCCCTTTTAGGCCACTTGATGTCACAATGAATCATTTGATTCTTGGCCTCCATGGTGTCATAATGGTTCCTTGTTTCTATTGGGCCCCATGCTGTCACAATTCATCCCTGGCCCTTTTACGCCCCCTGGTGTCAAATGGGATCCTGGGATTATTAGCCTCCATTGGGTCACAATGGATCCTTGCTTCTCTTAACCCCTGTGCTGTCACAATGCATCCCATGCCCTTTTAGGCCACTTGATGTCACAATGAATCATTTGATTCTTGGCCTCCACGGTGGCATAATAGATCCTTGCTTCTATTGGTCCCCGTGCTGTAACAATCCATCCCTGGCCCTTTTTATACCCGCTGGTGCCACAAGGGATCATTAGATTGTTAGCCTGCATTGGGGCACAATGGTTCCTTGCTTCTCTTAACCTCTGTGCTGTCACAATGCATTCCAAGCCCTTTTAGGCCACTTGGTCTTACAATGAACCATTTGATTCTTGGCCTTCATGGTGGCATAATGGTTCCTTGCTTCTATAGGTCCCCATGCTGTCAGAGTTCATCCGTGGTCCTTTTTCGCCCCCTGGTGTAAAAAGGGATTCTTTGATTGTTAGCCTGCATTGGGTCACAATGGATCCTTGCTTCTCTTAACCCCTGTGCTGTCACAATGCATCCCATGCCCTTTTAGGCCACTAGATGTCACAATGAATCATTTAAATCTTGGCCTCCATGGTGGCGTAATTGTACCAGGTTTAATTGGGCCCCATGATTTCACAATACATCCCTGCCCCTTTTAGGCCCATTGGTGTCAAAAGGGATCATTAGATTGTTAGCCTGCATTGGGTCACAATGGTTCCTTGCTTCTCTTAACCCCTGTGGTGTCACAATGCATCCCATGCCCTTTTAGGCCACATGATGTCACAATGAATCATTTGATTCTTGGCCTCCACGGTGGCATAATAGATCCTTGCTTCTATTGGTCCCCGTGCTGTAACAATCCATCCCTGGCCCTTTTTATACCCCCTGGTGCCACAAGGGATCATTAGATTGTTAGCCTGCATTGGGTCACAATGGATCCTGGCTTCTCTTAACCCCTGTGGTGTCACAATGCATCCCATGCCCTTTTAGGCCACATGATGTCACAATGAATCATTTGATTCTTGGCCTCCACGGTGGCATAATAGATCCTTGCTTCTATTGGTCCCCGTGCTGTAACAATCCATCCCTGGCCCTTTTTATACCCCCTGGTGCCACAAGGGATCATTAGATTGTTAGCCTGCATTGGGTCACAATGGTTCCTTGCTTCTCTTAACCTCTGTGGTGTCACAATGCATCCCAAGCCCTTTTAGGCCACTTGGTCTTACAATGAACCATTTGATTCTTGGCCTTCATGGTGTCATAATGGTTCCTTGTTTCTACAGGTCCCCATGCTGTCAGAGTTCATCCGTGGTCCTTTTGCGCCCCCTGGTGTCAAAAGGGATTCTTAGATTCTTAGATTGTTAGCCTGCATTGGGTCACAATGGATCCTTGCTTCTCTTAACCCCTGTGGTGTCACAATGCATCCCATGCCCTTTTAGGCCACTTGATGTCACAATGAATCATTTGATTCTTGGCCTCCATGGCGGCATAATTGTACCAGGTTTTACTTGGGCCCCATGCTTTCACAATCCATCCCTGCCCCTTTTAGGCCCATTGGTGTCACAAGGGATCATTAGATTGTTAGCCTGCATTGGGTCACAATGGTTCCTTGCTTCTCTTAACCTCTGTGGTGTCACAATGCATTCCAAGCCCTTTTAGGCCACTAGATGTCACAATGAACCATTTGACTCTTGGCCTTCATGGTGTCATAATGGTTCCTTGGTTCTATACGTCCCCACGCCGTCAAGGTTCATCCGTCGTCCTTTTGCGCCCCCTGGTGTCAAAAGGGATTCTTAGATTGTTAGCCTGCATTGGGTCACAATGGTTCCTTGCTTCTCTTAACCCCTGTGCTGTCACAATGCATCCCATGCCCTTTTAGGCCACTTGATGTCACAATGAATCATTTGATTCTTGGCCTCCATGGTGGCGTACTTGTACCAGGTTTTACTTGGCCCCCATGCTTTCACAATACATCCCTGCCCCTTTTAGGCCCATTGGTGTCAAAAGGGACCATTAGATTGTTAGCCTCCATTGGGTCACAATGGATCCTTGCTTCTCTTAACCTCTGTGGTGTCACAATGCATCCCATGCCCTTTTAGGCCACATGATGTCACAATGAATCATTTGATTCTTGGCCTCCAAGGTGGCATAATAGATCCTTGCTTCTATTGGTCCCCGTGCTGTAACAATCCATCCCTGGCCCTTTTTATGCCCCCTGGAGCCACAAGGGATAATTAGATTGTTAGCCTGCATTGGGTCACAATGGTTCCTTGCTTCTCTTAACCTCTGTGGTGTCACAATGCATTCTAAGCCATTTTAGGCCACTTGGTCTTACAATGAACCATTTGATTCTTGGCCTCCATGGTGTCATAATGGTTCCTTGATTCTATACGTCCCCATGCTGTCAGAGTTCATCTGTGGTCCTTTTGCGCCCCCTGGTGTCAAAAGGGATTCTTAGATTCTTAGATTGTTAGCCTGCATTGGGTCACAATGGATCCTTGCTTCTCTTAACCCCTGTGGTGTCACAATGCATTCCATGCCCTTTTAGGCCACTTGATGTCACAATGAATCATTTGATTCTTGGCCTCCATGGTGTCATAATGGTTCCTTGATTCTATACGTCCCCATGCTGTCAGAGTTCATCTGTGGTCCTTTTGCGCCCCCTGGTGTCAAAAGGGATTCTTAGATTGTTAGCCTGCATTGGGTCACAATGGTTCCTTGCTTCTCTTAACCTCTGTGGTGTCACAATGCATCCCATGCCCTTTTTGGCCACTTGGTCTTAGAATGAACCATTTGATTCTTGGCCTCCATGGTGTGATAATGGTTCCTTGTTTCTATTGGGCCCCATGCTCTCACAATTCATCACTGGTCCTTTTACGCCCCCTGGTGTCAAATGGGATGCTGGGATTATTAGCCTCCATTGGGTCACAATGGATCCTTGCTTCTCTTAACCCCTGTGCTGTCACAATGCATCCCATGCCCTTTTAGGCCATTTGATGTCACAATGAACCATTTGATTCTTGGCCTCCATGGTGTCATAATGGTTCCTTGTTTCTATTGGGCCCCATGCTGTCACAATTCATCCCTGGCCCTTTTACGCCCCCTGGTGTCAAATGGGATCCTGGGATTATTAGCCTCCGTTGGGTGACAATGGATCCTTGCTTCTGTTAACCCCTGTGCTGTCACAATGCATCCCATGCCCTTTTAGGCCACTTGATGTCACAATGAATCATTTGATTCTTGGCCTCCATGGTGTCATAATAGATCCTTGCTTCTATTGGTCCCCGTGCTGTAACAATCCATCCCTGGCCCTTTTTATACCCCCTGGTGCCACAAGGGATCATTAGATTGTTAGCCTGCAGTAGGTCACAATGGTTCCTTGCTTCTCTTAACCTCTGTGGTGTCACAATGCATTCCAAGCCCTTTTAGGCCACTTGGTCTTACAATGAACCATTTGATTCTTGGCCTTCATGGTGTCATAATGGTTCCTTTCTTCTATAGGTCCCCATGCTGTCAGAGTCCATCCGTGGTCCTTTTGCGCCCCCTGGTGTCAAAAGGGATTCTTAGATTGTTAGCCTTCATTGGGTCACAATGGTTCCTTGCTTCTCTTAACCTCTGTGGTGTCACAATGCATCCCATGCCCTTTTAGGCCACTTGATGTCACAATGAATCATTTAATTCTTGGCCTCCATGGTGGCATAATTGTACCAGGATTTAATTGGGCCCCATGCTTTCACAATATATCCCTGCACCTTTTAGGCCCATTGGTGTCACAAGGGATCATTAGATTCTTAGCCTGCATTGGGTCACAATGGATCCTTGCTTCTCTTAACCTCTGTGGTGTCACAATGCATCCCATGCCCTTTTAGGCCACTTGATGTCACAATGAATCATTTGAGTCTTGGCCTCCATGGTGTCATAATGGTTCCTTGTTTCTATTGTGCCCCATGCTGTCACAATTCATCCCTGGCCCTTTTACGCCCCCTGGTGTCAAATGGGATCCTGGGATTATTAGCCTCCATTGGGTCACAATGGATCCTTGCTTCTCTTAACCCCTGTGCTGTCACAATGCATCCCATGCCCTTTTAGGCCACTTGATGTCACAATGAATCATTTGATTCTTGGCCTCCACGGTGGCATAATAGATCCTTGCTTCTATTGGTCCCCGTGCTGTAACAATCCATCCCTGGCCCTTTTTATACCCGCTGGTGCCACAAGGGATCATTAGATTGTTAGCCTGCATTGGGGCACAATGGTTCCTTGCTTCTCTTAACCTCTGTGCTGTCACAATGCATTCCAAGCCCTTTTAGGCCACTTGGTCTTACAATGAACCATTTGATTCTTGGCCTTCATGGTGGCATAATGGTTCCTTGCTTCTATAGGTCCCCATGCTGTCAGAGTTCATCCGTGGTCCTTTTTCGCCCCCTGGTGTAAAAAGGGATTCTTTGATTGTTAGCCTGCATTGGGTCACAATGGATCCTTGCTTCTCTTAACCCCTGTGCTGTCACAATGCATCCCATGCCCTTTTAGGCCACTAGATGTCACAATGAATCATTTGATTCTTGGCCTCCATGGTGGCCTAATTGTACCAGGTTTAATTGGGCCCCATGATTTCACAATACATCCCTGCCCCTTTTAGGCCCATTGGTGTCACAAGGGATCATTAGATTGTTAGCCTGCATTGGGTCACAATGGTTCCTTGCTTCTCTTAACCCCTGTGGTGTCACAATGCATCCCATGCCCTTTTAGGCCACATGATGTCACAATGAATCATTTGATTCTTGGCCTCCACGGTGGCATAATAGATCCTTGCTTCTATTGGTCTCCGTGCTGTAACAATCCATCCCTGGCCCTTTTTATACCCCCTGGTGCCACAAGGGATCATTAGATTGTTAGCCTGCATTGGGTCACAATGGATCCTGGCTTCTCTTAACCCCTGTGGTGTCACAATGCATCCCATGCACTTTTAGGCCACATGATGTCACAATGAATCATTTGATTCTTGGCCTCCACGGTGGCATAATAGATCCTTGCTTCTATTGGTCCCCGTGCTGTAACAATCCATCCCTGGCCCTTTTTATACCCCCTGGTGCCACAAGGGATCATTAGATTGTTAGCCTGCATTGGGTCACAATGGATCCTGGCTTCTCTTAACCCCTGTGGTGTCACAATGCATCCCATGCCCTTATATGCCACTTGATGTCACAATGAATCATTTGATTCTTGGCCTCCATGGTGGCATAATTGTACCACGTTTTACTTGGCCCCATGCTTTCACAATTCATCCCTGCCACTTTTAGGCCCATTGGTGTCACAAGGGATCATTAGATTGTTAGCCTGCATTGGGTCACAATGGTTCCTTGCTTCTCTTAACCCCTGTGGTGTCACAATGCATCCCATGCCCTTTTAGGCCACATGATGTCACAATGAATCATTTGATTCTTGGCCTCCACGGTGGCATAATAGATCCTTGCTTCTATTGGTCCCCGTGCTGTAACAATCCATCCCTGGCCCTTTTTATACCCCCTGGTGCCACAAGGGATCATTAGATTGTTAGCCTGCATTGGGTCACAATGGATCCTGGCTTCTCTTAACCCCTGTGGTGTCACAATGCATCCCATGCCCTTTTAGGCCACATGATGTCACAATGAATCATTTGATTCTTGGCCTCCACGGTGGCATAATAGATCCTTGCTTCTATTGGTCCCCGTGCTGTAACAATCCATCCCTGGCCCTTTTTATACCCCCTGGTGCCACAAGGGATCATTAGATTGTTAGCCTGCATTGGGTCACAATGGTTCCTTGCTTCTCTTAACCTCTGTGGTGTCACAATGCATCCCAAGCCCTTTTAGGCCACTTGGTCTTACAATGAACCATTTGATTCTTGGCCTTCATGGTGTCATAATGGTTCCTTGTTTCTACAGGTCCCCATGCTGTCAGAGTTCATCCGTGGTCCTTTTGCGCCCCCTGGTGTCAAAAGGGATTCTTAGATTCTTAGATTGTTAGCCTGCATTGGGTCACAATGGATCCTTGCTTCTCTTAACCCCTGTGCTGTCACAATGCATCCCATGCCCTTTTAGGCCACTTGATGTCACAATGAATCATTTGATTCTTGGCCTTCATGGTGTCATAATGGTTCCTTGCTTCTATATGTCCCCATGCTGTCAAGGTGCATCCGTGGTCCTTTTGCGCCCCCTGGTGTCAAAAGGGATTCTTAGATTGTTAGCCTGCATTGGGTCACAATGGTTCCTTGCTTCTCTTAACCCCTGTGGTGTCACAATGCATCCCATGCCCTTTTAGGCCACTTGATGTCACAATGAATCATTTGATTCTTGGCCTCCATGGCGGCATAATTGTACCAGGTTTTACTTGGGCCCCATGCTTTCACAATCCATCCCTGCCCCTTTTAGGCCCATTGGTGTCACAAGGGATCATTAGATTGTTAGCCTGCATTGGGTCACAATGGTTCCTTGCTTCTCTTAACCTCTGTGGTGTCACAATGCATTCCAAGCCCTTTTAGGCCACTAGATGTCACAATGAACCATTTGACTCTTGGCCTTCATGGTGTCATAATGGTTCCTTGGTTCTATACGTCCCCACGCCGTCAAGGTTCATCCGTCGTCCTTTTGCGCCCCCTGGTGTCAAAAGGGATTCTTAGATTGTTAGCCTGCATTGGGTCACAATGGTTCCTTGCTTCTCTTAACCCCTGTGCTGTCACAATGCATCCCATGCCCTTTTAGGCCACTTGATGTCACAATGAATCATTTGATTCTTGGCCTCCATGGTGGCGTACTTGTACCAGGTTTTACTTGGCCCCCATGCTTTCACAATACATCCCTGCCCCTTTTAGGCCCATTGGTGTCAAAAGGGACCATTAGATTGTTAGCCTCCATTGGGTCACAATGGATCCTTGCTTCTCTTAACCTCTGTGGTGTCACAATGCATCCCATGCCCTTTTAGGCCACATGATGTCACAATGAATCATTTGATTCTTGGCCTCCAAGGTGGCATAATAGATCCTTGCTTCTATTGGTCCCCGTGCTGTAACAATCCATCCCTGGCCCTTTTTATGCCCCCTGGAGCCACAAGGGATAATTAGATTGTTAGCCTGCATTGGGTCACAATGGTTCCTTGCTTCTCTTAACCTCTGTGGTGTCACAATGCATTCTAAGCCATTTTAGGCCACTTGGTCTTACAATGAACCATTTGATTCTTGGCCTCCATGGTGTCATAATGGTTCCTTGATTCTATACG
This sequence comes from Cinclus cinclus, assembly GCF_963662255.1. Lineage (NCBI taxonomy): Eukaryota > Metazoa > Chordata > Aves > Passeriformes > Cinclidae > Cinclus > Cinclus cinclus. Next base: position 37,512,113 of record NC_085052.1, read on the forward strand.
TCCCCATGCTGTCAGAGTTCATCTGTGGTCCTTTTGCGCCCCCTGGTGTCAAAAGGGATTCTTAGATTCTTAGATTGTTAGCCTGCATTGGGTCACAATGGATCCTTGCTTCTCTTAACCCCTGTGGTGTCACAATGCATTCCATGCCCTTTTAGGCCACTTGATGTCACAATGAATCATTTGATTCTTGGCCTCCATGGTGTCATAATGGTTCCTTGATTCTATACGTCCCCATGCTGTCAGAGTTCATCTGTGGTCCTTTTGCGCCCCCTGGTGTCAAAAGGGATTCTTAGATTGTTAGCCTGCATTGGGTCACAATGGTTCCTTGCTTCTCTTAACCTCTGTGGTGTCACAATGCATCCCATGCCCTTTTTGGCCACTTGGTCTTAGAATGAACCATTTGATTCTTGGCCTCCATGGTGTGATAATGGTTCCTTGTTTCTATTGGGCCCCATGCTCTCACAATTCATCACTGGTCCTTTTACGCCCCCTGGTGTCAAATGGGATGCTGGGATTATTAGCCTCCATTGGGTCACAATGGATCCTTGCTTCTCTTAACCCCTGTGCTGTCACAATGCATCCCATGCCCTTTTAGGCCATTTGATGTCACAATGAACCATTTGATTCTTGGCCTCCATGGTGTCATAATGGTTCCTTGTTTCTATTGGGCCCCATGCTGTCACAATTCATCCCTGGCCCTTTTACGCCCCCTGGTGTCAAATGGGATCCTGGGATTATTAGCCTCCGTTGGGTGACAATGGATCCTTGCTTCTGTTAACCCCTGTGCTGTCACAATGCATCCCATGCCCTTTTAGGCCACTTGATGTCACAATGAATCATTTGATTCTTGGCCTCCATGGTGTCATAATAGATCCTTGCTTCTATTGGTCCCCGTGCTGTAACAATCCATCCCTGGCCCTTTTTATACCCCCTGGTGCCACAAGGGATCATTAGATTGTTAGCCTGCAGTAGGTCACAATGGTTCCTTGCTTCTCTTAACCTCTGTGGTGTCACAATGCATTCCAAGCCCTTTTAGGCCACTTGGTCTTACAATGAACCATTTGATTCTTGGCCTTCATGGTGTCATAATGGTTCCTTTCTTCTATAGGTCCCCATGCTGTCAGAGTCCATCCGTGGTCCTTTTGCGCCCCCTGGTGTCAAAAGGGATTCTTAGATTGTTAGCCTTCATTGGGTCACAATGGTTCCTTGCTTCTCTTAACCTCTGTGGTGTCACAATGCATCCCATGCCCTTTTAGGCCACTTGATGTCACAATGAATCATTTAATTCTTGGCCTCCATGGTGGCATAATTGTACCAGGATTTAATTGGGCCCCATGCTTTCACAATATATCCCTGCACCTTTTAGGCCCATTGGTGTCACAAGGGATCATTAGATTCTTAGCCTGCATTGGGTCACAATGGATCCTTGCTTCTCTTAACCTCTGTGGTGTCACAATGCATCCCATGCCCTTTTAGGCCACTTGATGTCACAATGAATCATTTGAGTCTTGGCCTCCATGGTGTCATAATGGTTCCTTGTTTCTATTGTGCCCCATGCTGTCACAATTCATCCCTGGCCCTTTTACGCCCCCTGGTGTCAAATGGGATCCTGGGATTATTAGCCTCCATTGGGTCACAATGGATCCTTGCTTCTCTTAACCCCTGTGCTGTCACAATGCATCCCATGCCCTTTTAGGCCACTTGATGTCACAATGAATCATTTGATTCTTGGCCTCCACGGTGGCATAATAGATCCTTGCTTCTATTGGTCCCCGTGCTGTAACAATCCATCCCTGGCCCTTTTTATACCCGCTGGTGCCACAAGGGATCATTAGATTGTTAGCCTGCATTGGGGCACAATGGTTCCTTGCTTCTCTTAACCTCTGTGCTGTCACAATGCATTCCAAGCCCTTTTAGGCCACTTGGTCTTACAATGAACCATTTGATTCTTGGCCTTCATGGTGGCATAATGGTTCCTTGCTTCTATAGGTCCCCATGCTGTCAGAGTTCATCCGTGGTCCTTTTTCGCCCCCTGGTGTAAAAAGGGATTCTTTGATTGTTAGCCTGCATTGGGTCACAATGGATCCTTGCTTCTCTTAACCCCTGTGCTGTCACAATGCATCCCATGCCCTTTTAGGCCACTAGATGTCACAATGAATCATTTGATTCTTGGCCTCCATGGTGGCCTAATTGTACCAGGTTTAATTGGGCCCCATGATTTCACAATACATCCCTGCCCCTTTTAGGCCCATTGGTGTCACAAGGGATCATTAGATTGTTAGCCTGCATTGGGTCACAATGGTTCCTTGCTTCTCTTAACCCCTGTGGTGTCACAATGCATCCCATGCCCTTTTAGGCCACATGATGTCACAATGAATCATTTGATTCTTGGCCTCCACGGTGGCATAATAGATCCTTGCTTCTATTGGTCTCCGTGCTGTAACAATCCATCCCTGGCCCTTTTTATACCCCCTGGTGCCACAAGGGATCATTAGATTGTTAGCCTGCATTGGGTCACAATGGATCCTGGCTTCTCTTAACCCCTGTGGTGTCACAATGCATCCCATGCACTTTTAGGCCACATGATGTCACAATGAATCATTTGATTCTTGGCCTCCACGGTGGCATAATAGATCCTTGCTTCTATTGGTCCCCGTGCTGTAACAATCCATCCCTGGCCCTTTTTATACCCCCTGGTGCCACAAGGGATCATTAGATTGTTAGCCTGCATTGGGTCACAATGGATCCTGGCTTCTCTTAACCCCTGTGGTGTCACAATGCATCCCATGCCCTTATATGCCACTTGATGTCACATTGAATCATTTGATTCTTGGCCTCCATGGTGGCATAATTGTACCACGTTTTACTTGGCCCCATGCTTTCACAATTCATCCCTGCCACTTTTAGGCCCATTGGTGTCACAAGGGATCATTAGATTGTTAGTCTGCATTGGGTCACAATGGTTCCTTGCTTCTCTTAACCTCTGTGGTGTCACAATGCATCCCATGCCCTTTTAGGCCACTTGATGTCACAATGAATCATGTGATTCTTGGCCTCCACGGTGTCATAATGGTTCCTTGTTTCTATTGGGCCCCATGCTGTAACAATCCATCCCTGGCCCTTTTTATACCCCCTGGTGCCACAAGGGATCATTAGATTGTTAGCCTGCATTGGGTCACAATGGTTCCTTGCTTCTCTTAACCTCTGTGGTGTCACAATGCATTCCAAGCCCTTTTAGGCCACTTGGTCTTACAATGAACCATTTGATTCTTGGCCTTCATGGTGTCATAATGGTTCCTTGCTTCTATAGGTCCCCATGCTGTCAGAGTTCATCCCTGGCCCTTTTAGGCCGATTGGTGTCACAAGGGATCATTAGATTGTTAGCCTGCATTGGGTCACAATGGATCCTTGCTTCTCTTAACCTCTGTGGTGTCACAATGCATCCCATGCCCTTTTAGGCCACTTGATGTCACAATGAATCATTTGATTCTTGGCCTCCACGGTGGCATAATGGTTCCTTTATTCTATTGGGCCCCATGCTTTTACAATTCATCCCTGCCCCTTTTACGCCCCCTGGTGTCAAATGGGATGCTGGGATTATTAGCCTCCATTGGGTCACAATGGATCCTTGCTTCTCTTAACCTCTGTGGTGTCACAATGCATCCCATGCCCTTTTAGGCCACTTGATGTCACAATGAATTATTTGATTCTAGGCCTCCATGGTGGCATAATAGATGCTTGCTTCTATTGGTCCCCGTGCTGTAACAATTCATCCCTGGCCCTTTTAGGCCCATTGGTGTCACAAGGGATCATTAGATTGTTAGCCTCCATTGGGTCACAATGGATCCTCGCTTCTCTTAACCCCTGTGCTGTCACAATGCATCCCATGCCCTTTTAGGCCACTTGATGTCACAATGAATCATTTGATTCTTGGCCTCCACGGTGGCATAATAGATCCTTGCTTCTATTTGTCCCCGTGCTGGAACAATCCATCCCAGGCCCTTTTTATACCCCCTGGTGCCACAAGGGATCATTAGATTGTTAGCCTGCATTGGGTCACAATGGATCCTTGCTTCTCTTAACCCCTTTGGTGTCACAATGCATCCCATGCCCTTTTAGGCCACTTGATGTCACAATGAATCATTTGATTCTTGGCCTCCATGGTGGCGTAATTGTACCAGGCTTTAATTTGGCCCCATGCTGTCACAATTCATCCCTGCCACTTTTAGGCCCATTGGTGTCAAAAGGGATCATTAGATTGTGAGCCTGCAATGGGTCACAATGGATCCTTGCTTCTCTTAACCCCTGTGCTGTCACAATGCATCCCATGCCCTTTTAGGCCACTTGATGTCACAATGAATTATTAGATTCTTGGCCTCCATGGTGGCATAATAGATCCTTGCTTCTATTGGTCCCCGTGCTGTAACAATTCATCCCTGGCCCTTTTAGGCCCATTGGTGTAAACAAGGGATCATTAGATTGTTAGCCTGCATTGGGTCACAATGGTTCCTTGCTTCTCTTAACCTCTGTGGTGTCACAATGCATCCCATGCCCTTTTAGGCCACTTGATGTCACAATGAATCATTTGAGTCTTGGCCTCCATGGTGTCATAATGGTTCCTTGTTTCTATTGGGCCCCATGCTGTCACAATTCATCCCTGGCCCTTTTACGCCCCCTGGTGTCAAATGGGATCCTGGGATTATTAGCCTGCATTGGGTCACAATGGATCCTTGCTTCTCTTAACCCCTGTGGTGTCACAATGCATCCCATGCCCTTTTAGGCCACTTGATGTCACAATGAATCATTTGATTCTTGGCCTCCATGGTGGCGTAATTGTACCAGGTTGTACTTGGGCCCCATGCTTTCACAATAAATCCCTTCCACTTTTAGGCCCATTGGTGACAAAAGGGATCATTAGATTGTTAGCCTGCATTGGGTCACAATGGATCCTTGCTTCTCTTAACCTCTGTGGTGTCACAATGCATCCCATGCCCTTTTAGGCCACTTGATGTCACAATGAATTATTTGATTCTAGGCCTCCATGGTGGCATAATAGATCCTTGCTTCTATTGGTCCCCGTGCTGTAACAATTCATCCCTGGCCCTTTTAGGCCGATTGGTGTCACAAGGGATCATTAGATTGTTAGCCTGCATTGGGTCACAATGGATCCTTGCTTCTCTTAACCCCTTTGGTGTCACAATGCATCCCATGCCCTTTTAGGCCACTTGATGTCACAATGAATCATGTGATTCTTGGCCTCCATGGTGTCATAATGGTTCCTTGTTTCTATTGGGCCCCATGCTGTCACAATTCATCCCTGGCCCTTTTACGGCCCCTGGTGTCAAATGGGATCCTGGGATTATTAGCCTCCATTGGGTCACAATGGATCCTTAGTTCTCTTAAACCCTGTGCTGTCACAATGCATCCCATGACCTTTTAGGCCACTTGATGTCACAATGAATCATTTGATTCTTGGCCTCCATGGTGGCATAATTCTACCAGGTTTTACTTGGGCCCCATGCTTTCACAATTCATCCCTGCCCCTTTGAGGCCCATTGGTGTCACAAGGGATCATTAGATTGTTAGCCTCCATTGGGTCACAATGGATCCTTGCTTCTCTTAACCCCTGTGGTGTCACAATGCATCCCATGCCCTTTTAGGCCACTTGATGTCACAATGAATCATTTGATTCTTGGCCTCCATGGTGTCATAATGGTTCCTTGTTTCTATTGGGCCCCATGCTTTCACAATTCATCCCTGGCCCTTTTACGCCCCCTGGTGTCAAATGGGATCCTGGGATTATTAGCCTCCATTGGGTCACAATGGATCCTTGCTTCTCTTAACCCCTGTGCTGTCACAATGCATCCCATGCCCTTTTAGGCCACTTGATGTCACAATGAATCATTTGATTCTTGGCCTCCACGGTGGCATAATAGATCCTTGCTTCTATTGGTCCCCGTGCTGTAACAATCCATCCCTGGCCCTTTTTATACCCCCTGGTGCCACAAGGGATCATTAGATTGTTAGCCTCCATTGGTTCACAATGGATCCTTGCTTCTCTTAACCCCTGTGCTGTCACAATGCATCCCATTCCCTTTTAGGCCACTTGATGTCACAATGAATCATTTGATTCTTGGCCTCCACGGTGGCATAAAAATCCTTGCTTCCATTGGTCCCCGTGCTGTAACAATCCATCCCTGGACCTTTTTATACGCCCTGGTGCCACAAGGATCATTAGATTGTTAGCCTGCATTGGGTCACAATGGTTCCTTGCTTCTCTTAACCCCTGTGGTGTCACAATGCATCCCATGCCCTTTTAGGCCACTTGATGTCACAATGATTCATTTGATTCTTGGCCTCCATGGTGGCAGAATTGTACCAGGTTTTACTTGGGCCCCATGCTGTAGCAATTCATCCCTGCCCCTTTTAGGCCCATTGGTGTCACAAGGGATCATTAGATTGTTAGCCTGCATTGGGTCACAATGGATCCTTGCTTCTCTTAACCTCTGTGGTGTCACAATGCATCCCATGCCCTTTTAGGCCACTTGATGTCACAATGAATCATTTGAGTCTTGGCCTCCATGGTGTCATAATGGTTCCTTGTTTCTATTGGGCCCCATGCTGTCACAATTCATCCCTGGGCTTTTACGCCCCCTGGTGTCAAATGGGATCCTGGGATTATTAGCCTCCATTGGGTCACAATGGATCCTTGCTTCTCTTAACCCCTGTGCAGTCACAATGCATCCCATGCCCTTTTAGGCCACTTGATGTCACAATGTATCATTTGATTCTTGGCCTCCACGGTGGCATAATAGATCCTTGATTCTATTGGTCCCCGTGCCGTAACAATCCATCCCTGGCCCTTTTTATACCCCCTGGTGCCACAAGGGATCATTATATTGTTAGCCTGCATTGGGGCACAATGGTTCCTTGCTTCTCTTAACCTCTGTGCTGTCACAATGCATTCCAAGCCCTTTTAGGCCACTTGGTCGTACAATGAACCATTTGATTCTTGGCCTTCATGGTGTCATAATGGTTCCTTGCTTCTATAGGTCCCCATGCTGTCAGAGTTCATCCGTGGTCCTTTTGCGCCCCCTGGTGTCAAAAGGGATTCTTAGATTGTTAGCCTGCATTGGGTCACAATGGTTCCTTGCTTCTCTTAACCCCTGTGGTGTCACAATGCATCCCATGCCCTTTTAGGCCACTTGATGTCACAATGAATCATTTGATTCTTGGCCTCCACGGTGGCATAATGGTTCCTTTATTCTATTGGGCCCCATGCTTTTACAATTCATCCCTGCCCCTTTTACGCCCCCTGGTGTCAAATGGGATGCTGGGATTATTAGCCTCCATTGGGTCACAATGGATCCTTGCTTCTCTTAACCTCTGTGGTGTCACAATGCATCCCATGCCCTTTTAGGCCACATGATGTCACAATGAATTATTTGATTCTAGGCCTCCATGGTGGCATAATAGATGCTTGCTTCTATTGGTCCCCGTGCTGTAACAATTCATCCCTGGCCCTTTTAGGCCCATTGGTGTCACAAGGGATCATTAGATTGTTAGCCTCCATTGGGTCACAATGGATCCTCGCTTCTCTTAACCCCTGTGCTGTCACAATGCATCCCATGCCCTTTTAGGCCACTTGATGTCACAATGAATCATTTGATTCTTGGCCTCCACGGTGGCATAATAGATCCTTGCTTCTATTGGTCCCCGTGCTGGAACAATCCATCCCAGGCCCTTTTTATACCCCCTGGTGCCACAAGGGATCATTAGATTGTTAGCCTGCATTGGGTCACAATGGATCCTTGCTTCTCTTAACCCCTTTGGTGTCACAATGCATCCCATGCCCTTTTAGGCCACTTGATGTCACAATGAATCATTTGATTCTTGGCCTCCATGGTGGCGTAATTGTACCAGGCTTTAATTTGGCCCCATGCTGTCACAATTCATCCCTGCCACTTTTAGGCCCATTGGTGTCAAAAGGGATCATTAGATTGTTAGCCTGCAATGGGTCACAATGGATCCTTGCTTCTCTTAACCCCTGTGCTGTCACAATGCATCCCATGCCCTTTTAGGCCACTTGATGTCACAATGAATTATTAGATTCTTGGCCTCCATGGTGGCATAATAGATCCTTGCTTCTATTGGTCCCCGTGCTGTAACAATTCATGCCTGGCCCTTTTAGGCCCATTGGTGTAAACAAGGGATCATTAGATTATTAGCCTCCATTGGGTCACAATGGATCCTTGCTTCTCTTAACCCCTCTGCTGTCACAATGCATCCCATGCCCTTTTAGGCCACTTGATGTCACAATGAATCATTTGATTCTTGGCCTCCACGGTGGCATAATGGTTCCTTGTTTCTATTGGTCCCCGTGCTGTAACAATCCATCCCTGGCCCTTTTTATACCCCCTGGTGCCACAAGGGATCATTAGATTGTTAGCCTGCATAGGTCACAATGGTTCCTTGCTTCTCTTAACCTCTGTGGTGTCACAATGCATTTCAAGCCCTTTTAGGCCACTTGGTCTTACAATGAACCATTTGATTCTTGGCCTTCATGGTGTCTTAATGGTTCCTTGCTTCTATAGGTCCCAATGCTGTCAGAGTTCATCCGTGGTCCTTTTTCGCCCCCTGGTGCCACAAGGGATCATTAGATTGTTAGCCTGCATTGGGTCACAATGGTTCCTTGCTTCTCTTAACCCCTGTGCTGTCACAATGCATCCCATGCCCTTTTAGGCCACTTGATGTCACAATGAATCATTTGATTCTTGGCCTCCATGGTGGCGTAATTGTACCAGGTTTTAATTGGGCCCCATGCTGTCACAATTCATCCCTGCCATTTTTAGGCTCATTGGTGTCAAAAGGGATCATTAGATTGTTAGCCTGCATTGGGTCACAATGGTTCCTTGCTTCTCTTAACCCCTGTGCTGTCACAATGCATCCCATGCCCTTTTAGGCCACTTGATGTCACAATGAATTATTTGATTCTTGGCCTCCATGGTGTCATAATGGTTCCTTGTTTCTATTGGTCCCCGTGCTGTAACAATCCATCCCTGGCCCATTCTATACCCCCTGGTGCCACAAGGGATCATTAGATTGTTAGCCTGCATTGGGTCACAATGGATCCTTGCTTCTCTTAACCCCTTTGGTGTCACAATGCATCCCATGCCCTTTTAGGCCACTTGATGTCACAATGAATCATTTGATTCTTGGCCTCCATGGTGGCGTAATTGTACCAGGTTGTACTTGGGCCCCATGCTTTCACAATAAATCCCTTCCACTTTTAGGCCCATTGGTGTCAAAAGGGATCATTAGATTGTTAGCCTGCATTGGGTCACAATGGATCCTTGCTTCTCTTAACCTCTGTGGTGTCACAATGCATCCCATGCCCTTTTAGGCCACATGATGTCACAATGAATTATTTGATTCTAGGCCTCCATGGTGGCATAATAGATCCTTGCTTCTATTGGTCCCCGTGCTGTAACAATTCATCCCTGGCCCTTTTAGGCCGATTGGTGTCACAAGGGATCATTAGATTGTTAGCCTGCATTGGGTCACAATGGTTCCTTGCTTCTCTTAACGTCTGTGGCGTCACAATGCATCCCATGCCCTTTTAGGCCACTTGATGTCACAATGAATCATTTGATTCTTGGCCTCCATGGTGTCATAATGGTTCCTTGCTTCTATAGGTCCCCATGCTGTCACAATTCATCCCTGGCCCTTTTACGCCCCCTGGTGTCAAATGGGATCCTGGGATTATTAGCCTCCATTGGGTCACAATGGATCCTTGCTTCTCTTAACCCCTGTGCTGTCACAATGCATCCCATGCCCTTTTAGGCCACTTGATGTCACAATGTATCATTTGATTCTTGGCCTCCACGGTGGCATAATAGATCCTTGCTTCTATTGGTCCCCGTGCTGTAACAATCCATCCCTGGCCCTTTTTATACCCCCTGGTGCCACAAGGGATCATTCGATTGTTAGCCTGCATTGGGTCACAATGGTTCCTTGCTTCTCTTAACCTCTGTGCTGTCACAATGCATTCCAAGCCCTTCTAGGCCACTTAGTCTTACAATGAACCATTTGATTCTTGGCCTTCATGGTGTCATAATGGTTCCTTGCCTCTAGAGGTCCCCATGCTGTCAGAGTTCATCCGTGGTCCTTTTTCGCCCCCTGGTGTCAAAAGGGATTCTTAGATTGTTAGCCTGCATTGGGTCACAATGGTTCCTTGCTTCTCTTAACCCCTGTGGTGTCACAATGCATCCCATGCCCTTTTAGGCCACTTGATGTCACAATGAATCATTTGATTCTTGGCCTCCATGGTGTCATAATGGTTCCTTTTTTGTATTGGGCCCCATGCTGTCACAATTCATCCCTGGCCCTTTTACGCCCCCTGGTGTCAAATGGGATCCCGCGATTATTAGCCTCCATTGGGTCACAATGGATCCTTGCTTCTCTTAACCTCTGTGGTGTCACAATGCATCCCATGCCCTTTTAGGCCACATGATGTCACAATGAATTATTTGATTCTAGGCCTCCATGGTGGCATAATAGATCCTTGCTTCTATTGTTCCCCGTGCTGTAACAATTCATCCCTGGCCCTTTTAGGCCCATTGGTGTCACAAGGGATCATTAGATTGTTAGCCTCCATTGGGTCACAATGGATCCTTGCTTCTCTTAACCCCTGTGGCGTCACAATGCATCCCATGCCCTTTTAGGCCACTTGATGTCACAATGAATCATTTGATTCTTGGCCTCCACGGTGGCATAATAGATCCTTGCTTCTATTGGTCCCCGTGCTGGAACAATCCATTCCTGGCCCTTTTTATAAGCCCTGGTGCCACAAGGGATCATTAGATTGTTAGCCTCCATTGGGTCACAATGGATCCTTGCTTCTCTTAACCCCTCTGCTGTCACAATGCATCCCATGCCCTTTTAGGCCACTTGATGTCACAATGAATCATTTGATTCTTGGCCTCCATGGTGGCGTAATTGTACCAGGCTTTAATTGGGCCCCATGCTGTCACAATTCATCCCTGCCCCTTTTAGGCCCATTGGTGTCACAAGGGATCATTAGATTGTTAGCCTGCATTGGGTCACAATGGCTCCTTGCTTCTCTTAACCCCTGTGGTGTCACTATGCATCCCATGCCCTTTTAGGCCACATGATGTCACAATGAATCATTTGATTCTTGGCCTCCATGGTGGCATAATGGATCCTTGCTTCTATTGGTCCCCGTGCTGTCACAATTCATCCCTGGCCCTTTTAGGCCCATTGGTGTCACAAGGGATCATTAGATTGTTAGCCTCCATTGGGTCACAATGGTTCCTTGCTTCTCTTAACCCCTGTGGCGTCACAATGCATCCCATGCCCTTTTAGGCCACTTGATGTCACAATGAATCATTTGATTCTTGGCCTCCATGGTGTCATAATGGTTCCTTTTTTCTATTGGGCCCCATGCTGTCACAATTCATCCCTGGCCCTTTTACGCCCCCTGGTGTCAAATGGGATCCTGGGATTATTAGCCTCCATTGGGTCACAATGGATCCTTGCTTCTCTTAACCCCTGTGCTGTCACAATGCATCCCATGCCCTTTTAGGCCACTTGATGTCACAATGAATCATTTGATTCTTGGCCTCCACGGTGGCATAATAGATCCTTGCTTCTATTGTTCCCCGTGCTGTAACAATCCATCCCTGGCCCTTTTTATACCCCCTGGTGCCACAAGGGATCATTAGATTGTTAGCCTGCATTGGTTCACAATGGTTCCTTGCTTCTCTTAACCCCTGTGGTGTCACAATGCATCCCATGCCCTTTTAGGCCACTTGATGTCACAATGAATCATTTGATTCTTGGCCTCCATGGTGGCATAATTGTACCAGGTTTTAATTGGGCCCCATGCTGTAACAATGCATCCCTGCCCATTTTAGGCCCATTGCTGTCACAAGGGATCATTAGATTGTTAGCCTGCATTGGGTCACAATGGATCCTTGCTTCTCTTAACCTCTGTGGTGTCACAATGCATCCCATGCCCTTTTAGGCCACTTGATGTCACAATGAATCATTTGATTCTTGGCCTCCATGGTGTCATAATGGTTCCTTGTTTCTATTGGGCCCCATGCTGTCACAATTCATCCCTGGCCCTTTTACGCCCCCTGGTGTCAAATGGGATCCTGGGATTATTAGCCTCCATTGGGTCACAATGGATCCTTGCTTCTCTTAACCCCTGTGCTGTCACAATGCATCCCATGCCCTTTTAGGCCACTTGATGTCACAATGTATCATTTGATTCTTGGCCTCCACGGTGGCATAATAGATCCTTGCTTCTATTGGTCCCCGTGCTGTAACAATCCATCCCTGGCCCTTTTTATACCCCCTGGTGCCACAAGGGATCATTACATTGTTAGCCTGCATTGGGGCACAATGGTTCCTTGCTTCTCTTAACCTCTGTGCTGTCACAATGCATTCCAAGCCCTTTTAGGCCACTTGGTCTTACAATGAACCATTTGATTCTTGGCCTTCCTGGTGTCATAATGGTTCCTTGCCTCTAGAGGTCCCCATGCTGTCAGAGTTCATCCGTGGTCCTTTTTCGCCCCCTGGTGTCAAAAGGGATTCTTAGATTGTTAGCCTGCATTGGGTCACAATGGTTCCTTGCTTCTCTTACCCCCTGTGGTGTCACAATGCATCCCATGCCCTTTTAGGCCACTTGATGTCACAATGAATCATTTGATTCTTGGCCTCCACGGTGGCATAATGGTTCCTTTTTTCTATTGGGCCCCATGCTGTCACAATTCATCCCTGGCACTTTTACGCCCCCTGGTGTCAAATGGGATCCCGGGATTATTAGCCTCCATTGGGTCACAATGGATCCTTGCTTCTCTTAACCTCTGTGGTGTCAGAATGCATTCCATGCCCTTTTAGGCCACATGATGTCACAATGAATTATTTGATTCTAGGCCTCCATGGTGGCATAATAGATCCTTGCTTCTATTGTTGCCCGTTCTGTAACAATTCATCCCTGGCCCTTTTAGGCCGATTGGTGTCACAAGGGATCATTAGATTGTTAGCCTGCATTGGGTCACAATGGTTCCTTGCTTCTCTTAACGTCTGTGGTGTCACAATGCATCCCATGCCCTTTTAGGCCACTTGATGTCACAATGAACCATTTGATTCTTGGCCTCCACGGTGGCATAATAGATCCTTGCTTCTATTGGTCCCCGTGCTGGAACAATCCATCCCAGGCACTTTTTATACCCCCTGGTGCCACAAGGGATCATTAGATTGTTAGCCTGCATTGGGTCACAATGGATCCTTGCTTCTCTTAACCTCTGTGGTGTCACAATGCTTCCCATGCCCTTTTAGGCCACATGATGTCACAATGAATTATTTGATTCTAGGCCTCCATGGTGGCATAATAGATCCTTGCTTCTATTGGTTCCCGTGCTGTAACAATTCATCCCTGGCCCTTTTAGGCCCATTGGTGTCACAAGGGATCATTAGATTGTTAGCCTGCATTGGGTCACAATGGTTCCTTGCTTCTCTTAACCCCTGTGGTGTCACAATGCATCCCATGCCCTTTTAGGCCACTTGATGTCACAATGTATCATTTGATTCTTGGCCTCCACGGTGGCATAATAGATCCCTGCTTCTATTGGTCCCCGTGCTGTAACAATCCATCCCTGGCCCTTTTTATACCCCCTGGTGCCACAAGGGATCATTAGATTGTTAGCCTGCATTGGGGCACAATGGTTCCTTGCTTCTCTTAACCTCTGTGCTGTCACAATGCATTCCAAGCCCTTCTAGGCCACTTGGTCTTACAATGAACCATTTGATTCTTGGCCTTCATGGTGTCATAATGGTTCCTTGCCTCTAGAGGTCCCCATGCTGTCAGAGTTCATCCGTGGTCCTTTTTCGCCCCCTGGTGTCAAAAGGGATTCTTAGATTGTTCGCCTGCATTGGGTCACAATGGTTCCTTGCTTCTCTTAACCCCTGTGGTGTCACAATGCATCCCATGCCCTTTTAGGCCACTTGATGTCACAATGAATCATTTGATTCTTGGCCTCCATGGTGTCATAATGGTTCCTTTTTTCTATTGGGCCCCATGCTGTCACAATTCATCCCTGGCCCTTTTACGCCCCCTGGTGTCAAATGGGATCCCGGGATTATTAGCCTCCATTGGGTCACAATGGATCCTTGCTTCTCTTAACCCCTGTGCTGTCACAATGCATCCCATGCCCTTTTAGGCCACTTGATGTCACAATGAATCATTTGATTCTTGGCCTCCACGGTGGCATAATAGATCCTTGCTTCTATTGTTCCCCGTGCTGTAACAATCCATCCCTGGCCCTTTTTATACCCCCTGGTGCCACAAGGGATCATTAGATTGTTAGACTGCATTGGTTCACAATGGTTCCTTGCTTCTCTTAACCCCTGTGGTGTCACAATGCATCCCATGCCCTTTTAGGCCACTTGATGTCACAATGAATCATTTGATTCTTGGCCTCCATGGTGGCATAATTGTACCAGGTTTTAATTGGGCCCCATGCTGTAACAATTCATCCCTGCCCATTTTAGGCCCATTGCTGTCACAAGGGATCATTAGATTGTTAGCCTGCATTGGGTCACAATGGATCCTTGCTTCTCTTAACCTCTGTGGTGTCACAATGCATCCCATGCCCTTTTAGGCCACTTGATGTCACAATGAATCATTTGATTCTTGGCCGCCATGGTGTCATAATGGTTCCTTGTTTCTATTGGGCCCCATGCTGTCACAATTCATCCCTGGCCCTTTTACGCCCCCTGGTGTCAAATGGGATCCTGGGATTATTAGCCTCCATTGGGTCACAATGGATCCTTGCTTCTCTTAACCCCTGTGCTGTCACAATGCATCCCATGCCCTTTTAGGCCACTTGATGTCACAATGTATCATTTGGTTCTTGGCCTCCACGGTGGCATAATAGATCCTTGCTTCTATTGGTCCCCGTGCTGTAACAATCCATCCCTGGCCCTTTTTATACCCCCTGGTGCCACAAGGGATCAGTACATTGTTAGCCTGCATTGGGGCACAATGGTTCCTTGCTTCTCTTAACCTCTGTGCTGTCACAATGCATACCAAGCCCTTTTAGGCCACTTGGTCTTACAATGAACCATTTGATTCTTGGCCTTCCTGGTGTCATAATGGTTCCTTGCCTCTAGAGGTCCCCATGCTGTCAGAGTTCATCCGTGGTCCTTTTTCGCCCCCTGGTGTCAAAAGGGATTCTTAGATTGTTAGCCTGCATTGGGTCACAATGGTTCCTTGCTTCTCTTACCCCCTGTGGTGTCACAATGCATCCCATGCCCTTTTAGGCCACTTGATGTCACAATGAATCATTTGATTCTTGGCCTCCACGGTGGCATAATGGTTCCTTTTTTCTATTGGGCCCCATGCTGTCACAATTCATCCCTGGCCCTTTTACGCCCCCTGGTGTCAAATGGGATCCCGGGATTATTAGCCTCCATTGGGTCACAATGGATCCTTGCTTCTCTTAACCTCTGTGGTGTCAGAATGCATTCCATGCCCTTTTAGGCCACATGATGTCACAATGAATTATTTGATTCTAGGCCTCCATGGTGGCATAATAGCTCCTTGCTTCTATTGTTGCCCGTTCTGTAACAATTCATCCCTGGCCCTTTTAGGCCCATTGGTGTCACAAGGGATCATTAGATTGTTAGCCTGCATTGGGTCACAATGGTTCCTTGCTTCTCTTAACGTCTGTGGTGTCACAATGCATCCCATGCCCTTTTAGGCCACTTGATGTCACAATGAACCATTTGATTCTTGGCCTCCACGGTGGCATAATAGATCCTTGCTTCTATTGTTCCCCGTGCTGGAACAATCCATCCCAGGCACTTTTTATAGACCCTGGTGCCACAAGGGATCATTAGATTGTTAGCCTGCATTGGGTCACAATGGATCCTTGCTTCTCTTAACCTCTGTGGTGTCACAATGCTTCCCATGCCCTTTTAGGCCACATGATGTCACAATGAATTATTTGATTCTAGGCCTCCATGGTGGCATAATAGATCCTTGCTTCTATTGGTTCCCGTGCTGTAACAATTCATCCCTGGCCCTTTTAGGCCCATTGGTGTCACAAGGGATCATTAGATTGTTAGCCTGCATTGGGTCACAATGGTTCCTTGCTTCTCTTAACGTCTGTGGTGTCACAATGCATCCCATGCCCTTTTAGGCCACTTGATGTCACAATGGATCATTTGATTCTTGGCTTCCACGGTGGCATAATAGATCCTTGCTTCTATTGGTCCCCGTGCTGGAACAATCCATCCCAGGCACTTTTTATAGACCCTGGTGCCACAAGGGATCATTAGATTGTTAGCCTGCATTGGGTCACAATGGATCCTTGCTTCTCTTAACCCCTTTGGTGTCACAATGCATCCCATGCCATTTTAGGCCACTTGATGTCACAATGAATCATTTGATTCTTGGCCTCCATGGTGGCGTAATTGTACCAGGCTTTAATTGGGCCCCATGCTGTCACAATTCATCCCTGCCACTTTTAGGCCCATTGGTGTCAAAAGGGATCATTAGATTGTTAGCCTGCAATGGGTCACAATGGTTCCTTGCTTCTCTTAACGTCTGTGGTGTCACAATGCATCCCATGCCCTTTTAGGCCACTTGATGTCACAATGTATCATTTGATTCTTGGCCTCCACGGTGGCATAATAGATCCCTGCTACTATTGGTCCCCGTGCTGTAACAATCCATCCCTGGCCCTTTTTATACCCCCTGGTGCCACAAGGGATCATTAGATTGTTAGCCTGCATTGGGGCACAATGGTTCCTTGCTTCTCTTAACCTCTGTGCTGTCACAATGCATTCCAAGCCCTTCTAGGCCACTTGGTCTTACAATGAACCATTTGATTCTTGGCCTTCATGGTGTCATAATGGTTCCTTGCCTCTAGAGGTCCCCATGCTGTCAGAGTTCATCCGTGGTCCTTTTTCGCCCCCTGGTGTCAAAAGGGATTCTTAGATTGTTAGCCTGCATTGGGTCACAATGGTTCCTTGCTTCTCTTAACCCCTGTGGTGTCACAATGCATCCCATGCCCTTTTAGGCCACTTGATGTCACAATGAATCATTTGATTCTTGGCCTCCATGGTGTCATAATGGTTCCTTTTTTCTATTGGGCCCCATGCTGTCACAATTCATCCCTGGCCCTTTTACGCCCCCTGGTGTCGAATGGGATCCCGGGATTATTAGCCTCCATTGGGTCACAATGGATCCTTGCTTCTCTTAACCTCTGTGGTGTCACAATGCATCCCATGCCCTTTTAGGCCACATGATGTCACAATGAATTATTTGATTCTAGGCCTCCATGGTGGCATAATAGATCCTTGCTTCTATTGTTCCCCGTGCTGTAACAATTCATCCCTGGCCCTTTTAGGCCCATTGGTGTCACAAGGGATCATTAGATTGTTAGCCTCCATTGGGTCACAATGGTTCCTTGCTTCTCTTAACCCCTGTGGTGTCACAATGCAGCCCATGCCCTTTTAGGCCACTTGATGTCACAATGAATCATTTGATTCTTGTCTTCCACGGTGGCATAATAGATCCTTGCTTCTATTGGTCCCCGTGCTGGAACAATCCATCACTGGCCCTTTTTATACCCCCTGGTGCCACAAGGGATCATTAGATTGTTAGCCTGCATTGGGTCACAATGGATCCTTGCTTCTCTTAACCCCTTTGGTGTCACAATGCATCCCATGCCCTTTTAGGCCACTTGATGTCACAATGAATCATTTGATTCTTGGCCTCCATGGTGGCGTAATTGTACCAGGCTTTAATTGGGCCCCATGCTGTCACAATTCATCCCTGCCACTTTTAGGCCCATTGGTGTCAAAAGGGATCATTAGATTGTTAGCCTGCAATGGGTCACAATGGATCCTTGCTTCTCTTAACCCCTGTGCTGTCACAATGCATCCCATGCCCTTTTAGGCCACTTGATGTCACAATGAACCATTTGATTCTTGGCCTTCATGGTGGCATAATGGTTCCTTGCTTCCATAGGTCCTCATGCTGTCAGAGTTCATCCGTGGTCCTTTTGCGCCCCCTGGTGTCAAAAGGGATTCTTAGATTGTTAGCCTGCATTGGGTCACAATGGTTCCTTGCTTCTCTTAACCTCTGTGGTGTCACAATGCATCCCATGCCCTTTTAGGCCACTTGATGTCACAATGAATCATTTGAGTCTTGGCCTCCATGGTGTCATAATGGTTCCTTGTTTCTATTGGGCCCCATGCTGTCACAATTCATCCCTGGCCCTTTTACGCCCCCTGGTGTCAAATGGGATCCTGGGATTATTAGCCTCCATTGGGTCACAATGGATCCTTGCTTCTCTTAACCTCTGTGCTGTCACAATGCATCCCATGCCCTTTTAGGCCACTTGATGTCACAATGAATCATTTGATTCTTGGCCTCCATGGTGGCATAATTGTACCAGGTTTTAATTGGGCCCCACGCTGTCACAATTCATCCCTGCCACTTTTAGGCCCATTGGTGTCAAAAGGGATCATTAGATTGTTAGCCTGCATTGGGTCACAATGGATCCTTGCTTCTCTTAACCCCTGTGCTGTCACAATGCATCCCATGCCCTTTTAGGCCACTTGATGTCACAATGAATCATTTGATTCTTGGCCTCCATGGTGTCATAATGGTTCCTTTTTTCTATTGGGCCCCATGCTGTCACAATTCATCCCTGGCCCTTTTACGCACCCTGGTGTCAAATGGGATCCCGCGATTATTAGCCTCCATTGGGTCACAATGGATCCTTGCTTCTCTTAACCTCTGTGGTGTCACAATGCATCCCATGCCCTTTTAGGCCACATGATGTCACAATGAATTATTTGATTCTAGGCCTCCATGGTGGCATAATAGATCCTTGCTTCTATTGTTCCCCGTGCTGTAACAATTCATCCCTGGCCCTTTTAGGCCCATTGGTGTCACAAGGGATCATTAGATTGTTAGCCTCCATTGGGTCACAATGGATCCTTGCTTCTCTTAACCCCTGTGGCGTCACAATGCATCCCATGCCCTTTTAGGCCACTTGATGTCACAATGAATCATTTGATTCTTGGCCTCCACGGTGGCATAATAGATCCTTGCTTCTATTGGTCCCCGTGCTGGAACAATCCATTCCTGGCCCTTTTTATAAGACCTGGTGCCACAAGGGATCATTAGATTGTTAGCCTCCATTGGGTCACAATGGATCCTTGCTTCTCTTAACCCCTCTGCTGTCACAATGCATCCCATGCCCTTTTAGGCCACTTGATGTCACAATGAATCATTTGATTCCTGGCCTCCATGGTGGCGTAATTGTACCAGGCTTTAATTGGGCCCCATGCTGTCACAATTCATCCCTGCCCCTTTTAGGCCCATTGGTGTCACAAGGGATCATTAGATTGTTAGCCTGCATTGGGTCACAATGGCTCCTTGCTTCTCTTAACCCCTGTGGTGTCACTATGCATCCCATGCCCTTTTAGGCCACATGATGTCACAATGAATCATTTGATTCTTGGCCTCCATGGTGGCATAATGGATCCTTGCTTCTATTGGTCCCCGTGCTGTCACAATTCATCCCTGGCCCTTTTAGGCCCATTGGTGTCACAAGGGATCATTAGATTGTTAGCCTCCATTGGGTCACAATGGTTCCTTGCTTCTCTTAACCTCTGTGGCGTCACAATGCATCCCATGCCCTTTTAGGCCACTTGATGTCACAATGAATCATTTGATTCTTGGCCTCCATGGTGTCATAATGGTTCCTTTTTTCTATTGGGCCCCATGCTGTCACAATTCATCCCTGGCCCTTTTACGCCCCCTGGTGTCAAATGGGATCCTGGGATTATTAGCCTCCATTGGGTCACAATGGATCCTTGCTTCTCTTAACCCCTGTGCTGTCACAATGCATCCCATGCCCTTTTAGGCCACTTGATGTCACAATGAATCATTTGATTCTTGGCCTCCACGGTGGCATAATAGATCCTTGCTTCTATTGTTCCCCGTGCTGTAACAATCCATCCCTGGCCCTTTTTATACCCCCTGGTGCCACAAGGGATCATTAGATTGTTAGCCTGCATTGGTTCACAATGGTTCCTTGCTTCTCTTAACCCCTGTGGTGTCACAATGCATCCCATGCCCTTTTAGGCCACTTGATGTCACAATGAATCATTTGATTCTTGGCCTCCATGGTGGCATAATTGTACCAGGTTTTAATTGGGCCCCATGCTGTAACAATGCATCCCTGCCCATTTTAGGCCCATTGCTGTCACAAGGGATCATTAGATTGTTAGCCTGCATTGGGTCACAATGGATCCTTGCTTCTCTTAACCTCTGTGGTGTCACAATGCATCCCATGCCCTTTTAGGCCACTTGATGTCACAATGAATCATTTGATTCTTGGCCTCCATGGTGTCATAATGGTTCCTTGTTTCTATTGGGCCCCATGCTGTCACAATTCATCCCTGGCCCTTTTACGCCCCCTGGTGTCAAATGGGATCCTGGGATTATTAGCCTCCATTGGGTCACAATGGATCCTTGCTTCTCTTAACCCCTGTGCTGTCACAATGCATCCCATGCCCTTTTAGGCCACTTGATGTCACAATGTATCATTTGATTCTTGGCCTCCACGGTGGCATAATAGATCCTTGCTTCTATTGGTCCCCGTGCTGTAACAATCCATCCCTGGCCCTTTTTATACCCCCTGGTGCCACAAGGGATCATTACATTGTTAGCCTGCATTGGGGCACAATGGTTCCTTGCTTCTCTTAACCTCTGTGCTGTCACAATGCATTCCAAGCCCTTTTAGGCCACTTGGTCTTACAATGAACCATTTGATTCTTGGCCTTCCTGGTGTCATAATGGTTCCTTGCCTCTAGAGGTCCCCATGCTGTCAGAGTTCATCCGTGGTCCTTTTTCGCCCCCTGGTGTCAAAAGGGATTCTTAGATTGTTAGCCTGCATTGGGTCACAATGGTTCCTTGCTTCTCTTACCCCCTGTGGTGTCACAATGCATCCCATGCCCTTTTAGGCCACTTGATGTCACAATGAATCATTTGATTCTTGGCCTCCACGGTGGCATAATGGTTCCTTTTTTCTATTGGGCCCCATGCTGTCACAATTCATCCCTGGCCCTTTTACGCCCCCTGGTGTCA
This sequence comes from Cinclus cinclus, assembly GCF_963662255.1. Lineage (NCBI taxonomy): Eukaryota > Metazoa > Chordata > Aves > Passeriformes > Cinclidae > Cinclus > Cinclus cinclus. Next base: position 37,533,315 of record NC_085052.1, read on the forward strand.
AATGGGATCCCGGGATTATTAGCCTCCATTGGGTCACAATGGATCCTTGCTTCTCTTAACCTCTGTGGTGTCAGAATGCATTCCATGCCCTTTTAGGCCACATGATGTCACAATGAATTATTTGATTCTAGGCCTCCATGGTGGCATAATAGCTCCTTGCTTCTATTGTTGCCCGTTCTGTAACAATTCATCCCTGGCCCTTTTAGGCCCATTGGTGTCACAAGGGATCATTAGATTGTTAGCCTGCATTGGGTCACAATGGTTCCTTGCTTCTCTTAACGTCTGTGGTGTCACAATGCATCCCATGCCCTTTTAGGCCACTTGATGTCACAATGAACCATTTGATTCTTGGCCTCCACGGTGGCATAATAGATCCTTGCTTCTATTGGTCCCCGTGCTGGAACAATCCATCCCAGGCACTTTTTATAGACCCTGGTGCCACAAGGGATCATTAGATTGTTAGCCTGCATTGGGTCACAATGGATCCTTGCTTCTCTTAACCTCTGTGGTGTCACAATGCTTCCCATGCCCTTTTAGGCCACATGATGTCACAATGAATTATTTGATTCTAGGCCTCCATGGTGGCATAATAGATCCTTGCTTCTATTGGTTCCCGTGCTTTCACAATTCATCCCTGCCCCTTTTAGGCCCATTGGTGTCACAAGGGATCATTAGATTGTTAGCCTGCATTGGGTCACAATGGTTCCTTGCTTCTCTTAACGTCTGTGGTGTCACAATGCATCCCATGCCCTTTTAGGCCACTTGATGTCACAATGTATCATTTGATTCTTGGCCTCCACGGTGGCATAATAGATCCCTGCTTCTATTGGTCCCCGTGCTGTAACAATCCATCCCTGGCCCTTTTTATACCCCCTGGTGCCACAAGGGATCATTAGATTGTTAGCCTGCATTGGGGCACAATGGTTCCTTGCTTCTCTTAACCTCTGTGCTGTCACAATGCATTCCAAGCCCTTCTAGGCCACTTGGTCTTACAATGAACCATTTGATTCTTGGCCTTCATGGTGTCATAATGGTTCCTTGCCTCTAGAGGTCCCCATGCTGTCAGAGTTCATCCGTGGTCCTTTTTCGCCCCCTGGTGTCAAAAGGGATTCTTAGATTGTTAGCCTGCATTGGGTCACAATGGTTCCTTGCTTCTCTTAACCCCTGTGGTGTCACAATGCATCCCATGCCCTTTTAGGCCACTTGATGTCACAATGAATCATTTGATTCTTGGCCTCCATGGTGTCATAATGGTTCCTTTTTTCTATTGGGCCCCATGCTGTCACAATTCATCCCTGGCCCTTTTACGCCCCCTGGTGTCAAATGGGATCCCGGGATTATTAGCCTCCATTGGGTCACAATGGATCCTTGCTTCTCTTAACCTCTGTGGTGTCAGAATGCATCCCATGCCCTTTTAGGCCACATGATGTCACAATGAATTATTTGATTCTAGGCCTCCATGGTGGCAAAATAGATCCTTGCTTCTATTGTTCCCCGTGCTGTAACAATTCATCCCTGGCCCTTTTAGGCCCATTGGTGTCACAAGGGATCATTAGATTGTTAGCCTCCATTGGGTCACAATGGTTCCTTGCTTCTCTTAACCCCTGTGGTGTCACAATGCATCCCATGCCCTTTTAGGCCACTTGATGTCACAATGGATCATTTGATTCTTGGCTTCCACGGTGGCATAATAGATCCTTGCTTCTATTGGTCCCCGTGCTGGAACAATCCATCACTGGCCCTTTTTATACCCCCTGGTGCCACAAGGGATCATTAGATTGTTAGCCTGCATTGGGTCACAATGGATCCTTGCTTCTCTTAACCCCTTTGGTGTCACAATGCATCCCATGCCATTTTAGGCCACTTGATGTCACAATGAATCATTTGATTCTTGGCCTCCATGGTGGCGTAATTGTACCAGGCTTTAATTGGGCCCCATGCTGTCACAATTCATCCCTGCCACTTTTAGGCCCATTGGTGTCACAAGGGATCATTAGATTGTTAGCCTGCAATGGGTCACAATGGTTCCTTGCTTCTCTTAACGTCTGTGGTGTCACAATGCATCCCATGCCCTTTTAGGCCACTTGATGTCACAATGTATCATTTGATTCTTGGCCTCCACGGTGGCATAATAGATCCCTGCTACTATTGGTCCCCGTGCTGTAACAATCCATCCCTGGCCCTTTTTATACCCCCTGGTGCCACAAGGGATCATTAGATTGTTAGCCTGCATTGGGGCACAATGGTTCCTTGCTTCTCTTAACCTCTGTGCTGTCACAATGCATCCCATGCCCTTTTAGGCCACTTGATGTCACAATGAACCATTTGATTCTTGGCCTTCATGGTGGCATAATGGTTCCTTGCTTCCATAGGTCCTCATGCTGTCAGAGTTCATCCGTGGTCCTTTTGCGCCCCCTGGTGTCAAAAGGGATTCTTAGATTGTTAGCCTGCATTGGGTCACAATGGTTCCTTGCTTCTCTTAACCTCTGTGGTGTCACAATGCATCCCATGCCCTTTTAGGCCACTTGATGTCACAATGAATCCTTTGAGTCTTGGCCTCCATGGTGTCATAATGGTTCCTTGTTTCTATTGGGCCCCATGCTGTCACAATTCATCCCTGGCCCTTTTACGCCCCCTGGTGTCAAATGGGATCCTGGGATTATTAGCCTCCATTGGGTCACAATGGATCCTTGCTTCTCTTAACCTCTGTGCTGTCACAATGCATCCCATGCCCTTTTAGGCCACTTGATGTCACAATGAATCATTTGATTCTTGGCCTCCATGGTGGCATAATTGTACCAGGTTTTAATTGGGCCCCATGCTGTCACAATTCATCCCTGCCACTTTTAGGCCCATTGGTGTCAAAAGGGATCATTAGATTGTTAGCCTCCATTGGGTCACAATGGTTCCTTGCTTCTCTTAACCCCTGTGCTGTCACAATGCATCCCATGCCCTTTTAGGCCACTTGATGTCACAATGAATTATTTGATTCTTGGCCTCCATGGTGGCATAATAGATCCTTGCTTCTATTGGTCCCCGTGCTGTAACAATCCATCCCTGGCCCATTTTATATCCCCTGGTGCCACAAGGGATCATTAGATTGTTAGCCTGCATTGGGTCACAATGGATCCTTGCTTCTCTTAACCCCTTTGCTGTCACAATGCATCCCATGCCCTTTTAGGCCACTTGATGTCACAATGAATCATTTGATTCTTGGCCTCCATGGTGGCGTAATTGTACCAGGTTTTACTTGGGCCCCATGCTTTCACAATAAATCCCTGCCACTTTTAGGCCCATTGGTGTCAAAAGGGATCATTAGATTGTTAGCCTGCATTGGGTCACAATAGATCCTTGCTTCTCTTAACCTCTGTGGTGTCACAATGCATCCCATGACCTTTTAGGCCACATGATGTCACAATGAATTATTTGATTCTAGGCCTCCATGGTGGCTTAATAGATCCTTGCTTCTATTGGTCCCCGTGCTGTAACAATTCATCCCTGCCCCTTTTAGGCCGATTGGTGTCACAAGGGATCATTAGATTGTTAGCCTGCATTGGGTCACAATGGTTCCTTGCTTCTCTTAACCTCTGTGGTGTCACAATACATCCCATGCCCTTTTAGGCCACTTGATGTCACAATGAATCATTTGAGTCTTGGCCTCCATGGTGTCATAATGGTTCCTTGTTTCTATTGGGCCCCATGCTGTCACAATTCATCCCTGGCCCTTTTACGCCCCCTGGTGTCAAATGGGATCCTGGGATTATTAGCCTCCATTGGGTCACAATGGATCCTTGCTTCTCTTAACCCCTGTGGTGTCACAATGCATCCCATGCCCTTTTAGGCCACTTGATGTCACAATGAATCATTTGATTCTTGGCCTCCACGGTCGCATAATAGATCCTTGCTTCTATTGGCCCCCGTGCTGTAACAATCCATCCCAGGCCCTTTTTATACCCCCTGGTGCCACAAGGGATCATTAGATTGTTAGCCTGCAGTAGGTCACTATGGTTCCTTGCTTCTCTTAACCTCTGTGGTGTCACAATGCATTCCAAGCCCTTTTAGGCCACTTGGTCTTACAATGAACCATTTGATTCTTGGCCTTCATGGTGTCATAATGGTTCCTTGCTTCTATAGGTCCCAATGCTGTCAGAGTTCATCCGTGGTCCTTTTGCACCCCCTGGTGCCACAAGGGATCATTAGATTATTAGCCTGAATTGGGTCACAATGGTTCCTTGTTTCTCTTAACCCCTGTGGTGTCACAATGCATCCCATGCCCTTTTAGGCCACTTGATGTCCCAATGAATCTTTTGATTCTTGGCCTCCATGGTGGCATAATTGTACCAGGTTTTACTTGGGCCCCATGCTGTAACAATTCATCCCTGCCCCTTTTAGGCCCATTGGTGTCACAAGGGATCATTAGATTGTTAGCCTGCATTGGGTCACAATGGTTCCTTGCTTCTCTTAACCTCTGTGGTGTCACAATGCATCTCATGCCCTTTTAGGCCACTTGATGTCACAATGAATCATTTGATTCTTGGCCTCCACGGTGGCATAATAGATCCTTGCTTCTATTGGTCCACGTGCTGTAACAATCCATCCCTGGCCCTTTTTATACCCCCAGGTGCCACAAGGGATCATTAGATTGTTAGCCTGCATTGGGTCACAATGTTTCCTTGCTTCTCTTAACCCCTGTGGTGTCACAATTCATTCCAAGCCCTTCTAGGCCACTTGGTCTTACAATGAACCATTTGATTCTTGGCCTTCATGGTGTCATAATGGTTCCTTGCTTCCATAGGTCCCCATGCTGTCAGAGTTCATCCGTGGTCCTTTTGCGCCCCCTGGTGTCAAAAGGGATTCTTAGATTGTTAGCCTGCATTGGGTCACAATGGTTCCTTGCTTCTCTTAACCCCTGTGGTGTCACAATGCATCCCATGCCCTTTTAGGCCACTTGATGTCACAATGAATCATTTGATTCTTGGCCTCCATGGTGTCATAATGGTTCCTTGTTTCTATTGGGCCCCATGCTGTCACAATTCATCCCTGGCCCTTTTACGCCCCCTGGTGTCAAATGGGATCCTGGGATTATTAGCCTCCATTGGGTCACAATGGATCCTTGCTTCTCTTAACCCCTGTGGTGTCACAATGCATCCCATGCCCTTTTAGGCCACTTGATGTCACAATGAATCATTTGATTCTTGGCCTCCACGGTGGCATAATAAATCCTTGCTTCTATTGGTCCCCGTGCTGTAACAATCCATCCCTGCCCCTTTTAGGCCCATTGGTGTCACAAGGGATCATTAGATTGTTAGCCTGCATTGGGTCACAATGGTTCCTTGCTTCTCTTAACCTCTGTGGTGTCACAATGCATCCCATGCCCTTTTAGGCCACTTGATGTCACAATGAATCATTTGATTCTTGGCCTCCACGGTGGCATAATAGATCCATGTTTCTTTTGGTCCCCGAGCTGTAACAATCCATCCCTGGCCCTTTTTATACCCCCTGGTGTCAAAAGGGATTCTTAGATTGTTAGCCTGCATTGGGTCACAATGGATCCTTGCTTCTCTTAACCCCTGTGGTGTCACAATGCATCCCATGCCCTTTTAGGCCACTTGATGTCACAATGAATCATTTGATTCTTGGCCTCCATGGTGGCGTAATTGTACCAGGTTTTAATTGGGCCCCATGCTTTCACAATAAATCCCTGCCACTTTTAGGCCCATTGGTGTCAAAAGGGATCATTAGATTGTTAGCCTGCATTGGGTCACAATGGATCCTTGCTTCTCTTAACCTCTGTGGTGTCACAATGCATCCCATGCCCGTTTAGGCCACTTGATGTCACAATGAATCATTTGATTCTTGGCCTCCATGGTGGCATAATAGATCCTTGCTTCTATTGGTCCCCATGCTGTAACAATTCATCCCTGGCCCTTTTAGGCCCATTGGTGTCACAAGGGATCATTAGATTGTTAGCCTGCATTGGGTCACAATGGTTCCTTGCTTCTCTTAACCTCTGTGGTGTCACAATGCATTCCAAGCCCTTTTAGGCCACTTGATGTCCCAATGAATCTTTTGATTCTTGGCCTCCATGGTGGCATAATTGTACCAGGTTTTACTTGGGCCCCATGCTGTAACAATTCATCCCTGCCCCTTTTAGGCCCATTGGTGTCACAAGGGATCATTAGATTGTTAGCCTGCATTGGGTCACAATGGTTCCTTGCTTCTCTTAACCTCTGTGGTGTCACAATGCATCCCATGCCCTTTTAGGCCACATGATGTCACAATGAATTATTTGATTCTAGGCCTCCATGGTGGCATAATAGATCCTTGCTTCTATTGTTCCCCGTGCTGTAACAATTCATCCCTGGCCCTTTTAGGCCCATTGGTGTCACAAGGGATCATTAGATTGTTAGCCTCCATTGGGTCACAATGGTTCCTTGCTTCTCTTAACCCCTGTGGTGTCACAATGCAGCCCATGCCCTTTTAGGCCACTTGATGTCACAATGAATCATTTGATTCTTGGCTTCCACGGTGGCATAATAGATCCTTGCTTCTATTGGTCCCCGTGCTGGAACAATCCATCACTGGCCCTTTTTATACCCCCTGGTGCCACAAGGGATCATTAGATTGTTAGCCTGCATTGGGTCACAATGGATCCTTGCTTCTCTTAACCCCTTTGGTGTCACAATGCATCCCATGCCCTTTTAGGCCACTTGATGTCACAATGAATCATTTGATTCTTGGCCTCCATGGTGGCGTAATTGTACCAGGCTTTAACTGGGCCCCATGCTGTCACAATTCATCCCTGCCACTTTTAGGCCCATTGGTGTCAAAAGGGATCATTAGATTGTTAGCCTGCAATGGGTCACAATGGATCCTTGCTTCTCTTAACCCCTGTGCTGTCACAATGCATCCCATGCCCTTTTAGGCCACTTGATGTCACAATGAACCATTTGATTCTTGGCCTTCATGGTGGCATAATGGTTCCTTGCTTCCATAGGTCCTCATGCTGTCAGAGTTCATCCGTGGTCCTTTTGCGCCCCCTGGTGTCAAAAGGGATTCTTAGATTGTTAGCCTGCATTGGGTCACAATGGTTCCTTGCTTCTCTTAACCTCTGTGGTGTCACAATGCATCCCATGCCCTTTTAGGCCACTTGATGTCACAATGAATCCTTTGAGTCTTGGCCTCCATGGTGTCATAATGGTTCCTTGTTTCTATTGGGCCCCATGCTGTCACAATTCATCCCTGGCCCTTTTACGCCCCCTGGTGTCAAATGGGATCCTGGGATTATTAGCCTCCATTGGGTCACAATGGATCCTTGCTTCTCTTAACCTCTGTGCTGTCACAATGCATCCCATGCCCTTTTAGGCCACTTGATGTCACAATGAATCATTTGATTCTTGGCCTCCATGGTGGCATAATTGTACCAGGTTTTAATTGGGCCCCATGCTGTCACAATTCATCCCTGCCACTTTTAGGCCCATTGGTGTCAAAAGGGATCATTAGATTGTTAGCCTCCATTGGGTCACAATGGTTCCTTGCTTCTCTTAACCCCTGTGCTGTCACAATGCATCCCATGCCCTTTTAGGCCACTTGATGTCACAATGAATTATTTGATTCTTGGCCTCCATGGTGGCATAATAGATCCTTGCTTCTATTGGTCCCCGTGCTGTAACAATCCATCCCTGGCCCATTTTATATCCCCTGGTGCCACAAGGGATCATTAGATTGTTAGCCTGCATTGGGTCACAATGGATCCTTGCTTCTCTTAACCCCTTTGCTGTCACAATGCATCCCATGCCCTTTTAGGCCACTTGATGTCACAATGAATCATTTGATTCTTGGCCTCCATGGTGGCGTAATTGTACCAGGTTTTACTTGGGCCCCATGCTTTCACAATAAATCCCTGCCACTTTTAGGCCCATTGGTGTCAAAAGGGATCATTAGATTGTTAGCCTGCATTGGGTCACAATAGATCCTTGCTTCTCTTAACCTCTGTGGTGTCACAATGCATTCCAAGCCCTTTTAGGCCACTTGATGTCCCAATGAATCTTTTGATTCTTGGCCTCCATGGTGGCATAATTGTACCAGGTTTTACTTGGGCCCCATGCTGTAACAATTCATCCGTGCCCCTTTTAGGCCCATTGGTGTCACAAGGGATCATTAGATTGTTAGCCTGCATTGGGTCACAATGGTTCCTTGCTTCTCTTAACCTCTGTGGTGTCACAATGCATCCCATGCCCTTTTAGGCCACATGATGTCACAATGAATTATTTGATTCTAGGCCTCCATGGTGGCATAATAGATCCTTGCTTCTATTGTTCCCCGTGCTGTAACAATTCATCCCTGGCCCTTTTAGGCCCATTGGTGTCACAAGGGATCATTAGATTGTTAGCCTCCATTGGGTCACAATGGTTCCTTGCTTCTCTTAACCCCTGTGGTGTCACAATGCAGCCCATGCCCTTTTAGGCCACTTGATGTCACAATGAATCATTTGATTCTTGGCTTCCACGGTGGCATAATAGATCCTTGCTTCTATTGGTCCCCGTGCTGGAACAATCCATCACTGGCCCTTTTTATACCCCCTGGTGCCACAAGGGATCATTAGATTGTTAGCCTGCATTGGGTCACAATGGATCCTTGCTTCTCTTAACCCCTTTGGTGTCACAATGCATCCCATGCCCTTTTAGGCCACTTGATGTCACAATGAATCATTTGATTCTTGGCCTCCATGGTGGCGTAATTGTACCAGGCTTTAACTGGGCCCCATGCTGTCACAATTCATCCCTGCCACTTTTAGGCCCATTGGTGTCAAAAGGGATCATTAGATTGTTAGCCTGCAATGGGTCACAATGGATCCTTGCTTCTCTTAACCCCTGTGCTGTCACAATGCATCCCATGCCCTTTTAGGCCACTTGATGTCACAATGAACCATTTGATTCTTGGCCTTCATGGTGGCATAATGGTTCCTTGCTTCCATAGGTCCTCATGCTGTCAGAGTTCATCCGTGGTCCTTTTGCGCCCCCTGGTGTCAAAAGGGATTCTTAGATTGTTAGCCTGCATTGGGTCACAATGGTTCCTTGCTTCTCTTAACCTCTGTGGTGTCACAATGCATCCCATGCCCTTTTAGGCCACTTGATGTCACAATGAATCATTTGAGTCTTGGCCTCCATGGTGTCATAATGGTTCCTTGTTTCTATTGGGCCCCATGCTGACACAATTCATCCCTGGCCCTTTTACGCCCCCTGGTGTCAAATGGGATCCTGGGATTATTAGCCTCCATTGGGTCACAATGGATCCTTGCTTCTCTTAACCTCTGTGCTGTCACAATGCATCCCATGCCCTTTTAGGCCACTTGATGTCACAATGAATCATTTGATTCTTGGCCTCCATGGTGGCATAATTGTACCAGGTTTTAATTGGGCCCCATGCTGTCACAATTCATCCCTGCCACTTTTAGGCCCATTGGTGTCAAAAGGGATCATTAGATTGTTAGCCTCCATTGGGTCACAATGGTTCCTTGCTTCTCTTAACCCCTGTGCTGTCACAATGCATCCCATGCCCTTTTAGGCCACTTGATGTCACAATGAATTATTTGATTCTTGGCCTCCATGGTGGCATAATAGATCCTTGCTTCTATTGGTCCCCGTGCTGTAACAATCCATCCCTGGCCCATTTTATATCCCCTGGTGCCACAAGGGATCATTAGATTGTTAGCCTGCATTGGGTCACAATGGATCCTTGCTTCTCTTAACCCCTTTGCTGTCACAATGCATCCCATGCCCTTTTAGGCCACTTGATGTCACAATGAATCATTTGATTCTTGGCCTCCATGGTGGCGTAATTGTACCAGGTTTTACTTGGGCCCCATGCTTTCACAATAAATCCCTGCCACTTTTAGGCCCATTGGTGTCAAAAGGGATCATTAGATTGTTAGCCTGCATTGGGTCACAATAGATCCTTGCTTCTCTTAACCTCTGTGGTGTCACAATGCATCCCATGACCTTTTAGGCCACATGATGTCACAATGAATTATTTGATTCTAGGCCTCCATGGTGGCTTAATAGATCCTTGCTTCTATTGGTCCCCGTGCTGTAACAATTCATCCCTGCCCCTTTTAGGCCGATTGGTGTCACAAGGGATCATTAGATTGTTAGCCTGCATTGGGTCACAATGGTTCCTTGCTTCTCTTAACCTCTGTGGTGTCACAATACATCCCATGCCCTTTTAGGCCACTTGATGTCACAATGAATCATTTGAGTCTTGGCCTCCATGGTGTCATAATGGTTCCTTGTTTCTATTGGGCCCCATGCTGTCACAATTCATCCCTGGCCCTTTTACGCCCCCTGGTGTCAAATGGGATCCTGGGATTATTAGCCTCCATTGGGTCACAATGGATCCTTGCTTCTCTTAACCCCTGTGGTGTCACAATGCATCCCATGCCCTTTTAGGCCACTTGATGTCACAATGAATCATTTGATTCTTGGCCTCCACGGTCGCATAATAGATCCTTGCTTCTATTGGCCCCCGTGCTGTAACAATCCATCCCAGGCCCTTTTTATACCCCCTGGTGCCACAAGGGATCATTAGATTGTTAGCCTGCAGTAGGTCACTATGGTTCCTTGCTTCTCTTAACCTCTGTGGTGTCACAATGCATTCCAAGCCCTTTTAGGCCACTTGGTCTTACAATGAACCATTTGATTCTTGGCCTTCATGGTGTCATAATGGTTCCTTGCTTCTATAGGTCCCAATGCTGTCAGAGTTCATCCGTGGTCCTTTTGCACCCCCTGGTGCCACAAGGGATCATTAGATTATTAGCCTGCATTGGGTCACAATGGTTCCTTGTTTCTCTTAACCCCTGTGGTGTCACAATGCATCCCATGCCCTTTTAGGCCACTTGATGTCCCAATGAATCTTTTGATTCTTGGCCTCCATGGTGGCATAATTGTACCAGGTTTTACTTGGGCCCCATGCTGTAACAATTCATCCCTGCCCCTTTTAGGCCCATTGGTGTCACAAGGGATCATTAGATTGTTAGCCTGCATTGGGTCACAATGGTTCCTTGCTTCTCTTAACCTCTGTGGTGTCACAATGCATCTCATGCCCTTTTAGGCCACTTGATGTCACAATGAATCATTTGATTCTTGGCCTCCACGGTGGCATAATAGATCCTTGCTTCTATTGGTCCACGTGCTGTAACAATCCATCCCTGGCCCTTTTTATACCCCCAGGTGCCACAAGGGATCATTAGATTGTTAGCCTGCATTGGGTCACAATGTTTCCTTGCTTCTCTTAACCCCTGTGGTGTCACAATTCATTCCAAGCCCTTCTAGGCCACTTGGTCTTACAATGAACCATTTGATTCTTGGCCTTCATGGTGTCATAATGGTTCCTTGCTTCCATAGGTCCCCATGCTGTCAGAGTTCATCCGTGGTCCTTTTGCGCCCCCTGGTGTCAAAAGGGATTCTTAGATTGTTAGCCTGCATTGGGTCACAATGGTTCCTTGCTTCTCTTAACCCCTGTGGTGTCACAATGCATCCCATGCCCTTTTAGGCCACTTGATGTCACAATGAATCATTTGATTCTTGGCCTCCATGGTGTCATAATGGTTCCTTGTTTCTATTGGGCCCCATGCTGTCACAATTCATCCCTGGCCCTTTTACGCCCCCTGGTGTCAAATGGGATCCTGGGATTATTAGCCTCCATTGGGTCACAATGGATCCTTGCTTCTCTTAACCCCTGTGGTGTCGCAATGCATCCCATGCCCTTTTAGGCCACTTGATGTCACAATGAATCATTTGATTCTTGGCCTCCACGGTGGCATAATAAATCCTTGCTTCTATTGGTCCCCGTGCTGTAACAATCCATCCCTGCCCCTTTTAGGCCCATTGGTGTCACAAGGGATCATTAGATTGTTAGCCTGCATTGGGTCACAATGGTTCCTTGCTTCTCTTAACCTCTGTGGTGTCACAATGCATCCCATGCCATTTTAGGCCACTTGATGTCACAATGAATCATTTGATTCTTGGCCTCCATGGTGGCGTAATTGTACCAGGTTTTACTTGGGCCCCATGCTTTCACAATAAATCCCTGCCACTTTTAGGCCCATTGGTGTCAAAAGGGATCATTAGATTGTTAGCCTGCATTGGGTCACAATAGATCCTTGCTTCTCTTAACCTCTGTGGTGTCACAATGCATCCCATGACCTTTTAGGCCACATGATGTCACAATGAATTATTTGATTCTAGGCCTCCATGGTGGCTTAATAGATCCTTGCTTCTATTGGTCCCCGTGCTGTAACAATTCATCCCTGCCCCTTTTAGGCCGATTGGTGTCACAAGGGATCATTAGATTGTTAGCCTGCATTGGGTCACAATGGTTCCTTGCTTCTCTTAACCTCTGTGGTGTCACAATACATCCCATGCCCTTTTAGGCCACTTGATGTCACAATGAATCATTTGAGTCTTGGCCTCCATGGTGTCATAATGGTTCCTTGTTTCTATTGGGCCCCATGCTGTCACAATTCATCCCTGGCCCTTTTACGCCCCCTGGTGTCAAATGGGATCCTGGGATTATTAGCCTCCATTGGGTCACAATGGATCCTTGCTTCTCTTAACCCCTGTGGTGTCACAATGCATCCCATGCCCTTTTAGGCCACTTGATGTCACAATGAATCATTTGATTCTTGGCCTCCACGGTCGCATAATAGATCCTTGCTTCTATTGGCCCCCGTGCTGTAACAATCCATCCCAGGCCCTTTTTATACCCCCTGGTGCCACAAGGGATCATTAGATTGTTACCCTGCAGTAGGTCACTATGGTTCCTTGCTTCTCTTAACCTCTGTGGTGTCACAATGCATTCCAAGCCCTTTTAGGCCACTTGGTCTTACAATGAACCATTTGATTCTTGGCCTTCATGGTGTCATAATGGTTCCTTGCTTCTATAGGTCCCAATGCTGTCAGAGTTCATCCGTGGTCCTTTTGCACCCCCTGGTGCCACAAGGGATCATTAGATTATTAGCCTGCATTGGGTCACAATGGTTCCTTGTTTCTCTTAACCCCTGTGGTGTCACAATGCATCCCATGCCCTTTTAGGCCACTTGATGTCCCAATGAATCTTTTGATTCTTGGCCTCCATGGTGGCATAATTGTACCAGGTTTTACTTGGGCCCCATGCTGTAACAATTCATCCCTGCCCCTTTTAGGCCCATTGGTGTCACAAGGGATCATTAGATTGTTAGCCTGCATTGGGTCACAATGGTTCCTTGCTTCTCTTAACCTCTGTGGTGTCACAATGCATCTCATGCCCTTTTAGGCCACTTGATGTCACAATGAATCATTTGATTCTTGGCCTCCACGGTGGCATAATAGATCCTTGCTTCTATTGGTCCACGTGCTGTAACAATCCATCCCTGGCCCTTTTTATACCCCCAGGTGCCACAAGGGATCATTAGATTGTTAGCCTGCATTGGGTCACAATGTTTCCTTGCTTCTCTTAACCCCTGTGGTGTCACAATTCATTCCAAGCCCTTCTAGGCCACTTGGTCTTACAATGAACCATTTGATTCTTGGCCTTCATGGTGTCATAATGGTTCCTTGCTTCCATAGGTCCCCATGCTGTCAGAGTTCATCCGTGGTCCTTTTGCGCCCCCTGGTGTCAAAAGGGATTCTTAGATTGTTAGCCTGCATTGGGTCACAATGGTTCCTTGCTTCTCTTAACCCCTGTGGTGTCACAATGCATCCCATGCCCTTTTAGGCCACTTGATGTCACAATGAATCATTTGATTCTTGGCCTCCATGGTGTCATAATGGTTCCTTGTTTCTATTGGGCCCCATGCTGTCACAATTCATCCCTGGCCCTTTTACGCCCCCTGGTGTCAAATGGGATCCTGGGATTATTAGCCTCCATTGGGTCACAATGGATCCTTGCTTCTCTTAACCCCTGTGGTGTCACAATGCATCCCATGCCCTTTTAGGCCACTTGATGTCACAATGAATCATTTGATTCTTGGCCTCCACGGTGGCATAATAAATCCTTGCTTCTATTGGTCCCCGTGCTGTAACAATCCATCCCTGCCCCTTTTAGGCCCATTGGTGTCACAAGGGATCATTAGATTGTTAGCCTGCATTGGGTCACAATGGTTCCTTGCTTCTCTTAACCTCTGTGGTGTCACAATGCATCCCATGCCCTTTTAGGCCACTTGATGTCACAATGAATCATTTGATTCTTGGCCTCCACGGTGGCATAATAGATCCTTGTTTCTTTTGGTCCCCGTGCTGTAACAATCCATCCCTGGCCCTTTTTATACCCCCTGGTGTCAAAAGGGATTCTTAGATTGTTAGCCTGCATTGGGTCACAATGGATCCTTGCTTCTCTTAACCCCTGTGGTGTCACAATGCATCCCATGCCCTTTTAGGCCACTTGATGTCACAATGAATCATTTGATTCTTGGCCTCCATGGTGGCGTAATTGTACCAGGTTTTAATTGGGCCCCATGCTTTCACAATAAATCCCTGCCACTTTTAGGCCCATTGGTGTCAAAAGGGATCATTAGATTGTTAGCCTGCATTGGGTCACAATGGATCCTTGCTTCTCTTAACCTCTGTGGTGTCACAATGCATCCCATGCCCGTTTAGGCCACTTGATGTCACAATGAATCATTTGATTCTTGGCCTCCATGGTGGCATAATAGATCCTTGCTTCTATTGGTCCCCATGCTGTAACAATTCATCCCTGGCCCTTTTAGGCCCATTGGTGTCACAAGGGATCATTAGATTGTTAGCCTGCATTGGGTCACAATGGTTCCTTGCTTCTCTTAACCTCTGTGGTGTCACAATGCATTCCAAGCCCTTTTAGGCCACTTGATGTCCCAATGAATCTTTTGATTCTTGGCCTCCATGGTGGCATAATTGTACCAGGTTTTACTTGGGCCCCATGCTGTAACAATTCATCCCTGCCCCTTTTAGGCCCATTGGTGTCACAAGGGATCATTAGATTGTTAGCCTGCATTGGGTCACAATGGTTCCTTGCTTCTCTTAACCTCTGTGGTGTCACAATGCATCTCATGCCCTTTTAGGCCACTTGATGTCACAATGAATCATTTGATTCTTGGCCTCCACGGTGGCATAATAGATCCTTGCTTCTATTGGTCCACGTGCTGTAACAATCCATCCCTGGCCCTTTTTATACCCCCTGGTGCCACAAGGGATCATTAGATTGTTAGCCTGCATTGGGTCACAATGTTTCCTTGCTTCTCTCAACCCCTGTGGTGTCACAATGCATTCCAAGCCCTTCTAGGCCACTTGGTCTTACAATGAACCATTTGATTCTTGGCCTTCATGGTGTCATAATGGTTCCTTGCTTCTTTCTTAGGTCCCCATGCTGTCAGAGTTCATCCGTGGTCCTTTTGCGCCCCCTGGTGTCAAAAGGGATTCTTAGATTGTTAGCCTGCATTGGGTCACAATGGTTCCTTGCTTCTCTTAACCCCTGTGGTGTCACAATGCATCCCATGCCCTTTTAGGCCACTTGATGTCACAATGAATCATTTGATTCTTGGCCTCCATGGTGTCATAATGGTTCCTTGTTTCTATTGGGCCCCATGCTGTCACAATTCATCCCTGGCCCTTTTACGCCCCCTGGTGTCAAATGGGATCCTGGGAGTATTAGCCTCCATTGGGTCACAATGGATCCTTGCTTCTCTTAACCCCTGTGCTGTCACAATGCATCCCATGCCCTTTTAGGCCACTTGATGTCACAATGAATCATTTGATTCTTGGCCTCCACGGTGGCATAATAAATCCTTGCTTCTATTGGTCCCCGTGCTGTAACAATCCATCCCTGCCCCTTTTAGGCCCATTGGTGTCACAAGGGATCATTAGATTGTTAGCCTGCATTGGGTCACAATGGTTCCTTGCTTCTCTTAACCCCTGTGGTGTCACAATGCATCCCATGCCCTTTTAGGCCACTTGATGTCCCAATGAATCTTTTGATTCTTGGCCTCCATGGTGGCATAATTGTACCAGGTTTTACTTGGGCCCCATGCTGTAACAATTCATCCCTGCCCCTTTTAGGCCCATTGGTGTCACAAGGGATCATTAGATTGTTAGCCTGCATTGGGTCACAATGGTTCCTTGCTTCTCTTAACCTCTGTGGTGTCACAATGCATCTCATGCCCTTTTAGGCCACTTGATGTCACAATGAATCATTTGATTCTTGGCCTCCACGGTGGCATAATAGATCCTTGCTTCTATTGGTCCACGTGCTGTAACAATCCATCCCTGGCCCTTTTTATACCCCCTGGTGCCACAAGGGATCATTAGATTGTTAGCCTGCATTGGGTCACAATGTTTCCTTGCTTCTCTAAACCCCTGTTGTGTCACAATGCATTCCAAGCCCTTCTAGGCCACTTGGTCTTACAATGAACCATTTGATTCTTGGCCTTCATGGTGTCATAATGGTTCCTTGCTTCCATAGGTCCCCATGCTGTCAGAGTTCATCCGTGGTCCTTTTGCGCCCCCTGGTGTCAAAAGGGATTCTTAGATTGTTAGCCTGCATTGGGTCACAATGGTTCCTTGCTTCTCTTAACCCCTGTGGTGTCACAATGCATCCCATGCCCTTTTAGGCCACTTGATGTCACAATGAATCATTTGATTCTTGGCCTCCATGGTGTCATAATGGTTCCTTGTTTCTATTGGGCCCCATGCTGTCACAATTCATCCCTGGCCCTTTTACGCCCCCTGGTGTCAAATGGGATCCTGGGATTATTAGCCTCCATTGGGTCACAATGGATCCTTGCTTCTCTTAACCCCTGTGCTGTCACAATGCATCCCATGCCCTTTTAGGCCACTTGATGTCACAATGAATCATTTGATTCTTGGCCTCCACGGTGGCATAATAAATCCTTGCTTCTATTGGTCCCCTTGCTTTCACAATCCATCCCTGCCCCTTTTAGGCCCATTGGTGTCACAAGGGATCATTAGATTGTTAGCCTGCATTGGGTCACAATGGTTCCTTGCTTCTCTTAACCTCTGTGGTGTCACAATGCATCCCATGCCCTTTTAGGCCACTTGATGTCACAATGAATCATTTGATTCTTGGCCTCCACGGTGGCATAATAGATCCTTGCTTCTATTGGTCCCCGTGCTGTAACAATCCATCCCTGGCCCTTTTTATACCCCCTGGTGTCAAAAGGGATTCTTAGATTGTTAGCCTGCATTGGGTCACAATGGATCCTTGCTTCTCTTAACCCCTGTGGTGTCACAATGCATACCATGCCCTTTTAGGCCACTTGATGTCACAATGAATCATTTGATTCTTGGCCTCCATGGTGGCGTAATTGTACCAGGTTTTAATTGGGCCCCATGCTTTCACAATAAATCCCTGCCACTTTTAGGCCCATTGGTGTCAAAAGGGATCATTAGATTGTTAGCCTGCATTGGGTCACAATGGTTCCTTGCTTCTCTTAACCTCTGTGCTGTCACAATGCATCCCATGCCCGTTTAGGCCACTTGATGTCACAATGAATCATTTGATTCTTGGCCTCCATGGTGGCATAATAGATCCTTGCTTCTATTGGTCCCCATGCTGTAACAATTCATCCCTGGCCCTTTTAGGCCCATTGGTGTCACAAGGGATCATTAGATTGTTAGCCTGCATTGGGTCACAATGGTTCCTTGCTTCTCTTAACCTCTGTGGTGTCACAATGCATTCCAAGCCCTTTTAGGCCACTTGGTCTTACAATGAATCATTTGATTTTTGGCCTCCATGGTGTCATAATGGTTCCTTGTTTCTATTGGGCCCCATACTGGCACAATTCATCCCTGGCCCTTTTACGCCCCCTGGTGTCAAATGGGATCCTGGGATTATTAGCCTCCATTGGGTCACAATGGATCCTTGCTTCTCTTAACCCCTGTGGTGTCACAATGCATCCCATGCCCTTTTAGGCCACTTGATGTCACAATGAATCATTTGATTCTTGGCCTCCATGGTGTCATAATGGTTCCTTGTTTCTATTGGGCCCCATGCTGTCACAATTCATCCCTGGCCCTTTTGGGCCCCCTGGTTTCTCAAGGGATCATTAGATTGTTAGCCTCCCTTGGGTCACAATGGATCCTTGCTTCTCTTAACCTCTGTGGTGTCACAATGCATCCCATGCCCTTTTAGGCCACATGATGTCACAATGAATTATTTGATTCTTGGCCTCCATGGTGGCATAATAGATCCTTGCTTCTATTGGTCCCCGTGCTGTAACAATCCATCCCTGCCCCTTTTAGGCCCATTGGTGTCAAAAGGGATCATTAGATTGTTAGCCTGCATTGGGTCACAATGGTTCCTTGCTTCTCTTAACCTCTGTGGTGTCACAATGCATCCCATGCCCTTTTAGGCCACTTGATGTCACAATGAATCATTTGATTCTTGGCCTCCATGGTGTCATAATGGTTCCTTGTTTCTATTGGGCCCCATGCTGTCACAATTCATCCCTGGCCCTTTTTATGCCCCCTGGTGCCAAATGGGATCCTGGGATTATTAGCCTCCATAGGGACACAATGGATCCTTGCTTCTCTTAACCCCTGTGGTGTCACAATGCATTCCATGCCCTTTTAGGCCACTTGATGTCACAATGAATCATTTGATTCATGGCCTTCATGGTGTCATAATGGTTCCTTGCTTCTATAGGTCCCCATGCTGTCAGAGTTCATCCGTGGTCGTTTTGCGCCCCCTGGTGTCAAAAGGGATTCTTAGATTGTTAGCCTGCATTGGGTCACAATGGTTCCTTGCTTCTCTTAACCCCTGTGCTGTCACAATGCATCCCATGCCCTTTTAGGCCACTTGATGTCACAATGAATCATTTGATTCTTGGACTCCACGGTGGCATAATAGATCCTTGCTTCTATTGGTCCCTGTGCTGTAACAATCCATCCCTGGCCCTTTTTATACCCCCTGGTGCCACAAGGGATCATTAGATTGTTAGCCTGCATTGGGTCACAATGGTTCCTTGCTTCTCTTAACCTCTGTGGTGTCACAATGCATCCCATGCCCTTTTAGGCCACTTGATGTCACAATGAATCATTTGATTCTTGGCCTCCATGGTGGCGAAATTGTACCAGGTTTTAATTGGGCCCCATGCTTTCACAATACATCCCTGCCCCTTTTAGGCCCATTGGTGTCAAAAGGGATCATTAGATTGTTAGCCTGCATTGGGTCACAATGGTTCCTTGCTCCTCTTAACCTCTGTGCTGTCACAATGCATTCCAAGCGCTTTTAGGCCACTTGGTCTTACAATGAACCATTTGATTCTTGGCCTTCATGGTGTCATAATGGTTCCTTGCTTCTATAGGTCCCCATGCTGTCAGTGTTCATCCGTGGTCGTTTTGCGCCCCCTGGTGTCAAAAGGGATTCTTAGATTGTTAGCCTGCATTGGGTCACAATGGTTCCTTGCTTCTCTTAACCCCTGTGCTGTCACAATGCATCCCATGCCCTTTTAGGCCGCTTGATGTCACAATGAATCATTTGATTCTTGGCCTCCATGGTGGCATAATTGTACCAGGTTTTACTTGGGCCCCATGCTTTCACAATTCATCCCTGCCCCGTTTAGGCCCATTGGTGTCACAAGGGATCATTAGATTGTTAGCCTGCATTGGGTCACAATGGTTCCTTGCTTCTCTTAACCCCTGTGCTGTCACAATGCATCCCATGCCCTTTTAGGCCACTTGATGTCACAATGAATTATTTGATTCTTGGCCTCCACGGTGGCATAATAGATCCTTGCTTCTATTGGTCCCCGTGCTGTAACAATCCATCCCTGGCCCTTTTTATACCCCCTGGTGCCACAAGGGATCATTAGATTGTTAGCCTGCATTGGGTCACAATGGTTCCTTGCTTCTCTTAACCTCTGTAGTGTCACAATGCATTCCAAGCCCTTTTAGGCCACTTGATGTCACAATGAACCATTTGATTCTTGGCCTTCATGGTGTCATAATGGTTCCTTGCTTCTATAGGTCCCAATGTTGTCAGGGTTCATCCGTGGTCCTTTTGCGCCCCCTGGTGTCAAAAGGGATTCTTAGATTGTTAGCCTGCATTGGGTCACAATGGTTCCTTGCTTCTCTTAACCCCTGTGCTGTCACAATGCATCCCATGCCCTTTTAGGCCACTTGATGTCACAATGAATCATTTGATTCTTGGCCTCCATGGTGGCATAATTGTACCAGGTTTTACTTGGGCCCCATGCTTTCACAATCCATCCCTGCCCCTTTTAGGCCCATTGGTGTCACAAGGGATCATTAGATTGTTAGCCTGCATTGGGTCACAATGGTTCCTTGCTTCTCTTAACCTCTGTGGTGTCACAATGCATCCCATGCACTTTTAGGCCACTTGATATCACAATGAATCATTTGATTCTTGGCCTCTATGGTGTCATAATGGTTCCTTGTTTCTATTGGGCCCCGTGCTGTCACAATTCATCCCTGGCCCTTTTACGCCCCCTGGTGTCAAATGGGATGCTGGGATTATTAACCTCCATTGGGTCACAATGGATCCTTGCTTCTCTTAACCCCTGTGGTGTCACAATGCATCCCATGCCCTTTTAGGCCACATGATGTCACAATGAATCATTTGATTCTTGGCCTCAATGGTGGCGTAATTGTACCAGGTTTTACTTGGGCCCCATGCTTTCACAATACATCCATGCCCCTTTTAGGCCCATTGGTGTCAAAAGGGATCATTAGATTGTTAGCCTCCATTGGGTCACAATGGATCCTTGCTTCTCTTAACCCCTGTGCTGTCACAATGCATCCCATGCCCTTTTAGGCTACATGATGTCACAATGAATTATTTGATTCTTGGCCTCCACGGTGGCATAATAGATCCTTGCTTCTATTGGTCCCCGTGCTGTAACAATCCATCCCTGGCCCTTTTTATACCCCCTGGTGCCACAAGGAATAATTAGATTGTTAGCCTGCATTGGGTCACAATGGTTCCTTGCTTCTCTTAACCTCTGTGGTGTCACAATGCATCCCATGCCCTTTTACGCCACTTGATGTCACAATGAATCATTTGATTCTTGGCCTCCATGGTGTCATAATGGTTCCTTGTTTCTATTGGGCCCCATGCTGTCAGAATTCATCCCTGGCACTTTTACGCCCCCTGGTGTCAAATGGGATCCTGGGATTATTAGCCTCCATTGGTACACAATGGATCCTTGCTTCTCTTAACCTCTGTGGTGTCACAATGCATCCCATGCCCTTTTAGGCCGCTTGATGTCACAATGAATTATTTGATTCTTGGCCTCCATGGTGGCATAATTGTACCAGGTTTTACTTGGGCCCCATGCTTTCAGAATTCATCCCTGGCCCTTTTAGGCCCATTGGTGTCCCAAGGGATCATTAGATTGTTAGCCTGCATTGGGTCACAATGGTTCCTTGCTTCTCTTAACCTCTGTGGTGTCACAATGCATCCCATGCCCTTTTACGCCACTTGATGTCACAATGAATCATTTGATTCTTGGCCTCCATGGTGTCATAATGGTTCCTTGTTTCTATTGGGCCCCATGTTGTCACAATTCATCCCTGGCCCTTTTACGCCCCCTGGTGCCAAATGGGATCCTGGGATTATTAGCCTCCATTAGGTCACAATGGATCCTTGCTTCTCTTAACCCCTGTGGTGTCACAATGCATTCCAAGCCCTTTTAGGCCACTTGATGTCACAATGAATCATTTGATTCTTGGCCTTCATGGTGTCATAATGGTTCCTTGCTTCTATAGGTCCCCATGCTGTCAGAGTTCATCCGTGGTCGTTTTGCGCCCCCTGGTGTCAAAAGGGATTCTTAGATTGTTAGCCTGCATTGGGTCACAATGGTTCCTTGCTTCTCTTAACCCCTGTGGTGTCACAATGCATCCCATGCCCTTTTAGGCCACTTGATGTCACAATGAATCATTTGATTCTTGGCCTCCACGGTGGCATAATAGATCCTTGTTTCTATTGGCCCCTGTGCTGTAACAATCCATCCCTGGCCCTCTTTATACCCCCTGGTGCCACAAGGGATCATTAGATTGTTAGCCTGCATTGGGTCACAATGGTTCCTTGCTTCTCTTAACCTCTGTGGTGTCACAATGCATCCCATGCCCTTTTAGGCCACTTGATGTCACAATGAATCATTTGATTCTTGGCCTCCATGGTGGCGAAATTGTACCAGGTTTTAATTGGGCCCCATGCTTTCACAATACATCCCTGCCCCTTTTAGGCCCATTGGTGTCAAAAGGGATCATTAGATTGTTAGCCTGCATTGGGTCACAATGGTTCCTTGCTCCTCTTAACCTCTGTGCTGTCACAATGCATTCCAAGCGCTTTTAGGCCACTTGGTCTTACAATGAACCATTTGATTCTTGGCCTTCATGGTGTCATAATGGTTCCTTGCTTCTATAGGTCCCCATGCTGTCAGAGTTCATCCGTGGTCCTTTTGCGCCCCCTGGTGTCAAAAGGGATTCTTAGATTGTTAGCCTGCATTGGGTCACAATGGTTCCTTGCTTCTCTTAACCCCTGTGCTGTCACAATGCATCCCATGCCCTTTTAGGCCACTTGATGTCACAATGAATCATTTGATTCTTGGCCTCCATGGTGGCATAATTGTACCAGGTTTTACTTGGGCCCCATGCTTTCACAATTCATCCCTGCCCCGTTTAGGCCCATTGGTGTCACAAGGGATCATTAGATTGTTAGCCTGCATTGGGTCACAATGGTTCCTTGCTTCTCTTAACCCCTGTGCTGTCACAATGCATCCCATGCCCTTTTAGGCCACTTGATGTCACAATGAATCATTTGATTCTTGGCCTCCACGGTGGCATAATAGATCCTTGCTTCTATTGGTCCCCGTGCTGTAACAATCCATCCCTGGCCCTTTTTATACCCCCTGGTGCCACAAGGGATCATTAGATTGTTAGCCTGCATTGGGTCACAATGATTCCTTGCTTCTATTAACCTCTGTAGTGTCACAATGCATTCCAAGCCCTTTTAGGCCACTTGATGTCACAATGAACCATTTGATTCTTGGCCTTCATGGTGTCATAATGGTTCCTTGCTTCTATAGGTCCCAATGTTGTCAGGGTTCATCCGTGGTCCTTTTGCGCCCCCTGGTGTCAAAAGGGATTCTTAGATTGTTAGCCTGCATTGGGTCACAATGGTTCCTTGCTTCTCTTAACCCCTGTGCTGTCACAATGCATCCCATGCCCTTTTAGGCCACTTGATGTCACAATGAATCATTTGATTCTTGGCCTCCATGGTGGCATAATTGTACCAGGTTTTACTTGGGCCCCATGCTTTCACAATTCATCCCTGCCCCGTTTAGGCCCATTGGTGTCACAAGGGATCATTAGATTGTTAGCCTGCATTGGGTCACAATGGTTCCTTGCTTCTCTTAACCTCTGTGGTGTCACAATGCATCCCATGCCCTTTTAGGCCACTTGATGTCACAATGAATCATTTGATTCTTGGCCTCCACGGTGGCATAATAGATCCTTGCTTCTATTGTTCCCCGTGCTGTAACAATCCATCCCTGGCCCTTTTTATACCCCCTGGTGCCACAAGGGATCATTAGATTGTTAGCCTGCATTGGTTCACAATGGTTCCTTGCTTCTCTTAACCCCTGTGGTGTCACAATGCATCCCATGCCCTTTTAGGCCACTTGATGTCACAATGAATCATTTGATTCTTGGCCTCCATGGTGGCATAATTGTACCAGGTTTTAATTGGGCCCCATGCTGTAACAATGCATCCCTGCCCATTTTAGGCCCATTGCTGTCACAAGGGATCATTAGATTGTTAGCCTGCATTGGGTCACAATGGATCCTTGCTTCTCTTAACCTCTGTGGTGTCACAATGCATCCCATGCCCTTTTAGGCCACTTGATGTCACAATGAATCATTTGATTCTTGGCCTCCATGGTGTCATAATGGTTCCTTGTTTCTATTGGGCCCCATGCTGTCACAATTCATCCCTGGCCCTTTTACGCCCCCTGGTGTCAAATGGGATCCTGGGATTATTAGCCTCCATTGGGTCACAATGGATCCTTGCTTCTCTTAACCCCTCTGCTGTCACAATGCATCCCATGCCCTTTTAGGCCACTTGATGTCACAATGAATCATTTGATTCTTGGCCTCCATGGTGGCGTAATTGTACCAGGTTTTAATTGGGCCCCATGCTTTCACAATAAATCCCTGCCACTTTTAGGCCCATTGGTGTCAAAAGGGATCATTAGATTGTTAGCCTGCATTGGGTCACAATGGTTCCTTGCTTCTCTTAACCTCTGTGCTGTCACAATGCATCCCATGCCCGTTTAGGCCACTTGATGTCACAATGAATCATTTGATTCTTGGCCTCCATGGTGGCATAATAGATCCTTGCTTCTATTGGTCCCCATGCTGTAACAATTCATCCCTGGCCCTTTTAGGCCCATTGGTGTCACAAGGGATCATTAGATTGTTAGCCTGCATTGGGTCACAATGGTTCCTTGCTTCTCTTAACCTCTGTGGTGTCACAATGCATTCCAAGCCCTTTTAGGCCACTTGGTCTTACAATGAATCATTTGATTTTTGGCCTCCATGGTGTCATAATGGTTCCTTGTTTCTATTGGGCCCCATACTGGCACAATTCATCCCTGGCCCTTTTACGCCCCCTGGTGTCAAATGGGATCCTGGGATTATTAGCCTCCATTGGGTCACAATGGATCCTTGCTTCTCTTAACCCCTGTGGTGTCACAATGCATCCCATGCCCTTTTAGGCCACTTGATGTCACAATGAATCATTTGATTCTTGGCCTCCATGGTGTCATAATGGTTCCTTGTTTCTATTGGGCCCCATGCTGTCACAATTCATCCCTGGCCCTTTTGGGCCCCCTGGTTTCTCAAGGGATCATTAGATTGTTAGCCTCCCTTGGGTCACAATGGATCCTTGCTTCTCTTAACCTCTGTGGTGTCACAATGCATCCCATGCCCTTTTAGGCCACATGATGTCACAATGAATTATTTGATTCTTGGCCTCCATGGTGGCATAATAGATCCTTGCTTCTATTGGTCCCCGTGCTGTAACAATCCATCCCTGCCCCTTTTAGGCCCATTGGTGTCAAAAGGGATCATTAGATTGTTAGCCTGCATTGGGTCACAATGGTTCCTTGCTTCTCTTAACCTCTGTGGTGTCACAATGCATCCCATGCCCTTTTAGGCCACTTGATGTCACAATGAATCATTTGATTCTTGGCCTCCATGGTGTCATAATGGTTCCTTGTTTCTATTGGGCCCCATGCTGTCACAATTCATCCCTGGCCCTTTTTATGCCCCCTGGTGTCAAATGGGATCCTGGGATTATTAGCCTCCCTTGGGTCACAATGGATCCTTGCTTCTCTTAACCCCTGTGCTGTCACAATGCATCCCATGCCCTTTTAGGCCACTTGATGTCACAATGAATTATTTGATTCTTGGCCTCCATGGCGGCATAATAGATCCTTGCTTCTATTGGTCCCCGTGCTGCAACAATCCATCCCTGGCCCTTTTTATACCCCCTGGTGCCTCAAGGGATCATTAGATTGTTAGCCTGCATTGGGTCACAATGGTTCCTTGCTTCTCTTAACCTCTGTGGTGTCACAATGCATTCCAAGCCATTTTAGGCCACTTGGTCTTACAATGAACCATTTGATTCTTGGCCTTCATGGTGTCATAATGGTTCCTTGCTTCTATAGGTCCCCATGCTGTCAGAGTCCATCCGTGGTCCTTTTGCGCCCCCTGGTGTCAAAAGGGATTCTTAGATTGTTAGCCTGCATTGGGTCACAATGTTTCCTTGCTTCTCTTAACCCCTGTGCTGTCACAATGCATCCCATGCCCTTTTAGGCCACTTGATGTCACAATGAATCATTTGATTCTTGGCCTCCATGGTGGCATAATAGATCCTTGCTTCTATTGGTCCCCGTGCTGTAACAATCCATCCCTGGCCCTTTTTATAACCCCTGGTGCCACCAGGGATCATTAGATTGTTAGCCTCCAATGGGTCACAATGGATCCTTGCTTCTCTTAACCTCTGTGGTGTCACAATGCATTCCAAGCGCTTTTAGGCCCCTTGATGTCACAATGAACCATTTGATTCTTGGCCTTCATGGTGTCATAATGGTTCCTTGCTTCTATAGGTCCCCATGCTGTCAGAGTTCATCCGTGGTCCTTTTACGCCCCCTGGTGTCAAAAGGGATTCTTAGATTGTTAGCCTGCATTGGGTCACAATGGTTCCTTGCTTCTCTTAACCCCTGTGCTGTCACAATGCATCCCATGCCCTTTTAGGCCGCTTGATGTCACAATGAATCATTTGATTCTTGGCCTCCATGGTGGCATAATTGTACCAGGTTTTACTTGGGCCCCATGCTTTCACAATCCATCCCTGCCCCTTTTAGGCCCATTGGTGTCACAAGGGATCATTAGATTGTTAGCCTGCATTGGGTCACAATGGTTCCTTGCTTCTCTTAACCTCTGTGGTGTCACAATGCATCCCATGCACTTTTAGGCCACTTGATATCACAATGAATCATTTGATTCTTGGCCTCTATGGTGTCGTAATGGTTCCTTGTTTCTATTGGGCCCCGTGCTGTCACAATTCATCCCTGGCCCTTTTACGCCCCCTGGTGTCAAATGGGATGCTGGGATTATTAACCTCCATTGGGTCACAATGGATCCTTGCTTCTCTTAACCCCTGTGGTGTCACAATGCATCCCATGCCCTTTTAGGCCACTTGATGTCACAATGAATCATTTGATTCTTGGCCTCCATGGTGGCGTAATTGTACCAGGTTTTACTTGGGCCCCATGCTTTCACAATACATCCCTGCCCCTTTTAGGCCCATTGGTGTCAAAAGGGATCATTAGATTGTTAGCCTCCATTGGGTCACAATGGATCCTTGCTTCTCTTAACCCCTGTGCTGTCACAATGCATCCCATGCCCTTTTAGGCTACATGATGTCACAATGAATTATTTGATTCTTGGCCTCCACGGTGGCATAATAGATCCTTGCTTCTATTGGTCCCCGTGCTGTAACAATCCATCCCTGGCCCTTTTTATACCCCCTGGTGCCACAAGGGATAATTAGATTGTTAGCCTGCATTGGGTCACAATGGTTCCTTGCTTCTCTTAACCTCTGTGGTGTCACAATGCATCCCATGCCCTTTTACGCCACTTGATGTCACAATGAATCATTTGATTCTTGGCCTCCATGGTGTCATAATGGTTCCTTGTTTCTATTGGGCCCCATGCTGTCAGAATTCATCCCTGGCACTTTTACGCCCCCTGGTGTCAAATGGGATCCTGGGATTATTAGCCTCCATTGGTACACAATGGATCCTTGCTTCTCTTAACCTCTGTGGTGTCACAATGCATCCCATGCCCTTTTAGGCCGCTTGATGTCACAATGAATTATTTGATTCTTGGCCTCCATGGTGGCATAATTGTACCAGGTTTTACTTGGGCCCCATGCTTTCAGAATTCATCCCTGCCCCTTTTAGGCCCATTGGTGTCCCAAGGGATCATTAGATTGTTAGCCTGCATTGGGTCACAATGGTTCCTTGCTTCTCTTAACCTCTGTGATGTCACAATGCATCCCATGCCCTTTTAGGCCACTTGATGTCACAATGAATCATTTGATTCTTGGCCTCCATGGTGTCATAATGGTTCCTTGTTTCTATTGGGCCCCATGCTGTCACAATTCATCCCTGGCCCTTTTACGCCCCCTGGTGCCAAATGGGATCCTGGGATTATTAGCCTCCATAGGGACACAATGGATCCTTGCTTCTCTTAACCCCTGTGGTGTCACAATGCATTCCATGCCCTTTTAGGCCACTTGATGTCACAATGAATCATTTGATTCATGGCCTTCATGGTGTCATAATGGTTCCTTGCTTCTATAGGTCCCCATGCTGTCAGAGTTCATCCGTGGTCGTTTTGCGCCCCCTGGTGTCAAAAGGGATTCTTAGATTGTTAGCCTGCATTGGGTCACAATGGTTCCTTGCTTCTCTTAACCCCTGTGGTGTCACAATGCATCCCATGCCCTTTTAGGCCGCTTGATGTCACAATGAATCATTTGATTCTTGGCCTCCATGGTGGCATAATTGTACCAGGTTTTACTTGGGCCCCATGCTTTCACAATTCATCCCTGCCCCGTTTAGGCCCATTGGTGTCACAAGGGATCATTAGATTGTTAGCCTGCATTGGGTCACAATGGTTCCTTGCTTCTCTTAACCCCTGTGCTGTCACAATGCATCCCATGCCCTTTTAGGCCACTTGATGTCACAATGAATTATTTGATTCTTGGCCTCCACGGTGGCATAATAGATCCTTGCTTCTATTGGTCCCCGTGCTGTAACAATCCATCCCTGGCCCTTTTTATACCCCCTGGTGCCACAAGGGATCATTAGATTGTTAGCCTGCATTGGGTCACAATGGTTCCTTGCTTCTCTTAACCTCTGTAGTGTCACAATGCATTCCAAGCCCTTTTAGGCCACTTGATGTCACAATGAACCATTTGATTCTTGGCCTTCATGGTGTCATAATGGTTCCTTGCTTCTATAGGTCCCAATGTTGTCAGGGTTCATCCGTGGTCCTTTTGCGCCCCCTGGTGTCAAAAGGGATTCTTAGATTGTTAGCCTGCATTGGGTCACAATGGTTCCTTGCTTCTCTTAACCCCTGTGCTGTCACAATGCATCCCATGCCCTTTTAGGCCACTTGATGTCACAATGAATCATTTGATTCTTGGCCTCCATGGTGGCATAATTGTACCAGGTTTTACTTGGGCCCCATGCTTTCACAATCCATCCCTGCCCCTTTTAGGCCCATTGGTGTCACAAGGGATCATTAGATTGTTAGCCTGCATTGGGTCACAATGGTTCCTTGCTTCTCTTAACCTCTGTGGTGTCACAATGCATCCCATGCACTTTTAGGCCACTTGATATCACAATGAATCATTTGATTCTTGGCCTCTATGGTGTCATAATGGTTCCTTGTTTCTATTGGGCCCCGTGCTGTCACAATTCATCCCTGGCCCTTTTACGCCCCCTGGTGTCAAATGGGATGCTGGGATTATTAACCTCCATTGGGTCACAATGGATCCTTGCTTCTCTTAACCCCTGTGGTGTCACAATGCATCCCATGCCCTTTTAGGCCACATGATGTCACAATGAATCATTTGATTCTTGGCCTCAATGGTGGCGTAATTGTACCAGGTTTTACTTGGGCCCCATGCTTTCACAATACATCCCTGCCCCTTTTAGGCCCATTGGTGTCAAAAGGGATCATTAGATTGTTAGCCTCCATTGGGTCACAATGGATCCTTGCTTCTCTTAACCCCTGTGCTGTCACAATGCATCCCATGCCCTTTTAGGCTACATGATGTCACAATGAATTATTTGATTCTTGGCCTCCACGGTGGCATAATAGATCCTTGCTTCTATTGGTCCCCGTGCTGTAACAATCCATCCCTGGCCCTTTTTATACCCCCTGGTGCCACAAGGAATAATTAGATTGTTAGTCTGCATTGGGTCACAATGGTTCCTTGCTTCTCTTAACCTCTGTGGTGTCACAATGCATCCCATGCCCTTTTACGCCACTTGATGTCACAATGAATCATTTGATTCTTGGCCTCCATGGTGTCATAATGGTTCCTTGTTTCTATTGGGCCCCATGCTGTCAGAATTCATCCCTGGCACTTTTACGCCCCCTGGTGTCAAATGGGATCCTGGGATTATTAGCCTCCATTGGTACACAATGGATCCTTGCTTCTCTTAACCTCTGTGGTGTCACAATGCATCCCATGCCCTTTTAGGCCGCTTGATGTCACAATGAATTATTTGATTCTTGGCCTCCATGGTGGCATAATTGTACCAGGTTTTACTTGGGCCCCATGCTTTCAGAATTCATCCCTGGCCCTTTTAGGCCCATTGGTGTCCCAAGGGATCATTAGATTGTTAGCCTGCATTGGGTCACAATGGTTCCTTGCTTCTCTTAACCTCTGTGGTGTCACAATGCATCCCATGCCCTTTTACGCCACTTGATGTCACAATGAATCATTTGATTCTTGGCCTCCATGGTGTCATAATGGTTCCTTGTTTCTATTGGGCCCCATGTTGTCACAATTCATCCCTGGCCCTTTTACGCCCCCTGGTGCCAAATGGGATCCTGGGATTATTAGCCTCCATTAGGTCACAATGGATCCTTGCTTCTCTTAACCCCTGTGGTGTCACAATGCATTCCAAGCCCTTTTAGGCCACTTGATGTCACAATGAATCATTTGATTCTTGGCCTTCATGGTGTCATAATGGTTCCTTGCTTCTATAGGTCCCCATGCTGTCAGAGTTCATCCGTGGTCGTTTTGCGCCCCCTGGTGTCAAAAGGGATTCTTAGATTGTTAGCCTGCATTGGGTCACAATGGTTCCTTGCTTCTCTTAACCCCTGTGGTGTCACAATGCATCCCATGCCCTTTTAGGCCACTTGATGTCACAATGAATCATTTGATTCTTGGCCTCCACGGTGGCATAATAGATCCTTGTTTCTATTGGCCCCTGTGCTGTAACAATCCATCCCTGGCCCTCTTTATACCCCCTGGTGCCACAAGGGATCATTAGATTGTTAGCCTGCATTGGGTCACAATGGTTCCTTGCTTCTCTTAACCTCTGTGGTGTCACAATGCATCCCATGCCCTTTTAGGCCACTTGATGTCACAATGAATCATTTGATTCTTGGCCTCCATGGTGGCGAAATTGTACCAGGTTTTAATTGGGCCCCATGCTTTCACAATACATCCCTGCCCCTTTTAGGCCCATTGGAGTCAAAAGGGATCATTAGATTGTTAGCCTGCATTGGGTCACAATGGTTCCTTGCTCCTCTTAACCTCTGTGCTGTCACAATGCATTCCAAGCGCTTTTAGGCCACTTGGTCTTACAATGAACCATTTGATTCTTGGCCTTCATGGTGTCATAATGGTTCCTTGCTTCTATAGGTCCCCATGCTGTCAGAGTTCATCCGTGGTCCTTTTGCGCCCCCTGGTGTCAAAAGGGATTCTTAGATTGTTAGCCTGCATTGGGTCACAATGGTTCCTTGCTTCTCTTAACCCCTGTGCTGTCACAATGCATCCCATGCCCTTTTAGGCCACTTGATGTCACAATGAATCATTTGATTCTTGGCCTCCATGGTGGCATAATTGTACCAGGTTTTACTTGGGCCCCATGCTTTCACAATTCATCCCTGCCCCGTTTAGGCCCATTGGTGTCACAAGGGATCATTAGATTGTTAGCCTGCATTGGGTCACAATGGTTCCTTGCTTCTCTTAACCCCTGTGCTGTCACAATGCATCCCATGCCCTTTTAGGCCACTTGATGTCACAATGAATCATTTGATTCTTGGCCTCCACGGTGGCATAATAGATCCTTGCTTCTATTGGTCCCCGTGCTGTAACAATCCATCCCTGGCCCTTTTTATACCCCCTGGTGCCACAAGGGATCATTAGATTGTTAGCCTGCATTGGGTCACAATGATTCCTTGCTTCTATTAACCTCTGTAGTGTCACAATGCATTCCAAGCCCTTTTAGGCCACTTGATGTCACAATGAACCATTTGATTCTTGGCCTTCATGGTGTCATAATGGTTCCTTGCTTCTATAGGTCCCAATGTTGTCAGGGTTCATCCGTGGTCCTTTTGCGCCCCCTGGTGTCAAAAGGGATTCTTAGATTGTTAGCCTGCATTGGGTCA
Source organism: Cinclus cinclus (assembly GCF_963662255.1). Lineage (NCBI taxonomy): Eukaryota > Metazoa > Chordata > Aves > Passeriformes > Cinclidae > Cinclus > Cinclus cinclus. Next base: position 37,565,069 of record NC_085052.1, read on the forward strand.
CAATGGTTCCTTGCTTCTCTTAACCCCTGTGCTGTCACAATGCATCCCATGCCCTTTTAGGCCACTTGATGTCACAATGAATCATTTGATTCTTGGCCTCCATGGTGGCATAATTGTACCAGGTTTTACTTGGGCCCCATGCTTTCACAATTCATCCCTGCCCCGTTTAGGCCCATTGGTGTCACAAGGGATCATTAGATTGTTAGCCTGCATTGGGTCACAATGGTTCCTTGCTTCTCTTAACCCCTGTGCTGTCACAATGCATCCCATGCCCTTTTAGGCCACTTGATGTCACAATGAATCATTTGATTCTTGGCCTCCACGGTGGCATAATAGATCCTTGCTTCTATTGGTCCCCGTGCTGTAACAATCCATCCCTGGCCCTTTTTATACCCCCTGGTGCCACAAGGGATCATTAGATTGTTAGCCTGCATTGGGTCACAATGATTCCTTGCTTCTATTAACCTCTGTAGTGTCACAATGCATTCCAAGCCCTTTTAGGCCACTTGATGTCACAATGAACCATTTGATTCTTGGCCTTCATGGTGTCATAATGGTTCCTTGCTTCTATAGGTCCCAATGTTGTCAGGGTTCATCCGTGGTCCTTTTGCGCCCCCTGGTGTCAAAAGGGATTCTTAGATTGTTAGCCTGCATTGGGTTACAATGGTTCCTTGCTTCTCTTAACCCCTGTGCTGTCACAATGCATCCCATGCCCTTTTAGGCCACTTGATGTCACAATGAATCATTTGATTCTTGGCCTCCATGGTGGCATAATTGTACCAGGTTTTACTTGGGCCCCATGCTTTCACAATTCATCCCTGCCACTTTTAGGCCCATTGGTGTCACAAGGGATCATTAGATTGTTAGCCTGCATTGGGTCACAATGGTTCCTTGTTTCTCTTAACCCCTGTGCTGTCACAATGCATCCCATGCCCTTTTAGGCCACTTGATGTCACAATGAATCATTTGATTCTTGGCCTCCACGGTGGCATAATAGATCCTTGCTTCTATTGGTCCCCGTGCTGTAACAATCCATCCCTGGCCCTTTTTATACCCCCTGGTGCCACAAGGGATCATTAGATTGTTAGCCTGCATTGGGTCACAATGGTTCCTTGCTTCTCTTAACCCCTGTGGTGTCACAATGCATCCCATGCCCTTTTAGGCCACTTGATGTCACAATGAATCATTTGATTCTTGGCCTCCATGGTGGCATAATTGTACCAGGTTTTACTTGGGCCCCGTGCTTTCAAAATTCATCCCTGCCCCTTTTAGGACCATTGGTGTCACAAGGGATCATTAGATTGTTAGCCTGCATTGGGTCACAATGGTTCCTTGGTCCTCTTAACCTCTGTGCTGTCAGAATGCATTCCATGCCCTTTTAGGCCACTTGGTCTTACAATGAACCATTTGATTCTTGGCCTCCATGGTGGCATAATAGATCCTTGATTCTATTGGTCCCCGTGTTGTAACAATTCTTCCCTGGCCCTTTTAGGCCCCCTGGTGTCACAAGGTATCATTAGATTGTTAGCCTGCATTGGGTCACAATGGTTCCTTGCTTCTCTTAACCCCTGTGCTGTCACAAGGCATCTCAGGCCCTTTTAGGCCACATGATGTCACAATGAATTATTTGATTCTTGGCCTCCACGGTGGCATAATAGATCCTTGCTTCTATTGGTCCCTGGGCTGTAACAATCCATCCCTGGCCCTTTTTATACCCCCTGGTGCCACAAGGGATAATTAGATTGTTAGCCTGCATTGGGTCACAATGGTTCCTTGCTTCTCTTAACCTCTGTGGTTTCACAATGCATCCCATGCCGTTTTACGCCACTTGATGTCACAATGAATCATTTGATTCTTGGCCTCCATGGTGTCATAATGGTTCCTTGTTTCTATTGGGCCCCATGCTGTCACAATTCATCCCTGGCCCTTTTACGCCCCCTGGTGTCAAATGGGATCCTGGGATTATTAGCCTCCATTGGGACACAATGGATCCTTGCTTCTCTTAACCCCTGTGGTGTCACAATGCATCCCATGCCCTTTTAGGCCGCTTTATGTCACAATGAATTATTTGATTCTTGGCCTCCATGGTGGCATAATTGTACCAGGTTTTACTTGGGCCCCATGCTTTCACAATTCATCCCTGCCCCTTTTAGGCCCATTGGTGTCACAAGGGATCATTAGATTGTTAGCCTGCATTGGGTCACAATGGTTCCTTGCTTCTCTTAACCTCTGTGGTGTCACAATGCATCCCATGCCCTTTTAGGCCACTTGATGTCACAATGAATCATTTGATTCTTGGCCTCCATGGTGGCAGAATTGTACCAGGTTTTACTTGGGCCCCATGCTTTCACAATTCATCCCTGCCCCTTTTAGGCCCATTGGTGTCACAAGGGATCATTAGATTGTTAGCCTGCTTTGGGTCACAATGGTTCCTTGCTTCTCTTAACCTCTGTGGTGTCACAATGCATTCCAAGCCCTTTTAGGCCACTTGATGTCACAATGAACCATTTGATTCTTGGCCTTCATGGTGTCATAATGGTTCCTTGCTTCTATAGGTCCCCATGCTGTCAGAGTTCATCCGTGGTCCTTTTGCGCCGCCTGGTGTCAAAAGGGATTCTTAGATTGTTAGCCTGCATTGGGTCACAATGGTTCCTTGCTTCTCTTAACCCCTGTGCTGTCACAATGCATCCCATGCCCTTTTAGGCCGCTTGATGTCACAATGAATCATTTGATTCTTGGCCTCCATGGTGGCATAATTGTACCAGGTTTTACTTGGGCCCCATGCTTTCACAATTCATCCCTGCCACTTTTAGGCCCATTGGTGTCACAAGGGATCATTAGATTGTTAGCCTGCATTGGGTCACAATGGTTCCTTGCTTCTCTTAACCCCTGTGCTGTCACAATGCATCCCATGCCCTTTTAGGCCACTTGATGTCACAATGAATCATTTGATTCTTGGCCTCCACGGTGGCATAATAGATCCTTGCTTCTATTGGTCCCCGTGCTGTAACAATCCATCCCTGGCCCTTTTTATACCCCCTGGTGCCTCAAGGGATCATTAGATTGTTAGCCTGCATTGGGTCACAATGATTCCTTGCTTCTATTAACCTCTGTAGTGTCACAATGCATTCCAAGCCCTTTTAGGCCACTTGATGTCACAATGAACCATTTGATTCTTGGCCTTCATGGTGTCATAATGGTTCCTTGCTTCTATAGGTCCCAATGTTGTCAGGGTTCATCCGTGGTCCTTTTGCGCCCCCTGGTGTCAAAAGGGATTCTTAGATTGTTAGCCTGCATTGGGTCACAATGGTTCCTTGCTTCTCTTAACCCCTGTGGTGTCACAATGCATCCCATGCCCTTTTAGGCCACTTGATGTCACAATGAATCATTTGATTCTTGGCCTCCATGGTGGCATAATTGTACCAGGTTTTACTTGGGCCCCGTGCTTTCAAAATTCATCCCTGCCCCTTTTAGGACCATTGGTGTCACAAGGGATCATTAGATTGTTAGCCTGCATTGGGTCACAATGGTTCCTTGGTCCTCTTAACCTCTGTGCTGTCAGAATGCATTCCATGCCCTTTTAGGCCACTTGGTCTTACAATGAACCATTTGATTCTTGGCCTCCATGGTGGCATAATGGATCCTTGATTCTATTGGTCCCCGTGTTGTAACAATTCTTCCCTGGCCCTTTTAGGCCCCCTGGTGTCACAAGGTATCATTAGATTGTTAGCCTGCATTGGGTCACAATGGTTCCTTGCTTCTCTTAACTTCTGTGGTGTCACAATGCATCCCATGCCCTTTTAGGCCACTTGATGTCACAATGAATCATTTGATTCTTGGCCTCCATGGTGTCATAATGGTTCCTTGTTTCTATTGGGCCCCATGCTGTCACAATTCATCCCTGGCCCTTTTACGCCCCCTGGTGTCAAATGGGATCCTGGGATTATTAGCCTCCATTGGGTCACAATGGATCCTTGCTTCTCTAACCCCTGTGGTGTCACAATGCATCCCATGCCCTTTTAGACCACTTGATGTCACAATGAATCATTTGATTCTTGGACTCCACGGTGGCATAATAGATCCTTGCTTCTATTGGTCCCCGTGCTGTAACAATCCATCCCTGGCCCTTTTTATAACCCCTGGTGCCACCAGGGATCATTAGATTGTTAGCCTGCATTGGGTCACAATGGTTCCTTGCTTCTCTTAACCTCTGTGCTGTCACAATGCATTCCAAGCCCTTTTAGGCCCCTTGATGTCACAATGAACCATTTGATTCTTGGCCTTAATGGTGTCATAATGGTTCCTTGCTTCTATAGGTCCCCATGCTGTCAGAGTTCATCCGTGGTCCTTTTGCGCCCCCTGGTGTCAAAAGGGATTCTTAGATTGTTAGCCTGCATTGGGTCACAATGGTTCCTTGCTTCTCTTAACCCCTGTGGTGTCACAATGCATCCCATGCCCTTTTAGGCCGCTTGATGTCACAATGAATCATTTGATTCTTGGCCTCCATGGTGGCATAATTGTACCAGGTTTTACTTGGGCCCCATGATTTCACAATTCATCCCTGCCACTTTTAGGCCCATTGGTGTCACAAGGGATCATTAGATTGTTAGCCTGCATTGGGTCACAATGGTTCCTTGCTTCTCTTAACCCCTGTGCTGTCACAATGCATCTCAGGCCCTTTTAGGCCACATGATGTCACAATGAATTATTTGATTCTTGGCCTCCACGGTGGCATAATAGATCCTTGCTTCTATTGGTCCCTGGGCTGTAACAATCCATCCCTGGCCCTTTTTATACCCCATGGTGCCACAAGGGATCATTAGATTGTTAGCCTGCATTGGGTCACAATGGTTCCTTGCTTCTCTTAACCTCTGTGGTTTCACAATGCATCCCATGCCGTTTTACGCCACTTGATGTCACAATGAATCATTTGATTCTTGGCCTCCATGGTGTCATAATGGTTCCTTGTTTCTATTGGGCCCCATGCTGTCACAATTCATCCCTGGCCCTTTTACGCCCCCTGGTGTCAAATGGGATCCTGGGATTATTAGCCTCCATTGGGACACAATGGATCCTTGCTTCTCTTAACCCCTGTGGTGTCACAATGCATCCCATGCCCTTTTAGGCCGCTTTATGTCACAATGAATTATTTGATTCTTGGCCTCCATGGTGGCATAATTGTACCAGGTTTTACTTGGGCCCCATGCTTTCACAATTCATCCCTGCCTCTTTTAGGCGCATTGGTGTCACAAGGGATCATTAGATTGTTAGCCTGCATTGGGTCACAATGGTTCCTTGCTTCTCTTAACCTCTGTGGTGTCACAATGCATCCCATGCCCTTTTAGTCCACTTGATGTCACAATGAATCATTTGATTCTTGGCCTCCATGGTGTCATAATGGTTCCTTGTTTCTATTGGGCCCCCTGCTGTCACAATTCATCCCTGGCCCTTTTACGCCCCCGGGTGTCAAATGGGATCCTGGGATTATTAGCCTCCATTGGGACACAATGGATGCTTGGTTCTCTTAACCCCTGTGGTGTCACAATGCATCCCATGCCCTTTTAGGCCACTTGATGTCACAATGAATCATTTGATTCTTGGCCTCCATGGTGGCAGAATTGTACCAGGTTTTACTTGGGCCCCATGCTTTCACAATTCATCCCTGCCCCTTTTAGGCCCATTGGTGTCACAAGGGATCATTAGATTGTTAGCCTGCTTTGGGTCACAATGGTTCCTTGCTTCTCTTAACCTCTGTGGTGTCACAATGCATTCCAAGCCCTTTTAGGCCACTTGATGTCACAATGAACCATTTGATTCTTGGCCTTCATGGTGTCATAATGGTTCCTTGCTTCTATAGGTCCCCATGCTGTCAGAGTTCATCCGTGGTCCTTTTACGCCCCCTGGTGTCAAAAGGGATTCTTAGATTGTTAGCCTGCATTGGGTCACAATGGTTCCTTGCTTCTCTTAACCCCTGTGGTGTCACAATGCATCCCATGCCCTTTTAGGCCACTTGATGTCACAATGAATCATTTGATTCTTGGCCTCCATGGTGGCATAATTGTACCAGGTTTTACTTGGGCCCCATGCTTTCACAATTCATCCCTGCCCCTTTTAGGCCCATTGGTGTCACAAGGGATCATTAGATTGTTAGCCTGCTTTGGGTCACAATGGTTCCTTGCTTCTCTTAACCCCTGTGCTGTCACAATGCATCCCAAGCCCTTTTAGGCCACTTGATGTCACAATGAATCACTTGATTCTTGGCCTCCACGGTGGCATAATAGATCCTTGCTTCCATTGGTCCCCATGCAGTAACAATCCATCCCTGGCCCTTTTTATACCCCCTGGTGCCAAAAGGGATCATTAGATTGTTAGCCTGCATTGGGTCACAATGGTTCCTTGCTTCTCTTAACCTCTGTGCTGTCACAATGCATTCCAAGCCCTTTTAGGCCACTTGATGTCACAATGAATCATTTGATTCTTGGCCTCCATGGTGTCATAATGGTTCCTTGTTTCTATTGGGCCCCATGCTGTCACAATTCATCCCTGGCCCTTTTACGCCCCCTGGTGCCAAATGGGATCCTGGGATTATTAGCCTCCATTAGGTCACAATGGATCCTTGCTTCTCTTAACCCCTGTGGTGTCACAATGCATTCCAAGCCCTTTTAGGCCACTTGGTCTTACAATGAACCATTTGATTCTTGGCCTTCATGGTGTCATAATGGTTCCTTGCTTCTATAGGTCCCCATGCTGTCAGAGTTCATCCGTGGTCGTTTTGCGCACCCTGGTGTCAAAAGGGATTCTTAGATTGTTAGCCTGCATTGGGTCACAATGGTTCCTTGCTTCTCTTAACCCCTGTGCTGTCACAATGCATTCCATGCCCTTTCAGGCCACTTGATGTCACAATGAATTATTTGATTCTTGGCCTCCATGGTGGCATAATAGATCCTTGCTTCTATGGGTCCACGTGCTATAACAATCCATCCCTGGCCCTTTTTATAACCCCTGGTGCCACCAGGGATCATTAGATTGTTAGCATGCCTTGGGTCACAATGGTTCCTTGCTTCTCTTAACCTCTGTGGTGTCACAATGCATTCCAAGCCCTTTTAGGCCCCTTGATGTCACAATGAACCATTTGATTCTTGGCCTTAATGGTGTCATAATGGTTCCTTGCTTCTATAGGTCCCCATGCTGTCAGAGTTCATCCGTCGTCCTTTTGCGCCCCCTGGTGTCAAAAGGGATTCTTAGATTGTTAGCCTGCATTGGGTCACAATGGTTCCTTGCTTCTCTTAACCTCTGTGGTTTCACAATGCATCCCATGCCGTTTTACACCACTTGATGTCACAATGAATCATTTGATTCTTGGCCTCCATGGTGTCATAATGGTTCCTTGATTCTATTGGGCCCCATGCTGTCACAATTCTTCCCTGGCCCTTTTACGCCCCCGGGTGTCAAATGGGATCCTGGGATTATTAGCCTCCATTGGGACACAATGGATCCTTGCTTCTCTTAACCCCTGTGGTGTCACAATGCATCCCATGCCCTTTTAGGCCACTTGATGTCACAATGAATTATTTGATTCTTGGCCTCCATGGTGGCATAATTGTACCAGGTTTTACTTGGGCCCCATGCTTTCACAATTCATCCCTGCCCCTTTTAGGCCCATTGGTGCCACAAGGGATCATTAGATTGTTAGCCTGCATTGGGTCACAATGGTTCCTTGCTTCTCTTAACCTCTGTGGTGTCACAATGCATCCCATGCCCTTTTAGTCCACTTGATGTCACAATGAATCATTTGATTCTTGGCCTCCATGGTGTCATAATGGTTCCTTGTTTCTATTGGGCCCCCTGCTGTCACAATTCATCCCTGGCCCTTTTACGCCCCCTGGTGTCAAATGGGATCCTGGGATTATTAGCCTCCATTGGGACACAATGGATCCTTGGTTCTCTTAACCCCTGTGGTGTCACAATGCATCCCATGCCCTTTTAGGCCACTTGATGTCACAATGAATCATTTGATTCTTGGCTCCCATGGTGGCATAATAGATCCTTCTTTCTATTGGTCCCCGTGCTGTAACATTTCATCCCTGGCCCTTTTAGGCCCATTGGTGCCACAAGGGATCATTAGATTGTTAGCCTGCATTGGGTCACAATGGTTCCTTGCTTCTCTTAACCTCTGTGGTGTCACAATGCATCCCATGCCCTTTTAGGCCACTTGATGTCACAATGAATCATTTGATTCTTGGCCTCCATGGTGGCGTAATTGTACCAGGTTTTACTTGGGCCCCATGCTTTCACAATACATCCCTGCCCCTTTGAGGCCCATTGGTGTCAAAAGGGATCATTAGATTGTTAGCCTCCATTGGGTCACAATGGATCCTTGCTTCTCCTAACCCCTGTGCTGTCACAATGCATCTCATGCCCTTTCAGGCCACTTGATGTCACAATGAATTATTTGATTCTTGGCCTCCATGGTGGCATAATAGATCCTTGCTTCTATGGGTCCCCGTGCTGTAACTATTCATCCCTGGCCCTTTTAGGCCCATTGGTGCCACAAGGGATCATTAGATTGTTAGCCTGCATTGGGTCACAATGGTTCCTTGCTTCTCTTAACCTCTGTGGTGTCACAATGCATCCCATGCCCTTTTAGGCCACTTGATGTCACAATGAATCATTTGATTCTTGGCCTTCATGGTGTCATAATGGTTCCTTGTTTCTATTGGGCCCCATGCAGTCACAATTCATCCCTGGCCCTTTTACGCCCCCTGGTGTCAAATGGGATCCTGGGATTATTAGCCTCCATTGGGACACAATGGATCCTTGCTTCTCTTAACCCCTGTGGTGTCACAATGCATCCCATGCCCTTTTAGGCCGCTATATGTCACAATGAATTATTTGATTCTTGGCCTCCATGGTGGCATAATTGTACCAGGTTTTACTTGGGCCCCATGCTTTCACAATTCATCCCTGCCCCTTTTAGGCCCATTGGTGTCACAAGGGATCATTAGATTGTTAGCCTGCATTGGGTCACAATGGTTCCTTGCTTCTCTTAACCTCTGTGGTGTCACAATGCATCCCATGCCCTTTTAGGCCACTTGATGTCACAATGAATCATTTGATTCTTGGCCTCCATGGTGTCATAATGGTTCCTTGTTTCTATTGGGCCCCATGCTGTCACAATTCATCCCTGGCCCTTTTACGCCCCCGGGTGTCAAATGGGATCCTGGGATTATTAGCCTCCATTGGGACACAATGGATCCTTGCTTCTCTTAACCCCTGTGGTGTCACAATGCATCCCATGCCCTTTTAGGCCACTTGATGTCACAATGAATCATTTGATTCTTGGCCTCCATGGTGTCATAATGGCGAAATTGTACCAGGTTTTAATAGGTCCCCATGCTTTCACAATACATCCCTGCCCCTTTTAGGCCCATTGGTGTCAAAAGGTATCATTAGATTGTTAGCCTCCATTGGGTCACAATGGATCCTTGCTTCTCTTAACCCCTGTGCTGTCACAATGCATCCCGTGCCCTTTTAGTCCACTTGATGTCACAATGAATTATTTGATTCTTGGCCTCCATGGTGGCATAATAGATCCTTGATTCTCTTGGTCCCCGTGCTGTAACAATTCATCCCTGGCCCTTTTAGGCCCATTGGTGTCACAAGGGATCATTAGATTGTTAGCCTGCATTGGGTCACAATGGTTCCTTGCTTCTCTTAACCTCTGTGGTGTCACAATGCATCCCATGCCCTTTTAGGCCACTTGATGTCACAATGAATCATTTGATTCTTGGCCTCCATGGTGTCATAATGGTTCCTTGTTTCTATTGGGCCCCATGCTGTCACAATTCATCCCTGGCCCTTTTACGCCCCCTGGTGTCAAATGGGATCCTGGGATTATTAGCCTCCATTGGGTCACAATGGATCCTTGCTTCTCTTAACCCCTGTGCTGTCACAATGCATCCCATGCCCTTTTAGGCCACTTGATGTCACAATGAATCATTTGATTCTTGGCCTCCACGATGGCATAATAGATCCTTGCTTCCATTGGTCCCCATGCTGTCACAATTCATCCCTGGCCCTTTTACGCCCCCTGGTGTCAAATGGGATCCTGGGATTATTAGCCTCCATTGGGTCACAATGGATCCTTGCTTCTCTTAACCCCTGTGGTGTCACACTGCATCCCATGCCCTTTTAGGCCACTTGGTCTTAGAATGAACCATTTGATTCTTGGCCTCCACGGTGGCATAATAGATCCTTGCTTCTATTGGTCCCCATGCTGTCAGAGTTAATCCGTGGTCCTTTTGCGCCCCCTGGTGTCAAAAGTGATTCTTAGATTGTTAGCCTGCATTGGGTCACAATGGTTCCTTGCTTCTCTTAACCCCTGTGCTGTCACAATGCATCCCATGCCCTTTTAGGCCACTTGATATCACAATGAATCATTTGATTCTTGGCCTCCATGGTGGCATAATGGTTCTTTGTTTCTATTGGGCCCCATGCTGTCACAATTCATCCCTGGCCCTTTTAGGCCCCCTGGTGTCAAATGGGATCCTGGGATTATTAGCCTCCATTGGGTCACAATGGATCCTTGCTTCTCTTAACCCCTGTGGTGTCACAATGCATCCCATGCCCTTTTAGGCCACTTGATGTCACAATGAATCATTTGATTCTTGGCCTCCACGGTGGCATAATAGATCCTTGCTTCTATTGGTCCCCGTGCTGTAACAATCCATCCCTGGCCCTTTTTATACCCCCTGGTGCCACAAGGGATCATTAGATTGTTAGCATGCCTTGGGTCACAATGTTTCCTTGCTTCTCTTAACCCCTGTGGTGTCACAATGCATTCCAAGCCCTTTTAGGCCACTTGATGTCACAATGAACCATTTGATTCTTGGCCTTCATGTTGTCATAATGGTTCCTTGCTTCTATAGGTCCCCATGCTGTCAGAGTTCATCCGTGGTCCATTTGCGCCCCCTGGTGTCAAAAGGGATTCTTAGATTGTTAGCCTGCATTGGGTCCCAATGGTTCCTTGCTTCTCTTAACCCCTGTGGTGTCACAATGCATCCCATGCCCTTTTAGGCCACTTGATGTCACAATGAATCATTTGATTCTTGGCTCCCATGGTGGCATAATAGATCCTTCTTTCTATTGGTCCCCGTGCTGTAACAATTCATCCCTGGCCCTTTTAGGCCCATTGGTGTCACAAGGGATCATTAGATTGTTAGCCTGCATTGGGTCACAATGGTTCCTTGCTTCTCTTAACCTCTGTGGTGTCACAATGCATCCCATGCCCTTTTAGGCCACTTGATGTCACAATGAATCATTTGATTCTTGGCCTCTATGGTGTCATAATAGTTCCTTGTTTCTATTGGTCCCCATGCTGTCACAATTCATCCCTGGCCCTTTTACGCCCCCTGGTGTCAAATGGGATGCTGGGATTATTAACCTCCATTGGGTCACAATGGATCCTTGCTTCTCTTAACCCCTGTGGTGTCACAATGCATCCCATGCCCTTTTAGGCCACTTGATGTCACAATGAATCATTTGGTTCTTGGCCTCCATGGTGGCGTAATTGTACCAGGTTTTACTTGGGCCCCATGCTTTCACAATACATCCCTGCCCCTTTGAGGCCCATTGGTGTCAAAAGGGATCATTAGATTGTTAGCCTCCATTGGGTCACAATGGATCCTTGCTTCTCCTAACCCCTGTGCTGTCACAATGCATCTCATGCCCTTTTAGGCCACATGATGTCACAATGAATTATTTGATTCTTGGCCTCCACGGTGGCATAATAGATCCTTGCTTCTATTGGTCCCTGGGCTGTAACAATCCATCCCTGGCCCTTTTTATACCCCCTGGTGCCACAAGGGATAATTAGATTGTTAGCCTGCATTGGGTCACAATGTTTCCTTGCTTCTCTTAACCTCTGTGGTTTCACAATGCATCCCATGCCGTTTTACGCCACTTGATGTCACAATGAATCATTTGATTCTTGGCCTCCATGGTGACATATTGGTTCCTTGTTTCTATTGGGCCCCATGCTGTCACAATTCATCCCTGGCCCTTTTACGCCCCCTGGTGTCAAATGGGATCCTGGGATTATTAGCCTCCATTGGGTCACAATGGATCCTTGCTTCTCTTAACCCCTGTGCTGTCACAATGCATCCCATGCCCTTTTAGGCCACTTGATGTCACAATGAATCATTTGATTCTTGGCCTCCACGATGGCATAATAGATCCTTGCTTCCATTGGTCCCCATGCTGTCACAATTCATCCCTGGCCCTTTTACGCCCCCTGGTGTCAAATGGGATCCTGGGATTATTAGCCTCCATTGGGTCACAATGGATCCTTGCTTCTCTTAACCCCTGTGGTGTCACAATGCATCCCATGCCCTTTTAGGCCACTTGATGTCACAATGAATTATTTGATTCTTGGCCTCCACGGTGGCATAATAGATCCTTGCTTCTATTGGTCCCCATGCTGTCAGAGTTAATCCGTTGTCCTTTTGCGCCCCCTGGTGTCAAAAGTGATTCTTAGATTGTTAGCCTGCAATGGGTCACAATGGTTCCTTGCTTCTCTTAACCCCTGTGCTGTCACAATGCATCCCATGCCCTTTTAGGCCACTTGATATCACAATGAATCATTTGATTCTTGGCCTCCATGGTGGCATAATGGTTCTTTGTTTCTATTGGGCCCCATGCTGTCACAATTCATCCCTGGCCCTTTTAGGCCCCCTGGTGTCAAATGGGATCCTGGGATTATTAGCCTCCATTGGGTCACAATGGATCCTTGCTTCTCTTAACCCCTGTGGTGTCACAATGCATCCCATGCCCTTTTAGGCCACTTGATGTCACAATGAATCATTTGATTCTTGGCCTCCACGGTGGCATAATAGATCCTTGCTTCTATTGGTCCCCGTGCTGTAACAATCCATCCCTGGCCCTTTTTATACCCCCTGGTGCCACAAGGGATCATAAGATTGTTAGCATGCCTTGGGTCACAATGTTTCCTTGCTTCTCTTAACCCCTGTGGTGTCACAATGCATTCCAAGCCCTTTTAGGCCACTTGATGTCACAATGAACCATTTGATTCTTGGCCTTCATGTTGTCATAATGGTTCGTTGCTTCTATAGGTCCCCATGCTGTCAGAGTTCATCCGTGGTCCATTTGCGCCCCCTGGTGTCAAAAGGGATTCTTAGATTGTTAGCCTGCATTGGGTCCCAATGATTCCTTGCTTCTCTTAACCCCTGTGGTGTCACAATGCATCCCATGCCCTTTTAGGCCACTTGATGTCACAAGGAATCATTTGATTCTTGGCCTCCATGGTGGCATAATTGTACCAGGTTTTACTTGGGCCCCATGCTTTCACAATTCATCCCTGCCCCTTTTAGGCCCATTGGTGTCACAAGGGATCATTAGATTGTTAGCCTGCATTGGGTCACAATGGTTCCTTGCTTCTCTTAACCTCTGTGGTGTCACAATGCATCCCATGCCCTTTTAGGCCACTTGATGCCACAATGAATCTTTTGATTCTTGGCCTCCATGGTGTCATAATGGTTCCTTGTTTCTATTGGGCCCCATGCTGGCACAATTCATCCCTGGCCCTTTTAGGCCCATTGGTGTCACAAGGGATCATTAGATTGTTAGCCTGCATTGGGTCACAATGGTTCCTTGCTTCTCTTAACCCCTGTGCTGTCACAATGCATCCCATGCCCTTTTAGGCCACATGATGTCACAATGAATCATTTGATTCTTGGCCTCCACGGTGGCATAATAGATCCTTGCTTCTATTGGTCCCCGTGCTGTAACAATCCATCCCTGGCCGTTTTTATACCCCCTGGTGCCACAAGGGATCATTAGATTGTTAGCATGCATTGGGTCACAATGGTTCCTTGCTTCTCTTAAGCTCTGTGGTGTCACAATGCATTCCAAGCCCTTTTAGGCCACTTGATGTCACAATGAATCATTTGATTCTTGGCCTCCATGGGGGCGTAATTGTACCAGGTTTTAATTGGGCCCCATGCTGTCACAATACATCCGTGCCACTTTTAGGCCCATTGGTGTCCAAAGGGATCATTAGATTGTTAGCCTCCTTTGGGTCACAATGGATCCTTGCTTCTCTTAACCCCTGTGCTGTCACAATGCATCCCATGCCCTTTTAGGCCACATGATGTCACAATGAATTATTTGATTCTTGGCCTCCATGGTGGCATAATAAATCCTTAGTTCTATTGGTCCCTGTGCTGTAACAATTAATCCCTGGCACTTTTAGGCCCATTGGTGTCACAAGGGATCATTAGATTGTTAGCCTGCATTGGGTCACAATGGTTCCTTGCTTCTCTTAACCCCTGTGCTGTCACAATGCATCCCATGCCCTTTTAGGCCACTTGATGTCACAATGAATCATTTGATTCTTGGCCTCCACGATGGCATAATAGATCCTTGCTTCCATTGGTCCCCATGCTGTCACAATTCATCCCTGGCCCTTTTACGCCCCCTGGTGTCAAATGGGATCCTGGGATTATTAGCCTCCATTGGGTCACAATGGATCCTTGCTTCTCTTAACCCCTGTGGTGTCACAATGCATCCCATGCCCTTTTAGGCCACTTGATGTCACAATGAATCATTTGATTCTTGGCCTGCACGGTGGCATAATAGATTCTTGCTTCTATTGGTCCCCATGCTGTCAGAGTTAATCCGTGGTCCTTTTGCGCCCCCTGGTGTCAAAAGTGATTCTTAGATTGTTAGCCTGCATTGGGTCACAATGGTTCCTTGCTTCTCTTAACCCCTGTGCTGTCACAATGCATCCCATGCCCTTTTAGGCCACTTGATATCACAATGAATCATTTGATTCTTGGCCTCCATGGTGGCATGATGGTTCTTTGTTTCTATTGGGCCCCATGCTGTCACAATTCATCCCTGGCCCTTTTAGGCCCCCTGGTGTCAAATGGGATCCTGGGATTATTAGCCTCCATTGGGTCACAATGGATCCTTGCTTCTCTTAACCCCTGTGGTGTCACAATGCATCCCATGCCCTTTTAGGCCACTTGATGTCACAATGAATCATTTGATTCTTGGCCTCCACGGTGGCATAATAGATCCTTGCTTCTATTGGTCCCCGTGCTGTAACAATCCATCCCTGGCCCTTTTTATACCCCCTGGTGCCACAAGGGATCATAAGATTGTTAGCATGCCTTGGGTCACAATGTTTCCTTGCTTCTCTTAACCCCTGTGGTGTCACAATGCATTCCAAGCCCTTTTAGGCCACTTGATGTCACAATGAACCATTTGATTCTTGGCCTTCATGTTGTCATAATGGTTCCTTGCTTCTATAGGTCCCCATGCTGTCAGAGTTCATCCGTGGTCCATTTGCGCCCCCTGGTGTCAAAAGGGATTCTTAGATTGTTAGCCTGCATTGGGTCCCAATGATTCCTTGCTTCTCTTAACCCCTGTGGTGTCACAATGCATCCCATGCCCTTTTAGGCCACTTGATGTCACAAGGAATCATCTGATTCTTGGCCTCCATGGTGGCATAATTGTACCAGGTTTTACTTGGGCCCCATGCTTTCACAATTCATCCCTGCCCCTTTTAGGCCCATTGGTGTCACAAGGGATAATTAGATTGTTAGCCTGCATTGGGTCACAATGGTTCCTTGCTTCTCTTAACCCCTGTGGTGTCACAAGGCATCCCATGCCCTTTTAGGCCACTTGATGCCACAATGAATCTTTTGATTCTTGGCCTCCATGGTGTCATAATGGTTCCTTGTTTCTATTGGGCCCCATGCTGGCACAATTCATCCCTGGCCCTTTTAGGCCCATTGGTGTCACAAGGGATCATTAGATTGTTAGCCTGCATTGGGTCACAATGGTTCCTTGCTTCTCTTAACCCCTGTGCTGTCACAATGCATCCCATGCCCTTTTAGGCCACATGATGTCACAATGAATCATTTGATTCTTGGCCTCCACGGTGGCATAATAGATCCTTGCTTCTATTGGTCCCCGTGCTGTAACAATCCATCCCTGGCCGTTTTTATACCCCCTGGCGCCACAAGGGATCATTAGATTGATAGCATGCATTGGGTCACAATGGTTCCTTGCTTCTCTTAAGCTCTGTGGTGTCACAATGCATTCCAAGCCCTTTTAGGCCACTTGATGTCACAATGAATCATTTGATTCTTGGCCTCCATGGGGGCGTAATTGTACCAGGTTTTAATTGGGCCCCATGCTGTCACAATACATCCGTGCCACTTTTAGGCCCATTGGTGTCCAAAGGGATCATTAGATTGTTAGCCTCCTTTGGGTCACAATGGATCCTTGCTTCTCTTAACCCCTGTGCTGTCACAATGCATCCCATGCCCTTTTAGGCCACATGATGTCACAATGAATTATTTGATTCTTGGCCTCCATGGTGGCATAATAAATCCTTAGTTCTATTGGTCCCTGTGCTGTAACAATTAATCCCTGGCACTTTGAGGCCCATTGGTGTCACAAGGGATCATTAGATTGTTAGCCTGCATTGGGTCACAATGGTTCCTTGCTTCTCTTAACCACTGTGCTGTCACAATGCATCCCATGCCCTTTTAGGCCAATTGATGTCACAATGAATCATTTGATTCTTGGCCTCCATGGTGTCATAATGGTTCCTTGTTTCTATTGGGCCCCATGCTGTCACAATACATCCCTGGCCCTTTTAGGCCCCCTGGTGTCAAATGGGATCCTGGGATTATTAGCCTCCATTGGGTCACAATGGATCCTTGCTTCTCTTAACCCCTGTGCTGTCACAATGCATCCCATGCCCTTTTAGGCCACTTGATGTCACAATGAACCATTTGATTCTTGGCCTCCACGGTGGCATAATAGATCCTTGCTTCTATTGGTCCCCGTGCTGTAACAATCCATCCCTGGCCCTTTTTATACCCCCTGGTGCCACAAAGGATCATTAGATTGTTAGCCTGCATTGGGTCACAATGGTTCCTTGCTTCTCTTAACCTCTTTGGTGTCACAATGCATTCCAAGCCCTTTTAGGCCACTAGATGTCACAATGAACCATTTGATTCTTGGCCTTCATGGTGTCATAATGGTTCCTTGCTTCTATACGTCCCCACGCTGTCAAGGTTCATCCGTGGTCCTTTTGCGCCCCCTGGTGTCAAAAGGGATTCTTAGATTGTTAGCCTGCATTGGGTCACAATGGTTCCTTGCTTCTCTTAACCCCTGTGGTGTCACAATGCATCCCATGCCCTTTTTGGCCACTTGATGTCACAATGAATCATTTGATTCTTGGCCTCCATGGTGGCATAATTGTACCAGGTTTTACTTGTGCTCCATGCTTTCACAATTCATCCCTGCTCCTTTTAGGCCCATTGGTGTCACAAGGGATCATTAGATTGTTAGCCTGCATTGGGTCACAATGGTTCCTTGCTTCTCTTAACCTCTGTGGTGTCACAATGCATTCCAAGCCCTTTTAGGCCACTAGATGTCACAATGAACAATTTGATTCTTGGCCTTCATGGTGTCATAATGGTTCCTTGCTTCTATACGTCCCCACGCTGTCAAGGTTCATCCGTGGTCCTTTTGCGCCCCCTGGTGTCAAATGGGATTCTTAGATTGTTAGCCTGCATTGGGTCACAATGGATCCTTGCTTCTCTTAACCCCTGTGCTGTCACAATGCATCCCATGCCCTTTTAGGCCACTTGATGTCACAATGAATCATTTGATTCTTGGCCTCCATGGTGGCGTAATTGTACCAGGTTTTACTTGGGCCCCATGCTTTCACAATACATCCCTGCCCCTTTTAGGCCCATTGGTGTCACAAGGGATCATTAGATTGTTAGTCTCCATTGGGTCACAATGGATCCTTGCTTCTCTTAACATCTGTGGTGTCACAATGCATCCCATGCCCTTTTAGGCCACATGATGTCACAATGAATCATTTGATTCTTGGCCTCCATGCTTGCATAATAGATCCTTGCTTCTATTGGTCCCCGTGCTGTAACAATCCATCCCTGGCCCTTTTTATGCCCCCTGGAGCCACAAGGGATAATTAGATTGTTAGACTGCATTGGGTCACAATGGTTCCTTGCTTCTCTTAACCTCTGTGGTGTCACAATGCATTCCAAGCCCTTTTAGGCCACTTCGTCTTACAATGAAGCATTTGATTCTTGGCCTCCATGGTGGCATAATTATGCCAGGTTTTACTAGGGCCCCATGCTTTCACAATTCATCCCTGCCCCTTTTAGGCCCATTGGTGTCACAAGGGATCATTAGATTGTTAGCCTGCATTGGGTCACAATGGTTCCTTGCTTCTCTTAACCTCTGTGGTGTCACAATGCATCCCATGCCCTTTTAGGCCACTTGGTCTTACAATGAACCATTTGATTCTTGGCCTCCATGGTGTCATAATGGTTCCTTGCTTCTATAGGACCCCATGCTGTCAGAGTTCATCTGTGGTCCTTTTGCGCCCCCTGGTGTCAAGTGGGATTCTTAGATTGTTAGCCTGCATTGGGTCACAATGGATCCTTGCTTCTCTTAACCCCTGTGGTGTCACAATGCATCCCATGCCCTTTTATGCCACTTGATGTCACAATGAATCATTTGATTCTTGGCCTCCATGGTGGCATAATTGTACCAGGTTTTACTTGGGCCCCATGCTTTCACAATTCATCCCTGCCCCTTTTAGGCCCATTGGTGTCACAAGGGATCATTAGATTGTTAGCCTGCATTGGGTCACAATGGTTCCTTGCTTCTCTTAACCCCTGTGGTGCCACAATGCATCCCATGCCCTTTTAGGCCACTTGATGTCACAATGAATCATTTGATTCTTGGCCTCCATGGTGTCATAATGGTTCCTTGTTTCTATTGGGCCCCATGCTGTCACAATTCATCCCTGGCCCTTTTACGCCCCCTGGTGTCAAATGGGATCCTGGGATTATTAGCCTGCATTGGGTCACAATGGTTCCTTGCTTCTCTTAACCCCTGTGCTGTCACAATGCATCCCATGCCCTTTTAGGCCACTTGATGTCACAATGAATCATTTGATTCTTGGCCTCCACGGTGGCATAATAGATCCTTAGTTCTATTGGTCCCCGTGCTGTAACAATCCATCCCTGGCCCTTTTTATACCCCCTGGTGCCACAAAGGATCATTAGATTGTTAGCCTGCATTGGGTCACAATGGTTCCTTGCTTCTCTTAACCTCTGTGGTGTCACAATGCATTCCAAGCCCTTTTAGGCCACTAGATGTCACAATGAACCATTTGATTCTTGGCCTTCATGGTGTCATAATGGTTCCTTGCTTCTATACGTCCCCATGCTGTCAGGGTGCATCCGTGGTCCTTTTGCGCCCCCTGGTGTCAAAAGGGATTCTTAGATTGTTAGCCTGCATTGGGTCACAATGGTTCCTTGCTTCTCTTAACCCCTGTGGTGTCACAATGCATCCCATGCCCTTTTAGGCCACTTGATGTCACAATGAATCATTTGATTCTTGGCCTCCATGGCGGCATAATTGTACCAGGTTTTACTTGGGCCCCATGCTTTCACAATCCATCCCTGCCCCTTTTAGGCCCATTGGTGTCACAAGGGATCATTAGATTGTTAGCCTGCATTGGGTCACAATGGTTCCTTGCTTCTCTTAACCTCTGTGGTGTCACAATGCATTCCAAGCCCTTTTAGGCCACTAGATGTCACAATGAACCATTTGATTCTTGGCCTTCATGGTGTCATAATGGTTCCTTGGTTCTATACGTCCCCACGTCTTCAAGGTTCATCCGTCGTCCTTTTGCGCCCCCTGGTGTCAAAAGGGATCATTAGATTGTTAGCATGCATTGGGTCACAATGGTTCCTTGCTTCTCTTAACCCCTGTGCTGTCACAATGCATCCCATGCCCTTTTAGGCCACTTGATGTCACAATGAATCATTTGATTCTTGGCCTCCACGGTGGCATAATAGATCCTTGCTTCTATTGGTCCCCATGCTGTAACAATCCATCCCTGGCCCTTTTTATACCCCCTGGTGCCACAAGGGATCATTAGATTGTTAGCCTCCATTGGGTCACAATGGTTCCTTGCTTCTCTTAACCTCTGTAGTGTCACAATGCATTCCAAGCCCTTTTAGGCCACTTGATGTCACAATGAACCATTTGATTCTTGGCCTTCATGGTGTCATAATGGTTCCTTGGTTCTATACGTCCCCACGCCGTCAAGGTTCATCCGTCGTCCTTTTGCGCCCCCTGGTGTCAAAAGGGATTCTTAGATTGTTAGCCTGCATTGGGTCACAATGGTTCCTTGCTTCTCTTAACCCCTGTGCTGTCACAATGCATCCCATGCCCTTTTAGGCCACTTGATGTCACAATGAATCAATTGATTCTTGGCCTCCATGGTGGCATAATTGTACCAGGTTTTACTTGGGCCCCATGCTGTCACAATTCATCCCTGCCCCTTTTAGGCCCATTGGTGTCACAAGGGATCATTAGATTGTTAGCCTGCTTTGGGTCACAATGGTTCCTTGCTTCTCTTAACCCCTGTGCTGTCACAATGCATCCCATGCACTTTTAGGCCACTTGATGTCACAATGAATCATTTGATTCTTGGCCTCCATGGTGTCATAATGGTTCCTTGTTTCTATTGGGCCCCATGCTGTCACAATTCATCCCTGGCCCTTTTACGCCCCCTGGTGTCAAATGGGATCCTGGGATTATTAGCCTCCATTGGGTCACAATGGATCCTTGCTTCTCTTAACCCCTGTGCTGTCACAATGCATCCCATGCCCTTTTAGGCCACTTGATGTCACAATGAACCATTTGATTCTTGGCCTCCACGGTGGCATAATAGATCCTTGCTTCTATTGGTCCCCGTGCTGTAACAATCCATCCCTGGCCCTTTTTATACCCCCTGGTGCCACAAGGGATCATTAGATTGTTAGCATGCATTGGGTCACAATGGTTCCTTGCTTCTCTTAAGCTCTGTGGGGTCACAATGCATTCCAAGCCCTTTTAGGCCACTTGATGTCACAATGAATCATTTGATTCTTGGCCTCCATGGGGGCATAATTGTACCAGGTTTTAATTGGGCCCCATGCTGTCACAATACATCCGTGCTACTTTTAGGCCCATTGGTGTCCAAAGGGATCATTAGATTGTTAGCCTCCTTTGGGTCACAATGGATCCTTGCTTCTCTTAACCCCTGTGCTGTCACAATGCATCCCATGCCCTTTTAGGCCACATGATGTCACAATGAATTATTTGATTCTGGGCCTCCATGGTGGCATAATAAATCCGTAGTTCTATTGGTCCCTGTGCTGTAACAATTAATCCCTGTCACTTTTAGGCCCATTGGTGTCACAAGGGATCATTAGATTGTTAGCCTGCATTGGGTCACAATGGTTCCTTGCTTCTCTTAACCCCTGTGCTGTCACAATGCATCCCATGCCCTTTTAGGCCACTTGATGTCACAATGAATCATTTGATTCTTGGCCTCCATGGCGGCATAATTGTACCAGGTTTTACTTGGGCCCCATGCTTTCACAATCCATCCCTGCCCCTTTTAGGCCCATTGGTGTCACAAGGGATCATTAGATTGTTAGCCTGCATTGGGTCACAATGGTTCCTTGCTTCTCTTAACCTCTGTGGTGTCACAATGCATTCCAAGCCCTTTTAGGCCACTAGATGTCACAATGAACCATTTGATTCTTGGCCTTCATGGTGTCATAATGGTTCCTTGGTTCTATACGTCCCCACGTCTTCAAGGTTCATCCGTCGTCCTTTTGCGCCCCCTGGTGTCAAAAGGGATCATTAGATTGTTAGCATGCATTGGGTCACAATGGTTCCTTGCTTCTCTTAACCCCTGTGCTGTCACAATGCATCCCATGCCCTTTTAGGCCACTTGATGTCATAATGAATCATTTGATTCTTGGCCTCCACGGTGGCATAATAGATCCTTGCTTCTATTGGTCCCCGTGCTGTAACAATCCATCCCTGGCCCTTTTTATACCCCCTGGTGCCAAAAGGTATCATTAGATTGTTAGCCTGCATTGGGTCACAATGGTTCCTTGCTTCTCTTAACCTCTGTGGTGTCACAATACTTTCCAAGCCCTTTTAGGCCACTAGATGTCACAATGAACCATTTGATTCTTGGCCTTCATGGTGTCATAATGGTTCCTTGCTTCTATACGTCCCCACGCTGTCAAGGTTCATCCGTTGTCCTTTTGCGCCCCTTGGTGTCAAAAGGGAATCTTAGATTGTTAGCCTGCATTGGGTCACAATGGATCCTTGCTTCTCTTAACCCCTGTGGTGTCACACTGCATCCCATGCCCTTTTAGGACACTTGGTCTTAGAATGAACCATTTGATTCTTGGCCTCCATGGTGTGATAATGGTTCCTTGTTTCTATTGGGCCCCATGCTGTCACAATTCATCCCTGCCCTTTTTAGGCCCATTGGTGTCACAAGGGATCATTAGATTGTTAGCCTGCTTTGGGTCACAATGGTTCCTTGCTTCTCCTAACCCCTGTGCTGTCACAATGCATCCCATGCCCTTTTAGGCCACTTGATGTCACAATGAATCATTTGATTCTTGGCCTCCACGGTGGCATAATAGATCCTTGCTTCTATTGGTCCCCATGCTGTAACAATCCATCCCTGGCCCTTTTTATACCCCCTGGTGCCACAAGGGATCATTAGATTGTTAGCCTCCATTGGGTCACAATGGTTCCTTGCTTCTCTTAACCTCTGTAGTGTCACAATGCATTCCAAGCCCTTTTAGGCCACTTGATGTCACAATGAACCATTTGATTCTTGGCCTTCATGGTGTCATAATGGTTCCTTGGTTCTATACGTCCCCACGCCGTCAAGGTTCATCCGTCGTCCTTTTGCGCCCCCTGGTGTCAAAAGGGATTCTTAGATTGTTAGCCTGCATTGGGTCACAATGGTTCCTTGCTTCTCTTAACCCCTGTGCTGTCACAATGCATCCCATGCCCTTTTAGGCCACTTGATGTCACAATGAATCAATTGATTCTTGGCCTCCATGGTGGCATAATTGTACCAGGTTTTACTTGGGCCCCATGCTTTCACAATTCATCCCTGCCCCTTTTAGGCCCATTGGTGTCACAAGGGATCATTAGATTGTTAGCCTGCTTTGGGTCACAATGGTTCCTTGCTTCTCTTAACCCCTGTGCTGTCACAATGCATCCCATGCACTTTTAGGCCACTTGATGTCACAATGAATCATTTGATTCTTGGCCTCCATGGTGTCATAATGGTTCCTTGTTTCTCTTGGGCCCCATGCTGTCACAATTCATCCCTGGCCCTTTTACGCCCCCTGGTGTCAAATGGGATCCTGGGATTATTAGCCTCCATTGGGTCACAATGGATCCTTGCTTCTCTTAACCCCTGTGCTGTCACAATGCATCCCATGCCCTTTTAGGCCACTTGATGTCACAATGAACCATTTGATTCTTGGCCTCCACGGTGGCATAATAGATCCTTGCTTCTATTGGTCCCCGTGCTGTAACAATCCATCCCTGGCCCTTTTTATACCCCCTGGTGCCACAAGGGATCATTAGATTGTTAGCATGCATTGGGTCACAATGGTTCCTTGCTTCTCTTAAGCTCTGTGGGGTCACAATGCATTCCAAGCCCTTTTAGGCCACTTGATGTCACAATGAATCATTTGATTCTTGGCCTCCATGGGGGCATAATTGTACCAGGTTTTAATTGGGCCCCATGCTGTCACAATACATCCGTGCTACTTTTAGGCCCATTGGTGTCCAAAGGGATCATTAGATTGTTAGCCTCCTTTGGGTCACAATGGATCCTTGCTTCTCTTAACCCCTGTGCTGTCACAATGCATCCCATGCCCTTTTAGGCCACATGATGTCACAATGAATTATTTGATTCTGGGCCTCCATGGTGGCATAATAAATCCTTAGTTCTATTGGTCCCTGTGCTGTAACAATTAATCCCTGGCACTTTTAGGCCCATTGGTGTCACAAGGGATCATTAGATTGTTAGCCTGCATTGGGTCACAATGGTTCCTTGCTTCTCTTAACCCCTGTGCTGTCACAATGCATCCCATGCCCTTTTAGGCCACTTGATGTCACAATGAATCATTTGATTCTTGGCCTCCATGGTGTCATAATGGTTCCTTGTTTCTATTGGGCCCCATGCTGTCACAATACATCCCTGGCCCTTTTACGCCCCCTGGTGTCAAATGGGATAATTAGATTGTTAGACTGCATTGGGTCACAATGGATCCTTGCTTCTCTTAACCCCTGTGCTGTCACAATGCATCCCATGCCCTTTTAGGCCACTTGATGTCACAATGAACCATTTGATTCTTGGCCTCCACGGTGGCATAATAGATCCTTGCTTCTATTGGTCCCCGTGCTGTAACAATCCATCCCTGGCCCTTTTTATACCCCTGGTTCCACAAAGGATCATTAGATTGTTAGCCTGCATTGGGTCACAATGGTTCCTTGCTTCTCTTAACCCCTGTGGTGTCACAATGCATCCCATGCCCTTTTTGGCCACTTGATGTCACAATGAATCATTTGATTCTTGGCCTCCACGGTGGCATAATAGATCCTTGCTTCTATTGGTCCCCGTGCTGTAACAATCCATCCCTGGCCCTTTTTATAGACCCTGGTGCCAAAAGGGATCATTAGATTGTTAGCCTGCATTGGGTCACAATGGTTCCTTGCTTCTCTTAACCTCTGTGGTGTCACAATGCATTCCAAGCCCTTTTAGGCCACTTGATGTCACAATGAACCATTTGATTCTTGGCCTTCATGGTGTCATAATGGTTCCTTGCTTCTATATGTCCCCATGCTGTCAAGGTGCATCCGTGGTCCTTTTACACCCCCTGGTGTCAAAAGGGATTCTTAGATTGTTAGCCTGCATTGGGTCACAATGGTTCCTTGCTTCTCTTAACCCCTGTGGTGTCACAATGCATCCCATGCCCTTTTAGGCCACTTGATGTCACAATGAATCATTTGATTCTTGGCCTCCATGGCGGCATAATTGTACCAGGTTTTACTTGGGCCCCATGCTTTCACAATCCATCCCTGCCCCTTTTAGGCCCATTGGTGTCACAAGGGATCATTAGATTGTTAGCCTGCATTGGGTCACAATGGTTCCTTGCTTCTCTTAACCTCTGTGGTGTCACAATGCATTCCAAGCCCTTTTAGGCCACTTGATGTCACAATGAACCATTTGATTCTTGGCCTTCATGGTGTCATAATGGTTCCTTGCTTCTATACGTCCCCACGCCGTCAAGGTTCATCCGTCGTCCTTTTGCGCCCCCTGGTGTCAAAAGGGATTCTTTGATTGTTAGCCTGCATTGGGTCACAATGGTTCCTTGCTTCTCTTAACCCCTGTGCTGTCACAATGCATCCCATGCCCTTTTAGGCCACTTGATGTCACAATGAATCAATTGATTCTTGGCCTCCATGGTGGCGTAATTGTACCAGGTTTTACTTGGGCCCCATGCTTTCACAATTCATCCCTGCCCCTTTTAGGCCCATTGGTGTCACAAGGGATCATTAGATTGTTAGCCTGCATTGGGTCACAATGGTTCCTTGCTTCTCTT
Source organism: Cinclus cinclus (assembly GCF_963662255.1). NCBI lineage: Eukaryota > Metazoa > Chordata > Aves > Passeriformes > Cinclidae > Cinclus > Cinclus cinclus. The sequence goes on from NC_085052.1 coordinate 37,590,640, forward strand.
AACCCCTGTGTTGTCACAATGCATCCCATGCCCTTTTAGGCCACTTGATGTCACAATGAATCATTTGAGTCTTGGCCTCCATGGTGTCATAATGGTTCCTTGTTTCTATTGGGCCCCATGCTGTCACAATTCATCCCTGGCCCTTTTACGCCCCCTGGTGTCAAATGGGATCCTGGGATTATTAGCCTCCATTGGGTCACAATGGTTCCTTGCTTCTCTTAACCCCTGTGCTGTCACAAAACATCCCATGCCCTTTTAGGCCACTTGATGTCACAATGAATCATTTGATTCTTGGCCTCCATGGTGGCATAATAGATCTTTGCTTCTATTGGTCCCCGTGCTGTAACAATCCATCCCTGGCCCTTTTTATACCCCCTGGTGCCACAAAGGATCATTAGATTGTTAGCCTGCATTGGGTCACAATGGTTCCTTGCTTCTCTTAACCTCTGTGGTGTCACAATGCATTCCAAGCCCTTTTAGGCCACTAGATGTCACAATGAACCATTTGATTCTTGGCCTTCATGGTGTCATAATGTTTCCTTGGTTCTATACGTCCCCACGCTGTCAAGGTTCATCCGTGGTCTTTTTGCGCCCCCTGGTGTCAAAAGGGATTCTTAGATTGTTAGCCTGCATTGGGTCACAATGGTTCCTTGCTTCGCTTAACCCCTGTGCTGTCACAATGCATCCCATGCCCTTTTAGGCCACTTGATGTCACAAGGAATCATTTGATTCTTGGCCTCCATGGTGGCGTAATTGTACCAGGTTTTACTTGGGCCCCATGCTTTCACAATACATCCCTGCCCCTTTTAGGCCCATTGGTGTCAAAAGGGATCATTAGATTGTTAGCCTCCATTGGGTCACAATGGATCCTTGCTTCTCTTAACCTCTGTGGTGTCACAATGCATCCCATGCCCTTTTAGGCCACATGATGTCACAATGAATCATTTGATTCTTGGCCTCCAAGGTGGCATAATAGATCCTTGTTCTATTGGTCCCCGTGCTGTAACAATCCATCCCTGGCCCTTTTTATGCCCCCTGGTGCCACAAGGGATAATTAGATTGTTAGCCTGCATTGGGTCACAATGGTTCCTTGCTTCTCTTAACCTCTGTGGTGTCACAATGCATTCTAAGCCATTTTAGGCCACTTGGTCTTACAATGAACTATTTGATTCTTGGCCTCCATGGTGTCATAATGGTTCCTTGATTCTATACGTCCCCATGCTGTCAGAGTTCATCTGTGGTCCTTTTGCGCCCCCTCGTGTCAAAAGGGATTCTTAGATTGTTAGCCTGCATTGGGTCACGATGGATCCTTGCTTCTCTTAACCCCTGTGGTGTCACAATGCATTCCATGCCCTTTTAGGCCACTTGATGTCACAATGAACCATTTGATTCTTGGCCTTCATGGTGTCATAATGGTTCCTTGGTTCTATACGTCCCTACGCCGTCAAGGTTCATCCGTCGTCCTTTTGCGCCCCCTGGTGTCAAAAGGGATTCTTAGATTGTTAGCCTGCATTGGGTCACAATGGTTCCTTGCTTCTCTTAACCCCTGTGCTGTCACAATGCATCCCATGCCCTTTTAGGCCACTTGATGTCACAATGAATCAATTGATTCTTGGCCTCCATGGTGGCATAATTTTACCAGGTTTTACTTGGGCCCCATGCTTTCACAATTCATCCCTGCCCCTTTTAGGCCCATTGGTGTCACAAGGGATCATTAGATTGTTAGCCTGCTTTGGGTCACAATGGTTCCTTGCTTCTCTTAACCCCTGTGCTGTCACAATGCATCCCATGCACTTTTAGGCCACTTGATGTCACAATGAATCATTTGATTCTTGGCCTCCATGGTGTCATAATGGTTCCTTGTTTCTCTTGGGCCCCATGCTGTCACAATTCATCCCTGGCCCTTTTACGCCCCCTGGTGTCAAATGGGATCCTGGGATTATTAGCCTCCATTGGGTCACAATGGATCCTTGCTTCTCTTAACCCCTGTGCTGTCACAATGCATCCCATGCCCTTTTAGGCCACTTGATGTCACAATGAATCATTTGATTCTTGGCCTCCACGGTGGCATAATAGATCCTTGCTTCTATTGGTCCCCGTGCTGTAACAATCCATCCCTGGCCGTTTTTATACCCCCTGGTGCCACAAGGGATCATTAGATTGTTAGCATGCTTTGGGTCACAATGGTTCCTTGCTTCTCTTAAGCTCTGTGGGGTCACAATGCATTCCAAGCCCTTTTAGGCCACTTGATGTCACAATGAATCATTTGATTCTTGGCCTCCATGGGGGCATAATTGTACCAGGTTTTAATTGGGCCCCATGCTGTCACAATACATCCGTGCCACTTTTAGGCCCATTGGTGTCCAAAGGGATCATTAGATTGTTAGCATCCTTTGGGTCACAATGGATCCTTGCTTCTCTTAACCCCTGTGCTGTCACAATGCATCCCATGCCCTTTTAGGCCACATGATGTCACAATGAATTATTTGATTCTGGGCCTCCATGGTGGCATAATAAATCCTTAGTTCTATTGGTCCCTGTGCTGTAACAATTAATCCCTGGCACTTTTAGGCCCATTGGTGTCACAAGGGATCATTAGATTGTTAGCCTGCATTGGGTCACAATGGTTCCTTGCTTCTCTTAACCCCTGTGCTGTCACAATGCATCCCATGCCCTTTTAGGCCACTTGATGTCACAATGAACCATTTGATTCTTGGCCTCCACGGTGGCATAATAGATCCTTGCTTCTATTGGTCCCCGTGCTGTAACAATCCATCCCTGGCCCTTTTTATACCCCCTGGTTCCACAAAGGATCATTAGATTGTTAGCCTGCATTGGGTCACAATGGTTCCTTGCTTCTCTTAACCTCTGTGGTGTCACAATGCATCCCATGCCCTTTTTGGCCACTTGATGTCACAATGAATCATTTGATTCTTGGCCTCCATGGTGGCATAATTGTACCAGGTTTTACTTGGGCCCCATGCTTTCACAATTAATCCCTGCCCCTTTTAGGCCCATTGGTGTCACAAGGTATCATTAGATTGTTAGCCTGCATTGGGTCACAATGGTTCCTTGCTTCTCTTAACCTCTGTGGTGTCACAATGCATCCCATGCCCTTTTAGGCCACTAGATGTCACAATGAACAATTTGATTCTTGGCCTTCATGGTGTCATAATGGTTCCTTGGTTCTATACGTCCCCACGCTGTCAAGGTTCATCCGTGGTCCTTTTGCGCCCCCTGGTGTCAAATGGGATCATTAGATTGTTAGCCTGCATTGGGTCACAATGGATCCTTGCTTCTCTTAACCCCTGTGCTGTCACAATGCATCCCATGCCCTTTTAGGCCACTTGATGTCACAATGAATCATTTGATTCTTGGCCTCCATGGTGGCGTAATTGTACCAGGTTTTAATTGGGCCCCATGCTTTCACAATACATCCCTGCCCCTTTTAGGCCCATTGGTGTCACAAGGGATCATTAGATTGTTAGTCTCCATTGGGTCACAATGGATCCTTGCTTCTCTTAACCTCTGTGGTGTCACAATGCATCCCATGCCCTTTTAGGCCACATGATGTCACAATGAATCATTTGATTCTTGGCCTCCATGCTGGCATAATAGATCCTTGCTTCTATTGGTCCCCGTGCTGTAACAATCCATCCCTGGCCCTTTTTATGCCCCCTGGAGCCACAAGGGATAATTAGATTGTTAGACTGCATTGGGTCACAATGGTTCCTTGCTTCTCTTAACCTCTGTGGTGTCACAATGCATTCCAAGCCCTTTTAGGCCACTTCGTCTTACAATGAACCATTTGATTCTTGGCCTCCATGGTGGCATAATTATACCAGGGTTTACTTGGGCCCCATGCTTTCACAATTCATCCCTGCCCCTTTTAGGCCCATTGGTGTCACAAGGGATCATTAGATTGTTAGCCTGCATTGGGTCACAATGGTTCCTTGCTTCTCTTAAGCTCTGTGGTGTCACAATGCATCCCATGCCCTTTTAGGCCACTTGGTCTTACAATGAACCATTTGATTCTTGGCCTCCATGGTGTCATAATGGTTCCTTGCTTCTATAGGACCCCATGCTGTCAGAGTTCATCTGTGGTCCTTTTGCGCCCCCTGGTGTCAAAAGGGATTCTTAGATTGTTAGCCTGCATTGGGTCACAATGGATCCTTGCTTCTCTTAACCCCTGTGCTGTCACAATGCATCCCATGCCCTTTTATGCCACTTGAAGTCACAATGAATCATTTGATTCTTGGCCTCCATGGCGGCATAATTGTACCAGCTTTTACTTGGGCCCCATGCTTTCACAATCCATCCCTGCCCCTTTTAGGCCCATTGGTGTCACAAGGGATCATTAGATTGTTAGCCTGCATTGGGTCACAATGGTTCCTTGCTTCTCTTAACCTCTGTGGTGTCACAATGCATTCCAAGCCCTTTTAGGCCACTTGATGTCACAATGAACCATTTGATTCTTGGCCTTCATGGTGTCATAATGGTTCCTTGGTTCTATACGTCCCCACGCCGTCAAGGTTCATCCGTCGTCCTTTTGCGCCCCCTGGTGTAAAAAGGGATTCTTTGAATGTTAGCCTGCATTGGGTCACAATGGTTCCTTGCTTCTCTTAACCCCTGTGCTGTCACAATGCATCCCATGCCCTTTTAGGCCACTTGATGTCACAATGAATCAATTGATTCTTGGCCTCCATGGTGGCGTAATTGTACCAGGTTTTACTTGGGCCCCATGCTTTCACAATACATCCCTGCCCCTTTTAGGCCCATTGGTGTCAAAAAGGATCATTAGATTGTTAGCCTGCATTGGGTCACAATGGATCCTTGCTTCTCTTAACCCCTGTGCTGTCACAATGCATCCCATGCCCTTTTAGGCCACTTGATGTCACAATGAATCATTTGAGTCTTGGCCTCCATGGTGTCATAATGGTTCCTTGTTTCTATTGGGCCCCATGCTGCCACAATTCATCCCTGGCCCTTTTACGCCCCCTGGTGTCAAATGGGATCCTGGGATTATTAGCCTCCATTGGGTCACAATGGTTCCTTGCTTCTCTTAACCCCTGTGCTGTCACAAAGCATCCCATGCCCTTTTAGGCCACTTGATGTCACAATGAATCATTTGATTCTTGGCCTCCATGGTGGCATAATAGATCTTTGCTTCTATTGGTCCCTGTGCTGTAACAATCCATCCCTGGCCCTTTTTATACCCCCTGGTGCCACAAAGGATCATTAGATTGTTAGCCTGCATTGGGTCACAATGGTTCCTTGCTTCTCTTAACCTCTGTGGTGTCACAATGCATTCCAAGCCCTTTTAGGCCACTAGATGTCACAATGAACCATTTGATTCTTGGCCTTCATGGTGTCATAATGTTTCCTTGGTTCTATACGTCCCCACGCTGTCAAGGTTCATCCGTGGTCTTTTTGCGCCCCCTGGTGTCAAAAGGGATTCTTAGATTGTTAGCCTGCATTGGGTCACAATGGTTCCTTTCTTCGCTTAACCCCTGTGCGGTCACAATGCATCCCATGCCCTTTTAGGCCACTTGATGTCACAATGAATCATTTGATTCTTGGCCTCCATGGTGGCGTAATTGTACCAGGTTTTACTTGGGCCCCATGCTTTCACAATCCATCCCTGCCGCTTTTAGGCCCATTGGTGTCACAAGGGATCATTAGATTGTTAGCCTCCGTTGGATCACAATGGATCCTTGCTTCTCATAACCTCTGTGGTGTCACAATGCATCCCATGCCCTTTTAGGCCACATGATGTCACAATGAATCATTTGATTCTTGGCCTCCAAGGTGGCATAATAGATCCTTGCTTCTATTGGTCCCCATGCTGTAACAATCCATCCCTGGCCCTTTTTATGCCCCCTGGTGCCACAAGGGATAATTAGATTGTTAGCCTGCATTGGGTCACAATGGTTCCTTGCTTCTCTTAACCTCTGTGGTGTCACAATGCATTCTAAGACATTTTAGGCCACTTGGTCTTACAATGAACCATTTGATTCTTGGCCTCCATGGTGTCATAATGGTTCCTTGATTCTATACGTCCCCATGCTGTCAGAGTTCATCTGTGGTCCTTTTGCGCCCCCTGGTGTCAAAAGGGATTCTTAGATTGTTAGCCTGCATTGGGTCACAATGGATCCTTGTTTCTCTTAACCCCTGTGGTGTCACAATGCATTCCATGCCCTTTTAGGCCACTTGATGTCACAATGAATCATTTAAATCTTGGCCTCCATAGTGGCGTAATTGTACCAGGTTTTAATTGGGCCCCATGCTGTCACAATTCTTCCCTGGCCCTTTTACGCCCCCTGGTGTCAAATGGGATCCGGGGATTATTAGCCTCCATTGGGTCACAATGGTTCCTTGCTTCTCTTAACCCCTGTGCTGTCACAATGCATCCCATGCCCTTTTAGGCCACTTGATGTCACAATGAATCATTTGATTCTTGGCCTCCATGGTGGCATAATTGTACCAGGTTTTACTTGGGCCCCATGCTTTCACAATTCATCCCTGCCCCTTTTAGGCCCATTGGTGTCACAAGGGATCATTAGATTGTTAGCCTGCATTGGGTCACAATGGTTCCTTGCTTCTCTTAAGCTCTGTGGTGTCACAATGCATCCCATGCCCTTTTAGGCCACTTGGTCTTACAATGAACCATTTGATTCTTGGCCTCCATGGTGTCATAATGGTTCCTTGCTTCTATAGGACCCCATGCTGTCAGAGTTCATCTGTGGTCCTTTTGCGCCCCCTGGAGTCAAGTGGGATTCTTAGATTGTTAGCCTGCATTGGGTCACAATGGATCCTTGCTTCTCTTAACCCCTGTGGTGTCACAATGCATCCCATGCCCTTTTATGCCACTTGATGTCACAATGAATCATTTGATTCTTGGCCTCCATGGTGGCATAATTGTACCAGGTTTTACTTGGGCCCCATGCTTTCACAATTCATCCCTGCCCCTTTTAGGCCCATTGGTGTCAGAAGGGATCATTAGATTGTTAGCCTGCATTGGGTCACAATGGTTCCTTGCTTCTCTTAACCTCTGTGGTGCCACAATGCATCCCATGCCCTTTTAGGCCACTTGATGTCACAATGAATCATTTGATTCTTGGCCTCCATGGTGTCATAATGGTTCCTTGTTTCTATTGGGCCCCATGCTGTCACAATTCATCCCTGGCCCTTTTACGCCCCCTGGTGTCAAATGGGATCCTGGGATTATTAGCCTGCATTGGGTAACAATGGTTCCTTGCTTCTCTTAACCCCTGTGCTGTCACAATGCATCCCATGCCCTTTTAGGCCACTTGATGTCACAATGAATCATTTGATTCTTGGCCTCCACGGTGGCATAATAGATCCTTGCTTCTATTGGTCCCCGTGCTGTAACAATCCATCCCTGGCCCTTTTTATACCCCCTGGTGCCACAAAGGATCATTAGATTGTTAGCCTGCATTGGGTCACAATGGTTCCTTGCTTCTCTTAACCTCTGTGGTGTCACAATGCATTCCAAGCCCTTTTAGGCCACTAGATGTCACAATGAACCATTTGATTCTTGGCCTTCATGGTGTCATAATGGTTCCTTGGTTCTATACGTCCCCACGCCGTCAAGGTTCATCCGTCGTCCTTTTGCGCCCCCTGGTGTCAAAAGGGATTCTTAGATTGTTAGCCTGCATTGGGTCACAATGGTTCCTTGCTTCTCTTAACCCCTGTGCTGTCACAATGCATCCCATGCCCTTTTAGGCCACTTGATGTCACAATGAATCATTTGATTCTTGGCCTCCATGGTGGCGTACTTGTACCAGGTTTTACTTGGCCCCATGCTTTCACAATACATCCCTGCCCCTTTTAGGCCCATTGGTGTCAAAAGGGACCATTAGATTGTTAGCCTCCATTGGGTCACAATGGATCCTTGCTTCTCTTAACCTCTGTGGTGTCACAATGCATCCCATGCCCTTTTAGGCCACATGATGTCACAATGAATCATTTGATTCTTGGCCTCCACGGTGGCATAATAGATCCTTGCTTCTATTGGTCCCCGTGCTGTAACAATCCATCCCTGGCCCTTTTTATGCCCCCTGGTGCCACAAGGGATAATTAGATTGTTAGCCTGCATTGGGTCACAATGGTTCCTTGCTTCTCTTAACCTCTGTGGTGTCACAATGCATTCTAAGCCATTTTAGGCCACTTGGTCTTACAATGAACCATTTGATTCTTGGCCTCCATGGTGTCATAATGGTTCCTTGATTCTATACGTCCCCATGCTGTCAGAGTTCATCTGTGGTCCTTTTGCGCCCCCTGGTGTCAAAAGGGATTCTTAGATTGTTAGCCTGCATTGGGTCACAATGGATCCTTGCTTCTCTTAACCCCTGTGGTGTCACAATGCATTCCATGCCCTTTTAGGCCACTTGATGTCACAATGAATCATTTAAATCTTGGCCTCCATAGTGGCGTAATTGTACCAGGTTTTAATTGGGCCCCATGCTGTCACAATTCTTCCCTGGCCCTTTTACGCCCCCTGGTGTCAAATGGGATCCTGGGATTATTAGCCTCCATTGGGTCACAATGGTTCCTTGCTTCTCTTAACCCCTGTGCTGTCACAATGCATCCCATGCCCTTTTAGGCCACTTGATGTCACAATGAATCATTTGATTCTTGGCCTCCATGGTGGCATAATTGTACCAGGTTTTACTTGGGCCCCATGCTTTCACAATTCATCCCTGCCCCTTTTAGGCCCATTGGTGTCACAAGGGATCATTAGATTGTTAGCCTGCATTGGGTCACAATGGTTCCTTGCTTCTCTTAACCTCTGTGGTGTCACAATGCATCCCATGCCCTTTTAGGCCACTTGATGTCACAATGAATCATTTGATTCTTGGCCTCCATGGTGTCATAATGGTTCCTTGTTTCTATTGGGCCCCATGCTGTCACAATTGACCCCTGTCCCTTTTACGCCCCCTGGTGTCATATGGGATCCTGGGATTATTAGCCTCCATTTGGTCACAATGGATCCTTGCTTCTCTTAACCCCTGTGGTGTCACAATGCATCCCATGCCCTTTCAGGCCACTTGATGTCACAATGAATCATTTGATTCTTGGCCTCCACGGTGGCATAATAGATCCTTGCTTCTATTGGTCCCCGTGCTGTAACAATCCATCCCTGGCCCTATTTATACACCCTGGTGCCAAAAGGGATCATTAGATTGTTAGCCTGCATTGGGTCACAATGGTTCCTTGCTTCTCTTAACCTCTGTGGTGTCACAATGCTTTCCAAGCCCTTTTAGGCCACTTGATGTCACAATGAATCATTTGATTCTTGGCCTTAATGGTGTCATAATGGTTCCTTGCTTCTATAGGTCCCCACGCTGTCAAGGTTCATCCGTGGTCCTTTTGCGCCCCTTAGTGTCAAAAGGGAATCTTAGATTGTTAGCCTGCATTGGGTCACAATGGTTCCTTGCTTCTCTTAACCCCTGTGGTGTCACAATGCATCCCATGCACTTTTAGGCCACTTGGTCTTAGAATGAACCATTTGATTCTTGGCCTCCATGGTGTGATAATGGTTCCTTGTTTCTATTGGGCCCCATGCTGTCACAATTCATCCCTGGCCCTTTTACGCCCCCTGGTGTCAAATGGGATGCTGGGATTATTAGCCTACATTGGGTCACAATGGATCCTTGCTTCTCTTAACCCCTGTGCTGTCACAATGCATCCCATGCCCTTTTAGGCCACTTGATGTCACAATGAATCATTTGATTCTTGGCCTCCATGGTGGCGTAATTGTACCAGGTTTTACTTGGGCCCCATGCTTTCACAATACATCCCTGCCCCTTTTAGGTCCATTGGTGTCAAAAGGGATCATTAGATTGTTAGCCTGCATTGGGTCACAATGGATCCTTGCTTCTCTTAACCTCTGTGCTGTCATAATGCATCCCATGCCCTTTTAGGCCACATGATGTCACAATGAATCATTTGATTCTTGGCCTCCATGGTGGCATAATAGATCCTTGCTTCTATTGGTACCCGTGCTGTAACAATCCATCCCTGGCCCTTTTTATGCCCCCTGGTGCCACAAGGGATCATTAGATTGTTAGCCTGCATTGGGTCACAATGGTTCCTTGCTTCTCTTAACCCCTGTGGTGTCACAATGCATCCCATGCCCTTTTAGGCCACATGATGTCACAATGAATCATTTGATTCTTGGCCTCCATGGTGTCATAATGGTTCCTTGTTTCTATTGGGCCCCATGCTGTCACAATTCATCCCTGGCCCTTTTACGCCCCCTGGTGTCAAATGGGATCCTGGGATTATTAGCCTCCATTGGGTCACAATGGATCCTTGCTTCTCTTAACCCCTGTGCTGTCACAATGCATCCCATGCCCTTTTAGGCCACTTGATGTCACAATGAATCATTTGATTCTTGGCCTCCACGGTGGCATAATAGATCCTTGCTTCTATTGCTCCCCGTGCTGTAACAATCCATCCCGGGCCCTATTTATACACCCGGTGCCACAAGCGATCATTAGATTGTTAGCCTGCATTGGGTCACAATGGTTCCTTGCTTCTCTTAACCTCTGTGGTGTCACAATGCATTCCAAGCCCTTTTAGGCCACTTGGTCTTACAATGAACCATTTGATTCTTGGCCTTCATGGTGTCATAATGGTTCCTTGCTTCTACAGGTCCCCATGCTGTCAGAGTTCATCCGTGGTCCTTTTGCGCCCCCTGGTGTCAAAAGGGATTCTTAGATTCTTAGATTGTTAGCCTGCATTGGGTCACAATGGATCCTTGCTTCTCTTAACCCCTGTGCTGTCACAATGCATCCCATGCCCTTTTAGGCCACTTGATGTCACAATGAATCATTTAAATCTTGGCCTCAATGGTGGCGTAATTGTACCAGGTTTTACTTGGGCCCCATGCTTTCACAATACATCCCTGCCCCTTTTAGGCGCATTGGTGTCAAAAGGGATCATTAGATTGTTAGCCTCCATTGGGTCACAATGGATCCTTGCTTCTCTTAACCCCTGTGGTGTCACAATGCATCCCATGCCCTTTTAGGCCACATGACGTCACAATGAATCATTTGATTCTTGGCCTCCACGGTGGCATAATAGATCCTTTCTTCTATTGGTCCCCGTGCTGTAACAATCCATCCCTGGCCCTTTTTATACCCCCTGGTGCCACAAGGGATCATTAGATTGTTAGCCTGCATAGGGTCACAATGGTTCCTTGCTTCTCTTAACCTCTGTGGTGTCACAATGCATCCCATGCCCTTTTAGGCCACTTGATGTCACAATGAATCATTTGATTCTTGGCCTCCATGGTGTCATAATGGTTCCTTGTTTCTATTGGGCCCCATGCTGTCACAATTCATCCCTGGCCCTTTTACGCCCCCTGGTGTCAAATGGGATCCTGGGATTATTAGCCTGCATTGGGTCACAATGGATCCTTGCTTCTCTTAACCCCTGTGGTGTCACAATGCATCCCATGCCCTTTTAGGCCACTTGATGTCACAATGAATCATTTGATTCTTGGCCTCCACGGTGGCATAATAGATCCTTGCTTCTATTGGTCCCCGTGCTGTAACAATCCATCCCTGGCCCTTTTTATACCCCCTGGTGCCAAAAGGGATCATTAGATTGTTAGCCTGCATTGGGTCACAATGGATCCTTGCTTCTCTTAACCTCTGTGGTGTCACAATGCTTTCCAAGCCCTTTTAGGCCACTTGATGTCACAATGAACCATTTGATTCTTGGCCTTCATGGTGTCATAATGGTTCCTTGCTTCTATAGGTCCCCACGCTGTCAAGGTTCATCCCTGGTCCTTTTGCGCCCCCTGGTGTCAAAAGGGATTCTTAGATTCTTATATTGTTAGCCTGCATTGGGTCACAATGGATCCTTGCTTCTCTTAACCCCTGTGCTGTCACAATGCATCCCATGCCCTTTTAGGCCACTTGATGTCACAATGAATCATTTAAATCTTGGCCTCAATGGTGGCGTAATTGTACCAGGTTTTACTTGGGCCCCATGCTTTCACAATACATCCCTGCCCCTTTTAGGCCCATTGGTGTCAAAAGGGATCATTAGATTGTTAGCCTCCATTGGGTCACAATGGATCCTTGCTTCTCTTAACCCCTGTGGTGTCACAATGCATCCCATGCCCTTTTAGGCCACATGACGTCACAATGAATCATTTGATTCTTGGCCTCCACGGTGGCATAATAGATCCTTGCTTCTATTGGTCCCCGTGCTGTAACAATCCATCCCTGGCCCTTTTTATACCCCCTGGTGCCACAAGGGATCATTAGATTGTTAGCCTGCATTGGGTCACAATGGTTCCTTGCTTCTCTTAACCTCTGTGGTGTCACAATGCATCCCATGCCCTTTTAGGCCACTTGATGTCACAATGAATCATTTGATTCTTGGCCTCCATGGTGTCATAATGGTTCCTTGTTTCTATTGGGCCCCATGCTGTCACAATTCATCCCTGTCCCTTTTACGCCCCCTGGTGTCAAATGGGATCCTGGGATTATTAGCCTGCATTGGGTCACAATGGATCCTTGCTTCTCTTAACCCCTGTGGTGTCACAATGCATCCCATGCCCTTTTAGGCCACTTGATGTCACAATGAACCATTTGATTCTTGGCCTTCATGGTGTCATAATGGTTCCTTGCTTCTATAGGTCCCCACGCTGTCAAGGTTCATCCGTGGTCCTTTTGCGCCCCCTGGTGTCAAAAGGTATTCTTAGATTCTTAGATTGTTAGCCTGCATTGGGTCACAATGGATCCTTGCTTCTCTTAACCCCTGTGATGTCACAATGCATCCCATGCCCTTTTAGGCCACTTGATGTCACAATGAATCATTTGATTCTTGGCCTCCATGGTGGTGTAATTGTACCAGGTTTTACTTGGGCCCCATGCTTCCACAATACATCCCTGCCCTTTTAGGCCCATTGGTGTAAACAAGGGATCATTAGATTGTTAGCCTGCATTGGGTCACAATGATTCCTTGCTTCTCTTAACCTCTGTGGTGTCCCAATGCATCCCATGCCCTTTTAGGCCACTTGATGTCACAATGAATCATTTGATTCTTGGCCTCCATGGTGACATAAAGGTTCCTTGCTTCTATAGGTCCCCATGCTGTCAGAGTCCATCCGTGGTCCTTTTGCGCCCCCTGGTGTCAAAAGGGATTCTTAGATTGTTAGCCTGCATCGGGTCACAATGGATCCTGGCTTCTCTTAACCCCTGTGCTGTCACAATGCAACCCATGCCCTTTTAGGCCACTTGATGTCACAATGAATCATTTGATTCTTGGCCTCCACGGTGGCATAATAGATCCTTGCTTCTATTGGTCCCCGTGCTGTAACAATCCATCCCTGGCCCTTTTTATACCCCCAGGTGCCACAAGGGATCATTAGATTGTTAGCCTGCATTGGGTCACAATGGTTCCTTGCTTCTCTTAACCTCTGTGGTGTCACAATGCTTTCCAAGCCCTTTTAGGCCACTAGATGTCACAATGAACCATTTGATTCTTGGCCTTCATGGTGTCATAATGGTTCCTTGCTTCTATAGGTCCCCACGCTGTCAAGGTTCATCCGTGGTCCTTTTGCGCCCCCTGGTGTCAAAAGGGATTCTTGGATTGTTAGCCTGCATTGGGTCACAATGGATCCTTGCTTCTCTTAACCCCTGTGCTGTCACAATGCATCCCATGCCGTTTTAGGCCACTTGATGTCACAATGAATCATTTGATTCTTGGCCTCCATGGTGGCGTAATTGTACTAGGTTTTACTTGGGCCCCATGCTTTCACAATACATCCCTGCCCCTTTTAGGTCCATTGATGTCAAAAGGGATCATTAGATTGTTAGCCTGCATTGGGTCACAATGGATCCTTGCTTCTCTTAACCTCTGTGGTGTCACAATGCATCCCATGCCCTTTTAGGCCACATGATGTCACAATGAATCATTTGATTCTTGGCCTCCATGGTGGCATAATAGATCCTTGCTTCTCTTGGTCCCCGTGCTGTAACAATCCATCCCTGGCCATTTTTATGCCCCCTGGTGCCACAAGGGATCATTAGATTGTTAGCCTGCATTGGGTCACAATGGTTCCTTGCTTCTCTTAACCTCTGTGGTGTCACAATGCATCCCATGCCCTTTTAGGCCACTTGATGTCACAATGAATCATTTGATTCTTGGCCTCCATGGTGTCATAATGGTTCCTTGCTTCTATAGGACCCCATGCTGTCAGAGTTCATCCGTGGTCCTTTTGCGCCCCCTGGTGTCCAATGGGATTCTTAGATTGTTAGCCTGCATTGGGTCACAATGGTTCCTTGCTTCTCTTAACCTCTGTGGTGTCACAATGCATCCCATGCCCTTTTAGGCCACATGATGTCACAATGAATCATTTGATTCTTGGCCTCCATGGTGTCATAATGGTTCCTTGTTTCTATTGGGCCCCATGCTGTCACAATTCATCCCTGGCCCTTTTACGCCCCCTGGTGTCAAATGGGATCCTGGGATTATTAGCCTCCATTGGGTCACAATGGATCCTTGCTTCTCTTAACCCCTGTGCTGTCACAATGCATCCCATGCCCTTTTAGGCCACTTGATGTCACAATGAATCATTTGATTCTTGGCCTCCATGGTGGCATAATTGTACCAGGATTTACTTGGCCCCATGCTTTCACAATTCATCCCTGCCACTTTTAGGCCCATTGGTGTCACAAGGGATCATTAGATTGTTAGCCTGCATTGGGTCACAATGGTTCCTTGCTTCTCTTAACCTCTGTGGTGTCACAATGCATCCCATACCCTTTTAGGCCACTTGATGTCACAATGAATCATTTGATTCTTGGCCTCCATGGTGGCATAATAGGTCCTTGCTTCTATTGGTCCCCGTGCTGTAACAATCCATCCCTGCCCCTTTTAGGCCCATTGGTGTCACAAGGGATCATTAGATTGTTAGCCTGCATTGGGTCACAATGGTTCCTTGCTTCTCTTAACCTCTGTGGTGTCACAATGCATTCCAAGCCCTTTTAGGCCACTTGATGTCACAATGAACCATTTGATTCTTGGCCTTCATGGTGTCATAATGGTTCCTTGGTTCTATACGTCCCCACGCCGTCAAGGTTCATCCGTCGTCCTTTTGCGCCCCCTGGTGTAAAAAGGGATTCTTTGAATGTTAGCCTGCATTGGGTCACAATGGTTCCTTGCTTCTCTTAACCCCTGTGCTGTCACAATGCATCCCATGCCCTTTTAGGCCACTTGATGTCACAATGAATCAATTGATTCTTGGCCTCCATGGTGGCGTAATTGTACCAGGTTTTACTTGGGCCCCATGCTTTCACAATACATCCCTGCCCCTTTTAGGCCCATTGGTGTCAAAAAGGATCATTAGATTGTTAGCCTGCATTGGGTCACAATGGATCCTTGCTTCTCTTAACCCCTGTGCTGTCACAATGCATCCCATGCCCTTTTAGGCCACTTGATGTCACAATGAATCATTTGAGTCTTGGCCTCCATGGTGTCATAATGGTTCCTTGTTTCTATTGGGCCCCATGCTGCCACAATTCATCCCTGGCCCTTTTACGCCCCCTGGTGTCAAATGGGATCCTGGGATTATTAGCCTCCATTGGGTCACAATGGTTCCTTGCTTCTCTTAACCCCTGTGCTGTCACAAAGCATCCCATGCCCTTTTAGGCCACTTGATGTCACAATGAATCATTTGATTCTTGGCCTCCATGGTGGCATAATAGATCTTTGCTTCTATTGGTCCCTGTGCTGTAACAATCCATCCCTGGCCCTTTTTATACCCCCTGGTGCCACAAAGGATCATTAGATTGTTAGCCTGCATTGGGTCACAATGGTTCCTTGCTTCTCTTAACCTCTGTGGTGTCACAATGCATTCCAAGCCCTTTTAGGCCACTAGATGTCACAATGAACCATTTGATTCTTGGCCTTCATGGTGTCATAATGTTTCCTTGGTTCTATACGTCCCCACGCTGTCAAGGTTCATCCGTGGTCTTTTTGCGCCCCCTGGTGTCAAAAGGGATTCTTAGATTGTTAGCCTGCATTGGGTCACAATGGTTCCTTTCTTCGCTTAACCCCTGTGCGGTCACAATGCATCCCATGCCCTTTTAGGCCACTTGATGTCACAATGAATCATTTGATTCTTGGCCTCCATGGTGGCGTAATTGTACCAGGTTTTACTTGGGCCCCATGCTTTCACAATCCATCCCTGCCGCTTTTAGGCCCATTGGTGTCACAAGGGATCATTAGATTGTTAGCCTCCATTGGGTCACAATGGATCCTTGCTTCTCATAACCTCTGTGGTGTCACAATGCATCCCATGCCCTTTTAGGCCACATGATGTCACAATGAATCATTTGATTCTTGGCCTCCAAGGTGGCATAATAGATCCTTGCTTCTATTGGTCCCCATGCTGTAACAATCCATCCCTGGCCCTTTTTATGCCCCCTGGTGCCACAAGGGATAATTAGATTGTTAGCCTGCATTGGGTCACAATGGTTCCTTGCTTCTCTTAACCTCTGTGGTGTCACAATGCATTCTAAGACATTTTAGGCCACTTGGTCTTACAATGAAACATTTGATTCTTGGCCTCCATGGTGTCATAATGGTTCCTTGATTCTATACGTCCCCATGCTGTCAGAGTTCATCTGTGGTCCTTTTGCGCCCCCTGGTGTCAAAAGGGATTCTTAGATTGTTAGCCTGCATTGGGTCACAATGGATCCTTGTTTCTCTTAACCCCTGTGGTGTCACAATGCATTCCATGCCCTTTTAGGCCACTTGATGTCACAATGAATCATTTAAATCTTGGCCTCCATAGTGGCGTAATTGTACCAGGTTTTAATTGGGCCCCATGCTGTCACAATTCTTCCCTGGCCCTTTTACGCCCCCTGGTGTCAAATGGGATCCGGGGATTATTAGCCTCCATTGGGTCACAATGGTTCCTTGCTTCTCTTAACCCCTGTGCTGTCACAATGCATCCCATGCCCTTTTAGGCCACTTGATGTCACAATGAATCATTTGATTCTTGGCCTCCATGGTGGCATAATTGTACCAGGTTTTACTTGGGCCCCATGCTTTCACAATTCATCCCTGCCCCTTTTAGGCCCATTGGTGTCACAAGGGATCATTAGATTGTTAGCCTGCATTGGGTCACAATGGATCCTTGCTTCTCTTAACCCCTGTGCTGTCACAATGCATTCCAAGCCCTTTTAGGCCACTAGATGTCACAATGAACCATTTGATTCTTGGCCTTCATGGTGTCATAATGGTTCCTTGGTTCTATACGTCCCCACGCCGTCAAGGTTCATCCGTCGTCCTTTTGCGCCCCCTGGTGTCAAAAGGGATTCTTAGATTGTTAGCCTGCATTGGGTCACAATGGTTCCTTGCTTCTCTTAACCCCTGTGCTGTCACAATGCATCCCATGCCCTTTTAGGCCACTTGATGTCACAATGAATCATTTGATTCTTGGCCTCCATGGTGGCGTACTTGTACCAGGTTTTACTTGGCCCCATGCTTTCACAATACATCCCTGCCCCTTTTAGGCCCATTGGTGTCAAAAGGGACCATTAGATTGTTAGCCTCCATTGGGTCACAATGGATCCTTGCTTCTCTTAACCTCTGTGGTGTCACAATGCATCCCATGCCCTTTTAGGCCACATGATGTCACAATGAATCATTTGATTCTTGGCCTCCAAGGTGGCATAATAGATCCTTGCTTCTATTGGTCCCCGTGCTGTAACAATCCATCCCTGGCCCTTTTTATGCCCCCTGGTGCCACAAGGGATAATTAGATTGTTAGCCTGCATTGGGTCACAATGGTTCCTTGCTTCTCTTAACCTCTGTGGTGTCACAATGCATTCTAAGCCATTTTAGGCCACTTGGTCTTACAATGAACCATTTGATTCTTGGCCTCCATGGTGTCATAATGGTTCCTTGATTCTATACGTCCCCATGCTGGCAGAGTTCATCTGTGGTCCTTTTGCGCCCCCTGGTGTCAAAAGGGATTCTTAGATTGTTAGCCTGCATTGGGTCACAATGGATCCTTGCTTCTCTTAACCCCTGTGGTGTCACAATGCATTCCATGCCCTTTTAGGCCACTTGATGTCACAATGAATCATTTAAATCTTGGCCTCCATAGTGGCGTAATTGTACCAGGTTTTAATTGGGCCCCATGCTGTCACAATTCTTCCCTGGCCCTTTTACGCCCCCTGGTGTCAAATGGGATCCTGGGATTATTAGCCTCCATTGGGTCACAATGGTTCCTTGCTTCTCTTAACCCCTGTGCTGTCACAATGCATCCCATGCCCTTTTAGGCCACTTGA
The DNA here is from genome assembly GCF_963662255.1 of Cinclus cinclus. Lineage (NCBI taxonomy): Eukaryota > Metazoa > Chordata > Aves > Passeriformes > Cinclidae > Cinclus > Cinclus cinclus. The sequence goes on from NC_085052.1 coordinate 37,608,987, forward strand.
TGTCACAATGAATCATTTGATTCTTGGCCTCCATGGTGGCATAATTGTACCAGGTTTTACTTGGGCCCCATGCTTTCACAATTCATCCCTGCCCCTTTTAGGCCCATTGGTGTCACAAGGGATCATTAGATTGTTAGCCTGCATTGGGTCACAATGGTTCCTTGCTTCTCTTAACCTCTGTGGTGTCACAATGCATCCCATGCACTTTTAGGCCACTTGGTCTTAGAATGAACCGTTTGATTCTTGGCCTCCATGGTGTGATAATGGTTCCTTGATTCTATTGGGCCCCATGCTGTCACAATTCATCCCTGGCCCTTTTACGCCCCCTGGTGTCAAATGGGATGCTGGGATTATTAGCCTCCACTGGGTCACAATGGATCCTTGCTTCTCTTAACCCCTGTGCTGTCACAATGCATCCCATGCCCTTTCAGGCCACATGATGTCACAATGAATCATTTGATTCTTGGCCTCCACGGTGGCATAATAGATCCTTGCTTCTATTGGTCCCCGTGCTGTAACAATCCATCCCTGGCACTTTTAATACCCCCTGGAGCCACAAGGGATCATTAGATTGTTAGCCTGCATTGGGTCACAATGGATCCTTGCTTCTGTTAACCCCTGTGCTGTCACAATGCATCCCATGCCCTTTTAGGCCACTTGATGTCACAATGAATCATTTGATTCTTGGCCTCCATGGTGGCATAATTGTACCAGGTTTTACTTGGGCCCCATGCTTTCACAATTCATCCCTGCCCCTTTTAGGCCCATTGGTGTCACAAGGGATCATTAGATTGTTAGCCTGCATTGGGTCACAATGGTTCCTTGCTTCTCTTAACCTCTGTGGTGTCACAATGCATCCCATGCCCTTTTAGGCCACTTGATGTCACAATGAATCATTTGATTCGTGGCCTCCATGGTGTCATAATGGTTCCTTGTTTCTATTGGGCCCCATGCTGTCACAATTGACCCCTGTCCCTTTTACGCCCCCTGGTGTCATATGGGATCCTGGGATTATTAGCCTCCATTTGGTCACAATGGATCCTTGCTTCTCTTAACCCCTGTGGTGTCACAATGCATCCCATGCCCTTTCAGGCCACTTGATATCACAATGAATCATTTGATTCTTGGCCTCCACGGTGGCATAATAGATCCTTGCTTCTATTGGTCCCCGTGCTGTAACAATCCATCCCTGGCCCTATTTATACACCCTGGTGCCAAAAGGGATCATTAGATTGTTAGCCTGCATTGGGTCACAATGGTTCCTTGCTTCTCTTAACCTCTGTGGTGTCACAATGCTTTCCAAGCCCTTTTAGGCCACTTGATGTCACAATGAATCATTTGATTCTTGGCCTTAATGGTGTCATAATGGTTCCTTGCTTCTATAGGTCCCCACGCTGTCAAGGTTCATCCGTGGTCCTTTTGCGCCCCTTAGTGTCAAAAGGGAATCTTAGATTGTTAGCCTGCATTGGGTCACAATGGTTCCTTGCTTCTCTTAACCCCTGTGGTGTCACAATGCATCCCATGCACTTTTAGGCCACTTGGTCTTAGAATGAACCATTTGATTCTTGGCCTCCATGGTGTGATAATGGTTCCTTGTTTCTATTGGGCCCCATGCTGTCACAATTCATCCCTGGCCCTTTTACGCCCCCTGGTGTCAAATGGGATGCTGGGATTATTAGCCTACATTGGGTCACAATGGATCCTTGCTTCTCTTAACCCCTGTGCTGTCACAATGCATCCCATGCCCTTTTAGGCCACTTGATGTCACAATGAATCATTTGATTCTTGGCCTCCATGGTGGCGTAATTGTACCAGGTTTTACTTGGGCCCCATGCTTTCACAATACATCCCTGCCCCTTTTAGGTCCATTGGTGTCAAAAGGGATCATTAGATTGTTAGCCTGCATTGGGTCACAATGGATCCTTGCTTCTCTTAACCTCTGTGCTGTCATAATGCATCCCATGCCCTTTTAGGCCACATGATGTCACAATGAATCATTTGATTCTTGGCCTCCATGGTGGCATAATAGATCCTTGCTTCTATTGGTACCCGTGCTGTAACAATCCATCCCTGGCCCTTTTTATGCCCCCTGGTGCCACAAGGGATCATTAGATTGTTAGCCTGCATTGGGTCACAATGGTTCCTTGCTTCTCTTAACCCCTGTGGTGTCACAATGCATCCCATGCCCTTTTAGGCCACATGATGTCACAATGAATCATTTGATTCTTGGCCTCCATGGTGTCATAATGGTTCCTTGTTTCTATTGGGCCCCATGCTGTCACAATTCATCCCTGGCCCTTTTACGCCCCCTGGTGTCAAATGGGATCCTGGGATTATTAGCCTCCATTGGGTCACAATGGATCCTTGCTTCTCTTAACCCCTGTGCTGTCACAATGCATCCCATGCCCTTTTAGGCCACTTGATGTCACAATGAATCATTTGATTCTTGGCCTCCACGGTGGCATAATAGATCCTTGCTTCTATTGCTCCCCGTGCTGTAACAATCCATCCCTGGCCCTATTTATACACCCGGTGCCACAAGCGATCATTAGATTGTTAGCCTGCATTGGGTCACAATGGTTCCTTGCTTCTCTTAACCTCTGTGGTGTCACAATGCATTCCAAGCCCTTTTAGGCCACTTGGTCTTACAATGAACCATTTGATTCTTGGCCTTCATGGTGTCATAATGGTTCCTTGCTTCTACAGGTCCCCATGCTGTCAGAGTTCATCCGTGGTCCTTTTGCGCCCCCTGGTGTCAAAAGGGATTCTTAGATTCTTAGATTGTTAGCCTGCATTGGGTCACAATGGATCCTTGCTTCTCTTAACCCCTGTGCTGTCACAATGCATCCCATGCCCTTTTAGGCCACTTGATGTCACAATGAATCATTTAAATCTTGGCCTCAATGGTGGCGTAATTGTACCAGGTTTTACTTGGGCCCCATGCTTTCACAATACATCCCTGCCCCTTTTAGGCCCATTGGTGTCAAAAGGGATCATTAGATTGTTAGCCTCCATTGGGTCACAATGGATCCTTGCTTCTCTTAACCCCTGTGGTGTCACAATGCATCCCATGCCCTTTTAGGCCACATGACGTCACAATGAATCATTTGATTCTTGGCCTCCACGGTGGCATAATAGATCCTTTCTTCTATTGGTCCCCGTGCTGTAACAATCCATCCCTGGCCCTTTTTATACCCCCTGGTGCCACAAGGGATCATTAGATTGTTAGCCTGCATAGGGTCACAATGGTTCCTTGCTTCTCTTAACCTCTGTGGTGTCACAATGCATCCCATGCCCTTTTAGGCCACTTGATGTCACAATGAATCATTTGATTCTTGGCCTCCATGGTGTCATAATGGTTCCTTGTTTCTATTGGGCCCCATGCTGTCACAATTCATCCCTGGCCCTTTTACGCCCCCTGGTGTCAAATGGGATCCTGGGATTATTAGCCTGCATTGGGTCACAATGGATCCTTGCTTCTCTTAACCCCTGTGGTGTCACAATGCATCCCATGCCCTTTTAGGCCACTTGATGTCACAATGAATCATTTGATTCTTGGCCTCCACGGTGGCATAATAGATCCTTGCTTCTATTGGTCCCCGTGCTGTAACAATCCATCCCTGGCCCTTTTTATACCCCCTGGTGCCAAAAGGGATCATTAGATTGTTAGCCTGCATTGGGTCACAATGGATCCTTGCTTCTCTTAACCTCTGTGGTGTCACAATGCTTTCCAAGCCCTTTTAGGCCACTTGATGTCACAATGAACCATTTGATTCTTGGCCTTCATGGTGTCATAATGGTTCCTTGCTTCTATAGGTCCCCACGCTGTCAAGGTTCATCCCTGGTCCTTTTGCGCCCCCTGGTGTCAAAAGGGATTCTTAGATTCTTATATTGTTAGCCTGCATTGGGTCACAATGGATCCTTGCTTCTCTTAACCCCTGTGCTGTCACAATGCATCCCATGCCCTTTTAGGCCACTTGATGTCACAATGAATCATTTAAATCTTGGCCTCAATGGTGGCGTAATTGTACCAGGTTTTACTTGGGCCCCATGCTTTCACAATACATCCCTGCCCCTTTTAGGCCCATTGGTGTCAAAAGGGATCATTAGATTGTTAGCCTCCATTGGGTCACAATGGATCCTTGCTTCTCTTAACCCCTGTGGTGTCACAATGCATCCCATGCCCTTTTAGGCCACATGACGTCACAATGAATCATTTGATTCTTGGCCTCCACGGTGGCATAATAGATCCTTGCTTCTATTGGTCCCCGTGCTGTAACAATCCATCCCTGGCCCTTTTTATACCCCCTGGTGCCACAAGGGATCATTAGATTGTTAGCCTGCATTGGGTCACAATGGTTCCTTGCTTCTCTTAACCTCTGTGGTGTCACAATGCATCCCATGCCCTTTTAGGCCACTTGATGTCACAATGAATCATTTGATTCTTGGCCTCCATGGTGTCATAATGGTTCCTTGTTTCTATTGGGCCCCATGCTGTCACAATTCATCCCTGTCCCTTTTACGCCCCCTGGTGTCAAATGGGATCCTGGGATTATTAGCCTGCATTGGGTCACAATGGATCCTTGCTTCTCTTAACCCCTGTGGTGTCACAATGCATCCCATGCCCTTTTAGGCCACTTGATGTCACAATGAACCATTTGATTCTTGGCCTTCATGGTGTCATAATGGTTCCTTGCTTCTATAGGTCCCCACGCTGTCAAGGTTCATCCGTGGTCCTTTTGCGCCCCCTGGTGTCAAAAGGTATTCTTAGATTCTTAGATTGTTAGCCTGCATTGGGTCACAATGGATCCTTGCTTCTCTTAACCCCTGTGATGTCACAATGCATCCCATGCCCTTTTAGGCCACTTGATGTCACAATGAATCATTTGATTCTTGGCCTCCATGGTGGTGTAATTGTACCAGGTTTTACTTGGGCCCCATGCTTCCACAATACATCCCTGCCCTTTTAGGCCCATTGGTGTAAACAAGGGATCATTAGATTGTTAGCCTGCATTGGGTCACAATGATTCCTTGCTTCTCTTAACCTCTGTGGTGTCCCAATGCATCCCATGCCCTTTTAGGCCACTTGATGTCACAATGAATCATTTGATTCTTGGCCTCCATGGTGACATAAAGGTTCCTTGCTTCTATAGGTCCCCATGCTGTCAGAGTCCATCCGTGGTCCTTTTGCGCCCCCTGGTGTCAAAAGGGATTCTTAGATTGTTAGCCTGCATCGGGTCACAATGGATCCTGGCTTCTCTTAACCCCTGTGCTGTCACAATGCAACCCATGCCCTTTTAGGCCACTTGATGTCACAATGAATCATTTGATTCTTGGCCTCCACGGTGGCATAATAGATCCTTGCTTCTATTGGTCCCCGTGCTGTAACAATCCATCCCTGGCCCTTTTTATACCCCCAGGTGCCACAAGGGATCATTAGATTGTTAGCCTGCATTGGGTCACAATGGTTCCTTGCTTCTCTTAACCTCTGTGCTGTCACAATGCATCCCATACCCTTTTAGGCCACTTGATGTCACAATGAATCATTTGATTCTTGGCCTCCATGGTGGCATAATAGGTCCTTGCTTCTATTGGTCCCCGTGCTGTAACAATCCATCCCTGGCCCTTTTTATGTCCCTGGTGCCACAAGGGATCATTAGATTGTTAGCCTGCATTGGGTCACAATGGTTCCTTGCTTCTCTTAACCTCTGTGGTGTCACAATGCATTCCAAGCCCTTTTAGGCCACTTGATCTTACAATGAACCATTTGATTCTTGGCCTCCATGGTGTCATAATGGTTCCTTGCTTCTATAGGACCCCATGCTGTCAGAGTTCATCCGTGGTCCTTTTGCGCCCCCTGGTGTCCAATGGGATTCTTAGATTGTTAGCCTGCATTGGGTCACAATGGATCCTTGCTTCTCTTAACCCCTTTGGTGTCACAATGCATCCCATGCCCTTTTAGGCCACTTGATGTCACAATGAATCATTTGATTCTTGGCCTCCATGGTGGCCTAATTGTACCAGGTTTTACTTGGGCCCCATGCTTTCACAATTCATCCCTGCACCTTTTAGGCCCATTGGTGTCACAAGGTATCATTAGATTGTTAGCCTGCATTGGGTCACAATGGTTCCTTGCTTCTCTTAACCTCTGTGGTGTCACAATGCATCCCATGCCCTTTTAGGCCACTTGATGTCACAATGAATCATTTGATTCTTGGCCTCCATGGTGGCCTAATTGTACCAGGTTTTACTTGGGCCCCATGCTTTCACAATTCATCCCTGCCCCTTTTAGGCCCATTGATGTCACAAGGTATCATTAGATTGTTAGCCTGCATTGGGTCACAATGGTTCCTTGCTTCTCTTAACCTCTGTGGTGTCACAATGCATCCCATGCCCTTTTAGGCCACTTGATGTCACAATGAATCATTTGATTCTTGGCCTCCACGGTGGCATAATAGATCCTTGCTTCTATTGGTCCCCGTGCTGTAACAATCCATCCTTGGCCCTTTTTATACCCCCTGGTGCCAAAAGGGATCATTAGATTGTTAGCCTGCATTGGGTCACAATGGTTCCTTGCTTCTCTTAACCTCTGTGGTGTCACAATGCTTTCCAAGCCCTTTTAGGCCACTAGATGTCACAATGAACCATTTGATTCTTGGCCTTCATGGTGTCATAATGGTTCCTTGCTTCTATAGGTCCCCACGCTGTCAAGGTTCATCCGTGGTCCTTTTGCGCCCCCTGGTGTCAAAAGGGATTCTTGGATTGTTAGCCTGCATTGGGTCACAATGGATCCTTGCTTCTCTTAACCCCTGTGCTGTCACAATGCATCCCATGCCGTTTTAGGCCACTTGATGTCACAATGAATCATTTGATTCTTGGCCTCCATGGTGGCGTAATTGTACTAGGTTTTACTTGGGCCCCATGCTTTCACAATACATCCCTGCCCCTTTTAGGTCCATTGATGTCAAAAGGGATCATTAGATTGTTAGCCTGCATTGGGTCACAATGGATCCTTGCTTCTCTTAACCTCTGTGGTGTCACAATGCATCCCATGCCCTTTTAGGCCACATGATGTCACAATGAATCATTTGATTCTTGGCCTCCATGGTGGCATAATAGATCCTTGCTTCTCTTGGTCCCCGTGCTGTAACAATCCATCCCTGGCCATTTTTATGCCCCCTGGTGCCACAAGGGATCATTAGATTGTTAGCCTGCATTGGGTCACAATGGTTCCTTGCTTCTCTTAACCTCTGTGGTGTCACAATGCATCCCATGCCCTTTTAGGCCACTTGATGTCACAATGAATCATTTGATTCTTGGCCTCCATGGTGTCATAATGGTTCCTTGCTTCTATAGGACCCCATGCTGTCAGAGTTCATCCGTGGTCCTTTTGCGCCCCCTGGTGTCCAATGGGATTCTTAGATTGTTAGCCTGCATTGGGTCACAATGGTTCCTTGCTTCTCTTAACCTCTGTGGTGTCACAATGCATCCCATGCCCTTTTAGGCCACATGATGTCACAATGAATCATTTGATTCTTGGCCTCCATGGTGTCATAATGGTTCCTTGTTTCTATTGGGCCCCATGCTGTCACAATTCATCCCTGTCCCTTTTACGCCCCCTGGTGTCAAATGGGATCCTGGGATTATTAGCCTCCATTGGGTCACAATGGATCCTTGCTTCTCTTAACCCCTGTGCTGTCACAATGCATCCCATGCCCTTTTAGGCCACTTGATGTCACAATGAATCATTTGATTCTTGGCCTCCATGGTGGCATAATTGTACCAGGATTTACTTGGCCCCATGCTTTCACAATTCATCCCTGCCACTTTTAGGCCCATTGGTGTCACAAGGGATCATTAGATTGTTAGCCTGCATTGGGTCACAATGGTTCCTTGCTTCTCTTAACCTCTGTGGTGTCACAATGCATCCCATACCCTTTTAGGCCACTTGATGTCACAATGAATCATTTGATTCTTGGCCTCCATGGTGGCATAATAGGTCCTTGCTTCTATTGGTCCCCGTGCTGTAACAATCCATCCCTGGCCCTTTTTATGTCCCTGGTGCCACAAGGGATCATTAGATTGTTAGCCTGCATTGGGTCACAATGGTTCCTTGCTTCTCTTAACCTCTGTGGTGTCACAATGCATCCCATGCCCTTTTAGGCCACTTGATGTCACAATGAATCATTTGATTCTTGGCCTCCATGGTGGCCTAATTGTACCAGGTTTTACTTGGGCCCCATGCTTTCACAATTCATCCCTGCCCCTTTTAGGCCCATTGGTGTCACAAGGCATCATTAGATTGTCAGCCTGCATTGGGTCACAATGGTTCCTTGCTTCTCTTAACCTCTGTGGTGTCACAATGCATCCCATGCCCTTTTAGGCCACTTGATGTCACAATGAATCATTTGATTCTTGGCCTCCATGGTGGCCTAATTGTACCAGGTTTTACTTGGGCCCCATGCTTTCACAATTCATCCCTGCACCTTTTAGGCCCCCTAGTGCCACAAGGGATCATTAGATTGTTAGCCTGCATTGGGTCACAATGGTTCCTTGCTTCTCTTAACCTCTGTGGTGTCACAATCCATTCCAAGCCCTTTTAGGCCACTTGGTCTTACAATGAACCATTTGATTCTTGGCATCCATGGTGTCATAATGGTTCCTTGCTTCTATAGGACCCCATGCTGTCAGAGTTCATCCGTGGTCATTTTACGCCCCCTGGTGTCCAATGGGATTCTTAGATTGTTAGCCTGCATTGGGTCACAATGGATCCTTGCTTCTCTTAACCCCTGTGCTGTCACAATGCATCCCATGCCCTTTTAGGCCACTTGATGTCACAATGAATCATTTGATTCTTGGCCTCCACGGTGGCATAATAGATCCTTGCTTCTATTGGTCCCCGTGCTGTAACAATCCATCCCTGGCCCTTTTTATACCCCCTGGTGTCATAAGGGATCATTAGATTGTTAGCCTGCTTTGGGTCACAATGGTTCCTTGCTTCTCTTAACCCCTGTGCTGTCACAATGCATCCCATGCCCTTTTAGGCCACTTGATGTCACAATGAATCATTTGATTCTTGGCCTCCATGGTGGTGTAATTGTACCAGGTTTTAATTGGGCCCCATGCTTTCACAATACATCCCTGCCCCTTTTAGGCCCATTGATGTCAAAAGGGATCATTAGATTGTTAGACTCCATTGGGTCACAATGGATCCTTACTTCTCTTAACCCCTGTGCTGTCACAATGCATCCCATGCCCTTTTAGGCCACTTGATGTCACAATGAATTATTAGATTCTTGGCCTCCATGGCGGCATAATAAATCCTTGCTTCTATTGGTCCCCGTGCTGTAACAATCCATCCCTGGCCCTTTTTATACCCCCTGGTGCCACAAGGGATCATTAGATTGTTAGCCTGCATTGGGTCACAATGGTTCCTTGCTTCTCTTAACCTCTGTGGTGTCACAATGCATCCCATGCCCTTTTAGGCCACTTGATGTCACAATGAATCATTTGATTCTTGGCCTCCACGGTGGCAGAATTGTACCAGGTTTTACTTGGCCCCCATGCTTTCACAATACATCCCTGCCCCTTTTAGGCCCATTGGTGTCAAAAGGGACCATTAGATTGTTAGCCTCCATTGGGTCACAATGGATCCTTGCTTCTCTTAACCTCTGTGGTGTCACAATGCATCCCATGCCCTTTTAGGCCACATGATGTCACAATGAATCATTTGATTCTTGGCCTCCATGGTGGCATAATAGATCCTTGCTTCTCTTGGTCCCCGTGCTGTAACAATCCATCCCTGGCCATTTTTATGCCCCCTGGTGCCACAAGGGATCATTAGATTGTTAGCCTGCATTGGGTCACAATGGTTCCTTGCTTCTCTTAACCTCTGTGGTGTCACAATGCATTCCAAGCCCTGTTAGGCCACTTGGTCTTACAATGAACCATTTGATTCTTGGCCTCCATGGTGTCATAATGGTTCCTTGCTTCTATAGGACCCCATGCTGTCAGAGTTCATCCGTGGTCCTTTTGCGCCCCCTGGTGTCCAATGGGATTCTTAGATTGTTAGCCTGCATTGGGTCACAATGGTTCCTTGCTTCTCTTAACCTCTGTGGTGTCACAATGCATCCCATGCCCTTTTAGGCCACATGATGTCACAATGAATCATTTGATTCTTGGCCTCCATGGTGTCATAATGGTTCCTTGTTTCTATTGGGCCCCATGCTGTCACAATTCATCCCTGTCCCTTTTACGCCCCCTGGTGTCAAATGGGATCCTGGGATTATTAGCCTCCATTGGGTCACAATGGATCCTTGCTTCTCTTAACCCCTGTGCTGTCACAATGCATCCCATGCCCTTTTAGGCCACTTGATGTCACAATGAATCATTTGATTCTTGGCCTCCATGGTGGCATAATTGTACCAGGATTTACTTGGCCCCATGCTTTCACAATTCATCCCTGCCACTTTTAGGCCCATTGGTGTCACAAGGGATCATTAGATTGTTAGCCTGCATTGGGTCACAATGGTTCCTTGCTTCTCTTAACCTCTGGGGTGTCACAATGCATCCCATGCCCTTTTAGGCCACTTGATGTCACAATGAATCATTTGATTCTTGGCCTCCATGGTGGCATAATAGGTCCTTGCTTCTATTGGTCCCCGTGCTGTAACAATCCATCCCTGGCCCTTTTTATGTCCCTGGTGCCACAAGGGATCATTAGATTGTTAGCCTGCATTGGGTCACAATGGTTCCTTGCTTCTCTTAACCTCTGTGGTGTCACAATGCATCCCATGCCCTTTTAGGCCACTTGATGTCACAATGAATCATTTGATTCTTGGCCTCCATGGTGGCCTAATTGTACCAGGTTTTACTTGGGCCCCATGCTTTCACAATTCATCCCTGCCCCTTTTAGGCCCATTGGTGTCACAAGGCATCATTAGATTGTCAGCCTGCATTGGGTCACAATGGTTCCTTGCTTCTCTTAACCTCTGTGGTGTCACAATGCATCCCATGCCCTTTTAGGCCACTTGATGTCACAATGAATCATTTGATTCTTGGCCTCCATGGTGGCCTAATTGTACCAGGTTTTACTTGGGCCCCATGCTTTCACAATTCATCCCTGCACCTTTTAGGCCCCCTAGTGCCACAAGGGATCATTAGATTGTTAGCCTGCATTGGGTCACAATGGTTCCTTGCTTCTCTTAACCTCTGTGGTGTCACAATCCATTCCAAGCCCTTTTAGGCCACTTGGTCTTACAATGAACCATTTGATTCTTGGCATCCATGGTGTCATAATGGTTCCTTGCTTCTATAGGACCCCATGCTGTCAGAGTTCATCCGTGGTCATTTTACGCCCCCTGGTGTCCAATGGGATTCTTAGATTGTTAGCCTGCATTGGGTCACAATGGATCCTTGCTTCTCTTAACCCCTGTGCTGTCACAATGCATCCCATGCCCTTTTAGGCCACTTGATGTCACAATGAATCATTTGATTCTTGGCCTCCACGGTGGCATAATAGATCCTTGCTTCTATTGGTCCCCGTGCTGTAACAATCCATCCCTGGCCCTTTTTATACCCCCTGGTGTCATAAGGGATCATTAGATTGTTAGCCTGCTTTGGGTCACAATGGTTCCTTGCTTCTCTTAACCCCTGTGCTGTCACAATGCATCCCATGCCCTTTTAGGCCACTTGATGTCACAATGAATCATTTGATTCTTGGCCTCCATGGTGGTGTAATTGTACCAGGTTTTAATTGGGCCCCATGCTTTCACAATACATCCCTGCCCCTTTTAGGCCCATTGATGTCAAAAGGGATCATTAGATTGTTAGACTCCATTGGGTCACAATGGATCCTTACTTCTCTTAACCCCTGTGCTGTCACAATGCATCCCATGCCCTTTTAGGCCACTTGATGTCACAATGAATTATTAGATTCTTGGCCTCCATGGCGGCATAATAAATCCTTGCTTCTATTGGTCCCCGTGCTGTAACAATCCATCCCTGGCCCTTTTTATACCCCCTGGTGCCACAAGGGATCATTAGATTGTTAGCCTGCATTGGGTCACAATGGTTCCTTGCTTCTCTTAACCTCTGTGGTGTCACAATGCATCCCATGCCCTTTTAGGCCACTTGATGTCACAATGAATCATTTGATTCTTGGCCTCCACGGTGGCAGAATTGTACCAGGTTTTACTTGGCCCCCATGCTTTCACAATACATCCCTGCCCCTTTTAGGCCCATTGGTGTCAAAAGGGACCATTAGATTGTTAGCCTCCATTGGGTCACAATGGATCCTTGCTTCTCTTAACCTCTGTGGTGTCACAATGCATCCCATGCCCTTTTAGGCCACATGATGTCACAATGAATCATTTGATTCTTGGCCTCCAAGGTGGCATAATAGATCCTTGCTTCTATTGGTCCCCGTGCTGTAACAATCCATCCCTGGCCCTTTTTATGCCCCCTGGTGCCACAAGGGATAATTAGATTGTTAGCCTGCATTGGGTCACAATGGTTCCTTGCTTCTCTTAACCTCTGTGGTGTCACAATGCATTCTAAGCCATTTTAGGCCACTTGGTCTTACAATGAACCATTTGATTCTTGGCCTCCATGGTGTCATAATGGTTCCTTGATTCTATACGTCCCCATGCTGTCAGAGTTCATCTGTGGTCCTTTTGCGCCCCCTGGTGTCAAAAGGGATTCTTAGATTGTTAGCCTGCATTGGGTCACAATGGATCCTTGCTTCTCTTAACCCCTGTGGTGTCACAATGCATTCCATGCCCTTTTAGGCCACTTGATGTCACAATGAATCATTTAAATCTTGGCCTCCATAGTGGCGTAATTGTACCAGGTTTTAATTGGGCCCCATGCTGTCACAATTCTTCCCTGGCCCTTTTACGCCCCCTGGTGTCAAATGGGATCCTGGGATTATTAGCCTCCATTGGGTCACAATGGTTCCTTGCTTCTCTTAACCCCTGTGCTGTCACAATGCATCCCATGCCCTTTTAGGCCACTTGATGTCACAATGAATCATTTGATTCTTGGCCTCCATGGTGGCATAATTGTACCAGGTTTTACTTGGGCCCCATGCTTTCACAATTCATCCCTGCCCCTTTTAGGCCCATTGGTGTCACAAGGGATCATTAGATTGTTAGCCTGCATTGGGTCACAATGGTTCCTTGCTTCTCTTAACCTCTGTGGTGTCACAATGCATCCCATGCCCTTTTAGGCCACTTGGCCTTAGAATGAACCGTTTGATTCTTGGCCTCCATGGTGTGATAATGGTTCCTTGATTCTATTGGGCCCCATGCAGTCACAATTCATCCCTGGCCCTTTTACGCCCCCTGGTGTCAAATGGGATGCTGGGATTATTAGCCTCCACTGGGTCACAATGGATCCTTGCTTCTCTTAACCCCTGTGCTGTCACAATGCATCCCATGCCCTTTCAGGCCACATGATGTCACAATGAATCATTTGATTCTTGGCCTCCACGGTGGCATAATAGATCCTTGCTTCTATTGGTCCCCGTGCTGTAACAATCCATCCCTGGCACTTTTAATACCCCCTGGAGCCACAAGGGATCATTAGATTGTTAGCCTGCATTGGGTCACAATGGATCCTTGCTTCTGTTAACCCCTGTGCTGTCACAATGCATCCCATGCCCTTTTAGGCCACTTGATGTCACAATGAATCATTTGATTCTTGGCCTCCATGGTGGCATAATTGTACCAGGTTTTACTTGGGCCCCATGCTTTCACAATTCATCCCTGCCCCTTTTAGGCCCATTGGTGTCACAAGGGATCATTAGATTGTTAGCCTGCATTGGGTCACAATGGTTCCTTGCTTCTCTTAACCTCTGTGGTGTCACAATGCATCCCATGCCCTTTTAGGCCACTTGATGTCACAATGAATCATTTGATTCTTGGCCTCCATGGTGTCATAATGGTTCCTTGTTTCTATTGGGCCCCATGCTGTCACAATTGACCCCTGTCCCTTTTACGCCCCCTGGTGTCATATGGGATCCTGGGATTATTAGCCTCCATTTGGTCACAATGGATCCTTGCTTCTCTTAACCCCTGTGGTGTCACAATGCATCCCATGCCCTTTCAGGCCACTTGATGTCACAATGAATCATTTGATTCTTGGCCTCCACGGTGGCATAATAGATCCTTGCTTCTATTGGTCCCCGTGCTGTAACAATCCATCCCTGGCCCTTTTTATACACCCTGGTGCCAAAAGGGATCATTAGATTGTTAGCCTGCATTGGGTCACAATGGTTCCTTGCTTCTCTTAACCTCTGTGGTGTCACAATGCTTTCCAAGCCCTTTTAGGCCACTTGATGTCACAATGAATCATTTGATTCTTGGCCTTAATGGTGTCATAATGGTTCCTTGCTTCTATAGGTCCCCACGCTGTCAAGGTTCATCCGTGGTCCTTTTGCGCCCCTTAGTGTCAAAAGGGAATCTTAGATTGTTAGCCTGCATTGGGTCACAATGGTTCCTTGCTTCTCTTAACCCCTGTGGTGTCACAATGCATCCCATGCACTTTTAGGCCACTTGGTCTTAGAATGAACCATTTGATTCTTGGCCTCCATGGTGTGATAATGGTTCCTTGTTTCTATTGGGCCCCATGCTGTCACAATTCATCCCTGGCCCTTTTACGCCCCCTGGTGTCAAATGGGATGCTGGGATTATTAGCCTACATTGGGTCACAATGGATCCTTGCTTCTCTTAACCCCTGTGCTGTCACAATGCATCCCATGCCCTTTTAGGCCACTTGATGTCACAATGAATCATTTGATTCTTGGCCTCCATGGTGGCGTAATTGTACCAGGTTTTACTTGGGCCCCATGCTTTCACAATACATCCCTGCCCCTTTTAGGTCCATTGGTGTCAAAAGGGATCATTAGATTGTTAGCCTGCATTGGGTCACAATGGATCCTTGCTTCTCTTAACCTCTGTGCTGTCATAATGCATCCCATGCCCTTTTAGGCCACATGATGTCACAATGAATCATTTGATTCTTGGCCTCCATGGTGGCATAATAGATCCTTGCTTCTATTGGTACCCGTGCTGTAACAATCCATCCCTGGCCCTTTTTATGCCCCCTGGTGCCACAAGGGATCATTAGATTGTTAGCCTGCATTGGGTCACAATGGTTCCTTGCTTCTCTTAACCCCTGTGGTGTCACAATGCATCCCATGCCCTTTTAGGCCACATGATGTCACAATGAATCATTTGATTCTTGGCCTCCATGGTGTCATAATGGTTCCTTGTTTCTATTGGGCCCCATGCTGTCACAATTCATCCCTGGCCCTTTTACGCCCCCTGGTGTCAAATGGGATCCTGGGATTATTAGCCTCCATTGGGTCACAATGGATCCTTGCTTCTCTTAACCCCTGTGCTGTCACAATGCATCCCATGCCCTTTTAGGCCACTTGATGTCACAATGAATCATTTGATTCTTGGCCTCCACGGTGGCATAATAGATCCTTGCTTCTATTGCTCCCCGTGCTGTAACAATCCATCCCTGGCCCTATTTATACACCCGGTGCCACAAGCGATCATTAGATTGTTAGCCTGCATTGGGTCACAATGGTTCCTTGCTTCTCTTAACCTCTGTGGTGTCACAATGCATTCCAAGCCCTTTTAGGCCACTTGGTCTTACAATGAACCATTTGATTCTTGGCCTTCATGGTGTCATAATGGTTCCTTGCTTCTACAGGTCCCCATGCTGTCAGAGTTCATCCGTGGTCCTTTTGCGCCCCCTGGTGTCAAAAGGGATTCTTAGATTCTTAGATTGTTAGCCTGCATTGGGTCACAATGGATCCTTGCTTCTCTTAACCCCTGTGCTGTCACAATGCATCCCATGCCCTTTTAGGCCACTTGATGTTCACAATGAATCATTTAAATCTTGGCCTCAATGGTGGCGTAATTGTACCAGGTTTTACTTGGGCCCCATGCTTTCACAATACATCCCTGCCCCTTTTAGGCCCATTGGTGTCAAAAGGGATCATTAGATTGTTAGCCTCCATTGGGTCACAATGGATCCTTGCTTCTCTTAACCCCTGTGGTGTCACAATGCATCCCATGCCCTTTTAGGCCACTTGATGTCACAATGAATCATTTGATTCTTGGCCTCCACGGTGGCATAATAGATCCTTTCTTCTATTGGTCCCCGTGCTGTAACAATCCATCCCTGGCCCTTTTTATACCCCCTGGTGCCACAAGGGATCATTAGATTGTTAGCCTGCATTGGGTCACAATGGATCCTTGCTTCTCTTAACCCCTGTGGTGTCACAATGCATCCCATGCCCTTTTAGGCCACTTGATGTCACAATGAATCATTTGATTCTTGGCCTCCATGGTGTCATAATGGTTCCTTGTTTCTATTGGGCCCCATGCTGTCACAATTCATCCCTGGCCCTTTTACGCCCCCTGGTGTCAAATGGGATCCTGGGATTATTAGCCTGCATTGGGTCACAATGGATCCTTGCTTCTCTTAACCCCTGTGGTGTCACAATGCATCCCATGCCCTTTTAGGCCACTTGATGTCACAATGAACCATTTGATTCTTGGCCTTCATGGTGTCATAATGGTTCCTTGCTTCTATAGGTCCCCACGCTGTCAAGGTTCATCCGTGGTCCTTTTGCGCCCCCTGGTGTCAAAAGGTATTCTTAGATTCTTAGATTGTTAGCCTGCATTGGGTCACAATGGATCCTTGCTTGTCTTAACCCCTGTGATGTCACAATGCATCCCATGCCCTTTTAGGCCACTTGATGTCACAATGAATCATTTGATTCTTGGCCTCCATGGTGGTGTAATTGTACCAGGTTTTACTTGGGCCCCATGCTTTCACAATACATCCCTGCCCTTTTAGGCCCATTGGTGTAAACAAGGGATCATTAGATTGTTAGCCTGCATTGGGTCACAATGATTCCTTGCTTCTCTTAACCTCTGTGGTGTCCCAATGCATCCCATGCCCTTTTAGGCCACTTGATGTCACAATGAATCATTTGATTCTTGGCCTCCATGGTGACATAAAGGTTCCTTGCTTCTATAGGTCCCCATGCTGTCAGAGTCCATCCGTGGTCCTTTTGCGCCCCCTGGTGTCAAAAGGGATTCTTAGATTGTTAGCCTGCATTGGGTCACAATGGATCCTGGCTTCTCTTAACCCCTGTGCTGTCACAATGCAACCCATGCCCTTTTAGGCCACTTGATGTCACAATGAATCATTTGATTCTTGGCCTCCACGGTGGCATAATAGATCCTTGCTTCTATTGGTCCCCGTGCTGTAACAATCCATCCCTGGCCCTTTTTATACCCCCAGGTGCCACAAGGGATCATTAGATTGTTAGCCTGCATTGGGTCACAATGGTTCCTTGCTTCTCTTAACCTCTGTGCTGTCACAATGCATCCCATACCCTTTTAGGCCACTTGATGTCACAATGAATCATTTGATTCTTGGCCTCCATGGTGGCATAATAGGTCCTTGCTTCTATTGGTCCCCGTGCTGTAACAATCCATCCCTGGCCCTTTTTATGTCCCTGGTGCCACAAGGGATCATTAGATTGTTAGCCTGCATTGGGTCACAATGGTTCCTTGCTTCTCTTAACCTCTGTGGTGTCACAATGCATTCCAAGCCCTTTTAGGCCACTTGATGTCACAATGAACCATTTGATTCTTGGCCTCCATGGTGTCATAATGGTTCCTTGCTTCTATAGGACCCCATGCTGTCAGAGTTCATCCGTGGTCCTTTTGCGCCCCCTGGTGTCCAATGGGATTCTTAGATTGTTAGCCTGCATTGGGTCACAATGGATCCTTGCTTCTCTTAACCCCTTTGGTGTCACAATGCATCCCATGCCCTTTTAGGCCACTTGATGTCACAATGAATCATTTGATTCTTGGCCTCCATGGTGGCCTAATTGTACCAGGTTTTACTTGGGCCCCATGCTTTCACAATTCATCCCTGCACATTTTAGGCCCATTGGTGTCACAAGGTATCATTAGATTGTTAGCCTGCATTGGGTCACAATGGTTCCTTGCTTCTCTTAACCTCTGTGGTGTCACAATGCATCCCATGCCCTTTTAGGCCACTTGATGTCACAATGAATCATTTGATTCTTGGCCTCCATGGTGGCCTAATTGTACCAGGATTTACTTGGGCCCCATGCTTTCACAATTCATCCCTGCCCCTTTTAGGCCCATTGGTGTCACAAGGTATCATTAGATTGTTAGCCTGCATTGGGTCACAATGGTTCCTTGCTTCTCTTAACCTCTGTGGTGTCACAATGCATCCCATGCCCTTTTAGGCCACTTGATGTCACAATGAATCATTTGATTCTTGGCCTCCACGGTGGCATAATAGATCCTTGCTTCTATTGGTCCCCGTGCTGTAACAATCCATCCCTGGCCATTTTTATACCCCCTGGTGCCAAAAGGGATCATTAGATTGTTAGCCTGCATTGGGTCACAATGGTTCCTTGCTTCTCTTAACCTCTGTGGTGTCACAATGCTTTCCAAGCCCTTTTAGGCCACTAGATGTCACAATGAACCATTTGATTCTTGGCCTTCATGGTGTCATAATGGTTCCTTGCTTCTATAGGTCCCCACGCTGTCAAGGTTCATCCGTGGTCCTTTTGCGCCCCCTGGTGTCAAAAGTGATTCTTGGATTGTTAGCCTGCATTGGGTCACAATGGATCCTTGCTTCTCTTAACCCCTGTGCTGTCACAATGCATCCCATGCCGTTTTAGGCCACTTGATGTCACAATGAATCATTTGATTCTTGGCCTCCATGGTGGCGTAATTGTACTAGGTTTTACTTGGGCCCCATGCTTTCACAATACATCCCTGCCCCTTTTAGGTCCATTGATGTCAAAAGGGATCATTAGATTGTTAGCCTGCATTGGGTCACAATGGATCCTTGCTTCTCTTAACCTCTGTGGTGTCACAATGCATCCCATGCCCTTTTAGGCCACATGATGTCACAATGAATCATTTGATTCTTGGCCTCCATGGTGGCATAATAGATCCTTGCTTCTCTTGGTCCCCATGCTGTAACAATCCATCCCTGGCCATTTTTATGCCCCCTGGTGCCACAAGGGATCATTAGATTGTTAGCCTGCATTGGGTCACAATGGTTCCTTGCTTCTCTTAACCTCTGTGGTGTCACAATGCATTCCAAGCCCTGTTAGGCCACTTGGTCTTACAATGAACCATTTGATTCTTGGCCTCCATGGTGTCATAATGGTTCCTTGCTTCTATAGGACCCCATGCTGTCAGAGTTCATCCGTGGTCCTTTTGCGCCCCCTGGTGTCCAATGGGATTCTTAGATTGTTAGCCTGCATTGGGTCACAATGGTTCCTTGCTTCTCTTAACCTCTGTGGTGTCACAATGCATCCCATGCCCTTTTAGGCCACATGATGTCACAATGAATCATTTGATTCTTGGCCTCCATGGTGTCATAATGGTTCCTTGTTTCTATTGGGCCCCATGCTGTCACAATTCATCCCTGTCCCTTTTACGCCCCCTGGTGTCAAATGGGATCCTGGGATTATTAGCCTCCATTGGGTCACAATGGATCCTTGCTTCTCTTAACCCCTGTGCTGTCACAATGCATCCCATGCCCTTTTAGGCCACTTGATGTCACAATGAATCATTTGATTCTTGGCCTCCATGGTGGCATAATTGTACCAGGATTTACTTGGCCCCATGCTTTCACAATTCATCCCTGCCACTTTTAGGCCCATTGGTGTCACAAGGGATCATTAGATTGTTAGCCTGCATTGGGTCACAATGGTTCCTTGCTTCTCTTAACCTCTGTGGTGTCACAATGCATCCCATACCCTTTTAGGCCACTTGATGTCACAATGAATCATTTGATTCTTGGCCTCCATGGTGGCATAATAGGTCCTTGCTTCTATTGGTCCCCGTGCTGTAACAATCCATCCCTGGCCCTTTTTATGTCCCTGGTGCCACAAGGGATCATTAGATTGTTAGCCTGCATTGGGTCACAATGGTTCCTTGCTTCTCTTAACCTCTGTGGTGTCACAATGCATCCCATGCCCTTTTAGGCCACTTGATGTCACAATGAATCATTTGATTCTTGGCCTCCATGGTGGCCTAATTGTACCAGGTTTTACTTGGGCCCCATGCTTTCACAATTCATCCCTGCCCCTTTTAGGCCCATTGGTGTCACAAGGCATCATTAGATTGTCAGCCTGCATTGGGTCACAATGGTTCCTTGCTTCTCTTAACCTCTGTGGTGTCACAATGCATCCCATGCCCTTTTAGGCCACTTGATGTCACAATGAATCATTTGATTCTTGGCCTCCATGGTGGCCTAATTGTACCAGGTTTTACTTGGGCCCCATGCTTTCACAATTCATCCCTGCACCTTTTAGGCCCCCTAGTGCCACAAGGGATCATTAGATTGTTAGCCTGCATTGGGTCACAATGGTTCCTTGCTTCTCTTAACCTCTGTGGTGTCACAATCCATTCCAAGCCCTTTTAGGCCACTTGGTCTTACAATGAACCATTTGATTCTTGGCATCCATGGTGTCATAATGGTTCCTTGCTTCTATAGGACCCCATGCTGTCAGAGTTCATCCGTGGTCATTTTACGCCCCCTGGTGTCCAATGGGATTCTTAGATTGTTAGCCTGCATTGGGTCACAATGGATCCTTGCTTCTCTTAACCCCTGTGCTGTCACAATGCATCCCATGCCCTTTTAGGCCACTTGATGTCACAATGAATCATTTGATTCTTGGCCTCCACGGTGGCATAATAGATCCTTGCTTCTATTGGTCCCCGTGCTGTAACAATCCATCCCTGGCCCTTTTTATACCCCCTGGTGTCATAAGGGATCATTAGATTGTTAGCCTGCTTTGGGTCACAATGGTTCCTTGCTTCTCTTAACCCCTGTGCTGTCACAATGCATCCCATGCCCTTTTAGGCCACTTGATGTCACAATGAATCATTTGATTCTTGGCCTCCATGGTGGTGTAATTGTACCAGGTTTTAATTGGGCCCCATGCTTTCACAATACATCCCTGCCCCTTTTAGGCCCATTGATGTCAAAAGGGATCATTAGATTGTTAGACTCCATTGGGTCACAATGGATCCTTACTTCTCTTAACCCCTGTGCTGTCACAATGCATCCCATGCCCTTTTAGGCCACTTGATGTCACAATGAATTATTAGATTCTTGGCCTCCATGGCGGCATAATAAATCCTTGCTTCTATTGGTCCCCGTGCTGTAACAATCCATCCCTGGCCCTTTTTATACCCCCTGGTGCCACAAGGGATCATTAGATTGTTAGCCTGCATTGGGTCACAATGGATCCTTGCTTCTCTTAACCTCTGTGGTGTCACAATGCATCCCATGCCCTTTTAGGCCACATGATGTCACAATGAATCATTTGATTCTTGGCCTCCATGGTGGCATAATAGATCCTTGCTTCTCTTGGTCCCCGTGCTGTAACAATCCATCCCTGGCCATTTTTATGCCCCCTGGTGCCACAAGGGATCATTAGATTGTTAGCCTGCATTGGGTCACAATGGTTCCTTGCTTCTCTTAACCTCTGTGGTGTCACAATGCATCCCATGCCCTTTTAGGCCACTTGATGTCACAATGAATCATTTGATTCTTGGCCTCCATGGTGTCATAATGGTTCCTTGCTTCTATAGGACCCCATGCTGTCAGAGTTCATCCGTGGTCCTTTTGCGCCCCCTGGTGTCCAATGGGATTCTTAGATTGTTAGCCTGCATTGGGTCACAATGGTTCCTTGCTTCTCTTAACCTCTGTGGTGTCACAATGCATCCCATGCCCTTTTAGGCCACATGATGTCACAATGAATCATTTGATTCTTGGCCTCCATGGTGTCATAATGGTTCCTTGTTTCTATTGGGCCCCATGCTGTCACAATTCATCCCTGTCCCTTTTACGCCCCCTGGTGTCAAATGGGATCCTGGGATTATTAGCCTCCATTGGGTCACAATGGATCCTTGCTTCTCTTAACCCCTGTGCTGTCACAATGCATCCCATGCCCTTTTAGGCCACTTGATGTCACAATGAATCATTTGATTCTTGGCCTCCATGGTGGCATAATTGTACCAGGATTTACATGGCCCCATGCTTTCACAATTCATCCCTGCCACTTTTAGGCCCATTGGTGTCACAAGGGATCATTAGATTGTTAGCCTGCATTGGGTCACAATGGTTCCTTGCTTCTCTTAACCTCTGTGGTGTCACAATGCATCCCATACCCTTTTAGGCCACTTGATGTCACAATGAATCATTTGATTCTTGGCCTCCATGGTGGCATAATAGGTCCTTGCTTCTATTGGTCCCCGTGCTGTAACAATCCATCCCTGGCCCTTTTTATGTCCCTGGTGCCACAAGGGATCATTAGATTGTTAGCCTGCATTGGGTCACAATGGTTCCTTGCTTCTCTTAACCTCTGTGGTGTCACAATGCATCCCATGCCCTTTTAGGCCACTTGATGTCACAATGAATCATTTGATTCTTGGCCTCCATGGTGGCCTAATTGTACCAGGTTTTACTTGGGCCCCATGCTTTCACAATTCATCCCTGCCCCTTTTAGGCCCATTGGTGTCACAAGGCATCATTAGATTGTCAGCCTGCATTGGGTCACAATGGTTCCTTGCTTCTCTTAACCTCTGTGGTGTCACAATGCATCCCATGCCCTTTTAGGCCACTTGATGTCACAATGAATCATTTGATTCTTGGCCTCCATGGTGGCCTAATTGTACCAGGTTTTACTTGGGCCCCATGCTTTCACAATTCATCCCTGCACCTTTTAGGCCCCCTAGTGCCACAAGGGATCATTAGATTGTTAGCCTGCATTGGGTCACAATGGTTCCTTGCTTCTCTTAACCTCTGTGGTGTCACAATCCATTCCAAGCCCTTTTAGGCCACTTGGTCTTACAATGAACCATTTGATTCTTGGCATCCATGGTGTCATAATGGTTCCTTGCTTCTATAGGACCCCATGCTGTCAGAGTTCATCCGTGGTCATTTTACGCCCCCTGGTGTCCAATGGGATTCTTAGATTGTTAGCCTGCATTGGGTCACAATGGATCCTTGCTTCTCTTAACCCCTGTGCTGTCACAATGCATCCCATGCCCTTTTAGGCCACTTGATGTCACAATGAATCATTTGATTCTTGGCCTCCACGGTGGCATAATAGATCCTTGCTTCTATTGGTCCCCGTGCTGTAACAATCCATCCCTGGCCCTTTTTATACCCCCTGGTGTCATAAGGGATCATTAGATTGTTAGCCTGCTTTGGGTCACAATGGTTCCTTGCTTCTCTTAACCCCTGTGCTGTCACAATGCATCCCATGCCCTTTTAGGCCACTTGATGTCACAATGAATCATTTGATTCTTGGCCTCCATGGTGGTGTAATTGTACCAGGTTTTAATTGGGCCCCATGCTTTCACAATACATCCCTGCCCCTTTTAGGCCCATTGATGTCAAAAGGGATCATTAGATTGTTAGACTCCATTGGGTCACAATGGATCCTTACTTCTCTTAACCCCTGTGCTGTCACAATGCATCCCATGCCCTTTTAGGCCACTTGATGTCACAATGAATTATTAGATTCTTGGCCTCCATGGCGGCATAATAAATCCTTGCTTCTATTGGTCCCCGTGCTGTAACAATCCATCCCTGGCCCTTTTTATACCCCCTGGTGCCACAAGGGATCATTAGATTGTTAGCCTGCATTGGGTCACAATGGTTCCTTGCTTCTCTTAACCTCTGTGGTGTCACAATGCATCCCATGCCCTTTTAGGCCACTTGATGTCACAATGAATCATTTGATTCTTGGCCTCCATTGTGGCATAATAGATCCTTGCTTCTATAGGTCCCCGTGCTGTAACAATCCATCCCAGGCCCTTTTTATGCCCCCTGATGCCACAAGGGATCATTAGATTGTTAGCCTGCATTGGGTCACAATGGTTCCTTGCTTCTCTTAACCTCTGTGGTGTCACAATCCATTCCAAGCCCTTTTAGGCCACTTGGTCTTACAATGAACCATTTGATTCTTGGCCTCCATGGTGTCATAATGGTTCCTTGCTTCTATAGGACCCCATGCTGTCAGAGTTCATCCGTGGTCATTTTACGCCCCCTGGTGTCCAATGGGATTCTTAGATTGTTAGCCTGCATTGGGTCACAATGGTTCCTTGCTTCTCTTAACCCCTGTGCTGTCACAATGCATCCCATGCCCTTTTAGGCCACTTCATGTCACAATGAATCATTTGATTCTTGGCCTCCATGGTGGCGTAATTGCACCAAGTTTTACTTGGGCCCCATGCTGTAACAATTCATCCCTGCCCCTTTTAGGCCCATTGGTGTCACAAGGTATCATTAGATTGTTAGCCTGCATTTGGTCACAATGGTTCCTTGCTTCTCTTAACCTCTGTGGTGTCACAATGCATCCCATGCCCTTTTAGGCCACATGATGTCACAATGAATCATTTGATTCTTGGCCTCCATGGTGTCATAATGGTTCCTTGTTTCTATTGGGCCCCATGCTGTCACAATTCATCCCTGGCCCTTTTACGCCCCCTGGTGTCAAATGGGATCCTGGGATTATTAGCCTGCATTGGGTCACAATGGTTCCTTGCTTCTCTTAACCTCTGTGGTGTCACAATGCATTCCAAGCCCTTTTAGGCCACTTGGTCTTACAATGAACCATTTGATTCTTGGCCTTCATGGTGTCATAATGGTTCCTTGCTTCTATAGGTCCCCATGCTGTCAGAGTTCATTCGTGGTCCTTTTGCGCCCCCTGGTGGCAAAAGGGATTCTTAGATTGTTAGCCTGCATTGGGTCACAATGGTTCCTTGCTTCTCTTAACCCCTGTGCTATCACAATGCATCCCATGCCCTTTTAGGCCACTTGATGTCACAATGAATCATTTGATTCTTGGCCTCCATGGCGGCATAATTGTACCAGGTTTTACTTGGGCCCCATGCTTTCACAATTCATCCCTGCCCCTTTTAGGCCCATTGGTGTCACAAGGGATCATTAGATTGTTAGCCTGCATTGGGTCACAATGGTTCCTTGCTTCTCTTAACCTCTGTGCTGTCACAATCCATTCCAAGCCCTTTTAGGCCACTTGGTCTTACAATGAACCATTTGATTCTTGGCATCCATGGTGTCATAATGGTTCCTTGCTTCTATAGGACCCCATGCTGTCAGAGTTCATCCGTGGTCATTTTACGCCCCCTGGTGTCCAATGGGATTCTTAGATTGTTAGCCTGCATTGGGTCACAATGGATCCTTGCTTCTCTTAACCCCTGTGCTGTCACAATGCATCCCATGCCCTTTTAGGCCACTTGATGTCACAATGAATCATTTGATTCTTGGCCTCCACGGTGGCATAATAGATCCTTGCTTCTATTGGTCCCCGTGCTGTAACAATCCATCCCTGGCCCTTTTTATACCCCCTGGTGTCATAAGGGATCATTAGATTGTTAGCCTGCTTTGGGTCACAATGGTTCCTTGCTTCTCTTAACCCCTGTGCTGTCACAATGCATCCCATGCCCTTTTAGGCCACTTGATGTCACAATGAATCATTTGATTCTTGGCCTCCATGGTGGTGTAATTGTACCAGGTTTTAATTGGGCCCCATGCTTTCACAATACATCCCTGCCCCTTTTAGGCCCATTGATGTCAAAAGGGATCATTAGATTGTTAGACTCCATTGGGTCACAATGGATCCTTACTTCTCTTAACCCCTGTGCTGTCACAATGCATCCCATGCCCTTTTAGGCCACTTGATGTCACAATGAATTATTAGATTCTTGGCCTCCATGGCGGCATAATAAATCCTTGCTTCTATTGGTCCCCGTGCTGTAACAATCCATCCCTGGCCCTTTTTATACCCCCTGGTGCCACAAGGGATCATTAGATTGTTAGCCTGCATTGGGTCACAATGGTTCCTTGCTTCTCTTAACCTCTGTGGTGTCACAATGCATCCCATGCCCTTTTAGGCCACTTGATGTCACAATGAATCATTTGATTCTTGGCCTCCATTGTGGCATAATAGATCCTTGCTTCTATAGGTCCCCGTGCTGTAACAATCCATCCCAGGCCCTTTTTATGCCCCCTGATGCCACAAGGGATCATTAGATTGTTAGCCTGCATTGGGTCACAATGGTTCCTTGCTTCTCTTAACCTCTGTGGTGTCACAATCCATTCCAAGCCCTTTTAGGCCACTTGGTCTTACAATGAACCATTTGATTCTTGGCCTCCATGGTGTCATAATGGTTCCTTGCTTCTATAGGACCCCATGCTGTCAGAGTTCATCCGTGGTCATTTTACGCCCCCTGGTGTCCAATGGGATTCTTAGATTGTTAGCCTGCATTGGGTCACAATGGTTCCTTGCTTCTCTTAACCCCTGTGCTGTCACAATGCATCCCATGCCCTTTTAGGCCACTTCATGTCACAATGAATCATTTGATTCTTGGCCTCCATGGTGGCGTAATTGCACCAAGTTTTACTTGGGCCCCATGCTGTAACAATTCATCCCTGCCCCTTTTAGGCCCATTGGTGTCACAAGGTATCATTAGATTGTTAGCCTGCATTTGGTCACAATGGTTCCTTGCTTCTCTTAACCTCTGTGGTGTCACAATGCATCCCATGCCCTTTTAGGCCACATGATGTCACAATGAATCATTTGATTCTTGGCCTCCATGGTGTCATAATGGTTCCTTGTTTCTATTGGGCCCCATGCTGTCACAATTCATCCCTGGCCCTTTTACGCCCCCTGGTGTCAAATGGGATCCTGGGATTATTAGCCTGCATTGGGTCACAATGGTTCCTTGCTTCTCTTAACCTCTGTGGTGTCACAATGCATTCCAAGCCCTTTTAGGCCACTTGGTCTTACAATGAACCATTTGATTCTTGGCCTTCATGGTGTCATAATGGTTCCTTGCTTCTATAGGTCCCCATGCTGTCAGAGTTCATTCGTGGTCCTTTTGCGCCCCCTGGTGGCAAAAGGGATTCTTAGATTGTTAGCCTGCATTGGGTCACAATGGTTCCTTGCTTCTCTTAACCCCTGTGCTATCACAATGCATCCCATGCCCTTTTAGGCCACTTGATGTCACAATGAATCATTTGATTCTTGGCCTCCATGGCGGCATAATTGTACCAGGTTTTACTTGGGCCCCATGCTTTCACAATTCATCCCTGCCCCTTTTAGGCCCATTGGTGTCACAAGGGATCATTAGATTGTTAGCCTGCATTGGGTCACAATGGTTCCTTGCTTCTCTTAACCTCTGTGCTGTCACAATGCATCCCATGCCCTTTTAGGCCACTTGATGTCACAATGAATTATTTGATTCTTGGCCTCCATGGTGGCATAATAGATCCTTGCTTCTATTGGTCCCCGTGCTGTAACAATTCATCCCTGGCCCTTTTAGGCCCATTGGTGTCACAAGGGATCATTAGATTGTTAGCCTGCATTGGGTCACAATGGTTCCTTGCTTCTCTTAACCTCTGTGGTGTCACAATGCATCCCATGCCCTTTTAGGCCACTTGATGTCACAATGAATCATTTGATTCTTGGCCTCCATGGTGCCATAATGGTTCCTTGTTTCTATTGGGCCCCATGTTGTCACAATTCATCCCTGGCCCTTTTACGCCCCCTGGTGTCAAATGGGATCCTAGGACTATTAGCCTCCATTGGGTCACAATGGTTCCTTGCTTCTCTTAACCTCTGTGGTGTCACGATGCATTCCAAGCCCTTTTAGGCCACTTGGTCTTACAATGAACCATTTGATTCTTGGCCTCCACGGTGGCATAATAGATCCTTGCTTCTATTGGTCCCCGTGCTGTAACAATCCATCCCTGGCCCTTTTTATACCCCCTGGTGCCACAAGGGATCATTAGATTGTTAGCCTGCATTGGGTCACAATGGATCCTTGTTTCTCTTAACCCCTGTGCTGTCACAATGCATCCCATGCCCTTTTAGGCCACTTGATGTCACAATGAATCATTTGATTCTTGGCCTCCATGGTGGCATAATTGTACCAGGTTTTACTTGGGCCCCATGCTTTCACAATTCATCCCTGCCCCTTTTAGGCCCATTGGTGTCACAAGGTATCATTAGATTGTTAGCCTGCATTGGGTCACAATGGTTCCTTGCTTCTCTTAACCTCTGTGGTGTCACAATGCATCCCATGGCCTTTTAGGCCACTTGATGTCACAATGAATCATTTGATTCTTGGCCTCCATGGTGTCATAATGGTTCCTTGTTTCTATTGGGCCCCAGGCTGTCACAATTCATCCCTGGCCCTTTTACGCCCCCTGGTGTCAAATGGGATCCTGGGATTATTAGCCTCCATTGGGTCACAATGGATCCTTGCTTCTCTTAACCCCTGTGCTGTCACAATGCATCCCATGCCCTTTTAGGCCACTTGATGTCACAATGAATCATTTGATTCTTGGCCTCCATGGTGGCATAATAGATCCTTGCTTCTATTGGTCCCCGTGCTGTAACAATCCATCCCTGGCCCTTTTTATACCCCCTGGTGCCACAAGGGATCATTAGATTGTTAGCCTGCATTGGGTCACAATGGTTCTTTGCTTCTCTTAACCTGTGTGCTGTCACAATGCATCCCATGCCCTTTTAGGCCACTTGATGTCACAATGAATCATTTGATTCTTGGCCTCCATTGTGGCATAATAGATCCTTGCTTCTATTGGTCCCCGTGCTGTAACAATCCATTCCAGGCCCTTTTTATGCCCCCTGATGCCACAAGGGATCATTAGATTGTTAGCCTGCATTGGGTCACAATGGTTCCTTGCTTCTCTTAACCTCTGTGGTGTCATAATCCATTCCAAGCCCTTTTAGGCCACTTGGTCTTACAATGAACCATTTGATTCTTGGCCTCCATGGTGTCATAATGGTTCCTTGCTTCTATAGGACCCCATGCTGTCAGAGTTCATCCGTGGTCATTTTACGCCCCCTGGTGTCCAATGGGATTCTTAGATTGTTAGCCTGCATTGGGTCACAATGGATCCTTGCTTCTCTTAACCCCTGTGCTGTCACAATGCATCCCATGCCCTTTTAGGCCACTTCATGTCACAAGGAATCATTTGATTCTTGGCCTCCATGGTGGCGTAATTGCACCAGGTTTTACTTGGGCCCCATGCTGTAACAATTCATCCCTGCCCCTTTTAGGCCCATTGGTGTCACAAGGTATCATTAGATTGTTAGCCTGCATTGGGTCACAATGGTTCCTTGCTTCTCTTAACCTCTGTGGTGTCACAATGCATCCCATGCCCTTTTAGGCCACATGATGTCACAATGAATCATTTGATTCTTGGCCTCCATGGTGTCATAATGGTTCCTTGTTTCTATTGGGCCCCATGCTGTCACAATTCATCCCTGGCCCTTTTACGCCCCCTGGTGTCAAATGGGATCCTGGGATTATTAGCCTGCATTGGGTCACAATGGTTCCTTGCTTCTCTTAACCTCTGTGGTGTCACAATGCATTCCAAGCCCTTTTAGGCCACTTGGTCTTACAATGAACCATTTGATTCTTGGCCTTCATGGTGTCATAATGGTTCCTTGCTTCTATAGGTCCCCATGCTGTCAGAGTTCATTCGTGGTCCTTTTGCGCCCCCTGGTGGCAAAAAGGATTCTTAGATTGTTAGCCTGCATTGGGTCACAATGGTTCCTTGCTTCTCTTAACCCCTGTGCTATCACAATGCATCCCATGCCCTTTTAGGCCACTTGATGTCACAATGAATCATTTGATTCTTGGCTTCCATGGTGGCATAATAGATCCTTGCTTCTATTGGTCCCCGTGCTGGAACAATCCATCACTGGCCCTTTTTATACCCCCTGGTGCCACAAGGGATCATTAGATTGTTAGCCTGCATTGGGTCACAATGGATCCTTGCTTCTCTTAACCCCTTTGGTGTCACAATGCATCCCATGCCCTTTTAGGCCACTTGATGTCACAATGAATCATTTGATTCTTGGCCTCCATGGTGGCGTAATTGTACCAGGCTTTAATTGGGCCCCATGCTGTCACAATTCATCCCTGCCACTTTTAGGCCCATTGGTGTCAAAAGGGATCATTAGATTGTTAGCCTGCAATGGGTCACAATGGATCCTTGCTTCTCTTAACCCCTGTGCTGTCACAATGCATCCCATGCCCTTTTAGGCCACTTGATGTCACAATGAACCATTTGATTCTTGGCCTTCATGGTGTCATAATGGTTCCTTGCTTCCATAGGTCCCCATGCTGTCAGAGTTCATCCGTGGTCCTTTTGCGCCCCCTGGTGTCAAAAGGGATTCTTAGATTGTTAGCCTGCATTGGGTCACAATGGTTCCTTGCTTCTCTTAACCTCTGTGGTGTCACAATTCATCCCATGCCCTTTTAGGCCACTTGATGTCACAATGAATCATTTGAGTCTTGGCCTCCATGGTGTCATAATGGTTCCTTGTTTCTATTGGGCCCCATGCTGTCACAATTCATCCCTGGCCCTTTTACGCCCCCTGGTGTCAAATGGGATCCTGGGATTATTAGCCTGCATTGGGTCACAATGGATCCTTGCTTCTCTTAACCTCTGTGCTGTCACAATGCATCCCATGCCCTTTTAGGCCACTTGATGTCACAATGAATCATTTGATTCTTGGCCTCCATGGTGTCATAATGGTTCCTTTTTTCTATTGGGCCCCATGCTGTCACAATTCATCCCTGCCACTTTTAGGCCCATTGGTGTCAAAAGGGATCATTAGATTGTTAGCCTGCATTGGGTCACAATGGATCCTTGCTTCTCTTAACCCCTGTGCTGTCACAATGCATCCCATGCCCTTTTAGGCCACTTGATGTCACAATGAATTATTTGATTCTTGGCCTCCATGGTGGCATAATAGATCCTTGCTTCTATTGGTCCCCGTGCTGTCACAATTCATCCCTGGCCCATTTTATATCCCCTGGTGCCACAAGGGATCATTAGATTGTTAGCCTGCATTGGGTCACAATGGATCCTTGCTTCTCTTAACCCCTTTGCTGTCACAATGCATCCCATGCCCTTTTAGGCCACTTGATGTCACAATGAATCATTTGATTCTTGGCCTCCATGGTGGCGTAATTGTACCAGGTTTTACTTGGGCCCCATGCTTTCACAATAAATCCCTGCCACTTTTAGGCCCATTGGTGTCAAAAGGGATCATTAGATTTTTAGCCTGCATTGGGTCACAATAGATCCTTGCTTCTCTTAACCCCTGTGCTGTCACAATGCATCCCATGACCTTCTAGGCCACATGATGTCACAATGAATTATTTGATTCTAGGCCTCCATGGTGGCTTAATAGATCCTTGCTTCTATTGGTCCCCGTGCTGTAACAATTCATCCCTGGCCCTTTTAGGCCGATTGGTGTCACAAGGGATCATTAGATTGTTAGCCTGCATTGGGTCACAATGGTTCCTTGCTTCTCTTAACCTCTGTGGTGTCACAATACATCCCATGCCCTTTTAGGCCACTTGATGTCACAATGAATCATTTGAGTCTTGGCCTCCATGGTGTCATAATGGTTCCTTGTTTCTATTGGGCCCCATGCTGTCACAATTCATCCCTGGCCCTTTTACACCCCCTGGTGTCAAATGGGATCCTGGGATTATTAGCCTCCATTGGGTCACAATGGATCCTTGCTTCTCTTAACCCCTGTGCTGTCACAATGCATCCCATGCCCTTTTAGGCCACTTGATGTCACAATGAATCATTTGATTCTTGGCCTCCACGGTCGCATAATAGATCCTTGCTTCTATTGGCCCCCGTGCTGTAACAATCCATCCCAGGCCCTTTTTATACACCCTGGTGCCACAAGGGATCATTAGATTGTTAGCCTGCATTGGGTCACAATGGTTCCTTGCTTCTCTTAACCTCTGTGGTGTCACAATGCATTCCAAGCCCTTTTAGGCCACTTGGTCTTACAATGAACCATTTGATTCTTGGCCTTCATGGTGTCATAATGGTTCCTTGCTTCTATAGGTCCCAATGCTGTCAGAGTTCATCCGTGGTCCTTTTGCACCCCCTGGTGCCACAAGGGATCATTAGATTGTTAGCCTGCATTGGGTCACAATGGTTCCTTGCTTCTCTTAACCCCTGTGGTGTCACAATGCATCCCATGCCCTTTTAGGCCACTTGATGTCACAATGAATCTTTTGATTCTTGGCCTCCATGGTGGCATAATTGTACCAGGTTTTACTTGGGCCCCATGCTGTAACAATTCATCCCTGCCCCTTTTAGGCCCATTGGTGTCACAAGGGATCATTAGATTGTTAGCCTGCATTGGGTCACAATGGTTCCTTGCTTCTCTTAACCTCTGTGGTGTCACAATGCATCCCATGACTTTTTAGGCCACTTGATGTCACAATGAATCATTTGATTCTTGGCCTCCATGGTGTCATAATGGTTCCTTGCTTCCATAGGTCCCCATGCTGTCAGAGTTCATCCGTGGTCCTTTTGCGCCCCCTGGTGTCAAAAGGGATTCTTAGATTGTTAGCCTGCATTGGGTCACAATGGTTCCTTGCTTCTCTTAACCCCTGTGGTGTCACAATGCATCCCATGCCCTTTTAGGCCACTTGATGTCACAATGAATCATTTGAGTCTTGGCCTCCATGGTGTCATAATGGTTCCTTGTTTCTATTGGGCCCCATGCTGTCACAATTCATCCCTGGCCCTTTTACGCCCCCTGGTGTCAAATGGGATCCTGGGATTATTAGCCTCCATTGGGTCACAATGGATCCTTGCTTCTCTTAACCCCTGTGGTGTCACAATGCATCCCATGCCCTTTTAGGCCACTTGATGTCACAATGAATCATTTGATTCTTGGCCTCCACGGTGGCATAATAAATCCTTGCTTCTATTGGTCCCCGTGCTGTAACAATCCATCCCTGGCCCTTTTTATACCCCCTGGTGTCAAAAGGGATTCTTAGATTGTTAGCCTGCATTGGGTCACAATGGATCCTTGATTCTCTTAACCCCTGTGGTGTCACAATGCATACCATGCCCTTTTAGGCCACTTGATGTCACAATGAATCATTTGATTCTTGGCCTCCATGGTGGCGTAATTGTACCAGGTTTTAATTGGGCCCCATGCTTTCACAATAAATCCCTGCCACTTTTAGGCCCATTGGTGTCAAAAGGGATCATTAGATTGTTAGCCTGCATTGGGTCACAATGGTTCCTTGCTTCTCTTAACCTCTGTGGTGTCACAATGCATCCCATGCCCGTTTAGGCCACTTGATGTCACAATGAATCATTTGATTCTTGGCCTCCATGGTGGCATAATAGATCCTTGCTTCTATTGGTCCCCATGCTGTAACAATTCATCCCTGGCCCTTTTAGGCCCATTGGTGTCACAAGGGATCATTAGATTGTTAGCCTGCATTGGGTCACAATGGTTCCTTGCTTCTCTTAACCTCTGTGGTGTCACAATGCTTTCCAAGCCCTTTTAGGCCACTTGGTCTTACAATGAATCATTTGATTTTTGGCCTCCATGGTGTCATAATGGTTCCTTGTTTCTATTGGGCCCCATACTGGCACAATTCATCCCTGGCCCTTTTACGCCCCCTGGTGTCAAATGGGATCCGGGGATTATTAGCCTCCATTGGGTCACAATGGATCCTTGCTTCTCTTAACCCCTGTGCTGTCACAATGCATCCCATGCCCTTTTAGGCCACTTGATGTCACAATGAATCATTTGATTCTTGGCCTCCATGGTGTCATAATGGTTCCTTGTTTCTATTGGGCCCCATGCTGTCACAATTCATCCCTGGCCCTTTTGGGCCCCCTGGTTTCTCAAGGGATCATTAGATTGTTAGCCTGCATTGGGTCACAATGGATCCTTGCTTCTCTTAACCCCTTTGCTGTCACAATGCATCCCATGCCCTTTTAGGCCACTTGATGTCACAATGAATCATTTGATTCTTGGCCTCCATGGTGGCGTAATTGTACCAGGTTTTACTTGGGCCCCATGCTTTCACAATAAATCCCTGCCACTTTTAGGCCCATTGGTGTCAAAAGGGATCATTAGATTTTTAGCCTGCATTGGGTCACAATAGATCCTTGCTTCTCTTAACCCCTGTGCTGTCACAATGCATCCCATGACCTTTTAGGCCACATGATGTCACAATGAATTATTTGATTCTAGGCCTCCATGGTGGCTTAATAGATCCTTGCTTCTATTGGTCCCCGTGCTGTAACAATTCATCCCTGGCCCTTTTAGGCCGATTGGTGTCACAAGGGATCATTAGATTGTTAGCCTGCATTGGGTCACAATGGTTCCTTGCTTCTCTTAACCTCTGTGGTGTCACAATACATCCCACGCCCTTTTAGGCCACTTGATGTCACAATGAATCATTTGAGTCTTGGCCTCCATGGTGTCATAATGGTTCCTTGTTTCTATTGGGCCCCATGCTGTCACAATTCATCCCTGGCCCTTTTACGCCCCCTGGTGTCAAATGGGATCCTGGGATTATTAGCCTCCATTGGGTCACAATGGATCCTTGCTTCTCTTAACCCCTGTGCTGTCACAATGCATCCCATGCCCTTTTAGGCCACTTGATGTCACAATGAATCATTTGATTCTTGGCCTCCACGGTCGCATAATAGATCCTTGCTTCTATTGGCCCCCGTGCTGTAACAATCCATCCCAGGCCCTTTTTATACACCCTGGTGCCACAAGGGATCATTAGATTGTTAGCCTGCATTGGGTCACAATGGTTCCTTGCTTCTCTTAACCTCTGTGGTGTCACAATGCATTCCAAGCCCTTTTAGGCCACTTGGTCTTACAATGAACCATTTGATTCTTGGCCTTCATGGTGTCATAATGGTTCCTTGCTTCTATAGGTCCCAATGCTGTCAGAGTTCATCCGTGGTCCTTTTGCACCCCCTGGTGCCACAAGGGATCATTAGATTGTTAGCCTGCATTGGGTCACAATGGTTCCTTGCTTCTCTTAACCCCTGTGGTGTCACAATGCATCCCATGCCCTTTTAGGCCACTTGATGTCACAATGAATCTTTTGATTCTTGGCCTCCATGGTGGCATAATTGTACCAGGTTTTACTTGGGCCCCATGCTGTAACAATTCATCCCTGCCCCTTTTAGGCCCATTGGTGTCACAAGGGATCATTAGATTGTTAGCCTGCATTGGGTCACAATGGTTCCTAGCTTCTCTTAACCTCTGTGGTGTCACAATGCATCCCATGACTTTTTAGGCCACTTGATGTCACAATGAATCATTTGATTCTTGGCCTCCATGGTGTCATAATGGTTCCTTGCTTCCATAGGTCCCCATGCTGTCAGAGTTCATCCGTGGTCCTTTTGCGCCCCCTGGTGTCAAAAGGGATTCTTAGATTGTTAGCCTGCATTGGGTCACAATGGTTCCTTGCTTCTCTTAACCCCTGTGGTGTCACAATGCATCCCATGCCCTTTTAGGCCACTTGATGTCACAATGAATCATTTGAGTCTTGGCCTCCATGGTGTCATAATGGTTCCTTGTTTCTATTGGGCCCCATGCTGTCACAATTCATCCCTGGCCCTTTTACGCCCCCTGGTGTCAAATGGGATCCTGGGATTATTAGCCTCCATTGGGTCACAATGGATCCTTGCTTCTCTTAACCCCTGTGGTGTCACAATGCATCCCATGCCCTTTTAGGCCACTTGATGTCACAATGAATCATTTGATTCTTGGCCTCCACGGTGGCATAATAAATCCTTGCTTCTATTGGTCCCCGTGCTGTAACAATCCATCCCTGGCCCTTTTTATACCCCCTGGTGTCAAAAGGGATTCTTAGATTGTTAGCCTGCATTGGGTCACAATGGATCCTTGATTCTCTTAACCCCTGTGGTGTCACAATGCATACCATGCCCTTTTAGGCCACTTGATGTCACAATGAATCATTTGATTCTTGGCCTCCATGGTGGCGTAATTGTACCAGGTTTTAATTGGGCCCCATGCTTTCACAATAAATCCCTGCCACTTTTAGGCCCATTGGTGTCAAAAGGGATCATTAGATTGTTAGCCTGCATTGGGTCACAATGGTTCCTTGCTTCTCTTAACCTCTGTGGTGTCACAATGCATCCCATGCCCGTTTAGGCCACTTGATGTCACAATGAATCATTTGATTCTTGGCCTCCATGGTGGCATAATAGATCCTTGCTTGTATTGGTCCCCATGCTGTAACAATTCATCCCTGGCCCTTTTAGGCCCATTGGTGTCACAAGGGATCATTAGATTGTTAG
This sequence comes from Cinclus cinclus, assembly GCF_963662255.1. Lineage (NCBI taxonomy): Eukaryota > Metazoa > Chordata > Aves > Passeriformes > Cinclidae > Cinclus > Cinclus cinclus. The sequence continues at coordinate 37,645,281 of NC_085052.1, forward strand.
CCTGCATTGGGTCACAATGGTTCCTTGCTTCTCTTAACCTCTGTGGTGTCACAATGCTTTCCAAGCCCTTTTAGGCCACTTGGTCTTACAATGAATCATTTGATTTTTGGCCTCCATGGTGTCATAATGGTTCCTTGTTTCTATTGGGCCCCATACTGGCACAATTCATCCCTGGCCCTTTTACGCCCCCTGGTGTCAAATGGGATCCGGGGATTATTAGCCTCCATTGGGTCACAATGGATCCTTGCTTCTCTTAACCCCTGTGCTGTCACAATGCATCCCATGCCCTTTTAGGCCACTTGATGTCACAATGAATCATTTGATTCTTGGCCTCCATGGTGTCATAATGGTTCCTTGTTTCTATTGGGCCCCATGCTGTCACAATTCATCCCTGGCCCTTTTGGGCCCCCTGGTTTCTCAAGGGATCATTAGATTGTTAGCCTCCCTTGGGTCACAATGGATCCTTGCTTCTCTTAACCTCTGTGGTGTCACAATGCATCCCATGCCCTTTTAGGCCACATGATGTCACAATGAATTATTTGATTCTTGGCCTCCATGGTGGCATAATAGATCCTTGCTTCTATTGGTCCCCGTGCTGTAACAATCCATCCCTGCCCCTTTTAGGCCCATTGGTGTCAAAAGGGATCATTTGATTGTTAGCCTGCCTTGGGTCACAATGGTTCCTTGCTTCTCTTAACCTCTGTGGTGTCACAATGCATCCCATGCCCTTTTAGGCCACTTGATGTCACAATGAATCATTTGATTCTTGGCCTCCATGGTGTCATAATGGTTCCTTGTTTCTATTGGGCCCCATGCTGTCACAATTCATCCCTGGCCCTTTTTACGCCCCCTGGTGTCAAATGGGATCCTGGGATTATTAGCCTCCCTTGGGTCACAATGGATCCTTGCTTCTCTTAACCCCTGTGCTGTCACAATGCATCCCATGCCCTTTTAGGCCACTTGATGTCACAATGAATCATTTGAGTCTTGGCCTCCATGGTGTCATAATAGATCCTTGCTTCTATTGGTCCCCGTGCTGTAACAATCCATCCCTGGCCCATTTTATATCCCCTGGTGCCACAAGGGATCATTAGATTGTTAGCCTGCATTGGGTCACAATGGATCCTTGCTTCTCTTAACCCCTTTGGTGTCACAATGCATCCCATGCCCTTTTAGGCCACTTGATGTCACAATGAATCATTTGATTCTTGGCCTCCATGGTGGCGTAATTGTACCAGGTTTTACTTGGGCCCCATGCTTTCACAATAAATCCCTGCCACTTTTAGGCCCATTGGTGTCAAAAGGGATCATTAGATTGTTAGCCTGCATTGGGTCACAATGGATCCTTGCTTCTCTTAACCTCTGTGGTGTCACAATGCATCCCATGCCCTTTTAGGCCACATGATGTCACAATGAATTATTTGATTCTAGGCCTCCATGGTGGCTTAATAGATCTTTGCTTCTATTGGTCCCCGTGCTGTAACAATTCATCCCTGGCCCTTTTAGGCCCATTGGTGTCACAAGGGATCATTAGATTGTTAGCCTGCATTGGGTCACAATGGTTCCTTGCTTCTCTTAACCTCTGTGGCGTCACAATGCATCCCATGCCCTTTTAGGCCACTTGATGTCACAATGAATCATTTGAGTCTTGGCCTCCATGGTGTCATAATGGTTCCTTGTTTCTATTGGGCCCCATGCTGTCACAATTCATCCCTGGCCCTTTTACGCCCCCTGGTGTCAAATGGGATCCTGGGATTATTAGCCTCCATTGGGTCACAATGGATCCTTGCTTCTCTTAACCCCTGTGCTGTCACAATGCATCCCATGCCCTTTCAGGCCACATGATGTCACAATGAATCATTTGATTCTTGGCCGCAACGGTGGCATAATAGATCCTTGCTTCTATTGGTCCCCGTGCTGTAACAATCCATCCCTGGCCCTTTTTATACCCCCTGGTGCCACAAGGGATCATTAGATTGTTAGCCTGCATTGGGGCACAATGGTTCCTTGCTTCTCTTAACCTCTGTGCTGTCACAATGCATTCCAAGCCCTTCTAGGCCACTTGGTCTTACAATGAACCATTTGATTCTTGGCCTTCATGGTGTCATAATGGTTCCTTGCCTCTAGAGGTCCCCATGCTGTCAGAGTTCATCCGTGGTCCTTTTTCGCCCCCTGGTGTCAAAAGGGATTCTTAGATTGTTAGCCTGCATTGGGTCACAATGGTTCCTTGCTTCTCTTAACCCCTGTGGTGTCACAATGCATCCCATGCCCTTTTAGGCCACTTGATGTCACAATGAATCATTTGATTCTTGGCCTCCATGGTGTCATAATGGTTCCTTGTTTCTATTGGGCCCCATGCTGTCACAATTCATCCCTGGCCCTTTTACGCCCCCTGGTGTCAAATGGGACCCCTGGATTATTAGCCTCCATTGGGTCACAATGGATCCTTGCTTCTCTTAACCTCTGTGGTGTCACAATGCATCCCATGCCCTTTTAGGCCACATGATGTCACAATGAATTATTTGATTCTAGGCCTCCATGGTGGCATAATAGATCCTTGATTCTATTGTTCCCCGTGCTGTAACAATTCATCCCTGGACCTTTTAGGCCCATTGGTGTCACAAGGGATCATTAGATTGTTAGCCTCCATTGGGTCACAATGGATCCTTGCTTCTCTTAACCCCTGTGGTGTCACAATGCATCCCATGCCCTTTTAGGCCACTTCATGTCACAATGAATCATTTGATTCTTGGCCTCCATGGTGGCGTAATTGTACCAGGCTTTAATTGGGCCCCATGCTGTCACAATTCATCCCTGCCACTTTTAGGCCCATTGGTGTCAAAAGGGATCATTAGATTGTTAGCCTGCATTGGGTCACAATGGATCCTTGCTTCTCTTATCCCCTGTGCTGTCACAATGCATCCCATGCCCTTTTAGGCCACTTGATGTCACAATGAATTATTTGATTCTTGGCCTCCACGGTGGCATAATAGATCCTTGCTTCTATTGGTCCCCGTGCTGTAACAATTCATCCCTGGCCCTTTTAGGCCCATTGGTGTCAAAAGGGATCATTAGATTGTTAGCCTGCATTGGGTCACAATGGTTCCTTGCTTCTCTTAACCTCTGTGGTGTCACAATGCATCCCATGCCCTTTTAGGCCACTTGATGTCACAATGAATCATTTGAGTCTTGGCCTCCATGGTGTCATAATGGTTCCTTGTTTCTATTGGGCCCCATGCTGTCACAATTCATCCCTGGCCCTTTTACGCCCCCTGGTGTCAAATGGGATCCTGGGATTATTAGCCTCCCTTGGGTCACAATGGATCCTTGCTTCTCTTAACCCCTGTGCTGTCACAATGCATCCCATGCCCTTTTAGGCCACTTGATGTCACAATGAATCATTTGATTCTTGGCCTCCACGGTGGCATAATAGATCCTTGCTTCTATTGGTCCCCGTGCTGTAACAATCCATCCCAGGCCCTTTTTATACCCCCTGGTGCCACAAGGGATCATTAGATTGTTAGCCTGCAGTAGGTCACAATGGTTCCTTGCTTCTCTTAACCTCTGTGGTGTCACAATGCATTCCAAGCCCTTTTAGGCCACTTGGTCTTACAATGAACCATTTGATTCTTGGCCTTCATGGTGTCTTAATGGTTCCTTGCTTCTATAGGTCCCCATGCTGTCAGAGTTCATCCGTGGTGCTTTTGCGCCCCCTGGTGCCACAAGGGATCATTAGATTGTTAGCCTGCATTGGGTCACAATGGTTCCTTGCTTCTCTTAACCCCTGTGGTGTCACAATGCATCCCATGCCCTTTTAGGCCACTTGATGTCACAATGAATCATTTGATTCTTGGCCTCCATGGTGGCATAATTGTACCAGGTTTTAATTGGGCCCCATGCTGTCACAATTCATCCCTGCCACTTTTAGGCCCATTGGTGTCAAAAGGGATCATTAGATTGTTAGCCTGCATTGGGTCACAATGGATCCTTGCTTCTCTTAACCCCTGTGCTGTCACAATGCATCCCATGCCCTTTTAGGCCACTTGATGTCACAATGAATTATTTGATTCTTGGCCTCCATGGTGGCATAATAGATCCTTGCTTCTATTGGTCCCCGTGCTGTAACAATCCATCCCTGGCCCATTTTATATCCCCTGGTGCCACAAGGGATCATTAGATTGTTAGCCTGCATTGGGTCACAATGGATCCTTGCTTCTCTTAACCCCTTTGGTGTCACAATGCATCCCATGCCCTTTTAGGCCACTTGATGTCACAATGAATCATTTGATTCTTGGCCTCCATGGTGGCGTAATTGTACCAGATTTTACTTGGGCCCCATGCTTTCACAATAAACCCCTGCCACTTTTAGGCCCATTGGTGTCAAAAGGGATCATTAGATTGTTAGCCTGCATTGGGTCACAATGGATCCTTGCTTCTCTTAACCTCTGTGGTGTCACAATGCATCCCATGCCCTTTTAGGCCACATGATGTCACAATGAATTATTTGATTCTAGGCCTCCATGGTGGCTTAATAGATCCTTGCTTCTATTGGTCCCCGTGATGTAACAATCCATCCCTGCCCCTTTTAGGCCCATTGGTGTCACAAGGGATCATTAGATTGTTAGCCTGCATTGGGTCACAATGGTTCCTTGCTTCTCTTAACCTCTGTGGTGTCACAATGCATTCCAAGCCCTTTTAGGCCACTTGGTCTTACAATGAACCATTTGATTCTTGGCCTTCATGGTGTCATAATGGTTCCTTGCTTCTATAGGTCCCCATGCTGTCAGAGTTCATTCGTGGTCCTTTTGCGCCCCCTGGTGGCAAAAGGGATTCTTAGATTGTTAGCCTGCATTGGGTCACAATGGTTCCTTGCTTCTCTTAACCCCTGTGCTATCACAATGCATCCCATGCCCTTTTAGGCCACTTGATGTCACAATGAATCATTTGATTCTTGGCCTCCATGGCGGCATAATTGTACCAGGTTTTACTTGGGCCCCATGCTTTCACAATTCATCCCTGCCCCTTTTAGGCCCATTGGTGTCACAAGGGATCATTAGATTGTTAGCCTGCATTGGGTCACAATGGTTCCTTGCTTCTCTTAACCTCTGTGCTGTCACAATGCATCCCATGCCCTTTTAGGCCACTTGATGTCACAATGAATTATTTGATTCTTGGCCTCCATGGTGGCATAATAGATCCTTGCTTCTATTGGTCCCCGTGCTGTAACAATTCATCCCTGGCCCTTTTAGGCCCATTGGTGTCACAAGGGATCATTAGATTGTTCGCGTGCATTGGGTCACAATGGTTCCTTGCTTCTCTTAACCTCTGTGGTGTCACAATGCATCCCATGCCCTTTTAGGCCACTTGATGTCACAATGAATCATTTGATTCTTGGCCTCCATGGTGCCATAATGGTTCCTTGTTTCTATTGGGCCCCATGTTGTCACAATTCATCCCTGGCCCTTTTACGCCCCCTGGTGTCAAATGGGATCCTAGGACTATTAGCCTCCATTGGGTCACAATGGTTCCTTGCTTCTCTTAACCTCTGTGGTGTCACGATGCATTCCAAGCCCTTTTAGGCCACTTGGTCTTACAATGAACCATTTGATTCTTGGCCTCCACGGTGGCATAATAGATCCTTGCTTCTATTGGTCCCCGTGCTGTAACAATCCATCCCTGGCCCTTTTTATACCCCCTGGTGCCACAAGGGATCATTAGATTGTTAGCCTGCATTGGGTCACAATGGATCCTTGTTTCTCTTAACCCCTGTGCTGTCACAATGCATCCCATGCCCTTTTAGGCCACTTGATGTCACAATGAATCATTTGATTCTTGGCCTCCATGGTGGCATAATTTTACCAGGTTTTACTTGGGCCCCATGCTTTCACAATTCATCCCTGCCCCTTTTAGGCCCATTGGTGTCACAAGGTATCATTAGATTGTTAGCCTGCATTGGGTCACAATGGTTCCTTGCTTCTCTTAACCTCTGTGGTGTCACAATGCATCCCATGGCCTTTTAGGCCACTTGATGTCACAATGAATCATTTGATTCTTGGCCTCCATGGTGTCATAATGGTTCCTTGTTTCTATTGGGCCCCAGGCTGTCACAATTCATCCCTGGCCCTTTTACGCCCCCTGGTGTCTAATGGGATCCTGGGATTATTAGCCTCCCTTGGGTCACAATGGATCCTTGCTTCTCTTAACCCCTGTGCTGTCACAATGCATCCCATGCCCTTTTAGGCCACTTGATGTCACAATGAATCATTTGATTCTTGGCCTCCATGGTGGCATAATAGATCCTTGCTTCTATTGGTCCCCGTGCTGTAACAATCCATCCCTGGCCCTTTTTATACCCCCTGCTGCCACAAGGGATCATTAGATTGTTAGCCTGCATTGGGTCACAATGGTTCTTTGCTTCTCTTAACCTGTGTGCTGTCACAATGCATCCCATGCCCTTTTAGGCCACTTGATGTCACAATGAATCATTTGATTCTTGGCCTCCATTGTGGCATAATAGATCCTTGCTTCTATTGGTCCCCGTGCTGTAACAATCCATCCCAGGCCCTTTTTATGCCCCCTGATGCCACAAGGGATCATTAGATTGTTAGCCTGCATTGGGTCACAATGGTTCCTTGCTTCTCTTAACCTCTGTGGTGTCATAATCCATTCCAAGCCCTTTTAGGCCACTTGGTCTTACAATGAACCATTTGATTCTTGGCCTCCATGGTGTCATAATGGTTCCTTGCTTCTATAGGACCCCATGCTGTCAGAGTTCATCCGTGGTCATTTTACGCCCCCTGGTGTCCAATGGGATTCTTAGATTGTTAGCCTGCATTGGGTCACAATGGATCCTTGCTTCTCTTAACCCCTGTGCTGTCACAATGCATCCCATGCCCTTTTAGGCCACTTCATGTCACAAGGAATCATTTGATTCTTGGCCTCCATGGTGGCGTAATTGCACCAGGTTTTACTTGGGCCCCATGCTGTAACAATTCATCCCTGCCCCTTTTAGGCCCATTGGTGTCACAAGGTATCATTAGATTGTTAGCCTGCATTGGGTCACAATGGTTCCTTGCTTCTCTTAACCTCTGTGGTGTCACAATGCATCCCATGCCCTTTTAGGCCACATGATGTCACAATGAATCATTTGATTCTTGGCCTCCATGGTGTCATAATGGTTCCTTGTTTCTATTGGGCCCCATGCTGTCACAATTCATCCCTGGCCCTTTTACGCCCCCTGGTGTCAAATGGGATCCTGGGATTATTAGCCTGCATTGGGTCACAATGGTTCCTTGCTTCTCTTAACCTCTGTGGTGTCACAATGCATTCCAAGCCCTTTTAGGCCACTTGGTCTTACAATGAACCATTTGATTCTTGGCCTTCATGGTGTCATAATGGTTCCTTGCTTCTATAGGTCCCCATGCTGTCAGAGTTCATTCGTGGTCCTTTTGCGCCCCCTGGTGGCAAAAAGGATTCTTAGATTGTTAGCCTGCATTGGGTCACAATGGTTCCTTGCTTCTCTTAACCCCTGTGCTATCACAATGCATCCCATGCCCTTTTAGGCCACTTGATGTCACAATGAATCATTTGATTCTTGGCTTCCATGGTGGCATAATAGATCCTTGCTTCTATTGGTCCCCGTGCTGGAACAATCCATCACTGGCCCTTTTTATACCCCCTGGTGCCACAAGGGATCATTAGATTGTTAGCCTGCATTGGGTCACAATGGATCCTTGCTTCTCTTAACCCCTTTGGTGTCACAATGCATCCCATGCCCTTTTAGGCCACTTGATGTCACAATGAATCATTTGATTCTTGGCCTCCATGGTGGCGTAATTGTACCAGGCTTTAATTGGGCCCCATGCTGTCACAATTCATCCCTGCCACTTTTAGGCCCATTGGTGTCAAAAGGGATCATTAGATTGTTAGCCTGCAATGGGTCACAATGGATCCTTGCTTCTCTTAACCCCTGTGCTGTCACAATGCATCCCATGCCCTTTTAGGCCACTTGATGTCACAATGAACCATTTGATTCTTGGCCTTCATGGTGTCATAATGGTTCCTTGCTTCCATAGGTCCCCATGCTGTCAGAGTTCATCCGTGGTCCTTTTGCGCCCCCTGGTGTCAAAAGGGATTCTTAGATTGTTAGCCTGCATTGGGTCACAATGGTTCCTTGCTTCTCTTAACCTCTGTGGTGTCACAATTCATCCCATGCCCTTTTAGGCCACTTGATGTCACAATGAATCATTTGAGTCTTGGCCTCCATGGTGTCATAATGGTTCCTTGTTTCTATTGGGCCCCATGCTGTCACAATTCATCCCTGGCCCTTTTACGCCCCCTGGTGTCAAATGGGATCCTGGGATTATTAGCCTCCATTGGGTCACAATGGATCCTTGCTTCTCTTAACCTCTGTGCTGTCACAATGCATCCCATGCCCTTTTAGGCCACTTGATGTCACAATGAATCATTTGATTCTTGGCCTCCATGGTGTCATAATGGTTCCTTTTTTCTATTGGGCCCCATGCTGTCACAATTCATCCCTGCCACTTTTAGGCCCATTGGTGTCAAAAGGGATCATTAGATTGTTAGCCTGCATTGGGTCACAATGGATCCTTGCTTCTCTTAACCCCTGTGCTGTCACAATGCATCCCATGCCCTTTTAGGCCACTTGATGTCACAATGAATTATTTGATTCTTGGCCTCCATGGTGGCATAATAGATCCTTGCTTCTATTGGTCCCCGTGCTGTAACAATCCATCCCTGGCCCATTTTATATCCCCTGGTGCCACAAGGGATCATTAGATTGTTAGCCTGCATTGGGTCACAATGGATCCTTGCTTCTCTTAACCCCTTTGCTGTCACAATGCATCCCATGCCCTTTTAGGCCACTTGATGTCACAATGAATCATTTGATTCTTGGCCTCCATGGTGGCGTAATTGTACCAGGTTTTACTTGGGCCCCATGCTTTCACAATAAATCCCTGCCACTTTTAGGCCCATTGGTGTCAAAAGGGATCATTAGATTTTTAGCCTGCATTGGGTCACAATAGATCCTTGCTTCTCTTAACCCCTGTGCTGTCACAATGCATCCCATGACCTTTTAGGCCACATGATGTCACAATGAATTATTTGATTCTAGGCCTCCATGGTGGCTTAATAGATCCTTGCTTCTATTGGTCCCCGTGCTGTAACAATTCATCCCTGGCCCTTTTAGGCCGATTGGTGTCACAAGGGATCATTAGATTGTTAGCCTGCATTGGGTCACAATGGTTCCTTGCTTCTCTTAACCCCTGTGGTGTCACAATACATCCCATGCCCTTTTAGGCCACTTGATGTCACAATGAATCATTTGAGTCTTGGCCTCCATGGTGTCATAATGGTTCCTTGTTTCTATTGGGCCCCATGCTGTCACAATTCATCCCTGGCCCTTTTACGCCCCCTGGTGTCAAATGGGATTCTTGGATTATTAGCCTCCATTGGGTCACAATGGATCCTTGCTTCTCTTAACCCCTGTGCTGTCACAATGCATCCCATGCCCTTTTAGGCCACTTGATGTCACAATGAATCATTTGATTCTTGGCCTCCACGGTCGCATAATAGATCCTTGCTTCTATTGGCCCCCGTGCTGTAACAATCCATCCCAGGCCCTTTTTATACACCCTGGTGCCACAAGGGATCATTAGATTGTTAGCCTGCATTGGGTCACAATGGTTCCTTGCTTCTCTTAACCTCTGTGGTGTCACAATGCATTCCAAGCCCTTTTAGGCCACTTGGTCTTACAATGAACCATTTGATTCTTGGCCTTCATGGTGTCATAATGGTTCCTTGCTTCTATAGGTCCCAATGCTGTCAGAGTTCATCCGTGGTCCTTTTGCACCCCCTGGTGCCACAAGGGATCATTAGATTGTTAGCCTGCATTGGGTCACAATGGTTCCTTGCTTCTCTTAACCCCTGTGGTGTCACAATGCATCCCATGCCCTTTTAGGCCACTTGATGTCACAATGAATCTTTTGATTCTTGGCCTCCATGGTGGCATAATTGTACCAGGTTTTACTTGGGCCCCATGCTGTAACAATTCATCCCTGCCCCTTTTAGGCCCATTGGTGTCACAAGGGATCATTAGATTGTTAGCCTGCATTGGGTCACAATGGTTCCTTGCTTCTCTTAACCTCTGTGGTGTCACAATGCATCCCATGACTTTTTAGGCCACTTGATGTCACAATGAATCATTTGATTCTTGGCCTCCATGGTGTCATAATGGTTCCTTGCTTCCATAGGTCCCCATGCTGTCAGAGTTCATCCGTGGTCCTTTTGCGCCCCCTGGTGTCAAAAGGGATTCTTAGATTGTTAGCCTGCATTGGGTCACAATGGTTCCTTGCTTCTCTTAACCCCTGTGGTGTCACAATGCATCCCATGCCCTTTTAGGCCACTTGATGTCACAATGAATCATTTGAGTCTTGGCCTCCATGGTGTCATAATGGTTCCTTGTTTCTATTGGGCCCCATGCTGTCACAATTCATCCCTGGCCCTTTTACGCCCCCTGGTGTCAAATGGGATCCTGGGATTATTAGCCTCCATTGGGTCACAATGGATCCTTGCTTCTCTTAACCCCTGTGGTGTCACAATGCATCCCATGCCCTTTTAGGCCACTTGATGTCACAATGAATCATTTGATTCTTGGCCTCCACGGTGGCATAATAAATCCTTGCTTCTATTGGTCCCCGTGCTGTAACAATCCATCCCTGGCCCTTTTTATACCCCCTGGTGTCAAAAGGGATTCTTAGATTGTTAGCCTGCATTGGGTCACAATGGATCCTTGATTCTCTTAACCCCTGTGGTGTCACAATGCATACCATGCCCTTTTAGGCCACTTGATGTCACAATGAATCATTTGATTCTTGGCCTCCATGGTGGCGTAATTGTACCAGGTTTTAATTGGGCCCCATGCTTTCACAATAAATCCCTGCCACTTTTAGGCCCATTGGTGTCAAAAGGGATCATTAGATTGTTAGCCTGCATTGGGTCACAATGGTTCCTTGCTTCTCTTAACCTCTGTGGTGTCACAATGCATCCCATGCCCGTTTAGGCCACTTGATGTCACAATGAATCATTTGATTCTTGGCCTCCATGGTGGCATAATAGATCCTTGCTTCTATTGGTCCCCATGCTGTAACAATTCATCCCTGGCCCTTTTAGGCCCATTGGTGTCACAAGGGATCATTAGATTGTTAGCCTGCATTGGGTCACAATGGTTCCTTGCTTCTCTTAACCTCTGTGGTGTCACAATGCTTTCCAAGCCCTTTTAGGCCACTTGGTCTTACAATGAATCATTTGATTTTTGGCCTCCATGGTGTCATAATGGTTCCTTGTTTCTATTGGGCCCCATACTGGCACAATTCATCCCTGGCCCTTTTACGCCCCCTGGTGTCAAATGGGATCCTGGGATTATTAGCCTCCATTGGGTCACAATGGATCCTTGCTTCTCTTAACCCCTGTGCTGTCACAATGCATCCCATGCCCTTTTAGGCCACTTGATGTCACAATGAATCATTTGATTCTTGGCCTCCATGGTGTCATAATGGTTCCTTGTTTCTATTGGGCCCCATGCTGTCACAATTCATCCCTGGCCCTTTTGGGCCCCCTGGTTTCTCAAGGGATCATTAGATTGTTAGCCTCCCTTGGGTCACAATGGATCCTTGCTTCTCTTAACCTCTGTGGTGTCACAATGCATCCCATGCCCTTTTAGGCCACATGATGTCACAATGAATTATTTGATTCTTGGCCTCCATGGTGGCATAATAGATCCTTGCTTCTATTGGTCCCCGTGCTGTAACAATCCATCCCTGCCCCTTTTAGGCCCATTGGTGTCAAAAGGGATCATTAGATTGTTAGCCTGCATTGGGTCACAATGGTTCCTTGCTTCTCTTAACCTCTGTGGTGTCACAATGCATCCCATGCCCTTTTAGGCCACTTGATGTCACAATGAATCATTTGATTCTTGGCCTCCATGGTGTCATAATGGTTCCTTGTTTCTATTGGGCCCCATGCTGTCACAATTCATCCCTGGCCCTTTTTACGCCCCCTGGTGTCAAATGGGATCCTGGGATTATTAGCCTCCCTTGGGTCACAATGGATCCTTGCTTCTCTTAACCCCTGTGCTGTCACAATGCATCCCATGCCCTTTTAGGCCACTTGATGTCACAATGAATCATTTGAGTCTTGGCCTCCATGGTGTCATAATAGATCCTTGCTTCTATTGGTCCCCGTGCTGTAACAATCCATCCCTGGCCCATTTTATATCCCCTGGTGCCACAAGGGATCATTAGATTGTTAGCCTGCATTGGGTCACAATGGATCCTTGCTTCTCTTAACCCCTTTGGTGTCACAATGCATCCCATGCCCTTTTAGGCCACTTGATGTCACAATGAATCATTTGATTCTTGGCCTCCATGGTGGCGTAATTGTACCAGGTTTTACTTGGGCCCCATGCTTTCACAATAAATCCCTGCCACTTTTAGGCCCATTGGTGTCAAAAGGGATCATTAGATTGTTAGCCTCCATTGGGTCACAATGGATCCTTGCTTCTCTTAACCCCTGTGCTGTCACAATGCATCCCATGCCCTTTCAGGCCACATGATGTCACAATGAATCATTTGATTCTTGGCCGCAACGGTGGCATAATAGATCCTTGCTTCTATTGGTCCCCGTGCTGTAACAATCCATCCCTGGCCCTTTTTATACCCCCTGGTGCCACAAGGGATCATTAGATTGTTAGCCTGCATTGGGGCACAATGGTTCCTTGCTTCTCTTAAACTCTGTGCTGTCACAATGCATTCCAAGCCCTTCTAGGCCACTTGGTCTTACAATGAACCATTTGATTCTTGGCCTTCATGGTGTCATAATGGTTCCTTGCCTCTAGAGGTCCCCATGCTGTCAGAGTTCATCCGTGGTCCTTTTTCGCCCCCTGGTGTCAAAAGGGATTCTTAGATTGTTAGCCTGCATTGGGTCACAATGGTTCCTTGCTTCTCTTAACCCCTGTGGTGTCACAATGCATCCCATGCCCTTTTAGGCCACTTGATGTCACAATGAATCATTTGATTCTTGGCCTCCATGGTGTCATAATGGTTCCTTGTTTCTATTGGGCCCCATGCTGTCACAATTCATCCCTGGCCCTTTTACGCCCCCTGGTGTCAAATGGGACCCCTGGATTATTAGCCTCCATTGGGTCACAATGGATCCTTGCTTCTCTTAACCTCTGTGGTGTCACAATGCATCCCATGCCCTTTTAGGCCACATGATGTCACAATGAATTATTTGATTCTAGGCCTCCATGGTGGCATAATAGATCCTTGATTCTATTGTTCCCCGTGCTGTAACAATTCATCCCTGGACCTTTTAGGCCCATTGGTGTCACAAGGGATCATTAGATTGTTAGCCTCCATTGGGTCACAATGGATCCTTGCTTCTCTTAACCCCTGTGGTGTCACAATGCATCCCATGCCCTTTTAGGCCACTTCATGTCACAATGAATCATTTGATTCTTGGCCTCCATGGTGGCGTAATTGTACCAGGCTTTAATTGGGCCCCATGCTGTCACAATTCATCCCTGCCACTTTTAGGCCCATTGGTGTCAAAAGGGATCATTAGATTGTTAGCCTGCATTGGGTCACAATGGATCCTTGCTTCTCTTATCCCCTGTGCTGTCACAATGCATCCCATGCCCTTTTAGGCCACTTGATGTCACAATGAATTATTTGATTCTTGGCCTCCACGGTGGCATAATAGATCCTTGCTTCTATTGGTCCCCGTGCTGTAACAATTCATCCCTGGCCCTTTTAGGCCCATTGGTGTCAAAAGGGATCATTAGATTGTTAGCCTGCATTGGGTCACAATGGTTCCTTGCTTCTCTTAACCTCTGTGGTGTCACAATGCATCCCATGCCCTTTTAGGCCACTTGATGTCACAATGAATCATTTGAGTCTTGGCCTCCATGGTGTCATAATGGTTCCTTGTTTCTATTGGGCCCCATGCTGTCACAATTCATCCCTGGCCCTTTTACGCCCCCTGGTGTCAAATGGGATCCTGGGATTATTAGCCTCCCTTGGGTCACAATGGATCCTTGCTTCTCTTAACCCCTGTGCTGTCACAATGCATCCCATGCCCTTTTAGGCCACTTGATGTCACAATGAATCATTTGATTCTTGGCCTCCACGGTGGCATAATAGATCCTTGCTTCTATTGGTCCCCGTGCTGTAACAATCCATCCCAGGCCCTTTTTATACCCCCTGGTGCCACAAGGGATCATTAGATTGTTAGCCTGCAGTAGGTCACAATGGTTCCTTGCTTCTCTTAACCTCTGTGGTGTCACAATGCATTCCAAGCCCTTTTAGGCCACTTGGTCTTACAATGAACCATTTGATTCTTGGCCTTCATGGTGTCTTAATGGTTCCTTGCTTCTATAGGTCCCCATGCTGTCAGAGTTCATCCGTGGTGCTTTTGCGCCCCCTGGTGCCACAAGGGATCATTAGATTGTTAGCCTGCATTGGGTCACAATGGTTCCTTGCTTCTCTTAACCCCTGTGGTGTCACAATGCATCCCATGCCCTTTTAGGCCACTTGATGTCACAATGAATCATTTGATTCTTGGCCTCCATGGTGGCATAATTGTACCAGGTTTTAATTGGGCCCCATGCTGTCACAATTCATCCCTGCCACTTTTAGGCCCATTGGTGTCAAAAGGGATCATTAGATTGTTAGCCTGCATTGGGTCACAATGGATCCTTGCTTCTCTTAACCCCTGTGCTGTCACAATGCATCCCATGCCCTTTTAGGCCACTTGATGTCACAATGAATTATTTGATTCTTGGCCTCCATGGTGGCATAATAGATCCTTGCTTCTATTGGTCCCCGTGCTGTAACAATCCATCCCTGGCCCATTTTATATCCCCTGGTGCCACAAGGGATCATTAGATTGTTAGCCTGCATTGGGTCACAATGGATCCTTGCTTCTCTTAACCCCTTTGGTGTCACAATGCATCCCATGCCCTTTTAGGCCACTTGATGTCACAATGAATCATTTGATTCTTGGCCTCCATGGTGGCGTAATTGTACCAGATTTTACTTGGGCCCCATGCTTTCACAATAAACCCCTGCCACTTTTAGGCCCATTGGTGTCAAAAGGGATCATTAGATTGTTAGCCTGCATTGGGTCACAATGGATCCTTGCTTCTCTTAACCTCTGTGGTGTCACAATGCATCCCATGCCCTTTTAGGCCACATGATGTCACAATGAATTATTTGATTCTAGGCCTCCATGGTGGCTTAATAGATCCTTGCTTCTATTGGTCCCCGTGATGTAACAATCCATCCCTGCCCCTTTTAGGCCCATTGGTGTCACAAGGGATCATTAGATTGTTAGCCTGCATTGGGTCACAATGGTTCCTTGCTTCTCTTAACCTCTGTGGTGTCACAATGCATCCCATGCCCTTTTAGGCCACTTGATGTCACAATGAATCATTTGATTCTTGGCCTCCATGGTGTCATAATGGTTCCTTGTTTCTATTGGGCCCCATGCTGTCACAATTCATCCCTGGCCCTTTTTACGCCCCCTGGTGTCAAATGGGATCCTGGGATTATTAGCCTCCCTTGGGTCACAATGGATTCTTGCTTCTCTTAACCCCTGTGCTGTCACAATGCATCCCATGCCCTTTTAGGCCACTTGATGTCACAATGAATCATTTGATTCTTGGCCTCCACGGTGGCATAATAGATCCTTGCTTCTATTGGTCCCCGTGCTGTAACAATCCATCCCAGGCCCTTTTTATACCCCCTGGTGCCACAAGGGATCATTAGATTGTTAGCCTGCAGTAGGTCACAATGGTTCCTTGCTTCTCTTAACCTCTGTGGTGTCACAATGCATTCCAAGCCCTTTTAGGCCACTTGGTCTTACAATGAACCATTTGATTCTTGGCCTTCATGGTGTCATAATGGTTCCTTGCTTCTATAGGTCCCAATGCTGTCAGAGTTCATCCGTGGACCTTTTGCACCCCCTGGTGCCACAAGGGATCATTAGATTGTTAGCCTGCATTGGGTCACAATGGTTCCTTGCTTCTCTTAACCCCTGTGGTGTCACAATGCATCCCATGCCCTTTTAGGCCACTTGATGTCCCAATGAATCATTTGATTCTTGGTCTCCATGGTGGCATAATTGTACCAGGTTTTACTTGGGCCCCATGCTGTAACAATTCATCCCTGCCCCTTTTAGGCCCATTGGTGTCACAAGGGATCATTAGATTGTTAGCCTGCATTGGGTCACAATGGTTCCTTGCTTCTCTTAACCTCTGTGGTGTCACAATGCATCCCATGACCTTTTAGGCCACTTGATGTCACAATGAATCATTTGATTCTTGGCCTCCATGGTGTCATAATGGTTCCTTGTTTCTATTGGGCCCCATGCTGTCACAATTCATCCCTGGCCCTTTTACGCCCCCTGGTGTCAAATGGGATCCTGGGATTATTAGCCTCCATTGGGACACAATGGATCCTTGCTTCTCTTAACTCCTGTGGTGTCACAATGCATCCCATGCCCTTTTAGGCCACTTGATGTCACAATGAATCATTTGATTCTTGGCCTCCATGGTGTCATAATGGTTCCTTGTTTCTATTGGTCCCCGTTCTGTAACAATTCATCCCTGGCCCTTTTAGGCCCATTGGTGTCACAAGGGATCATTAGATTATT
Source organism: Cinclus cinclus (assembly GCF_963662255.1). NCBI lineage: Eukaryota > Metazoa > Chordata > Aves > Passeriformes > Cinclidae > Cinclus > Cinclus cinclus. The sequence continues at coordinate 37,662,018 of NC_085052.1, forward strand.
AGCCTCCATTGGGTCACAATGTTTCCTTGCTTCTCTTAACCCCTGTGGTGTCACAATGCATTCCAAGCCCTTTTAGGCCACTTGGTGTTACAATGAACCATTTGATTCTTGGCCTCCATGGTGTCATAATGGTTCCTTGCTTCCATAGGTCCCCATGCTGTCAGAGTTCATCCGTGGTCCTTTTGCGCCCCCTGGTGTCAAAAGGGATTCTTCGATTGTTAGCCTGCATTGGGTCACAATGGTTCCTTGCTTCTCTTAACCTCTGTGGTGTCACAATGCATCCCATGCCCTTTTAGGCCACATGATGTCACAATGAATCATTTGAGTCTTGGCCTCCATGGTGTCATAATGGTTCCTTGTTTCTATTGGGCCCCATGCTGTCACAATTCATCCCTGGCCCTTTTACGCCCCCTGGTGTCAAATGGGATCCTGGGATTATTAGCCTCCCTTGGGTCACAATGGATCCTTGCTTCTCTTAACCCCTGTGCTGTCACAATGCATCCCATGCCCTTTTAGGCCACTTGATGTCACAATGAATCATTTGATTCTTGGCCTCCACGGTGGCATAATAGATCCTTGCTTCTATTGGTCCCCGTGCTGTAACAATCCATCCCAGGCCCTTTTTATACCCCCTGGTGCCACAAGGGATCATTAGATTGTTAGCCTGCAGTAGGTCACAATGGTTCCTTGCTTCTCTTAACCTCTGTGGTGTCACAATGCATTCCAAGCCCTTTTAGGCCACTTGGTCTTACAATGAACCATTTGATTCTTGGCCTTCATGGTGTCTTAATGGTTCCTTGCTTCTATAGGTCCCCATGCTGTCAGAGTTCATCCGTGGTCCTTTTGCGCCCCCTGGTGCCACAAGGGATCATTAGATTGTTAGCCTGCATTGGGTCACAATGGTTCCTTGCTTCTCTTAACCCCTGTGGTGTCACAATGCATCCCATGCCCTTTTAGGCCACTTGATGTCACAATGAATCATTTGATTCTTGGCCTCCATGGTGGCATAATTGTACCAGGTTTTAATTGGGCCCCATGCTGTCACAATTCATCCCTGCCACTTTTAGGCCCATTGGTGTCAAAAGGGATCATTAGATTGTTAGCCTGCATTGGGTCCCAATGGATCCTTGCTTCTCTTAACCCCTGTGCTGTCACAATGCATCCCATGCCCTTTTAGGCCACTTGATGTCACAATGAATTATTTGATTCTTGGCCTCCATGGTGGCATAATAGATCCTTGCTTCTATTGGTCCCCGTGCTGTAACAATCCATCCCTGGCCCATTTTATATCCCCTGGTGCCACAAGGGATCATTAGATTGTTAGCCTGCATTGGGTCACAATGGATCCTTGCTTCTCTTAACCCCTTTGGTGTCACAATGCATCCCATGCCCTTTTAGGCCACTTGATGTCACAATGAATCATTTGATTCTTGGCCTCCATGGTGGCGTAATTGTACCAGATTTTACTTGGGCCCCATGCTTTCACAATAAACCCCTGCCACTTTTAGGCCCATTGGTGTCACAAGGGATCATTAGATTGTTAGCCTGCATTGGGTCACAATGGTTCCTTGCTTCTCTTAACCTCTGTGGTGTCACAATGCATCCCATGCCCTTTTAGGCCACTTGATGTCACAATGAATCATTTGATTCTTGGCCTCCATGGTGTCATAATGGTTCCTTGTTTCTATTGGGCCCCATGCTGTCACAATTCATCCCTGGCCCTTTTTACGCCCCCTGGTGTCAAATGGGATCCTGGGATTATTAGCCTCCCTTGGGTCACAATGGATCCTTGCTTCTCTTAACCCCTGTGCTGTCACAATGCATCCCATGCCCTTTTAGGCCACTTGATGTCACAATGAATCATTTGATTCTTGGCCTCCACGGTGGCATAATAGATCCTTGCTTCTATTGGTCCCCGTGCTGTAACAATCCATCCCAGGCCCTTTTTATACCCCCTGGTGCCACAAGGGATCATTAGATTGTTAGCCTGCAGTAGGTCACAATGGTTCCTTGCTTCTCTTAACCTCTGTGTAGTCACAATGCATTCCAAGCCCTTTTAGGCCACTTGGTCTTACAATGAACCATTTGATTCTTGGCCTTCATGGTGTCATAATGGTTCCTTGCTTCTATAGGTCCCAATGCTGTCAGAGTTCATCCGTGGACCTTTTGCACCCCCTGGTGCCACAAGGGATCATTAGATTGTTAGCCTGCATTGGGTCACAATGGTTCCTTGCTTCTCTTAACCCCTGTGGTGTCACAATGCATCCCATGCCCTTTTAGGCCACTTGATGTCCCAATGAATCATTTGATTCTTGGTCTCCATGGTGGCATAATTGTACCAGGTTTTACTTGGGCCCCATGCTGTAACAATTCATCCCTGCCCCTTTTAGGCCCATTGGTGTCACAAGGGATCATTAGATTGTTAGCCTGCATTGGGTCACAATGGTTCCTTGCTTCTCTTAACCTCTGTGGTGTCACAATGCATCCCATGACCTTTTAGGCCACTTGATGTCACAATGAATCATTTGATTCTTGGCCTCCATGGTGTCATAATGGTTCCTTGTTTCTATTGGGCCCCATGCTGTCACAATTCATCCCTGGCACTTTTACGCCCCCTGGTGTCAAATAGGATCCTGGGATTATTAGCCTCCATTGGGACACAATGGATCCTTGCTTCTCTTAACTCCTGTGGTGTCACAATGCATCCCATGCCCTTTTAGGCCACTTGATGTCACAATGAATCATTTGATTCTTGGCCTCCATGGTGTCATAATGGTTCCTTGTTTCTATTGGTCCCCGTTCTGTAACAATTCATCCCTGGCCCTTTTAGGCCCATTGGTGTCACAAGGGATCATTAGATTATTAGCCTCCATTGGGTCACAATGTTTCCTTGCTTCTCTTAACCCCTGTGGTGTCACAATGCATTCCAAGCCCTTTTAGGCCACTTGGTGTTACAATGAACCATTTGATTCTTGGCCTCCATGGTGTCATAATGGTTCCTTGCTTCCATAGGTCCCCATGCTGTCAGAGTTCATCCGTGGTCCTTTTGCGCCCCCTGGTGTCAAAAGGGATTCTTCGATTGTTAGCCTGCATTGGGTCACAATGGTTCCTTGCTTCTCTTAACCCCTGTGGTGTCACAATGCATCCCATGCCCTTTTAGGCCACTTGATGTCACAATGAATCATTTGAGTCTTGGCCTCCATGGTGTCATAATGGTTCCTTGTTTCTATTGGGCCCCATGCTGTCACAATTCATCCCTGGCCCTTTTACGCCCCCTGGTGTCAAATGGGATCCTGGGATTATTAGCCTCCATTGGGTCACAATGGATCCTTGCTTCTCTTAACCCCTGTGCTGTCACAATGCATCCCATGCCCTTTTAGGCCACTTGATGTCACAATGAATCATTTGATTCTTGGCCTCCACGGTGGCATAATAGATCCTTGCTTCTATTGGTCCCCGTGCTGTAACAATCCATCTCTGGCCCTTTTTATACCCCCTGGTGCCACAAGGGATCATTAGATTGTTAGCCTGCAGTAGGTCACAATGGTTCCTTGCTTCTCTTAACCCCTGTGGTGTCACAATGCATTCCAAGCCCTTTTAGGCCACTTGGTCTTACAATGAACCATTTGATTCTTGGCCTTCATGGTGTCTTAATGGTTCCTTGCTTCTATAGGTCCCCATGCTGTCAGAGTTCATCCGTGGTCCTTTTGCGCCCCCTGGTGCCACAAGGGATCATTAGATTGTTAGCCTGCATTGGGTCACAATGGTTCCTTGCTTCTCTTAACCCCTGTGGTGTCACAATGCATCCCATGCCCTTTTAGGCCACTTGATGTCACAATGAATCATTTGATTCTTGGCCTCCATGGTGGCATAATTGTACCAGGTTTTAATTGGGCCCCATGCTGTCACAATTCATCCCTGCCATTTTTAGGCCCATTGGTGTCAAAAGGGATCATTAGATTGTTAGCCTGCATTGGGTCACAATGGATCCTTGCTTCTCTTAACCCCTGTGCTGTCACAATGCATCCCATGCCCTTTTAGGCCACTTGATGTCACAATGAATCATTTGATTCTTGGCCTCCATGGTGGCGTAATTGTACCAGGTTTTACTTGGTCCCCATGCTTTCACAATAAATCCCTGCCACTTTTAGGCCTATTGGTGTCAAAAGGGATCATTAGATTGTTAGCCTGCATTGGGTCACAATGGATCCTTGCTTCTCTTAACCTCTGTGGTGTCACAATGCATCCCATGCCCTTTTAGGCCACATGATGTCACAATGAATTATTTGATTCTAGGCCTCCATGGTGGCATAATAGATCTTTGCTTCTATTGGTCCCCGTGCTGTAACAATTCATCCCTGGCCCTTTTTATACCCCCTGGTGCCACAAGGGATCATTAGATTGTTAGCCTGCATTGGGTCACAATGGTTCCTTGCTTCTCTTAACCTCTGTGCTGTCACAATGCATTCCAAGCCCTTTTAGGCCACTTGGTCTTACAATGAACCATTTGATTCTTGGCCTTCATGGTGTCATAATGGTTCCTTGCCTCTAGAGGTCCCCATGCTGTCAGAGTTCATCCGTGGTCCTTTTTCGCCCCCTGGTGTCAAAAGGGATTCTTAGATTGTTAGCCTGCATTGGGTCACAATGGTTCCTTGCTTCTCTTAACCCCTGTGGTGTCACAATGCATACCATGCCCTTTTAGGCCACTTGATGTCACAATGAATCATTTGATTCTTGTCCTCCACGGTGGCATAATGGTTCCTTTTTTCTATTGGGCCCCATGCTTTTACAATTCATCCCTGCCCCTTTTACGCCCCCTGGTGTCAAATTGGATCCCGGGATTATTAGCCTCCATTGGGTCACAATGGATCCTTGCTTCTCTTAACCCCTGTGCTGTCACAATGCATCCCATGCCCTTTTAGGCCACATGATGTCACAATGAATCATTTGAGTCTTGCCCTCCATGGTGTCATAATGGTTCCTTGTTTCTATTGGGCCCCATGCTGTCACAATTCATCCCTGGCCCTTTTACGCCCCCTGGTGTCAAATGGGATCCTGGGATTATTAGCCTCCATTGGGTCACAATGGATCCTTGCTTCTCTTAACCCCTGTGCTGTCACAATGCATCCCATGCCCTTTTAGGCCACTTGATGTCACAATGAATCATTTGATTCTTGGCCTCCACGGTGGCATAATAGATCCTTGCTTCTATTGGTCCCCGTGCTGTAACAATCCATCCCAGGCCCTTTTTATACCCCCTGGTGCCACAAGGGATCATTAGATTGTTAGCCTGCATTGGGTCACAATGGTTCCTTGCTTCTCTTAACCTCTGTGGTGTCACAATGCATTCCAAGCCCTTTTAGGCCACTTGGTCTTACAATGAACCATTTGATTCTTGGCCTTCATGGTGTCATAATGGTTCCTTGCTTCTATAGGTCCCAATGCTGTCAGAGTTCATCCGTGGTCCTTTTGCACCCCCTGGTGCCACAAGGGATCATTAGATTGTTAGCCTGCATTGGGTCACAATGGTTCCTTGCTTCTCTTAACCCCTGTGGTGTCACAATGCATCCCATGCCCTTTTAGGCCACTTGATGTCCCAATGAATCATTTGATTCTTGGCCTCCATGGTGGCATAATTGTACCAGGTTTTACTTGGGCCCCATGCTGTAACAATTCATCCCTGCCCCTTTTAGGCCCATTGGTGTCACAAGGGATCATTAGATTGTTAGCCTGCATTGGGTCACAATGGTTCCTTGCTTCTCTTAACCTCTGTGGTGTCACAATGCATCCCATGACCTTTTAGGCCACTTGATGTCACAATGAATCATTTGATTCTTGGCCTCCATGGTGTCATAATGGTTCCTTGTTTCTATTGGGCCCCATGCTGTCACAATTCATCCCTGGCCCTTTTACGCCCCCTGGTGTCAAATGGGATCCTGGGATTATTAGCCTCCATTGGGACACAATGGATCCTTGCTTCTCTTAACCCCTGTGGTGTCACAATGCATCCCATGCCCTTTTAGGCCACTTGATGTCACAATGAATCATTTGAGTCTTGGCCTCCATGGTGTCATAATGGTTCCTTGTTTCTATTGGTCCCCGTTCTGTAACAATTCAACCCTGGCCCTTTTAGGCCCATTGGTGTCACAAGGGATCATTAGATTATTAGCCTCCATTGGGTCACAATGGATCCTTGCTTCTCTTAACCCCTGTGCTGTCACAATGCATCTCATGCCCTTTTAGGCCACTTGATGTCACAATGAATCATTTGATTCTTGGCTTCCACGGTGGCATAATAGATCCTTGCTTCTATTGGTCCCCGTGCTGTAACAATCCATCCCTGGCCCTTTTTATACCCCCTGGTGCCACAAGGGATCATTAGATTGTTAGCCTGCATTGGGTCACAATGGTTCCTTGCTTCTCTTAACCCCTGTGGTGTCACAATGCATTCCAAGCCCTTTTAGGCCACTTGGTGTTACAATGAACCATTTGATTCTTGGCCTTCATGGTGTCATAATGGTTCCTTGCTTCCATAGGTCCCCATGCTGTCAGAGTCCATCCGTGGTCCTTTTGCGCCCCCTGGTGTCAAAAGGGATTCTTAGATTGTTAGCCTGCATTGGGTCACAATGGTTCCTTGCTTCTCTTAACCCCTGTGGTGTCACAATGCATCCCATGCCCTTTTAGGCCACTTGATGTCACAATGAATCATTTGAGTCTTGGCCTCCATGGTGTCATAATGGTTCCTTGTTTCTATTGGGCCCCATGCTGTCACAATTCATCCCTGGCCCTTTTACGCCCCCTGGTGTCAAATGGGATCCTGGGATTATTAGCCTCCATTGGGTCACAATGGATCCTTGCTTCTCTTAACCCCTGTGCTGTCACAATGCATCCCATGCCCTTTTAGGCCACTTGATGTCACAATGAATTATTTGATTCTTGGCCTCCACGGTGGCATAATAGATCCTTGCTTCTATAGGTCCCCGTGCTGTAACAATCCATCCCTGGCCCTTTTAGGCCCATTGGTGTCACAAGGGATCATTAGATTGTTAGCCTCCATTGGGTCACAATGGTTCCTTGCTTCTCTTAACCTCTGTGGTGTCACAATGCATCCCATGCCCTTTTAGGCCACTTGATGTCACAATGAATCATTTGATTCTTGGCCTCCATGGTGTCATAATGTTTCCTTGTTTCTATTGGGCCCCATGCTGTCACAATTCATCCCTGGCCCTTTTGGGCCCCCTGGTTTCTCAAGGGATCCTTAGATTGTTAGCCTCCCTTGGGTCACAATGGATCCTTGCTTCTCTTAACCCCTGTGGTGTCACAATGCATCCCATGCCCTTTTAGGCCACTTGATGTCACAATGAATCATTTGATTCTTGGCCTCCACGGTGGCATAATAGATCCTTGCTTCTATTGGTCCCCGTGCGGTAACAATCCATCCCTGGCCCTTTTTATACCCCCTGGTGTCAAAAGGGATTCTTAGATTGTTAGCCTGCATTGGGTCACAATGGATCCTTGCTTCTCTTAACCCCTTTGGTGTCACAATGCATCCCATGCCCTTTTAGGCCACATGATGTCACAATGAATTATTTGATTCTTGGCCTCCATGGTGGCATAATAGATCCTTGCTTCTATTGGTCCCCGTGCTGTAACAATCCATCCCTGCCCCTTTTAGGCCCATTGGTGTCACAAGGGATCATTAGATTGTTAGCCTGCATTGGGTCACAATGGTTCCTTGCTTCTCTTAACCTCTGTGGTGTCACAATGCATCCCATGCCCGTTTAGGCCACTTGATGTCACAATGAATCATTTGATTCTTGGCCTCCATGGTGGCATAATAGATCCTTGCTTCTATTGGTCCCCATGCTGTAACAATTCATCCCTGGTCCTTTTAGGCCCATTGGTGTCACAAGGGATCATTAGATTGTTAGCCTGCATTGGGTCACAATGGTTCCTTGCTTCTCTTAACCCCTGTGCTGTCACAATGCATTCCAAGCCCTTTTAGGCCACTTGGTCTTACAATGAACCATTTGATTCTTGGCCTTCATGGTGTCTTAATGGTTCCTTGCTTCTATAGGTCCCCATGCTGTCAGAGTTCATCCGTGGTCCTTTTGCGCCCCCTGGTGCCACAAGGGATCATTAGATTGTTAGCCTGCATTGGGTCACAATGGTTCCTTGCTTCTCTTAACCCCTGTGGTGTCACAATGCATCCCATGCCCTTTTAGGCCACTTGATGTCACAATGAATCATTTGATTCTTGGCCTCCATGGTGGCATAATTGTACCAGGTTTTAATTGGGCCCCATGCTGTCACAATTCATCCCTGCCATTTTTAGGCCCATTGGTGTCAAAAGGGATCATTAGATTGTTAGCCTGCATTGGGTCACAATGGATCCTTGCTTCTCTTAACCCCTGTGCTGTCACAATGCATCCCATGCCCTTTTAGGCCACTTGATGTCACAATGAATCATTTGATTCTTGGCCTCCATGGTGGCGTAATTGTACCAGGTTTTACTTGGTCCCCATGCTTTCACAATAAATCCCTGCCACTTTTAGGCCTATTGGTGTCAAAAGGGATCATTAGATTGTTAGCCTGCATTGGGTCACAATGGATCCTTGCTTCTCTTAACCTCTGTGGTGTCACAATGCATCCCATGCCCTTTTAGGCCACATGATGTCACAATGAATTATTTGATTCTAGGCCTCCATGGTGGCATAATAGATCTTTGCTTCTATTGGTCCCCGTGCTGTAACAATTCATCCCTGGCCCTTTTTATACCCCCTGGTGCCACAAGGGATCATTAGATTGTTAGCCTGCATTGGGTCACAATGGTTCCTTGCTTCTCTTAACCTCTGTGCTGTCACAATGCATTCCAAGCCCTTTTAGGCCACTTGGTCTTACAATGAACCATTTGATTCTTGGCCTTCATGGTGTCATAATGGTTCCTTGCCTCTAGAGGTCCCCATGCTGTCAGAGTTCATCCGTGGTCCTTTTTCGCCCCCTGGTGTCAAAAGGGATTCTTAGATTGTTAGCCTGCATTGGGTCACAATGGTTCCTTGCTTCTCTTAACCCCTGTGGTGTCACAATGCATACCATGCCCTTTTAGGCCACTTGATGTCACAATGAATCATTTGATTCTTGTCCTCCACGGTGGCATAATGGTTCCTTTTTTCTATTGGGCCCCATGCTTTTACAATTCATCCCTGCCCCTTTTACGCCCCCTGGTGTCAAATTGGATCCCGGGATTATTAGCCTCCATTGGGTCACAATGGATCCTTGCTTCTCTTAACCCCTGTGCTGTCACAATGCATCCCATGCCCTTTTAGGCCACATGATGTCACAATGAATCATTTGAGTCTTGCCCTCCATGGTGTCATAATGGTTCCTTGTTTCTATTGGGCCCCATGCTGTCACAATTCATCCCTGGCCCTTTTACGCCCCCTGGTGTCAAATGGGATCCTGGGATTATTAGCCTCCATTGGGTCACAATGGATCCTTGCTTCTCTTAACCCCTGTGCTGTCACAATGCATCCCATGCCCTTTTAGGCCACTTGATGTCACAATGAATCATTTGATTCTTGGCCTCCACGGTGGCATAATAGATCCTTGCTTCTATTGGTCCCCGTGCTGTAACAATCCATCCCAGGCCCTTTTTATACCCCCTGGTGCCACAAGGGATCATTAGATTGTTAGCCTGCATTGGGTCACAATGGTTCCTTGCTTCTCTTAACCTCTGTGGTGTCACAATGCATTCCAAGCCCTTTTAGGCCACTTGGTCTTACAATGAACCATTTGATTCTTGGCCTTCATGGTGTCATAATGGTTCCTTGCTTCTATAGGTCCCAATGCTGTCAGAGTTCATCCGTGGTCCTTTTGCACCCCCTGGTGCCACAAGGGATCATTAGATTGTTAGCCTGCATTGGGTCACAATGGTTCCTTGCTTCTCTTAACCCCTGTGGTGTCACAATGCATCCCATGCCCTTTTAGGCCACTTGATGTCCCAATGAATCATTTGATTCTTGGCCTCCATGGTGGCATAATTGTACCAGGTTTTACTTGGGCCCCATGCTGTAACAATTCATCCCTGCCCCTTTTAGGCCCATTGGTGTCACAAGGGATCATTAGATTGTTAGCCTGCATTGGGTCACAATGGTTCCTTGCTTCTCTTAACCTCTGTGGTGTCACAATGCATCCCATGACCTTTTAGGCCACTTGATGTCACAATGAATCATTTGATTCTTGGCCTCCATGGTGTCATAATGGTTCCTTGTTTCTATTGGGCCCCATGCTGTCACAATTCATCCCTGGCCCTTTTACGCCCCCTGGTGTCAAATGGGATCCTGGGATTATTAGCCTCCATTGGGACACAATGGATCCTTGCTTCTCTTAACCCCTGTGGTGTCACAATGCATCCCATGCCCTTTTAGGCCACTTGATGTCACAATGAATCATTTGAGTCTTGGCCTCCATGGTGTCATAATGGTTCCTTGTTTCTATTGGTCCCCGTTCTGTAACAATTCAACCCTGGCCCTTTTAGGCCCATTGGTGTCACAAGGGATCATTAGATTATTAGCCTCCATTGGGTCACAATGGATCCTTGCTTCTCTTAACCCCTGTGCTGTCACAATGCATCTCATGCCCTTTTAGGCCACTTGATGTCACAATGAATCATTTGATTCTTGGCTTCCACGGTGGCATAATAGATCCTTGCTTCTATTGGTCCCCGTGCTGTAACAATCCATCCCTGGCCCTTTTTATACCCCCTGGTGCCACAAGGGATCATTAGATTGTTAGCCTGCATTGGGTCACAATGGTTCCTTGCTTCTCTTAACCCCTGTGGTGTCACAATGCATTCCAAGCCCTTTTAGGCCACTTGGTGTTACAATGAACCATTTGATTCTTGGCCTTCATGGTGTCATAATGGTTCCTTGCTTCCATAGGTCCCCATGCTGTCAGAGTCCATCCGTGGTCCTTTTGCGCCCCCTGGTGTCAAAAGGGATTCTTAGATTGTTAGCCTGCATTGGGTCACAATGGTTCCTTGCTTCTCTTAACCCCTGTGGTGTCACAATGCATCCCATGCCCTTTTAGGCCACTTGATGTCACAATGAATCATTTGAGTCTTGGCCTCCATGGTGTCATAATGGTTCCTTGTTTCTATTGGGCCCCATGCTGTCACAATTCATCCCTGGCCCTTTTACGCCCCCTGGTGTCAAATGGGATCCTGGGATTATTAGCCTCCATTGGGTCACAATGGATCCTTGCTTCTCTTAACCCCTGTGCTGTCACAATGCATCCCATGCCCTTTTAGGCCACTTGATGTCACAATGAATTATTTGATTCTTGGCCTCCACGGTGGCATAATAGATCCTTGCTTCTATAGGTCCCCGTGCTGTAACAATCCATCCCTGGCCCTTTTAGGCCCATTGGTGTCACAAGGGATCATTAGATTGTTAGCCTCCATTGGGTCACAATGGTTCCTTGCTTCTCTTAACCTCTGTGGTGTCACAATGCATCCCATGCCCTTTTAGGCCACTTGATGTCACAATGAATCATTTGATTCTTGGCCTCCATGGTGTCATAATGTTTCCTTGTTTCTATTGGGCCCCATGCTGTCACAATTCATCCCTGGCCCTTTTGGGCCCCCTGGTTTCTCAAGGGATCCTTAGATTGTTAGCCTCCCTTGGGTCACAATGGATCCTTGCTTCTCTTAACCCCTGTGGTGTCACAATGCATCCCATGCCCTTTTAGGCCACTTGATGTCACAATGAATCATTTGATTCTTGGCCTCCACGGTGGCATAATAGATCCTTGCTTCTATTGGTCCCCGTGCTGTAACAATCCATCCCTGGCCCTTTTTATACCCCCTGGTGTCAAAAGGGATTCTTAGATTGTTAGCCTGCATTGGGTCACAATGGATCCTTGCTTCTCTTAACCCCTTTGGTGTCACAATGCATCCCATGCCCTTTTAGGCCACATGATGTCACAATGAATTATTTGATTCTTGGCCTCCATGGTGGCATAATAGATCCTTGCTTCTATTGGTCCCCGTGCTGTAACAATCCATCCCTGCCCCTTTTAGGCCCATTGGTGTCACAAGGGATCATTAGATTGTTAGCCTGCATTGGGTCACAATGGTTCCTTGCTTCTCTTAACCTCTGTGGTGTCACAATGCATCCCATGCCCGTTTAGGCCACTTGATGTCACAATGAATCATTTGATTCTTGGCCTCCATGGTGGCATAATAGATCCTTGCTTCTATTGGTCCCCATGCTGTAACAATTCATCCCTGGTCCTTTTAGGCCCATTGGTGTCACAAGGGATCATTAGATTGTTAGCCTGCATTGGGTCACAATGGTTCCTTGCTTCTCTTAACCCCTGTGCTGTCACAATGCATCCCAAGCCCTTTGAGGCCACTTGGTCTTACAATGAATCATTTGATTTTTGGCCTCCATGGTGTCATAACGGTTCCTTGTTTCTATTGGGCCCCATGCTGTCACAATTCATCCCTGGCCCTTTTGGGCCCCCTGGTTTCTCAAGGGATCATTAGATTGTTAGCCTCCCTTGAGTCACAATGGATCCTTGCTTCTCTTAACCTCTGTGGTGTCGCAATGCATCCCATGCCCTTTTAGGCCACTTGATGTCACAATGAATCATTTGATTCTTGGCCTCCATGGTGTCATAATGGTTCCTTGTTTCTATTGGGCCCCATGCTGTCACAATTCATCCCTGGCCCTTTTTACGCCCCCTGGTGTCAAATGGGATCCTGGGATTATTAGCCTCCATTGGGTCACAATGGATCCTTGCTTCTCTTAACCCCTGTGCTGTCACAATGCATCCCATGCCCTTTTAGGCCACTTGATGTCACAATGAATTATTTGATTCTAGGCCTCCATGGTGGCATAATAGATCCTTGCTTCTATTGGTCCCCGTGCTGTAACAATGAATCCCTGGCCCTTTTAGGCCCATTGGTGTCACAAGGGATCATTAGATTGTTAGCCTGCATTGGGTCACAATGGTTCCTTGCTTCTCTTAACCTCTGTGGTGTCACAATGCATCCCATGCCCTTTTAGGCCACTTGATGTCACAATGAATCATTTGAGTCTTGGCCTCCATGGTGTCATAATGGTTCCTTGTTTCTATTGGGCCCCATGCTGTCGCAATTCATCCCTGGCCCTTTTGGGCCCCCTGGATTCTCAAGGGATCATTAGATTGTTAGCCTCCATTGGGTCACAATGGATCCTTGCTTCTCTTAACCCCTGTGCTGTCACAATGCATCCCATGCCCTTTTAGGCCACTTGATGTCACAATGAATCATTTGATTCTTGGCCTCCACGGTGGCATAATAGATCCTTGCTTCTATTGGTCCCCGTGCTGTAACAATCCATCCCTGGCCCTTTTTATACCCCCTGGTGCCACAAGGGATCATTAGATTGTTAGCCTGCATTGGGTCACAATGGTTCCTTGCTTCTCTTAACCTCTGTGGTGTCACAATTCATTCCAAGCCCTTTTAGGCCACTTGGTCTTACAATGAACCATTTGATTCTTGGCCTTCATGGTGTCTTAATGGTTCCTTGCTTCTATAGGTCCCCATGCTGTCAGAGTTCATCCGTGGTCCTTTTACGCCCCCTGGTGCCACAAGGGATCATTAGATTGTTAGCCTGCATTGGGTCACAATGGTTCCTTGCTTCTCTTAACCCCTGTGCTGTCACAATGCATCCCATGCCCTTTTAGGCCACTTGATGTCACAATGAATCATTTGATTCTTGGCCTCCACGGTGGCATAATAGATCCTTGCTTCTATTGGTCCCCGTGCTGTAACAATCCATCTCTGGCCCTTTTTATACCCCCTGGTGCCACAAGGGATCATTAGATTGTTAGCCTGCATTGGGTCACAATGTTTCCTTGCTTCTCTTAACCCCTGTGCTGTCACAATTCATTCCAAGCCCTTTTAGGCCACTTGGTGTTGCAATGAACCATTTGATTCTTGGCCTTCATGGTGTCTTAATGGTTCCTTGCTTCTATAGGTCCCCATGCTGTCAGAGTTCATCCGTGGTCCTTTTGCGCCCCCTGGTGTCAAAAGGGATTCTTAGATTGTTAGCCTGCATTGGGTCACAATGGTTCCTTGCTTCTCTTAACCCCTGTGGTGTCACAATGCATCCCATGCCCTTTTAGGCCACTTGATGTCACAATGAATCATTTGAGTCTTGGCCTCCATGGTGGCATAATGGTTCCTTGTTTCTATTGGGCCCCATGCTGTCACAATTCATCCCTGGCCCTTTTACGCCCCCTGGTGTCAAGTGGGATTCTTAGATTGTTAGCCTGCATTGGGTCACAATGGATCCTTGCTTCTCTTAACCCCTGTGGTGTCACAAAGCATCCCATGCCCTTTTAGGCCACTTGATGTCACAATGAATCATTTGATTCTTGGCCTCCACGGTGGCATAATATATCCTTGCTTCTATTGTTCCCCGTGTGTAACAATCCATCCCTGCCCCTTTTAGGCCCACTGGTGTCACAAGGGATCATTAGATTGTTAGCCTGCATTGGGTCACAATGATTCCTTGCTTCTCTTAACCTCTGTGGTGTCCCAATGCATCCCATGCCCTTTTAGGCCACTTGATGTCACAATGAATCATTTGAGTCTTGGCCTCCATGGTGTCATAATGGTTCCTTGTTTCTAATGGGCCCCATGCTGTCACAATTCATCCCTGGCCCTTTTTACGCCCCTTGGTGTCAAATGGGATCCTGGGATTATTAGCCTCCATTGGGTCACAATGGATCCTTGCTTCTCTTAACCCCTGTGCTGTCACAATGCATCCCATGCCCTTTTAGGCCACTTGATGTCACAATGAATCATTTGATTCTTGGCACCCACGGTGGCATAATAGATCCTTGCTTCTATTGGTCCCCGTGCTGTAACAATCCATCCCTGGCCCTTTTTACACCCCCTGGTGCCACAAGGGATCATTAGATTGTTAGCCTGCATTGGGTCACAATGGATCCTTGCTTCTCTTAACCCCTGTGCTGTCACAATGCATCCCATGCCCTTTTAGGCCACTTGATGTCACAATGAATCATTTGATTCTTGGCCTCCATGGTGGCGTAATTGTACCAGGTTTTACTTGGGCCCCATGCTTTCACAATAAATCCCTGCCACTTTTAGGCCCATTGGTGTCAAAAGGGATCATTAGATTGTTAGCCTGCATTGGGTCACAAAGGATCCTTGCTTCACTTGACCTCTGTGGTGTCACAATGCATCCCATGCCCTTTTAGGCCACATGATGTCACAATGAATTATTTGATTCTAGGCCACCATGGTGGCATAATAGATCCTTGCTTCTATTGGTCCCCGTGCTGTAACAATTCATCCCTGGCCCTTTTAGGCCGATTGGTGTCACAAGGGATCATTAGATTGTTAGCCTGCATTGGGTCACAATGGTTCCTTGCTTCTCTTAACCTCTGTGGTGTCACAATGAATCCCATGCCCTTTTAGGCCACTTGATGTCACAATGAATCATTTGATTCTTGGCCTTCACGGTGGCATAATGGATCCTTGCTTCTATTGGTCCCCGTGCTGTAACAATCCATCCCTGGCCCTTTTTATACCCCCTGGTGCCACAAGGGATCATTAGATTGTTAGCCTGCATTGGGTCACAATGGATCCTTGCTTCTCTTAACCCCTTTGGTGTCACAATGCATACCATGCCCTTTTAGGCCACTTGATGTCACAATGAATCATTTGATTCTTGGCCTCCATGGTGGCGTAATTGTACCAGGTTTTAATTGGGCCCCATGCTTTCACAATAAATCCCTGCCACTTTTAGGCCCATTGGTGTCAAAAGGGATCATTAGATTGTTAGCCTGCATTGGGTCACAATGGTTCCTTGCTTCTCTTAACCTCTGTGGTGTCACAATGCATCCCATGCCCGTTTAGGCCACTTGATGTCACAATGAATCATTTGATTCTTGGCCTCCATGGTGGCATAATAGATCCTTGCTTCTATTGGTCCCCATGCTGTAACAATTCATCCCTGGTCCTTTTAGGCCCATTGGTGTCACAAGGTATCATTAGATTGTTAGCCTGCATTGGGTCACAATGGTTCCTTGCTTCTCTTAACCCCTGTGCTGTCACAATGCATCCCAAGCCCTTTTAGGCCACTTGGTCTTACAATGAATCATTTGATTTTTGGCCTCCATGGTGTCATAACGGTTCCTTGTTTCTATTGGGCCCCATGCTGTCACAATTCATCCCTGGCCCTTTTGGGCCCCCTGGTTTCTCAAGGGATCATTAGATTGTTAGCCTCCCTTGAGTCACAATGGATCCTTGCTTCTCTTAACCTCTGTGGTGTCGCAATGCATCCCATGCCCTTTTAGGCCACTTGATGTCACAATGAATCATTTGATTCTTGGCCTCCATGGTGTCATAATGGTTCCTTGTTTCTATTGGGCCCCATGCTGTCACAATTCATCCCTGGCCCTTTTTACGCCCCCTGGTGTCAAATGGGATCCTGGGATTATTAGCCTCCATTGGGTCACAATGGATCCTTGCTTCTCTTAACCCCTGTGCTGTCACAATGCATCCCATGCCCTTTTAGGCCACTTGATGTCACAATGAATCATTTGATTCTTGGCCTCCACGGTGGCATAATAGATCCTTGCTTCTATTGGTCCCCGTGCTGTAACAATCCATCCCTGCCCCTTTTAGGCCCACTGGTGTCACAAGGGATCATTAGATTGTTAGCCTGCATTGGGTCACAATGGTTCCTTGCTTCTCTTAACCTCTGTGGTGTCACAATGCATCCCATGCCCTTTTAGGCCACTTGATGTCACAATGAATCATTTGATTCTTGGCCTCCATGGTGTCATAATGGTTCCTTGTTTCTATTGGGCCCCATGCTGTCACAATTCATCCCTGGCCCTTTTTACGCCCCCTGGTGTCAAATGGGATCCTGGGATTATTACCCTCCATTGGGTCACAATGGATCCTTGCTTCTCTTAACCCCTGTGCTGTCACAATGCATCCCATGCCCTTTTAGGCCACTTGATGTCACAATGAATCATTTGATTCTTGGCCTCCATGGTGGCATAATAGATCCTTGCTTATATTGGTCCCCGTGCTGTAACAATCCATCCCTGTCCCTTTTTATACCCCCTGGTGCCACAAGGGATCATTAGATTGTTAGCCTCCCTTGGGTCACAATGGTTCCTTGCTTCTCTTAACCTCTGTGGTGTCACAATGCATCCCATGCCCTTTTAGGCCACTTGATGTCACAATGAATCATTTGAGTCTTGGCCTCCATGGTGTCATAATGGTTCCTTGTTTCTATTGGGCCCCATGCTGTCACAATTCATCCCTGGCCCTTTTACGCCCCCTGGTGTCAAATGGGATCCTGGGATTATTAGCCTCCATTGGGTCACAATGGATCCTTGCTTCTCTTAACCTCTGTGGTGTCACAATGCATCCCATGCCCTTTTAGGCCACATGATGTCACAATGAATTATTTGATTCTAGGCCTCAATGGTGGCATAATAGATCCTTGCTTCTATTGTTCCCCGTGCTGTAACAATTCATCCCTGGCCCTTTTTAGGCCCATTGGTGTCACAAGGGATCATTAGATTGTTAGCCTGCATTGGGTCACAATGGATCCTTGCTTCTCTTAACCCCTGTGGTGTCACAATGCATCCCATGCCCTTTTAGGCCACTTGATGTCACAATGAATCATTTGATTCTTGGCCTCCACGGTGGCATAATAGATCCTTGCTTCTATTGGTCCCCGTGCTGGAACAATCCATCCCAGGCCCTTTTTATACCCCCTGGTGCCACCAGGGATCATTAGATTGTTAGCCTGCATTGGGTCACAATGGATCCTTGCTTCTCTTAGCCCCTTTGGTGTCACAATGCATCCCATGCCCTTTTAGGCCACTTGATGTCACAATGAATCATTTGATTCTTGGCCTCCATGGTGGCGTAATTGTACCAGGCTTTAATTGGGCCCCATGCTGTCACTATTCATCCCTGCCACTTTTAGGCCCATTGGTGTCAAAAGGGATCATTAAATTGTTAGCCTGCAATGGGTCACAATGGATCCTTGCTTCTCTTAACCCCTGTGCTGTCACAATGCATCCCATGCCCTTTTAGGCCACTTGATGTCACAATGAATCATTTGATTCTTGGCCTCCACGGTGGCATAATAGATCCTTGCTTCTATTGGTCCCCGTGCTGTAACAATGAATCCCTGCCCCTTTTAGGCCCATTGGTGTCACAAGGGATCATTAGATTGTTAGCCTGCATTGGGTCACAATGGTTCCTTGCTTCTCTTAACCTCTGTGGTGTCACAATGCATCCCATGCCCTTTTAGGCCACTTGATGTCACAATGAATCATTTGAGTCTTGGCCTCCATGGTGTCATAATGGTTCCTTGTTTCTATTGGGCCCCATGCTGTCACAATTCATCCCTGGCCCTTTTACGCCCCCTGGTGTCAAATGGGATCCTGGGATTATTAGCCTCCATTGGGTCACAATGGATCCTTGCTTCTCTTAACCCCTGTGCTGTCACAATGCATCCCATGCCCTTTTAGGCCACTTGATGTCACAATGAATCATTTGATTCTTGGCCTCCACGGTGGCATAATAGATCCTTGCTTCTATTGGTCCCCGTGCTGTAACAATCCATCCCTGGCCCTTTTTATACCCCCTGGTGCCACAAGGGATCATTAGATTGTTAGCCTGCATTGGGTCACAATGGTTCCTTGCTTCTCTTAACCTCTGTGGTGTCACAATGCATTCCAAGCCCTTTTAGGCCACTTGGTCTTACAATGAACCATTTGATTCTTGGCCTTCATGGTGTCTTAATGGTTCCTTGCTTCTATAGGTCCCCATGCTGTCAGAGTTCATCCGTGGTCCTTTTACGCCCCCTGGTGCCACAAGGGATCATTAGATTGTTAGCCTGCATTGGGTCACAATGGTTCCTTGCTTCTCTTAACCCCTGTGGTGTCACAATGCATCCCATGCCCTTTTAGGCCACTTGATGTCACAATGAATCATTTGATTCTTGGCCTCCACGGTGGCATAATAGATCCTTGCTTCTATTGGTCCCCGTGCTGTAACAATCCATCCCTGCCCCTTTTAGGCCCATTGGTGTCACAAGGGATCATTAGATTGTTAGCCTGCATTGGGTCACAATGGTTCCTTGCTTCTCTTAACCCCTGTGCTGTCACAATGCATCCCATGCCCTTTTAGGCCACTTGATGTCACAATGAATCATTTGATTCTTGGCCTCCACGGTGGCATAATAGATCCTTGCTTCTATTGGTCCCCGTGCTGTAACAATCCATCCCTGCCCCTTTTAGGCCCATTGGTGTCACAAGGGATCATTAGATTGTTAGCCTGCATTGGGTCACAATGGTTCCTTGCTTCTCTTAACCTCTGTGGTGTCACAATGCATCCCATGCCCTTTTAGGCCACTTGATGTCACAATGAATCATTTGATTCTTGGCCTCCATGGTGTCATAATGGTTCCTTGTTTCTATTGGGCCCCATGCTGTCACAATTCATCCCTGGCCCTTTTACGCCCCCTGGTGTCAAATGGGATCCTGGGATTATTAGCCTCCATTGGGACACAATGGATCCTTGCTTCTCTTAACCCCTGTGGTGTCACAATGCATCCCATGCCGTTTTAGGCCACTTGATGTCACAATGAATCATTTGATTCTTGGCCTCCATGGTGGCATAATTGTACCAGGTTTTAATTGGGCCCCATGCTGTCACAATTCATCCCTGCCACTTTTAGGCCCATTGGTGTCAAAAGGGATCATTAGATTGTTAGCCTGCATTGGGTCACAATGGATCCTTGCTTCTCTTAACCCCTGTGGTGTCACAATGCATCTCATGCCCTTTTAGGCCACTTGATGTCACAATGAATCATTTGATTCTTGGCCTCCACGGTGGCATAATAGATCCTTGCTTCTATTGGTCCCCATGCTGTAACAATCCATCCCTGGCCCTTTTTATACCCCCTGGTGCCACAAGGGATCATTAGATTGTTAGCATGCATTGGGTCACAATGGATCCTTGCTTCTCTTAACCCCTGTGCTGTCACAATGCATCCCATGCCCTTTTGGCCACTTGATGTCACAATGAATCATTTGATTCTTGGCCTCCATGGTGTCATAATGGTTCCTTGTTTCTATTGGGCCCCATGCTGTCACAATTCAGCCCTGGCCCTTTTGGGCCCCCTGGTTTCTCAAGGGATCATTAGATTGTTAGCCTGCATTGGGTCACAATGGATCCTTGCTTCTCTTAACCTCTGTGGTGTCACAATGCATCCCATGCCCTTTTCGGCCAAATTATGTCACAATGAATTATTTGATTCTAGGCCTCCATGGTGGCATAATAAATCCTTGCTTCTATTGGTCCCCGTGCTGTAACAATTCATCCCTGGCCCTTTTAGGCCGATTGGTGTCACAAGGGATCATTAGATTGTTAGCCTGCATTGGGTCACAATGGTTCCTTGCTTCTCTTAACCTCTGTGGTGTCACAATGCATCCCATGCCCTTTTAGGCCACTTGATGTCACAATGAATCATTTGATTCTTGGCCTCCATGGTGTCATAATGGTTCCTTGTTTCTATTGTGCCCCATGCTGTCACAATTCATCCCTGGCCCTTTTACGCCCCCTGGTGTCAAATGGGATCCTGGGATTATTAGCCTCCATTGGGTCACAATGGATCCTTGCTTCTCTTAACCCCTGTGGTGTCACAATGCATCCCATGCCCTTTTAGGCCACTTCATGTCACAATGAATCATTTGATTCTTGGCCTCCACGGTGGCATAATAGATCCTTGCTTCTATTGGTCCCCGTGCTGTAACAATCCATCCCTGGCCCTTTTTATACCCCCTGGTGTCAAAAGGTATCATTAGATTGTTAGCCTGCATTGGGTCACAATGGTTCCTTGCTTCTCTTAACCTCTGTGGTGTCACAATGCATCCCATGCCCTTTTAGGCCACTTGATGTCACAATGAATCATTTGATTCTTGGCCTCCATGGTGTCATAATGGTTCCTTGTTTCTATTGGGCCCCATGCTGTCACAATTCATCCCTGGCCCTTTTTACGCACCCTGGTGTCAAAGGGGATCCTGGGATTATTAGCCTCCATTGGGTCACAATGGATCCTTGCTTCTCTTAACCCCTGTGCTGTCACAATGCATCCCATGCCCTTTTAGGCCACTTGATGTCACAATGAATCATTTGATTCTTGGCCTCCACGGTGGCATAATAGATCCTTGCTTCTATTGGTCCCCGTGCTGTAACAATCCATCCCTGTCCCTTTTTATACCCCCTGGTGCCACAAGGGATCATTAGATTGTTAGCCTGCATTGGGTCACAATGGTTCCTTGCTTCTCTTAACCTCTGTGGTGTCACAATGCATCCCATGCCCTTTTAGGCCACTTGATGTCACAATGAATCATTTGAGTCTTGGCCTCCATGGTGTCATAATGGTTCCTTGTTTCTATTGGGCCCCATGCTGTCACAATTCATCCCTGGCCCTTTTACGCCCCCTGGTGTCAAATGGGATCCTGGGATTATTAGCCTCCATTGGGTCACAATGGATCCTTGCTTCTCTTAACCCCTGTGCTGTCACAATGCATCCCATGCCCTTTTAGGCCACTTGATGTCACAATGAATCATTTGATTCTTGGCCTCCACGGTGGCATAATAGATCCTTGCTTCTATTGGTCCCCGTGCTGTAACAATCCATCCCTGGCCCTTTTTATACCCCCTGGTGCCACAAGAGATCATTAGATTGTTAGCCTGCAGTAGGTCACAAAGGTTCCTTGCTTCTCTTAACCTCTGTGGTGTCACAATGCATTCCAAGCCCTTTTAGGCCACTTGGTCTTACAATGAACCATTTGATTCTTGGCCTTCATGGTGTCTTAATGGTTCCTTGCTTCTATAGGTCCCCATGCTGTCAGAGTTCATCCGTGGTCCTTTTGCGCCCCCTGGTGCCACAAGGGATCATTAGATTGTTAGCCTGCATTGGGTCACAATGGTTCCTTGCTTCTCTTAACCCCTGTGCTGTCACAATGCATCCCATGCCCTTTTAGGCCACTTGATGTCACAATGAATCATTTGATTCTTGGCCTCCATGGTGGCATAATTGTACCAGGTTTTAATTGGGCCCCATGCTGTCACAATTCATCCCTGCCACTTTTAGGCCCATTGGTGTCAAAAGGGATCATTAGATTGTTAGCCTGCATTGGGTCACAATGGATCCTTGCTTCTCTTAACCCCTGAGGTGTCACAATGCATCCCATGCCCTTTTAGGCCACTTGATGTCACAATGAATCATTTGATTCTTGGCCTCCATGGTGGCGTAATTGTACCAGGTTTTACTTGGGCCCCATGCTTTCACAATAAATCCCTGCCACTTTTAGGCCCATTGGTGTCAAAAGGGATCATTAGATTGTTAGCCTGCATTGGGTCACAATGGATCCTTGCTTCTCTTAACCTCTGTGGTGTCACAATGCATCCCATGCCCTTTTAGGCCACATGATGTCACAATGAATTATTTGATTCTAGGCCTCCATGGTGGCATAATAGATCCTTGCTTCTATTGGTCCCCATGCTGTAACAATTCATCCCTGGCCCTTTTAGGCCGATTGGTGTCACAAGGGATCATTAGATTGTTAGCCTGCATTGGGTCACAATGGTTCCTTGCTTCTCTTAACCTCTGTGGTGTCACAATGCATCCCATGCCCTTTTAGGCCACTTGATGTCACAATGAATCATTTGATTCTTGGCCTCCATGGTGTCATAATGGTTCCTTTTTTCTATTGGGCCCCATGCTGTCACAATTCATCCCTGGCCCTTTTACGCCCCCTGGTGTCAAATGGGATCCTGGGATTATTAGCCTCCATTGGGTCACAATGGATCCTTGCTTCTCTTAACCCCTGTGCTGTCACAATGCATCCCATGCCCTTTTAGGCCACTTGATGTCACAATGAATCATTTGATTCTTGGCCTCCACGGTGGCATAATAGATCCTTGCTTCTATTGGTCCCCGTGCTGTAACAATCCATCCCTGCCCCTTTTAGGCCCATTGGTGTCACAAGGGATCATTAGATTTTTAGCCTGCATTGGGTCACAATGGTTCCTTGCTTCTCTTAACCTCTGTGGTGTCACAATGCATCCCATGCCCTTTTAGGCCACTTGATGTCACAATGAATAATTTGAGTCTTGGCCTCCATGGTGTCATAATGGTTCCTTGTTTCTATTGGGCCCCATGCTGTCACAATTCATCCCTGGCCCTTTTTACGCCCCCTGGTGTCAAATGGGATCCTGGGATTATTAGCCTCCATTGGGTCACAATGGATCCTTGCTTCTCTTAACCCCTGTGCTGTCACAATGCATCCCATGCCCTTTTAGGCCACTTGATGTCACAATGAATCATTTGATTCTTGGCCTCCACGGTGGCATAATAGATCCTTGCTTCTATTGGTCCCCGTGCTGTAACAATCCATCCCTGGCCCTTTTTATACCCCCTGGTGCCACAAGGGATCATTAGATTGTTAGCCTGCATTGGGTCACAATGGTTCCTTGCTTCTCTTAACCTCTGTGGTGTCACAATGCATTCCAAGCCCTTTTAGGCCACTTGGTCTTACAATGAACCATTTGATTCTTGGCCTTCATGGTGTCTTAATGGTTCCTTGCTTCTATAGGTCCCCATGCTGTCAGAGTTCATCCGTGGTCCTTTTGCGCCCCCTGGTGCCACAAGGGATCATTAGATTGTTAGCCTGCATTGGGTCACAATGGTTCCTTGCTTCTCTTAACCCCTGTGCTATCACAATGCATCCCATGCCCTTTTAGGCCACTTGATGTCACAATGAATCATTTGATTCTTGGCCTCCAGGGTGGCATAATTGTACCAGGTTTTAATTGGGCCCCATGCTGTCACAATTCATCCCTGCCACTTTTAGGCCCATTGGTGTCAAAAGGGATCATTAGATTGTTAGCCTGCATTGGGTCACAATGGATCCTTGCTTCTCTTAACCCCTGTGCTGTCACAATGCATCCCATGCCCTTTTAGGCCACTTGATGTCACAATGAATCATTTGATTCTTGGCCTCCATGGTGGCGTAATTGTACCAGGTTTTACTTGGGCCCCATGCTTTCACAATAAATCCCTGCCACTTTTAGGCCCATTGGTGTCAAAAGGGATCATTAGATTGTTAGCCTGCATTGGGTCACAATGGTTCCTTGCTTCTCTTAACCTCTGTGGTGTCACAATGCATCCCATGCCCTTTTAGGCCACATGATGTCACAATGAATTATTTGATTCTAGGCCTCCATGGTGGCATAATAGATCTTTGCTTCTATTGGTCCCCGTGCTGTTACAATTCATCCCTGGCCCTTTTAGGCCGATTGGTGTCACAAGGGATCATTAGATTGTTAGCCTGCATTGGGTCACAATGGTTCCTTGCTTCTCTTAACGTCTGTGGTGTCACAATGCATCCCATGCCCTTTTAGGCCACTTGATGTCACAATGAATCATTTGAGTCTTGGCCTCCATGGTGTCATAATGGTTCCTTGTTTCTATTGGGCCCCATGCTGTCACAATTCATCCCTGGCCCTTTTACGCCCCCTGGTGTCAAATGGGATCCTGGGATTATTAGCCTCCATTGGGTCACAATGGATCCTTGCTTCTCTTAACCCCTGTGCTGTCATAATGCATCCCATGCCCTTTTAGGCCACTTGATGTCACAATGAATCATTTGATTCTTGGCCTCCACGATGGCATAATAGATCCTTGCTTCTATTGGTCCCCGTGCGGTAACAATCCATCCCTGGCCCTTTTTATACCCCATGGTGCCACAAGGGATCATTAGATTGTTAGCCTGCATTGGGTCACAATGGTTCCTTGCTTCTCTTAACCTCTGTGGTGTCACAATGCATTCCAAGCCCTTTTAGGCCACTTGGTCTTACAATGAACCATTTGATTCTTGGCCTTCATGGTGTCATAATGGTTCCTTGCCTCTAGAGGTCCCCATGCTGTCAGAGTTCATCCGTGGTCCTTTTTCGCACCCTGGTGACAAAAGGGATTCTTAGATTGTTAGCCTGCATTGGGTCACAATGGTTCCTTGCTTCTCTTAACCCCTGTGGTGTCACAATGCATCCCATGCCCTTTTAGGCCACTTGATGTCACAATGAATCATTTGATTCTTGGCCTCCACGGTGGCATAATAGATCCTTTTTTCTATTGGGCCCCATGCTTTTACAATTCATCCCTGCCCCTTTTACGCCCCCTGGTGTCAAATGGGATCCCGGGATTATTAGCCTCCATTGGGTCACAATGGATCCTTGCTTCTCTTAACCTCTGTGGTGTCACAATGCATCCCATGCCCTTTTAGGCCACATGATGTCACAATGAATCATTTGATTCTAGGCCTCCATGGTGGCATAATAGATCCTTGCTTCTATTGTTCCCCGTGCTGTAACAATTCATCCCTGGCCCTTTTAGGCCCATTGGTGTCACAAGGGATCATTAGATTGTTAGCCTCCATTGTGTCACAATGGATCCTTGCTTCTCTTAACCCCTGTGCTGTCACAATGCATCCCATGCCCTTTTAGGCCACTTGATGTCACAATGAATCATTTGATTCTTGGCCTCCATGGTGGCGTAATTGTACCAGGCTTTAATTGGGCCCCATGCTGTCACAATTCATCCCTGCCACTTTTAGGCCCATTGGTGTCACAAGGGATCATTAGATTGTTAGCCTGCATTGGGTCACAATGGTTCCTTGCTTCTCTTAACCTCTGTGGTGTCACAATGCATCCCATGCCCTTTTAGGCCACTTGATGTCACAATGAATCATTTGATTCTTGGCCTCCATGGTGTCATAATGGTTCCTTGTTTCTATTGGGCCCCATGCTGGCACAATTCATCCCTGGCCCTTTTACGCCCCCTGGTGTCAAATGGGATCCTGGGATTATTAGCCTCCATTGGGTCACAATGGATCCTTGCTTCTCTTAACCCCTGTGCTGTCACAATGCATCCCATGCCCTTTTAGGCCACTTGATGTCACAATGAATCATTTGATTCTTGGCCTCCATGGTGGCATAATTGTACCAGGTTTTAATTGGGCCCCATGCTGTCACAATTCATCCCTGCGACTTTTAGGTCCATTGGTGTCAAAAGGGATCATTAGATTGTTAGCCTGCATTGGGTCACAATGGATCCTTGCTTCTCTTAACCCCTGTGCTGTCACAATGCATCCCATGCCCTTTTAGGCCACTTGATGTCACAATGAATTATTTGATTCTTGGCCTCCCTGGTGGCATAATAGATCCTTGCTTCTATTGGTCCCCGTGCTGTAACAATCCATCCCTGGCCCATTTTATACCCCCTGGTGCCACAAGGGATCATTAGATTGTTAGCCTGCATTGGGTCACAATGGATCCTTGCTTCTCTTAACCCCTTTGGTGTCACAATGCATCCCATGCCCTTTTAGGCCACTTGATGTCACAATGAATCATTTGAGTCTTGGCCTCCATGGTGGCGTAATTGTACCAGGTTTTACTTGGGCCCCATGCTTTCACAATAAATCCCTGCCACTTTTAGGCCCATTGGTGTCAAAAGGGATCATTAGATTGTTAGCCTGCATTGGGTCACAATGGATCCTTGCTTCTCTTAACCTCTGTGGTGTCACAATGCATCCCATGCCCTTTTAGGCCACATGATGTCACAATGAATTATTTGATTCTAGGCCTCCATGGTGGCATAATATATCCTTGCTTCTATTGATCCCCGTGCTGTAACAATTCATCCCTGCCCCTTTTAGGCCGATTGGTGTCACAAGGGATCATTAGATTGTTAGCCTGCATTGGGTCACAATGGTTCCTTGCTTCTCTTAACGTCTGTGCTGTCACAATGCATCCCATGCCCTTTTAGGCCACTTGATGTCACAATGAATCATTTGAGTCTTGGCCTCCATGGTGTCATAATGGTTCCTTGTTTCTATTGGGCCCCATGCTGTCACAATTCATCCCTGGCCCTTTTAGGCCCCCTGGTGTCAAATGGGATCCTGGGATTATTAGCCTCCATTGGGTCACAATGGATCCTTGCTTCTCTTAACCCCTTTGGTGTCACAATGCATCCCATGCACTTTTAGGCCACTTGATGTCACAATGAATCATTTGATTCTTGGCCTCCATGGTGGCATAATAAATCCTTGCTTCTATTGGTCCCCGTGCTGTAACAATCCATCCCAGGCCATTTTTATACCCCCTGGTGCCACAAGGGATCATTAGATTGTTAGCCTGCATTGGGTCACAATGGTTCCTTGCTTCTCTTAACCTCTGTGGTATCACAATGCTTTCCAAGCCCTTTTAGGCCACTTGGTCTTACAATGAACCATTTGATTCTTGGCCTCCATGGTGGCATAATAGATCCTTGCTTCTATTGGTCCCCGTGCTGTAACAATCCATCCCTGGCCCATTTTATATCCCCTGGTGCCACAAGGGATCATTAGATTGTTAGCCTGCATTGGGTCACAATGGATCCTTGCTTCTCTTAACCTCTGTGCTGTCACAATGCATCCCATGACCTTTTAGGCCACTTGATGTCACAATGAATCATTTGATTCTTGGCCTCCATGGTGTCATAATGGTTCCTTGTTTATATTGGGCCCCATGCTGTCACAATTCATCCCTGGCCCTTTTACGCCCCCTGTTGCCACAAGGGATCATTAGATTGTTAGCCTGCATTGGGTCACAATGGATCCTTGCTTCTCTTAACCCCTGTGGTGTCACAATGCATCCCATGCCCTTTTAGGCCACTTGATGTCACAATGAATCATTTGATTCTTGGCCTCCATGGTGTCATAATGGTTCCTTGTTTCTATTGGTCCCCGTTCTGTAACAATTCATCCCTGGCCCTTTTAGGCCCATTGGTGTCACAAGGGATCATTAGATTATTAGCCTCCATTGGGTCACAATGGATCCTTGCTTCTCTTAACCCCTGTGGTGTCACAATGCATCTCATGCCCTTTTAGGCCACTTGATGTCACAATGAATCATTTGATTCTTGGCCTCCACGGTGGCATAATAGATCCTTGCTTCTATTGGTCCCCGTGCTGTAACAATCCATCCCTGGCCCTTTTTATATGCCCTGGTGCCACAAGGGATCATTAGATTGTTAGCCTGCATTGGGTCACAATGTTTCCTTGCTTCTCTTAACCCCTGTGGTGTCACAATGCATCCCATGCCCTTTTAGGCCACTTGGTGTTACAATGAACCATTTGATTCTTGGCCTTCATGGTGTCATAATGGTTCCTTGCTTCCATAGGTCCCCATGCCGTCAGAGTTCATCCGTGGTCCTTTTGCGCCCCCTGGTGTCAAAAGGGATTCTTAGATTGTTAGCCTGCATTGGGTCACAATGGTTCCTTGCTTCTCTTAACCCCTGTGGTGTCACAATGCATTCCAAGCCCTTTTAGGCCACTTGGTCTTACAATGAATCATTTGATTTTTGGCCTCCATGGTGTCATAATGGTTCCTTGTTTCTATTGGGCCCCATGCTGGCACAATTCATCCCTGGCCCTTTTACGCCCCCTGGTGTCAAATGGGATCCTGGGATTATTAGCCTCCATTGGGTCACAATGGATCCTTGCTTCTCTTAACCCCTGTGGTGTCACAATGCATCCCATGCCCTTTTAGGCCACTTGATGTCACAATGAATCATTTGATTCTTGGCCTCCATGGTTTCATAATGGTTCCTTGTTTCTATTGGGCCCCATGCTGTCACAATTCATCCCTGGCCCTTTTGGGCCCCTGGTTTCTCAAGGGATCATTAGATTGTTAGCCTCCCTTGAGTCACAATGGATCCTGGCTTCTCTTAACCTCTGTGGTGTCACAATGCATCCCATGCCCTTTTAGGACACATGATGTCACAATGAATTATTTGATTCTAGGCCACCATGGTGGCATAATAGATCCTTGCTTCTATTGGTCCCCGTGCTGTAACAATCCATCCCTGGCCCTTTTTATACCCCCTGGTGCCACAAGGGATCATTAGATTGTTAGCCTGCATTGGGTCACAATGTTTCCTTGCTTCTCTTAACCTCTGTGGTGTCACAATGCATCCCATGCCCTTTTAGGCCACTTGATGTCACAATGAATCATTTGATTCTTGTCCTCCATGGTGTCATAATGGTTCCTTGTTTCTATTGGGCCCCATGCTGTCACAATTCATCCCTGGCCCTTTTACGCCCCCTGGTGTCAAATGGGATCCTGGGATTATTAGCCTCCATTGGGTCGCAATGGATCCTTGCTTCTCTTAACCCCTGTGGTGTCACAATGCATCCCATGCCCTTTTAGGCCACTTGATGTCACAATGAATCATTTGATTCTTGGCCTCCACGGTGGCATAATAGATCCTTGGTTCTATTGGTCCCCGTGCTGTAACAATCCATCCCTGGCCCTTTTTATACCCCCTGGTGCCACAAGGGATCATTAGATTGTTAGCCTGCATTGGGTCACAATGGATCCTTGCTTCTCTTAACCCCTGTCGTGTCACAATGCATACCATGCCCTTTTAGGCCACTTGATGTCACAATGAATCATTTGATTCTTGGCCTCCATGGTGGCGTAATTGTACCAGGCTTTAATTGGGCCCCATGCTGTCACAATTCATCCCTGCCACTTTTAGGCCCATTGGTGTCACAAGGGATCATTAGATTGTTAGCCTGCATTGGGTCACAATGGTTCCTTGCTTCTCTTAACCTCTGTGGTGTCACAATGCATCCCATGCCCTTTTAGGCCACTTGATGTCACAATGAATCATTTGATTCTTGGCCTCCATGGTGGCATAATAGATCCTTGCTTCTATTGGTCCCCATGCTGTCACAATTCATCCCTGCCACTTTTAGGCCCATTGGTGTCACAAGGGATCATTAGATTGTTAGCCTCCCTTGGGTCACAATGGTTCCTTGCTTCTCTAAACCTCTGTGGTGTCACAATGCATTCCAAGCCCTTTTAGGCCACTTGGTCTTACAATGAATCATTTGATTTTTGGCCTCCATGGTGTCATAATAGTTCCTTGTTTCTATTGGGCCCCATGCTGGCACAATTCATCCCTGGCCCTTTTACGCCCCCTGGTGTCAAATGGGATCCTGGGATTATTAGCCTCCATTGGGTCACAATGGATCCTTGCTTCTCTTAACCCCTGTGGTGTCACAATGCATCCCATGCCCTTTTAGGCCACTTGATGTCACAATGAATCATTTGATTCTTGGCCTCCATGGTGTCATAATGGTTTCTTGTTTCTATTGGGCCCCATGCTGTCACAATTCATCCCTGGCCCTTTTGGGCCCCTGGTTTCTCAAGGGATCATTAGATTGTTAGCCTCCCTTGAGTCACAATGGATCCTGGCTTCTCTTAACCTCTGTGGTGTCACAATGCATCCCATGCCCTTTTAGGCCACATGATGTCACAATGAATTATTAGATTCTAGGCCACCATGGTGGCATAATAGATCCTTGCTTCTATTGGTCCCCGTGCTGTAACAATCCATCCCTGGCCCTTTTTATACCCCCTGGTGCCACAAGGGATCATTAGATTGTTAGCCTGCATTGGGTCACAATGGTTCCTTGCTTCTCTTAACCTCTGTGGTGTCACAATGCATCCCATGCCCTTTTAGGCCACTTGATGTCACAATGAATCATTTGATTCTTGGCCTCCATGGTGTCATAATGGTTCCTTGTTTCTATTGGGCCCCATGCTGTCACAATTCATCCCTGGCCCTTTTACGCCCCCTGGTGTCAAATGGGATCCTGGGATTATTAGCCTCCATTGGGTCGCAATGGATCCTTGCTTCTCTTAACCCCTGTGCTGTCACAATGCATCCCATGCCCTTTTAGGCCACTTGATGTCACAATGAATCATTTGATTCTTGGCCTCCACGGTGGCATAATAGATCCTTGGTTCTATTGGTCCCCGTGCTGTAACAATCCATCCCTGGCCCTTTTTATACCCCCTGGTGCCACAAGGGATCATTAGATTGTTAGCCTGCATTGGGTCACAATGGATCCTTGCTTCTCTTAACCCCTGTGGTGTCACAATGCATACCATGCCCTTTTAGGCCACTTGATGTCACAATGAATCATTTGATTCTTGGCCTCCATGGTGGCGTAATTGTACCAGGCTTTAATTGGGCCCCATGCTGTCACAATTCATCCCTGCCACTTTTAGGCCCATTGGTGTCACAAGGGATCATTAGATTGTTAGCCTGCATTGGGTCACAATGGTTCCTTGCTTCTCTTAACCTCTGTGGTGTCACAATGCATCCCATGCCCTTTTAGGCCACTTGATGTCACAATGAATCATTTGATTCTTGGCCTCCATGGTGGCATAATAGATCCTTGCTTCTATTGGTCCCCATGCTGTAACAATTCATCCCTGGCCCTTTTAGGCCCATTGGTGTCACAAGGGATCATTAGATTGTTAGCCTCCCTTGGGTCACAATGGTTCCTTGCTTCTCTAAACCTCTGTGGTGTCACAATGCATCCCATGCCCGTTTAGGCCACTTGGTCTTACAATGAATCATTTGATTTTTGGCCTCCATGGTGTCATAATGGTTCCTTGTTTCTATTGGGCCCCATGCTGGCACAATTCATCCCTGGCCCTTTTACGCCCCCTGGTGTCAAATGGGATCATTAGATTATTAGCCTCCATTGGGTCACAATGGATCCTTGCTTCTCTTAACCCCTGTGGTGTCACAATGCATCCCATGCCCTTTTAGGCCACTTGATGTCACAATGAATCATTTGATTCTTGGCCTCCATGGTACCATAATGGTTCCTTGTTCTATTGGGCCCCATGCTGTCACAATTCATCCCTGGCCCTTTTGGGTCCCTGGTTTCTCAAGGGATCATTAGATTGTTAGCCTCCCTTGAGTCACAATGGATCCTGGCTTCTCTTAACCTCTGTGGTGTCACAATGCATCCCATGCCCTTTTAGGCCACATGATGTCACAATGAATTATTTGATTCTAGGCCACCATGGTGGCATAATAGATCCTTGCTTCTATTGGTCCCCGTGCTGTAACAATCCATCCCTGCCCCTTTTAGGCCCATTGGTGTCACAAGGGATCATTAGATCGTTAGCCTGCATTGGGTCACAATGGTTCCTTGCTTCTCTTAACCTCTGTGGTGTCACAATGCATCCCATGCCCTTTTAGGCCACTTGATGTCACAATGAATCATTTGATTCTTGGCCTCCATGGTGTCATAATGGTTCCTTGTTTCTATTGGGCCCCATGCTGTCCCAATTCATCCCTGGCCCTTTTAAGCCCCCTGGTGTCAAATGGGATCCTGGGATTATTAGCCTCCATTGGGTCACAATGGATCCTTGCTTCTCTTAACCCCTGTGCTGTCACAATGCATCCCATGCCCTTTTAGGCCACTTGATGTCACAATGAATCATTTGATTCTTGGCCTCCACGGTGACATAATAGATCCTTGGTTCTATTGGTCCCCGTGCTGTAACAATCCATCCCTGGCCCTTTTAGGCCCATTGGTGTCACAAGGGATCATTAGATTGTTAGCCTGCATTGGGTCACAATGGTTCCTTGCTTCTCTTAACCTCTGTGGTGTCACAATGCATCCCATGCCCTTTTAGGCCGCTTGATGTCACAATGAATCATTTGATTCTTGGCCTCCATGGTGTCATAATGGTTCCTTGTTTCTATTGGGCCCCATGCTGTCACAATTCATCCCTGGCCCTTTTGGGCCCCCTGGATTCTCAAGGGATCATTAGATTGTTAGCATCCCTTGGGTCACAATGGATCCTTGCTTCTCTTAACCCCTGTGCTGTCACAATTCATCCCATGCCCTTTTAGGCCACTTGATGTCACAATGAATTATTTGATTCTTGGCCTCCACGGTGGCATAATAGATCCTTGCTTCTATTGGTCCCCGTGCTGTAACAATCCATCCCTGGCCCTTTTTATACCCCCTGGTGCCACAAGGGATCATTAGATTGTTAGCCTGCATTGGGTCACAATGGTTCCTTGCTTCTCTTAACCTCTGTGGTGTCACAACGCATTCCAAGCCCTTTTAGGCCACTTGGTCTTACAATGAACCATTTGATTCTTGGCCTCCATGGTGGCGAAATTGTGCCAGGTTTTAATTGGGCCCCATGCTTTCACAATACATCCCTGCCCCTTTTAGGCCCATTGGTGTCAAAAGGGATCATTAGATTGTTAGCCTGCATTGGGTCACAATGGTTCCTTGCTTCTCTTAACCTCTGTGGTGTCTCAATGCATCCCATGCCCTTTTAGGCCACTTGATGTCACAATGAATCATTTCAGTCTTGGCCTCCATGGTGTCATAATGGTTCCTTGTTTCTATTGGTCCCCATGCTGTCACAATTCATCCCTGGGCCTTTTACGCCCCCTGGTGTCAAATGGGATCCTGGGATTATTAGCCTCCATTGGGTCACAATGGTTCCTTGCTTCTCTTAACCACTGTGGTGTCACAATGCATTCCAAGCCCTTTTAGGCCACTTGATGTCACAATGAACCATTTGATTCTTGGCCTTCATGGTGTCATAATGGTTCCTTGCTTCTATAGGTCCCCATGCTGTCAGAGTCCATCCGTGGTCCTTTTGCGCCCCCTGGTGTCAAAAGGGATTCTTAGATTGTTAGCCTGCATTGGGTCACAATGGTTCCTTGCTTCTCTTAACCCCTGTGCTGTCACAATGCATCCCATGCCCTTTTAGGCCACTTGATGTCACAATAAATCATTTAAATCTTGGCCTCCATGGTGGCGTAATTGTACCAGGTTTTAATTGGGCCCCATGCTTTCACAATACATCCCTGCCCCTTTTAGGCCCATTGGTGCCAAAAGGGATCATTACATTGTTAGCCTCCATTGGGTCACAATGGATCCTTGCTTCTCTTAACCCCTGTGCTGTCACAATGCATCCCATGCCCTTTTAGGCCACTTGATGTCACAATGAATCATTTGATTCTTGGCCTCCATGGTGGCATGATTGTACCAGGTTTTACTTGGGCCCCATGCTTTCACAATTCATCCCTGCCCCTTTTAGGCCCATTGGTGTCACAAGGGATCATTAGATTGTTAGCCTGCATTGGGTCACAATGGTTCCTTGCTTCTCTTAACCTCTGTGGTGTCACAATGCATTCCAAGCCCTTTTAGGCAACTTGGTCTTACAATGAACCATTTGATTCTTGGCCTCCATGGTGTCATAATGGTTCCTTGTTTCTATTGGGCCCCATGCTGTCACAATTCATCCCTGGCCCTTTTACGCCCCCTGGTGTCAAATGGGATCCTGGGATTATTAGCCTCCATTGGGTCACAATGGATCCTTGCTTCTCTAAACCCCTGTGCTGTCACAATGCATCCCATGCCCTTTTAGGCCACATGATGTCACAATGAATCATTTGATTCTTGGCCTCCACAGTGGCATAATAGATCCTTGCTTCTATTGGTCCCCGTGCTGTAACAATCCATCCCTGGCCCTTTTTATACCCCCTGGTGCCACAAGGGATCATTAGATTGTTAGCCTGCATTGGGTCACAATGGTTCCTTGCTTCTCTTAACCCCTGTGCTGTCACAATGCATCCCATGCCCTTTTAGGCCACTTGATGTCACAATGAATCATTTGATTCTTGGCCTCCATGGTGGCATGATTGTACCAGGTTTTACTTGGGCCCCATGCTTTCACAATTCATCCCTGCCCCTTTTAGGCCCATTGGTGTCACAAGGGATCATTAGATTGTTAGCCTGCATTGGGTCACAATGGTTCCTTGCTTCTCTTAACCTCTGTGGTGTCACAATGCATCCCATGCCCTTTTAGGCCACTTGATGTCACAATGAATCATTTGATTCTTGGCCTCCATGGTGTCATAATGGTTCCTTGTTTCTATTGGGCCCCATGCTGTCACAATTCATCCCTGGCCCTTTTTACGCCCCCTGGTGTCAAATGGGATCCTGGGATTATTAGCCTCCATTGGGTCACAATGGATCCTTGCTTCTCTTAACCCCTGTGCTGTCACAATGCATCCCATGCCCTTTTAGGCCACTTGATGTCACAATGAATCATTTGATTCTTGGCCTCCATGGTGGCATAATAGATCCTTGATTCTATTGGTCCCCATGCTGTCACAATTCATCCCTGGCCCTTTTAGGCCCATTGGTGTCACAAGGGATCATTAGATTGTTAGCCTGCATTGGGTCACAATGGTTCCTTGCCTCTCTTAACCTCTGTGGTGTCACAATGCATTCCAAGCCCTTTTAGGCCACTTGGTCTTACAATGAATCATTTGATTTTTGGCCTCCATGGTGTCATAATGGTTCCTTGTTTCTATTGAGCCCCATGCTGGCACAATTCATCCCTGTCCCTTTTAGGCCCATTGGTGTCCAAAGGGATCATTAGATTATTAGCCTCCATTGGGTCACAATGGATCCTTGCTTCTCTTAACCCCTGTGGTGTCACAATGCATCCCATGCCCTTTTAGGCCACTTGATGTCACAATGAATCATTTGATTCTTGGCCTCCATGGTGTCATAATGGTTCCTTGTTTCTATTGGGCCCCATGCTGTCACAATTCATCCCTGGCCCTTTTGGGCCCCTGGTTTCTCAAGGGATCATTAGATTGTTAGCCTCCCTTGAGTAACAATGGATCCTTGCTTCTCTTAACCTCTGTGGTGTCGCAATGCATCCCATGCCCTTTTAGGCCACATGATGTCACAATGAATTATTTGATTCTAGGCCACCATGGTGGCATAATAGATCCTTCTTTCTATTGGTCCCCGTGTTGTAACATTTCATCCCTGGCCCTTTTAGGCCCATTGGTGTCACAAGGGATCATTAGATTGTTAGCCTGCATTGGGTCACAATGGTTCCTTGCTTCTCTTAACCTCTGGGGTGTCACAATGCATCCCATGCCCTTTTAGGCCACTTGATGTCACAATGAATCATTTGATTCTTGGCCTCCATGGTGTCATAATGGTTCCTTGTTTCTATTGGGCCCCATGCTGTCACAATTCATCCCGGGCCCTTTTTACGCCCCCTGGTGTCAAATGGGATCCTGGGATTATTAGCCTCCATTGGGTCACAATGGTTCCTTGCTTCTCTTAACCCCTGTGCTGTCACAATTCATCCCATGCCCTTTTAGGCCACTTGATGTCACAATGAATCATTTGATTCTTGGCCTCCACGGTGGCATAATAGATCCTTGCTTCTATTGGTCCCCGTGCTGTAACAATCCATCCCTGGCCCTTTTTATACCCCCTGGTGCCACAAGGGATCATTAGATTGTTAGCCTGCATTGGGTCACAATGGTTCCTTGCTTCTCTTAACCTCTGTGGTGTCACAACGCATTCCAAGCCCTTTTAGGCCACTTGGTCTTACAATGAACCATTTGATTCTTGGCCTCCATGGTGGCGAAATTGTGCCAGGTTTTAATTGGGCCCCATGCTTTCACAATACATCCCTGCCCCTTTTAGGCCCATTGGTGTCAAAAGGGATCATTAGATTGTTAGCGTGCATTGGGTCACAATGGATCCTTGCTTCTCTTAACCCCTGTGGTGTCACAATGCATCCCATGCCCTTTTAGGCCACTTGATGTCACAATGAATTATTTGATTCTTGGCCTCCATGGTGTCATAATGGTTCCTTGTTTCTATTGGGCCCCATGCTGTCACAATTCATCCCTGGCCCTTTTGGGCCCCTGGTTTCTCAAGGGATCATTAGATTGTTAGCCTCCCTTGAGTAACAATGGATCCTTGCTTCTCTTAACCTCTGTGGTGTCGCAATGCATCCCATGCCCTTTTAGGCCACATGATGTCACAATGAATTATTTGATTCTAGGCCACCATGGTGGCATAATAGATCCTTGCTTCTATTGGTCCCCGTGCTGTAACAATTCATCCCTGGCCCTTTTAGGCCCATTGGTGTCACAAGGGATCATTAGATTGTTAGCCTGCATTGGGTCACAATGGTTCCTTGCTTCTCTTAACCTCTGGGGTGTCACAATGCATCCCATGCCCTTTTAGGCCACTTGATGTCACAATAAATCATTTAAATCTTGGCCTCCATGGTGGCGTAATTGTACCAGGTTTTAATTGGGCCCCATGCTTTCACAATACATCCCTGCCCCTTTTAGGCCCATTGGTGCCAAAAGGGATCATTACATTGTTAGCCTCCATTGGGTCACAATGGATCCTTGCTTCTCTTAACCCCTGTGCTGTCACAATGCATCCCATGCCCTTTTAGGCCACTTGATGTCACAATGAATCATTTGATTCTTGGCCTCCATGGTGGCATAATTGTACCAGGTTTTACTTGGGCCCCATGCTTTCACAATTCATCCCTGCCCCTTTTAGGCCCATTGGTGTCACAAGGGATCATTAGATTGTTAGCCTGCATTGGGTCACAATGGTTCCTTGCTTCTCTTAACCTCTGTGGTGTCACAATGCATTCAAAGCCCTTTTAGGCAACTTGGTCTTACAATGAACCATTTGATTCTTGGCCTCCATGGTGTCATAATGGTTCCTTGTTTCTATTGGGCCCCATGCTGTCACAATTCATCCCTGGCCCTTTTACGCCCCCTGGTGTCAAATGGGATCCTGGGATTATTAGCCTCCATTGGGTCACAATGGATCCTTGCTTCTCTAAACCCCTGTGCTGTCACAATGCATCCCATGCCCTTTTAGGCCACATGATGTCACAATGAATCATTTGATTCTTGGCCTCCACGGTGGCATAATAGATCCTTGCTTCTATTGGTCCCCGTGCTGTAACAATCCATCCCTGGCCCTTTTTTCTACCCCCTGGTGCCACAAGGGATCATTAGATTGTTAGCCTGCATTGGGTCACAATGGTTCCTTGCTTCTCTTAACCCCTGTGCTGTCACAATGCATCCCATGCCCTTTTAGGCCACTTGATGTCACAATGAATCATTTGATTCTTGGCCTCCATGGTGGCATGATTGTACCAGGTTTTACTTGGGCCCCATGCTTTCACAATTCATCCCTGCCCCTTTTAGGCCCATTGGTGTCACAAGGGATCATTAGATTGTTAGCCTGCATTGGGTCACAATGGTTCCTTGCTTCTCTTAACCTCTGTGGTGTCACAATGCATTCCAAGCCCTTTTAGGCAACTTGGTCTTACAATGAACCATTTGATTCTTGGCCTCCATGGTGTCATAATGGTTCCTTGTTTCTATTGGGCCCCATGCTGTCACAATTCATCCCTGGCCCTTTTACGCCCCCTGGTGTCAAATGGGATGCTGGGATTATTAGCCTCCATTGGGTCACAATGGATCCTTGCTTCTCTTAACCCCTGTGCTGTCACAATGCATCCCATGCCCTTTTAGGCCACTTGATGTCACAATGAATCATTTGATTCTTGGCCTCCACGGTGGCATAATAGATCCTTGCTTCTATTGGTCCCCGTGCTGTAACAATCCATCCCTGGCCCTTTTTATACCCCCTGGTGCCACAAGGGATCATTAGATTGTTAGCCTGCATTGGGTCACAATGGTTCCTTGCTTCTCTTAACCTCTGTGGTGTCACAATGCATCCCATGCCCTTTTAGGCCACTTGATGTCACAATGAATCATTTGATTCTTGGCCTCCATGGTGTCATAATGGTTCCTTGTTTCTATTGGGCCCCATGCTGTCACAATTCATCCCTGGCCCTTTTTACGCCCCCTGGTGTCAAATGGGATCCTGGGATTATTAGCCTCCATTGGGTCACAATGGATCCTTGCTTCTCTTAACCCCTGTGCTGTCACAATGCATCCCATGCCCTTTTAGGCCACTTGATGTCACAATGAATCATTTGATTCTTGGCCTCCACGGTGGCATAATAGATCCTTGCTTCTATTGGTCCCCGTGCTGTAACAATCCATCCCTGGCCCTTTTTATACCCCCTGGTGCCACAAGGGATCATTAGATTGTTAGCCTGCATTGGGTCACAATGGATCCTTGCTTCTCTTAACCCCTGTGGTGTCACAATGCATACCATGCCCTTTTAGGCCACTTGATGTCACAATGAATCATTTGATTCTTGGCCTCCATGGTGGCGTAATTGTACCAGGCTTTAATTGGGCCCCATGCTGTCACAATTCATCCCTGCCACTTTTAGGCCCATTGGTGTCAAAAGGGATCATTAGATTGTTAGCCTGCATTGGGTCACAATGGTTCCTTGCTTCTCTTAACCTCTGTGGTGTCACAATGCATCCCATGCCCTTTTAGGCCACTTGATGTCACAATGAATCATTTGATTCTTGGCCTCCATGGTGGCATAATAGATCCTTGATTCTATTGGTCCCCATGCTGTCACAATTCATCCCTGGCCCTTTTAGGCCCATTGGTGTCACAAGGGATCATTAGATTGTTAGCCTGCATTGGGTCACAATGGTTCCTTGCCTCTCTTAACCTCTGTGGTGTCACAATGCATTCCAAGCCCTTTTAGGCCACTTGGTCTTACAATGAATCATTTGATTTTTGGCCTCCATGGTGTCATAATGGTTCCTTGTTTCTATTGAGCCCCATGCTGGCACAATTCATCCCTGTCCCTTTTAGGCCCATTGGTGTCCAAAGGGATCATTAGATTATTAGCCTCCATTGGGTCACAATGGATCCTTGCTTCTCTTAACCCCTGTGGTGTCACAATGCATCCCATGCCCTTTTAGGCCACTTGATGTCACAATGAATCATTTGATTCTTGGCCTCCATGGTGTCATAATGGTTCCTTGTTTCTATTGGGCCCCATGCTGTCACAATTCATCCCTGGCCCTTTTGGGCCCCTGGTTTCTCAAGGGATCATTAGATTGTTAGCCTCCCTTGAGTAACAATGGATCCTTGCTTCTCTTAACCTCTGTGGTGTCGCAATGCATCCCATGCCCTTTTAGGCCACATGATGTCACAATGAATTATTTGATTCTAGGCCACCATGGTGGCATAATAGATCCTTGCTTCTATTGGTCCCCGTGCTGTAACAATTCATCCCTGGCCCTTTTAGGCCCATTGGTGTCACAAGGGATCATTAGATTGTTAGCCTGCATTGGGTCACAATGGTTCCTTGCTTCTCTTAACCTCTGGGGTGTCACAATGCATCCCATGCCCTTTTAGGCCACTTGATGTCACAATGAATCATTTGATTCTTGGCCTCCATGGTGTCATAATGGTTCCTTGTTTCTATTGGGCCCCATGCTGTCACAATTCATCCCTGGCCCTTTTTACGCCCCCTGGTGTCAAATGGGATCCTGGGATTATTAGCCTCCATTGGGTCACAATGGATCCTTGCTTCTCTTAACCCCTGTGCTGTCACAATGCATCCCATGCCCTTTTAGGCCACATGATGTCACAATGAATCATTTGATTCTTGGCCTCCACAGTGGCATAATAGATCCTTGCTTCTATTGGTCCCCGTGCTGTAACAATCCATCCCTGGCCCTTTTTATACCCCCTGGTGCCACAAGGGATCATTAGATTGTTAGCCTGCATTGGGTCACAATGGTTCCTTGCTTCTCTTAACCCCTGTGCTGTCACAATGCATCCCATGCCCTTTTAGGCCACTTGATGTCACAATGAATCATTTGATTCTTGGCCTCCATGGTGGCATAATTGTACCAGGTTTTACTTGGGCCCCATGCTTTCACAATTCATCCCTGCCCCTTTTAGGCCCATTGGTGTCACAAGGGATCATTAGATTGTTAGCCTGCATTGGGTCACAATGGTTCCTTGCTTCTCTTAACCTCTGTGGTGTCACAATGCATTCCAAGCCCTTTTAGGCAACTTGGTCTTACAATGAACCATTTGATTCTTGGCCTCCATGGTGTCATAATGGTTCCTTGTTTCTATTGGGCCCCATGCTGTCACAATTCATCCCTGGCCCTTTTACGCCCCCTGGTGTCAAATGGGATCCTGGGATTATTAGCCTCCATTGGGTCACAATGGATCCTTGCTTCTCTAAACCCCTGTGCTGTCACAATGCATCCCATGCCCTTTTAGGCCACTTGATGTCACAATGAATCATTTGATTCTTGGCCTCCACGATGGCATAATAGATCCTTGCTTCTATTGGTCCCCGTGCTGTAACAATCCATCCCTGGCCCTTTTTATACCCCCTGGTGCCACAAGGGATCATTAGATTGTTAGCCTGCATTGGGTCACAATGGTTCCTTGCTTCTCTTAACCTCTGTGGTGTCACAATGCATCCCATGCCCTTTTAGGCCACTTGATGTCACAATGAATCATTTGATTCTTGGCCTCCATGGTGTCATAATGGTTCCTTGTTTCTATTGGGCCCCATGCTGTCACAATTCATCCCTGGCCCTTTTTACGCCCCCTGGTGTCAAATGGGATCCTGGGATTATTAGCCTCCATTGGGTCACAATGGATCCTTGCTTCTCTTAACCCCTGTGCTGTCACAATGCATCCCATGCCCTTTTAGGCCACTTGATGTCACAATGAATCATTTGATTCTTGGCCTCCACGGTGGCATAATAGATCCTTGCTTCTATTGGTCCCCGTGCTGTAACAATCCATCCCTGGCCCTTTTTATACCCCCTGGTGCCACAAGGGATCATTAGATTGTTAGCCTGCATTGGGTCACAATGGATCCTTGCTTCTCTTAACCCCTGTGGTGTCACAATGCATACCATGCCCTTTTAGGCAACTTGATGTCACAATGAATCATTTGATTCTTGGCCTCCATGGTGGCGTAATTGTACCAGGCTTTAATTGGGCCCCATGCTGTCACAATTCATCCCTGCCACTTTTAGGCCCCTTGGTGTCAAAAGGGATCATTAGATTGTTAGCCTGCATTGGGTCACAATGGTTCCTTGCTTCTCTTAACCTCTGTGGTGTCACAATGCATCCCATGCCCTTTTAGGCCACTTGATGTCACAATGAATCATTTGATTCTTGGCCTCCATGGTGTCATAATGGTTCCTTGTTTCTATTGGGCCCCATGCTGTCACAATTCATCCCTGGCCCTTTTGGGCCCCCTGGTTTCTCAAGGGATCATTAGATTGTTAGCCTCCCTTGGGTCACAATGGATCCTTGCTTCTCTTAACCCCTGTGCTGTCACAATGCATCCCATGCCCTTTTAGGCCACTTGATGTCACAATGAATCATTTGATTCTTGGCCTCCATGGTGTCATAATGGTTCCTTGTTTCTATTGGTCCCCGTTCTGTAACAATTCATCCCTGGCCCTTTTAGGCCCATTGGTGTCACAAGGGATCATTAGATTATTAGCCTCCATTGGGTCACAATGGATCCTTGCTTCTCTTAACCCCTGTGGTGTCACAATGCATCTCATGCCTTTTAGGCCACTTGATGTCACAATGAATCATTTGATTCTTGGCCTCCACGGTGGCATAATAGATCCTTGGTTCTATTGGTCCCCGTGCTGTAACAATCCATCCCTGGCCCTTTTTATATGCCCTGGTGCCACAAGGGATCATTAGATTGTTAGCCTGCATCGGGTCACAATGTTTCCTTGCTTCTCTTAACCCCTGTGG
This sequence comes from Cinclus cinclus, assembly GCF_963662255.1. Lineage (NCBI taxonomy): Eukaryota > Metazoa > Chordata > Aves > Passeriformes > Cinclidae > Cinclus > Cinclus cinclus. The sequence continues at coordinate 37,704,573 of NC_085052.1, forward strand.
TGTCACAATGCATTCCAAGCCCTTTTAGGCCACTTGGTGTTACAATGAACCATTTGATTCTTGGCCTTCATGGTGTCATAATGGTTCCTTGCTTCCATAGGTCCCCATGCTGTCAGAGTTCATCCGTGGTCCTTTTGCGCCCCCTGGTGTCAAAAGGGATTCTTAGATTGTTAGCCTGCTTTGGGTCACAATGGATCCTTGCTTCTCTTAACCCCTGTGGTGTCACAATGCATCCCATGCCCTTTTAGGCCACTTGATGTCACAATGAATCATTTGATTCTTGGCCTCCATGGTGTCATAATGGTTCCTTGTTTCTATTGGGCCCCATGCTGTCACAATTCATCCCTGGCCCTTTTACGCCCCCTGGTGTCAAATGGGATCCTGTGATTATTAGCCTCCTTTGGGTCGCAATGGATCCTTGCTTCTCTTAACCCCTGTGCTGTCACAATGCATCCCATGCCCTTTTAGGCCACTTGATGTCACAATGAATCATTTGATTCTTGGCCTCCACGGTGGCATAATAGATCCTTGCTTCTATTGGTCCCCGTGCTGTAACAATCCATCCCTGGCACTTTTTATATGCCCTGGTGCCACAAGGGATCATTAGATTGTTAGCCTGCATTGGGTCACAATGGTTCCTTGCTTCTCTTAACCCCTGTGGTGTCACAATGCATTCCAAGCCCTTTTAGGCCACTTGGTGTTACAATGAACCATTTGATTCTTGGCCTTCATGGTGTCATAATGGTTCCTTGCTTCCATAGGTCCCCATGCTGTCAGAGTTCATCCGTGGTCCTTTTGCGCCCCCTGGTGTCAAAAGGGATTCTTAGATTGTTAGCCTGCATTGGGTCACAATGGTTCCTTGCTTCTCTTAACCCCTGTGGTGTCACAATGCATCCCATGCCCTTTTAGGCCACTTGATGTCACAATGAATCATTTGAGTCTTGGCCTCCATGGTGTCATAATGGTTCCTTGTTTCTATTGGGCCCCATGCTGTCACAATTCATCCCTGGCCCTTTTACGCCCCCTGGTGTCAAATGGGATCCTGGGATTATTAGCCTCCATTGGGTCGCAATGGATCCTTGCTTCTCTTAACCCCTGTGCTGTCACAATGCATCCCATGCCCTTTTAGGCCACTTGATGTCACAATGAATCATTTGATTCTTGGCCTCCACGGTGGCATAATAGATCCTTGGTTCTATTGGTCCCCGTGCTGTAACAATCCATCCCTGGCCCTTTTTATACCCCCTGGTGCCACAAGGGATCATTAGATTGTTAGCCTGCATTGGGTCACAATGGATCCTTGCTTCTCTTAACCCCTGTGGTGTCAAAATGCATACCATGCCCTTTTAGGCCACTTGATGTCACAATGAATCATTTGATTCTTGGCCTCCATGGTGGCGTAATTGTACCAGGTTTAATTGGGCCCCATGCTGTCACAATTCATCCCTGCCACTTTTAGGCCCATTGGTGTCACAAGGGATCATTAGATTGTTAGCCTGCATTGGGTCACAATGGTTCCTTGCTTCTCTTAACCTCTGTGGTGTCACAATGCATCCCATGCCCTTTTAGGCCACTTGGTCTTACAATGAATCATTTGATTTTTGGCCTCCATGGTGTCATAATGGTTCCTTGTTTCTATTGAGCCCCATGCTGGCACAATTCATCCCTGTCCCTTTTAGGCCCATTGGTGTCCAAAGGGATCATTAGATTATTAGCCTCCATTGGGTCACAATGGATCCTTGCTTCTCTTAACCCCGGTGGTGTCACAATGCATCCCATGCCCTTTTAGGCCACTTGATGTCACAATGAATCATTTGATTCTTGGCCTCCATGGTGTCATAATGGTTCCTTGTTTCTATTGGGCCCCATGCTGTCACAATTCATCCCTGGCCCTTTTGGGCCCCTGGTTTCTCAAGGGATCATTAGATTGTTAGCCTCCCTTGAGTCACAATGGATCCTGGCTTCTCTTAACCTCTGTGGTGTCACAATGCATCCCATGCCCTTTTAGGCCACTTGATGTCACAATGAATCATTTGATTCTAGGCCACCATGGTGGCATAATAGATCCTTGCTTCTATTGGTCCCCGTGCTGTAACAATCCATCCCTGCCCCTTTTAGGCCCATTGGTGTCACAAGGGATCATTAGATTGTTAGCCTGCATTGGGTCACAATGGTTCCTTGCTTCTCTTAACCTCTGTGGTGTCACAATGCATCCCATGCCCTTTTAGGCCACTTGATGTCACAATGAATCATTTGATTCTTGGCCTCCATGGTGTCATAATGGTTCCTTGTTTCTATTGGGCCCCATGCTGTCCCAATTCATCCCTGGCCCTTTTATACCCCCTGGTGTCAAATGGGATCCTGGGATTATTAGCCTCCATTGGGTCACAATGGATCCTTGCTTCTCTTAACCCCTGTGCTGTCACAATGCATCCCATGCCCTTTTAGGCCACTTGATGTCACAATGAATCATTTGATTCTTGGCCTCCACGGTGGCATAATAGATCCTTGCTTCTATTGGTCCCCGTGCTGTAACAATCCATCCCTGGCCCTTTTAGGCCCATTGGTGTCACAAGGGATCATTAGATTGTTAGCCTGCATTGGGTCACAATGGTTCCTTGCTTCTCTTAACCTCTGTGGTGTCACAATGCATCCCATGCCCTTTTAGGCCACTTGATGTCACAATGAATCATTTGATTCTTGGCCTCCATGGTGTCATAATGGTTCCTTGTTTCTATTGGGCCCCATGCTGTCACAATTCATCCCTGGCCCTTTTTACGCCCCCTGGTGTCAAATGGGATCCTGGGATTATTAGCCTCCATTGGGTCACAATGGATCCTTGCTTCTCTTAACCCCTGTGCTGTCACAATGCATCCCATGCCCTTTTAGGCCACTTGATGTCACAATGAATCATTTGATTCTTGGCCTCCACGGTGGCATAATAGATCCTTGCTTCTATTGGTCCCCGTGCTGTAACAATCCATCCCTGGCCCTTTTTATACCCCCTGGTGCCACAAGGGATCATTAGATTGTTAGCCTGCATTGGGTCACAATGGTTCCTTGATTCTCTTAACCTCTGTGTTGTCACAACGCATTCCAAGCCCTTTTAGGCCACTTGGTCTTACAATGAAGCATTTGATTTTTGGCCTCCATGGTGGCGAAATTGTACCAGGTTTTAATTGGGCCCCATGCTTTCACAATACATCCCTGCCCCTTTTAGGCCCATTGGTGTCAAAAGGGATCATTAGATTGTTAGCGTGCATTGGGTCACAATGGATCCTTGCTTCTCTTAACCCCTGTGGTGTCACAATGCATCCCATGCCCTTTTAGGCCACTTGATGTCACAATGAATCATTTGATTCTTGGCCTCCATGGTGACATAATAAATCCTTGCTTCTATTGGTCCCCGTGCTGTAACAATCCATCCCTGGCCCTTTTTATACCTCCTGGTGCCACAAAGGATCATTAGATTGTTAGCCTGCATTGGGTCACAATGGTTCCTTGCTTCTCTTAACCCCTGTGCTGTCACAATGCATCCCATGCCCTTTTAGGCCACTTGATGTCACAATGAATCATTTGATTCTTGGCCTTCATGGTGTCATAATGGTTCCTTGCTTCTATAGGTCCCCATGCTGTCAGAGTTCATCCGTGGTCCTTTTGCGCCCCCTGTGGTCAAAAGGGATTCTTAGATTATTAGATTGTTAGCCTGCATTGGGTCACAATGGATCCTGGATTCTCTTAACCCCTGTGGTGTCACAATGCATACCATGCCCTTTTAGGCCACTTGATGTCACAATGAATCATTTGATTCTTGGCCTCCATGGTGGCGTAATTGTACCAGGCTTTAATTGGGCCCCATGCTGTCACAATTCATCCCTGCCACTTTTAGGCCCATTGGTGTCAAAAGGGATCATTAGATTGTTAGCCTGCATTGGGTCACAATGGTTCCTTGCTTCTCTTAACCTCTGTGGTGTCACAATGCATCCCATGCCCTTTTAGGCCACTTGATGTCACAATGAATCATTTGATTCTTGGCCTCCATGGTGGCATAATAGATCCTTGCTTCTATTGGTCCCCATGCTGTCACAATTCATCCCTGGCCCTTTTAGGCCCATTGGTGTCACAAGGGATCATTAGATTGTTAGCCTGCATTGGGTCACAATGGTTCCTTGCTTCTCTTAACCTCTGTGGTGTCACAATGCATTCCAAGCCCTTTTAGGCCACTTGGTCTTACAATGAATCATTTGATTTTTGGCCTCCATGGTGTCATAATGGTTCCTTGTTTCTATTGAGCCCCGTGCTGTAACAATCCATCCCTGGCCCTTTTTATACCCCCTGGTGCCACAAGGGATCATTAGATTGTTAGCCTGCATTGGGTCACAATGGTTCCTTGCTTCTCTTAACCTCTGTGGTGTCACAACGCATTCCAAGCCCTTTTAGGCCACTTGGTCTTACAATGAACCATTTGATTTTTGGCCTCCATGGTGGCGAAATTGTACCAGGTTTTAATTGGGCCCCATGCTTTCACAATACATCCCTGCCCCTTTTAGGCCCATTGGTGTCAAAAGGGATCATTAGATTGTTAGCGTGCATTGGGTCACAATGGATCCTTGCTTCTCTTAACCCCTGTGGTGTCACAATGCATCCCATGCCCTTTTAGGCCACTTGATGTCACAATGAATTATTTGATTCTTGGCCTCCATGGTGTCATAATGGTTCCTTGTTTGTATTGGTCCCCGTTCTGTAACAATTCATCCCTGGCCCTTTTAGGCTCCCTGGTGTCAAATGGGATCCTGGGATTATTAGCCTCCATTGGGTGACAATGGATCCTTGCTTCTCTTAACCCCTGTGCTGTCACAATGCATCCCATGCCCTTTTAGGCCACTTGATGTCACAATGAATCATTTGATTCTTGGCCTCCACGGTGGCATAATAGATCCTTGCTTCTATTGGTCCCCGTGCTGTAACAATCCATCCCTGGCCCTTTTTATACCCCCTGGTGCCACAAGGGATCATTAGATTGTTAGCCTGCATTGGGTCACAATGGTTCCTTGCTTCTCTTAACCCCTGTGCTGTCACAATGCATCCCATGCCCTTTTAGGCCACTTGATGTCACAATAAATCATTTAAATCTTGGCCTCCATGGTGGCGTAATTGTACCAGGTTTTAATTGGGCCCCATGCTTTCACAATACATCCCGGCCCCTTTTAGGCCCATTGGTGCCAAAAGGGATCATTACATTGTTAGCCTCCATTGGGTCACAATGGATCCTTGCTTCTCTTAACCCCTGTGGTGTCACAATGCATCCCATGCCCTTTTAGGCCACTTGATGTCACAATGAATCATTTGATTCTTGGCCTCCATGGTGGCATGATTGTACCAGGTTTTACTTGGGCCCCATGCTTTCACAATTCATCCCTGCCCCTTTTAGGCCCATTGGTGTCACAAGGGATCATTAGATTGTTAGCCTGCATTGGGTCACAATGGTTCCTTGCTTCTCTTAACCTCTGTGGTGTCACAATGCATTCCAAGCCCTTTTAGGCAACTTGGTCTTACAATGAACCATTTGATTCTTGGCCTCCATGGTGTCATAATGGTTCCTTGTTTCTATTGGGCCCCATGCTGTCACAATTCATCCCTGGCCCTTTTACGCCCCCTGGTGTCAAATGGGATCCTGGGATTATTAGCCTCCATTGGGTCACAATGGATCCTTGCTTCTCTAAACCCCTGTGCTGTCACAATGCATCCCATGTCCTTTTAGGCCACTTGATGTCCAAATGAATCATTTGATTCTTGGCCTCCACGGTGGCATAATAGATCCTTGCTTCTATTGGTCCCCTTGCTGTAACAATCCATCCCTGGCCCTTTTTATACCCCCTGGTGCCACAAGGGATCATTAGATTGTTAGCCTGCATTGGGTCACAATGGTTCCTTGCTTCTCTTAACCCCTGTGGTGTCACAATGCATCCCATGCCCTTTTAGGCCACTTGATGTCACAATGAATCATTTGAGTCTTGGCCTCCATGGTGTCATAATGGTTCCTTGTTTCTATTGGGCCCCATGCTGTCACAATTCATCCCTGGCCCTTTTACGCCCCCTGGTGTCAAATGGGATCCTGGGATTATTAGCCTCCATTGGGTCGCAATGGATCCTTGCTTCTCTTAACCCCTGTGCTGTCACAATGCATCCCATGCCCTTTTAGGCCACTTGATGTCACAATGAATCATTTGATTCTTGGCCTCCACGGTGGCATAATAGATCCTTGCTTCTATTGGTCCCCGTGCTGTAACAATCCATCCCTGGCCCTTTTTATACCCCCTGGTGCCACAAGGGATCATTAGATTGTTAGCCTGCATTGGGTCACAATGGATCCTTGCTTCTCTTAACCCCTGTGGTGTCAAAATGCATACCATGCCCTTTTAGGCCACTTGATGTCACAATGAATCATTTGATTCTTGGCCTCCATGGTGGCGTAATTGTACCAGGTTTAATTGGGCCCCATGCTGTCACAATTCATCCCTGCCACTTTTAGGCCCATTGGTGTCACAAGGGATCATTAGATTGTTAGCCTGCATTGGGTCACAATGGTTCCTTGCTTCTCTTAACCTCTGTGGTGTCACAATGCATCCCATGCCCTTTTAGGCCACTTGATGTCACAATGAATCATTTGATTCTTGGCCTCCATGGTGGCATAATAGATCCTTGCTTCTATTGGTCCCCATGCTGTCACAATTCATCCCTGGCCCTTTTAGGCCCATTGGTGTCACAAGGGATCATTAGATTGTTAGCCTCCCTTGGTTCACAATGGTTCCTTGCTTCTCTAAACCTCTGTGGTGTCACAATGCATTCCAAGCCCTTTTAGGCCACTTGGTCTTACAATGAATCATTTGATTTTTGGCCTCCATGGTGTCATAATGGTTCCTTGTTTCTATGGGGCCCCATGCTTTCACAATTCATCCCTGGCCCTTTTACGCCCCCTGGTGTCAAATGGGATCCTGGGATTATTAGCCTCCATTGGGTCACAATGGATCCTTGCTTCTCTTAACCCCTGTGGTGTCACAATGCATCCCATGCCCTTTTAGGCCACTTGATGTCACAATGAATCATTTGATTCTTGGCCTCCATGGTGTCATAATGGTTCCTTGTTTCTATTGGGCCCCATGCTGTCACAATTCATCCCTGGCCCTTTTGGGCCCCTGGTTTCTCAAGGGATCATTAGATTGTTAGCCTCCCTTGAGTCACAATGGATCCTGGCTTCTCTTAACCTCTGTGGTGTCACAATGCATCCCATGCCCTTTTAGGCCACATGATGTCACAATGAATTATTTGATTCTAGGCCACCATGGTGGCATAATAGATCCTTGCTTCTATTGGTCCCCGTTCTGTAACAATTCATCCCTGGCCCTTTTAGGCCCATTGGTGTAAACAAGGGATCATTAGATTGTTAGCCTGCATTGGGTCACAATGGTTCCTTGCTTCTCTTAACCTCTGTGGTGTCACAATGCATCCCATGCCCTTTTAGGCCACTTGATGTCACAATGAATCATTTGATTCTTGGCCTCCATGGTGTCATAATGGTTCCTTGTTTCTATTGGGCCCCATGCTGTCACAATTCATCCCTGGCCCTTTTACGCCCCCTGGTGTCAAATGGGATCCTGGGATTATTAGCCTCCATTGGGTCACAATGGATCCTTGCTTCTCTTAACCCCTGTGCTGTCACAATGCATCCCATGCCCTTTTAGGCCACTTGATGTCACAATGAATCATTTGATTCTTGGCCTCCACGGTGGCATAATAGATCCTTGCTTCTATTGGTCCCCGTGCTGTAACAATCCATCCCTGGCCCTTTTAGGCCCATTGGTGTCACAAGGGATCATTAGATTGTTAGCCTGCATTGGGTCACAATGGTTCCTTGCTTCTCTTAACCTCTGTGTCTCACAATGCATCCCATGCCCTTTTAGGCCACTTGATGTCACAATGAATCATTTGATTCTTGGCCTCCATGGTGTCATAATAGATCCTTGATTCTATTGGTCCCCGTGCTGTAACAATCCATCCCTGGCCCTTTTTATACCCCCTGGTGCCACAAGGGATCATTAGATTGTTAGCCTGCATTGGGTCACAATGGATCCTTGCTTCTCTTAACCCCTGTGGTGTCACAATGCATACCATGCCCTTTTAGGCCACTTGATGTCACAATGAATCATTTGATTCTTGGCCTCCATGGTGGCGTAATTGTACCAGGCTTTAATTGGGCCCCATGCTGTCACAATTCATCCCTGCCACTTTTAGGCCCATTGGTGTCACAAGGGATCATTAGATTGTTAGCCTGCATTGGGTCACAATGGTTCCTTGCTTCTCTTAACCTCTGTGGTGTCACAATGCATCCCATGCCCTTTTAGGCCACTTGATGTCACAATGAATCATTTGATTCTTGGCCTCCATGGTGGCATAATAGATCCTTGCTTCTATTGGTCCCCATGCTGTCACAATTCATCCCTGGCCCTTTTAGGCCCATTGGTGTCACAAGGGATCATTAGATTGTTAGCCTGCATTGGGTCACAATGGTTCCTTGCTTCTCTTAACCTCTGTGGTGTCACAATGCATTCCAAGCCCTTTTAGGCCACTTGGTCTTACAATGAATCATTTGATTTTTGGCCTCCATGGTGTCATAATGGTTCCTTGTTTCTATTGAGCCCCATGCTGGCACAATTCATCCCTGTCCCTTTTAGGCCCATTGGTGTCCAAAGGGATCATTAGATTATTAGCCTCCATTGGGTCACAATGGATCCTTGCTTCTCTTAACCCCTGTGGTGTCAAATGCATCCCATGCCCTTTTAGGCCACTTGATGTCACAATGAATCATTTGATTCTTGGCCTCCATGGTGTCATAATGGTGCCTTGTTTCTATTGGGCCCCATGCTGTCACAATTCATCCCTGGCCCTTTTGGGCCCCTGGTTTCTCAAGGGATCATTAGATTGTTAGCCTCCCTTGAGTCACAATGGATCCTTGCTTCTCTTAACCTCTGTGGTGTCGCAATGCATCTAATGCCCTTTTAGGCCACATGATGTCACAATGAATTATTTGATTCTAGGCCACCATGGTGGCATAATAGATCCTTGGTTTATTGGTCCCCGTGCTGTAACAATTCATCCCTGGCCCTTTTAGGCCCATTGGTGTCACAAGGGATCATTAGATTGTTAGCCTGCATTGGGTCACAATGGTTCCTTGCTTCTCTTAACCTCTGTGGTGTCACAATGCATCCCATGCCCTTTTAGGCCACTTGATGTCACAATGAATCATTTGATTCTTGGCCTCCATGGTGTCATAATGGTTCCTTGTTTCTATTGGGCCCCATGCTGTCACAATTCATCCCTGGCCCTTTTTACGCCCCCTGGTGTCAAATGGGATCCTGGGATTATTAGCCTCCATTGGGTCACAATGGATCCTTGCTTCTCTTAACCCCTGTGCTGTCACAATGCATCCCATGCCCTTTTAGGCCACTTGATGTCACAATGAATCATTTGATTCTTGGCCTCCACGGTGGCATAATAGATCCTTGCTTCTATTGGTCCCCGTGCTGTAACAATCCATCCCTGGCCCTTTTTATACCCCCTGGTGCCACAAGGGATCATTAGATTGTTAGCCTGCATTGGGTCACAATGGTTCCTTGCTTCTCTTAACCCCTGTGCTGTCACAACGCATTCCAAGCCCTTTTAGGCCACTTGGTCTTACAATGAACCATTTGATTTTTGGCCTCCATGGTGGCGAAATTGTACCAGGTTTTAATTGGGCCCCATGCTTTCACAATACATCCCTGCCCCTTTTAGGCCCATTGGTGTCAAAAGGGATCATTAGATTGTTAGCGTGCATTGGGTCACAATGGATCGTTGCTTCTCTTAACCCCTGTGGTGTCACAATGCATCCCATGCCCTTTTAGGCCACTTGATGTCACAATGAATTATTTGATTCTTGGCCTCCATGGTGTCATAATGGTTCCTTGTTTGTATTGGTCCCCGTTCTGTAACAATTCATCCCTGGCCCTTTTAGGCCCCCTGGTGTCAAATGGGATCCTGGGATTATTAGCCTCCATTGGGTGACAATGGATCCTTGCTTCTCTTAACCCCTGTGCTGTCACAATGCATCCCATGCCCTTTTAGGCCACTTGATGTCACAATGAATCATTTGATTCTTGGCCTCCACGGTGGCATAATAGATCCTTGCTTCTATTGGTCCCCGTGCTGTAACAATCCATCCCTGGCCCTTTTTATACCCCCTGGTGCCACAAGGGATCATTAGATTGTTAGCCTGCATTGGGTCACAATGGTTCCTTGCTTCTCTTAACCCCTGTGCTGTCACAATGCATCCCATGCCCTTTTAGGCCACTTGATGTCACAATGAATCATTTCAGTCTTGGCCTCCATGGTGTCATAATGGTTCCTTGTTTCTATTGGTCCCCATGCTGTCACAATTCATCCCTGGGCCTTTTACGCCCCCTGGTGTCAAATGGGATCCTGGGATTATTAGCCTCCATTGGGTCACAATGGTTCCTTGCTTCTCTTAACCACTGTGGTGTCACAATGCATTCCAAGCCCTTTTAGGCCACTTGATGTCACAATGAACCATTTGATTCTTGGCCTTCATGGTGTCATAATGGTTCCTTGCTTCTATAGGTCCCCATGCTGTCAGAGTCCATCCGTGGTCCTTTTGCGCCCCCTGGTGTCAAAAGGGATTCTTAGATTGTTAGCCTGCATTGGGTCACAATGGATCCTTGCTTCTCTTAACCCCTGTGCTGTCACAATGCATCCCATGCCCTTTTAGGCCACTTGATGTCACAATAAATCATTTAAATCTTGGCCTCCATGGTGGCGTAATTGTACCAGGTTTTAATTGGGCCCCATGCTTTCACAATACATCCCTGCCCCTTTTAGGCCCATTGGTGCCAAAAGGGATCATTACATTGTTAGCCTCCATTGGGTCACAATGGATCCTTGCTTCTCTTAACCCCTGTGGTGTCACAATGCATCCCATGCCCTTTTAGGCCACTTGATGTCACAATGAATCATTTGATTCTTGGCCTCCATGGTGGCATAATTGTACCAGGTTTTACTTGGGCCCCATGCTTTCACAATTCATCCCTGCCCCTTTTAGGCCCATTGGTGTCACAAGGGATCATTAGATTGTTAGCCTGCATTGGGTCACAATGGTTCCTTGCTTCTCTTAACCTCTGTGGTGTCACAATGCATCCCATGCCCTTTTAGGCCACTTGATGTCACAATGAATTATTTGATTCTTGGCCTCCATGGTGTCATAATGGTTCCTTGTTTCTATTGGGCCCCATGCTGTCACAATTCATCTCTGGCCCTTTTACGCCCCCTGGTGTCAAATGGGATCCTGGGATTATTAGCCTCCATTGGGTCACAATGGATCCTTGCTTCTCTTAACCCCTGTGGTGTCACAATGCATCCCATGCCCTTTTAGGCCACTTGATGTCACAATGAATCATTTGATTCTTGGCCTCCATGGTGGCATAATAGATCCTTGCTTCTATTGGTCCCCGTGCTGTTACAATCCATCCCTGGCACTTTTTATACCCCCTGGTGCCACAAGGGATCATTAGATTGTTAGCCTGCATTGGGTCACAATGTTTCCTTGCTTCTCTTAACCTCTGTGGTGTCACAATGCATTCCAAGCCCTTTTAGGCCACTTGATGTCACAATGAACCATTTGATTCTTGGCCTTCATGGTGTCATAATGGTTCCTTGCTTCTATAGGTCCCCATGCTGTCAGAGTCCATCCGTGGTCCTTTTGCGCCCCCTGGTGTCAAAAGGGATTCTTAGATTGTTAGCCTGCATTGGGTCACAATGGTTCCTTGCTTCTCTTAACCCCTGTGCTGTCACAATGCATCCCATGCCCTTTTAGGCCACTTGATGTCACAATAAATCATTTAAATCTTGGCCTCCATGGTGGCGTAATTGTACCAGGTTTTAATTGGGCCCCATGCTTTCACAATACATCCCGGCCCCTTTTAGGCCCATTGGTGCCAAAAGGGATCATTACATTGTTAGCCTCCATTGGGTCACAATGGATCCTTGCTTCTCTTAACCCCTGTGGTGTCACAATGCATCCCATGCCCTTTTAGGCCACTTGATGTCACAATGAATCATTTGATTCTTGGCCTCCATGGTGGCATAATTGTACCAGGTTTTACTTGGGCCCCATGCTTTCACAATTCATCCCTGCACCTTTTAGGCCCATTGGTGTCACAAGGGATCATTAGATTGTTAGCCTGCATTGGGTCACAATGGTTCCTTGCTTCTCTTAACCTCTGTGGTGTCACAATGCATCCCATGCCCTTTTAGGCCACATGATGTCACAATGAATCATTTGATTCTTGGCCTCCACAGTGGCATAATAGATCCTTGCTTCTATTGGTCCCCGTGCTGTAACAATCCATCCCTGGCCCTTTTTATACCCCCTGGTGCCACAAGGGATCATTAGATTGTTAGCCTGCATTGGGTCACAATGGTTCCTTGCTTCTCTTAACCCCTGTGCTGTCACAATGCATCCCATGCCCTTTTATGCCACTTGATGTCACAATGAATCATTTGATTCTTGGCCTCCATGGTGGCATGATTGTACCAGGTTTTACTTGGGCCCCATGCTTTCACAATTCATCCCTGCCCCTTTTAGGCCCATTGGTGTCACAAGGGATCATTAGATTGTTAGCCTGCATTGGGTCACAATGGTTCCTTGCTTCTCTTAACCTCTGTGTCTCACAATGCATCCCATGCCCTTTTAGGCCACTTGATGTCACAATGAATCATTTGATTCTTGGCCTCCATGGTGTCATAATAGATCCTTGATTCTATTGGTCCCCGTGCTGTAACAGTCCATCCCTGGCCCTTTTTATACCCCCTGGTGCCACAAGGGATCATTAGATTGTTAGCCTGCATTGGGTCACAATGGATCCTTGCTTCTCTTAACCCCTGTGGTGTCACAATGCATACCATGCCCTTTTAGGCCACTTGATGTCACAATGAATCATTTGATTCTTGGCCTCCATGGTGGCGTAATTGTACCAGGCTTTAATTGGGCCCCATGCTGTCACAATTCATCCCTGCCACTTTTAGGCCCATTGGTGTCACAAGGGATCATTAGATTGTTAGCCTGCATTGGGTCACAATGGTTCCTTGCTTCTCTTAACCTCTGTGGTGTCACAATGCATCCCATGCCCTTTTAGGCCACTTGATGTCACAATGAATCATTTGATTCTTGGCCTCCATGGTGGCATAATAGATCCTTGCTTCTATTGGTCCCCATGCTGTCACAATTCATCCCTGGCCCTTTTAGGCCCATTGGTGTCACAAGGGATCATTAGATTGTTAGCCTGCATTGGGTCACAATGGTTCCTTGCTTCTCTTAACCTCTGTGGTGTCACAATGCATTCCAAGCCCTTTTAGGCCACTTGGTCTTACAATGAATCATTTGATTTTTGGCCTCCATGGTGTCATAATGGTTCCTTGTTTCTATTGAGCCCCATGCTGGCACAATTCATCCCTGTCCCTTTTAGGCCCATTGGTGTCCAAAGGGATCATTAGATTATTAGCCTCCATTGGGTCACAATGGATCCTTGCTTCTCTTAACCCCTGTGGTGTCACAATGCATCCCATGCCCTTTTAGGCCACTTGATGTCACAATGAATCATTTGATTCTTGGCCTCCATGGTGTCATAATGGTGCCTTGTTTCTATTGGGCCCCATGCTGTCACAATTCATCCCTGGCCCTTTTGGGCCCCTGGTTTCTCAAGGGATCATTAGATTGTTAGCCTCCCTTGAGTCACAATGGATCCTTGCTTCTCTTAACCTCTGTGGTGTCGCAATGCATCTAATGCCCTTTTAGGCCACATGATGTCACAATGAATTATTTGATTCTAGGCCACCATGGTGGCATAATAGATCCTTGCTTCTATTGGTCCCCGTGCTGTAACAATTCATCCCTGGCCCTTTTAGGCCCATTGGTGTCACAAGGGATCATTAGATTGTTAGCCTGCATTGGGTCACAATGGTTCCTTGCTTCTCTTAACCTCTGTGGTGTCACAATGCATCCCATGCCCTTTTAGGCCACTTGATGTCACAATGAATCATTTGATTCTTGGCCTCCATGGTGTCATAATGGTTCCTTGTTTCTATTGGGCCCCATGCTGTCACAATTCATCCCTGGCCCTTTTTACGCCCCCTGGTGTCAAATGGGATCCTGGGATTATTAGCCTCCATTGGGTCACAATGGATCCTTGCTTCTCTTAACCCCTGTGCTGTCACAATGCATCCCATGCCCTTTTAGGCCACTTGATGTCACAATGAATCATTTGATTCTTGGCCTCCACGGTGGCATAATAGATCCTTGCTTCTATTGGTCCCCGTGCTGTAACAATCCATCCCTGGCCCTTTTTATACCCCCTGGTGCCACAAGGGATCATTAGATTGTTAGCCTGCATTGGGTCACAATGGTTCCTTGCTTCTCTTAACCTCTGTGGTGTCACAACGCATTCCAAGCCCTTTTAGGCCACTTGGTCTTACAATGAACCATTTGATTTTTGGCCTCCATGGTGGCGAAATTGTACCAGGTTTTAATTGGGCCCCATGCTTTCACAATACATCCCTGCCCCTTTTACGCCCATTGGTGTCAAAAGGGATCATTAGATTGTTAGCGTGCATTGGGTCACAATGGATCCTTGCTTCTCTTAACCCCTGTGGTGTCACAATGCATCCCATGCCCTTTTAGGCCACTTGATGTCACAATGAATTATTTGATTCTTGGCCTCCATGGTGTCATAATGGTTCCTTGTTTGTATTGGTCCCCGTTCTGTAACAATTCATCCCTGGCCCTTTTAGGCCCCCTGGTGTCAAATGGGATCCTGGGATTATTAGCCTCCATTGGGTGACAATGGATCCTTGCTTCTCTTAACCCCTGTGCTGTCACAATGCATCCCATGCCCTTTTAGGCCACTTGATGTCACAATGAATCATTTGATTCTTGGCCTCCACGGTGGCATAATAGATCCTTGCTTCTATTGGTCCCCGTGCTGTAACAATCCATCCCTGGCCCTTTTTATACCCCCTGGTGCCACAAGGGATCATTAGATTGTTAGCCTGCATTGGGTCACAATGGTTCCTTGCTTCTCTTAACCCCTGTGCTGTCACAATGCATCCCATGCCCTTTTAGGCCACTTGATGTCACAATGAATCATTTCAGTCTTGGCCTCCATGGTGTCATAATGGTTCCTTGTTTCTATTGGTCCCCATGCTGTCACAATTCATCCCTGGGCCTCTTACGCCCCCTGGTGTCAAATGGGATCCTGGGATTATTAGCCTCCATTGGGTCACAATGGATCCTTGCTTCTCTTAACCCCTGTGCTGTCACAATGCATCCCATGCCCTTTTAGGCCACTTGATGTCACAATGAATCATTTGATTCTTGGCCTCCACGGTGGCATAATAGATCCTTGCTTCTATTGGTCCCCGTGCTGTAACAATCCATCCCTGGCCCTTTTTATACCCCCTGGTGCCACAAGGGATCATTAGATTGTTAGCCTGCATTGGGTCACAATGGTTCCTTGCTTCTCTTAACCTCTGTGGTGTCACAACGCATTCCAAGCCCTTTTAGGCCACTTGGTCTTACAATGAACCATTTGATTTTTGGCCTCCATGGTGGCGAAATTGTACCAGGTTTTAATTGGGCCCCATGCTTTCACAATACATCCCTGCCCCTTTTAGGCCCATTGGTGTCAAAAGGGATCATTAGATTGTTAGCGTGCATTGGGTCACAATGGATCCTTGCTTCTCTTAACCCCTGTGGTGTCACAATGCATCCCATGCCCTTTTAGGCCACTTGATGTCACAATGAATTATTTGATTCTTGGCCTCCATGGTGTCATAATGGTTCCTTGTTTGTATTGGTCCCCGTTCTGTAACAATTCATCCCTGGCCCTTTTAGGCCCCCTGGTGTCAAATGGGATCCTGGGATTATTAGCCTCCATTGGGTGACAATGGATCCTTGCTTCTCTTAACCCCTGTGCTGTCACAATGCATCCCATGCCCTTTTAGGCCACTTGATGTCACAATGAATCATTTGATTCTTGGCCTCCACGGTGGCATAATAGATCCTTGCTTCTATTGGTCCCCGTGCTGTAACAATCCATCCCTGGCCCTTTTTATACCCCCTGGTGCCACAAGGGATCATTAGATTGTTAGCCTGCATTGGGTCACAATGGTTCCTTGCTTCTCTTAACCCCTGTGCTGTCACAATGCATCCCATGCCCTTTTAGGCCACTTGATGTCACAATGAATCATTTCAGTCTTGGCCTCCATGGTGTCATAATGGTTCCTTGTTTCTATTGGTCCCCATGCTGTCACAATTCATCCCTGGGCCTTTTACGCCCCCTGGTGTCAAATGGGATCCTGGGATTATTAGCCTCCATTGGGTCACAATGGTTCCTTGCTTCTCTTAACCACTGTGGTGTCACAATGCATTCCAAGCCCTTTTAGGCCACTTGATGTCACAATGAACCATTTGATTCTTGGCCTTCATGGTGTCATAATGGTTCCTTGCTTCTATAGGTCCCCATGCTGTCAGAGTCCATCCGTGGTCCTTTTGCGCCCCCTGGTGTCAAAAGGGATTCTTAGATTGTTAGCCTGCATTGGGTCACAATGGTTCCTTGCTTCTCTTAACCCCTGTGCTGTCACAATGCATCCCATGCCCTTTTAGGCCACTTGATGTCACAATAAATCATTTAAATCTTGGCCTCCATGGTGGCGTAATTGTACCAGGTTTTAATTGGGCCCCATGCTTTCACAATACATCCCTGCCCCTTTTAGGCCCATTGGTGCCAAAAGGGATCATTACATTGTTAGCCTCCATTGGGTCACAATGGATCCTTGCTTCTCTTAACCCCTGTGGTGTCACAATGCATCCCATGCCCTTTTAGGCCACTTGATGTCACAATGAATCATTTGATTATTGGCCTCCATGGTGGCATAATTGTACCAGGTTTTACTTGGGCCCCATGCTTTCACAATTCATCCCTGGCCCTTTTAGGCCCATTGGTGTCACAAGGGATCATTAGATTGTTAGCCTGCATTGGGTCACAATGGTTCCTTGCTTCTCTTAACCTCTGTGGTGTCACAATGCATCCCATGCCCTTTTAGGCCACTTGATGTCACAATGAATTATTTGATTCTTGGCCTCCATGGTGTCATAATGGTTCCTTGTTTCTATTGGGCCCCATGCTGTCACAATTCATCTCTGGCCCTTTTACGCCCCCTGGTGTCAAATGGGATCCTGGGATTATTAGCCTCCATTGGGTCACAATGGATCCTTGCTTCTCTTAACCCCTGTGCTGTCACAATGCATCCCATGCCCTTTTAGGCCACTTGATGTCACAATGAATCATTTGATTCTTGGCCTCCATGGTGGCATAATAGATCCTTGCTTCTATTGGTCCCCGTGCTGTTACAATCCATCCCTGGCACTTTTTATACCCCCTGGTGCCACAAGGGATCATTAGATTGTTAGCCTGCATTGGGTCACAATGTTTCCTTGCTTCTCTTAACCTCTGTGGTGTCACAATGCATTCCAAGCCCTTTTAGGCCACTTGATGTCACAATGAACCATTTGATTCTTGGCCTTCATGGTGTCATAATGGTTCCTTGCTTCTATAGGTCCCCATGCTGTCAGAGTCCATCCGTGGTCCTTTTTCGCCCCCTGGTGTCAAAAGGGATTCTTAGATTGTTAGCCTGCATTGGGTCACAATGGTTCCTTGCTTCTCTTAACCCCTGTGCTGTCACAATGCATCCCATGCCCTTTTAGGCCACTTGATGTCACAATAAATCATTTAAATCTTGGCCTCCATGGTGGCGTAATTGTACCAGGTTTTAATTGGGCCCCATGCTTTCACAATACATCCCGGCCCCTTTTAGGCCCATTGGTGCCAAAAGGGATCATTACATTGTTAGCCTCCATTGGGTCACAATGGATCCTTGCTTCTCTTAACCCCTGTGGTGTCACAATGCATCCCATGCCCTTTTAGGCCACTTGATGTCACAATGAATCATTTGATTCTTGGCGTCCATGGTGGCATAATTGTACCAGGTTTTACTTGGGCCCCATGCTTTCACAATTCATCCCTGCCCCTTTTAGGCCCATTGGTGTCACAAGGGATCATTAGATTGTTAGCCTGCATTGGGTCACAATGGTTCCTTGCTTCTCTTAACCTCTGTGGTGTCACAATGCATCCCATGCCCTTTTAGGCCACATGATGTCACAATGAATCATTTGATTCTTGGCCTCCACAGTGGCATAATAGATCCTTGCTTCTATTGGTCCCCGTGCTGTAACAATCCATCCCTGGCCCTTTTTATACCCCCTGGTGCCACAAGGGATCATTAGATTGTTAGCCTGCATTGGGTCACAATGGTTCCTTGCTTCTCTTAACCCCTGTGCTGTCACAATGCATCCCATGCCCTTTTATGCCACTTGATGTCACAATGAATCATTTGATTCTTGGCCTCCATGGTGGCATGATTGTACCAGGTTTTACTTGGGCCCCATGCTTTCACAATTCATCCCTGCCCCTTTTAGGCCCATTGGTGTCACAAGGGATCATTAGATTGTTAGCCTGCATTGGGTCACAATGGTTCCTTGCTTCTCTTAACCTCTGTGGTGTCACAATGCATTCCAAGCCCTTTTAGGCAACTTGGTCTTACAATGAACCATTTGATTCTTGGCCTCCATGGTGTCATAATGGTTCCTTGTTTCTATTGGGCCCCATGCTGTCACAATTCATCCCTGGCCCTTTTACGCCCCCTGGTGTCAAATGGGATCCTGGGATTATTAGCCTCCATTGGGTCACAATGGATCCTTGCTTCTCTAAACCCCTGTGCTGTCACAATGCATCCCATGTCCTTTTAGGCCACTTGATGTCCAAATGAATCATTTGATTCTTGGCCTCCACGGTGGCATAATAGATCCTTGCTTCTATTGGTCCCCGTGCTGTAACAATCCATCCCTGGCCCTTTTTATACCCCCTGGTGCCACATGGGATCATTAGATTGTTAGCCTGCATTGGGTCACAATGGTTCCTTGCTTCTCTTAACCCCTGTGGTGTCACAATGCATCCCATGCCCTTTTAGGCCACTTGATGTCACAATGAATCATTTGAGTCTTGGCCTCCATGGTGTCATAATGGTTCCTTGTTTCTATTGGGCCCCATGCTGTCACAATTCATCCCTGGCCCTTTTACGCCCCCTGGTGTCAAATGGGATCCTGGGATTATTAGCCTCCATTGGGTCGCAATGGATCCTTGCTTCTCTTAACCCCTGTGCTGTCACAATGCATCCCATGCCCTTTTAGGCCACTTGATGTCACAATGAATCATTTGATTCTTGGCCTCCACGGTGGCATAATAGATCCTTGCTTCTATTGGTCCCCGTGCTGTAACAATCCATCCCTGGCCCTTTTTATACCCCCTGGTGCCACAAGGGATCATTAGATTGTTAGCCTGCATTGGGTCACAATGGATCCTTGCTTCTCTTAACCCCTGTGGTGTCAAAATGCATACCATGCCCTTTTAGGCCACTTGATGTCACAATGAATCATTTGATTCTTGGCCTCCATGGTGGCGTAATTGTACCAGGTTTAATTGGGCCCCATGCTGTCACAATTCATCCCTGGCCCTTTTAGGCCCATTGGTGTCACAAGGGATCATTAGATTGTTAGCCTGCATTGGGTCACAATGGTTCCTTGCTTCTCTTAACCTCTGTGGTGTCACAATGCATCCCATGCCCTTTTAGGCCACTTGATGTCACAATGAATCATTTGATTCTTGGCCTCCATGGTGGCATAATAGATCCTTGCTTCTATTGGTCCCCATGCTGTCACAATTCATCCCTGGCCCTTTTAGGCCCATTGGTGTCACAAGGGATCATTAGATTGTTAGCCTCCCTTGGTTCACAATGGTTCCTTGCTTCTCTAAACCTCTGTGGTGTCACAATGCATTCCAAGCCCTTTTAGGCCACTTGGTCTTACAATGAATCATTTGATTTTTGGCCTCCATGGTGTCATAATGGTTCCTTGTTTCTATTGGGCCCCATGCTTTCACAATTCATCCCTGGCCCTTTTACGCCCCCTGGTGTCAAATGGGATCCTGGGATTATTAGCCTCCATTGGGTCACAATGGATCCTTGCTTCTCTTAACCCCTGTGGTGTCACAATGCATCCCATGCCCTTTTAGGCCACTTGATGTCACAATGAATCATTTGATTCTTGGCCTCCATGGTGTCATAATGGTTCCTTGTTTCTATTGGGCCCCATGCTGTCACAATTCATCCCTGGCCCTTTTGGGCCCCTGGTTTCTCAAGGGATCATTAGATTGTTAGCCTCCCTTGAGTCACAATGGATCCTGGCTTCTCTTAACCTCTGTGGTGTCACAATGCATCCCATGCCCTTTTAGGCCACATGATGTCACAATGAATTATTTGATTCTAGGCCACCATGGTGGCATAATAGATCCTTGCTTCTATTGGTCCCCGTGCTGTAACAATCCATCCCTGCCCCTTTTAGGCCCATTGGTGTCACAAGGGATCATTAGATTGTTAGCCTGCATTGGGTCACAATGGTTCCTTGCTTCTCTTAACCTCTGTGGTGTCACAATGCATCCCATGCCCTTTTAGGCCACTTGATGTCACAATGAATCATTTGATTCTTGGCCTCCATGGTGTCATAATGGTTCCTTGTTTCTATTGGGCCCCATGCTGTCACAATTCATCCCTGGCCCTTTTACGCCCCCTGGTGTCAAATGGGATCCTGGGATTATTAGCCTCCATTGGGTCACAATGGATCCTTGCTTCTCTTAACCCCTGTGCTGTCACAATGCATCCCATGCCCTTTTAGGCCACTTGATGTCACAATGAATCATTTGATTCTTGGCCTCCACGGTGGCATAATAGATCCTTGCTTCTATTGGTCCCCGTGCTGTAACAATCCATCCCTGGCCCTTTTAGGCCCATTGGTGTCACAAGGGATCATTAGATTGTTAGCCTGCATTGGGTCACAATGGTTCCTTGCTTCTCTTAACCTCTGTGGTGTCACAATGCATCCCATGCCCTTTTAGGCCACTTGATGTCACAATGAATCATTTGATTCTTGGCCTCCATGGTGTCATAATAGATCCTTGATTCTATTGGTCCCCGTGCTGTAACAATCCATCCCTGGCCCTTTTTATACCCCCTGGTGCCACAAGGGATCATTAGATTGTTAGCCTGCATTGGGTCACAATGGATCCTTGCTTCTCTTAACCCCTGTGGTGTCACAATGCATACCATGCCCTTTTAGGCCACTTGATGTCACAATGAATCATTTGATTCTTGGCCTCCATGGTGGCGTAATTGTACCAGGCTTTAATTGGGCCCCATGCTGTCACAATTCATCCCTGCCACTTTTAGGCCCATTGGTGTCAAAAGGGATCATTAGATTGTTAGCCTGCATTGGGTCACAATGGTTCCTTGCTTCTCTTAACCTCTGTGGTGTCACAATGCATCCCATGCCCTTTTAGGCCACTTGATGTCACAATGAATCATTTGATTCTTGGCCTCCATGGTGGCATAATAGATCCTTGCTTCTATTGGTCCCCATGCTGTCACAATTCATCCCTGGCCCTTTTAGGCCCATTGGTGTCACAAGGGATCATTAGATTGTTAGCCTGCATTGGGTCACAATGGTTCCTTGCTTCTCTTAACCTCTGTGGTGTCACAATGCATTCCAAGCCCTTTTAGGCCACTTGGTCTTACAATGAATCATTTGATTTTTGGCCTCCATGGTGTCATAATGGTTCCTTGTTTCTATTGAGCCCCATGCTGGCACAATTCATCCCTGCCCCTTTTAGGCCCATTGGTGTCCAAAGGGATCATTAGATTATTAGCCTCCATTGGGTCACAATGGATCCTTGCTTCTCTTAACCCCTGTGGTGTCACAATGCATCCCATGCCCTTTTAGGCCACTTGATGTCACAATGAATCATTTGATTCTTGGCCTCCATGGTGTCATAATGGTGCCTTGTTTCTATTGGGCCCCATGCTGTCACAATTCATCCCTGGCCCTTTTGGGCCCCTGGTTTCTCAAGGGATCATTAGATTGTTAGCCTCCCTTGAGTCACAATGGATCCTTGCTTCTCTTAACCTCTGTGGTGTCGCAATGCATCCCATGCCCTTTTAGGCCACATGATGTCACAATGAATTATTTGATTCTAGGCCACCATGGTGGCATAATAGATCCTTGCTTCTATTGGTCTCCGTGCTGTAACAATTCATCCCTGGCCCTTTTAGGCCCATTGGTGTCACAAGGGATCATTAGATTGTTAGCCTGCATTGGGTCACAATGGTTCCTTGCTTCTCTTAACCTCTGTGGTGTCACAATGCATCCCATGCCCTTTTAGGCCACTTGATGTCACAATGAATCATTTGATTCTTGGCCTCCATGGTGTCATAATGGTTCCTTGTTTCTATTGGGCCCCATGCTGTCACAATTCATCCCTGGCCCTTTTTACGCCCCCTGGTGTCAAATGGGATCCTGGGATTATTAGCCTGCATTGGGTCACAATGGATCCTTGCTTCTCTTAACCCCTGTGCTGTCACAATGCATCCCATGCCCTTTTAGGCCACTTGATGTCACAATGAATCATTTGATTCTTGGCCTCCACGGTGGCATAATAGATCCTTGCTTCTATTGGTCCCCGTGCTGTAACAATCCATCCCTGGCCCTTTTTATACCCCCTGGTGCCACAAGGGATCATTAGATTGTTAGCCTGCATTGGGTCACAATGGTTCCTTGCTTCTCTTAACCTCTGTGGTGTCACAACGCATTCCAAGCCCTTTTAGGCCACTTGGTCTTACAATGAACCATTTGATTTTTGGCCTCCATGGTGGCGAAATTGTACCAGGTTTTAATTGGGCCCCATGCTTTCACAATACATCCCTGCCCCTTTTAGGCCCATTGGTGTCAAAAGGGATCATTAGATTGTTAGCGTGCATTGGGTCACAATGGATCCTTGCTTCTCTTAACCCCTGTGGTGTCACAATGCATCCCATGCCCTTTTAGGCCACTTGATGTCACAATGAATTATTTGATTCTTGGCCTCCATGGTGTCATAATGGTTCCTTGTTTGTATTGGTCCCCGTTCTGTAACAATTCATCCCTGGCCCTTTTAGGCCCCCTGGTGTCAAATGGGATCCTGGGATTATTAGCCTCCATTGGGTGACAATGGATCCTTGCTTCTCTTAACCCCTGTGCTGTCACAATGCATCCCATGCCCTTTTAGGCCACTTGATGTCACAATGAATCATTTGATTCTTGGCCTCCACGGTGGCATAATAGATCCTTGCTTCTATTGGTCCCCGTGCTGTAACAATCCATCCCTGGCCCTTTTTATACCCCCTGGTGCCACAAGGGATCATTAGATTGTTAGCCTGCATTGGGTCACAATGGTTCCTTGCTTCTCTTAACCCCTGTGCTGTCACAATGCATCCCATGCCCTTTTAGGCCACTTGATGTCACAATGAATCATTTCAGTCTTGGCCTCCATGGTGTCATAATGGTTCCTTGTTTCTATTGGTCCCCATGCTGTCACAATTCATCCCTGGGCCTTTTACGCCCCCTGGTGTCAAATGGGATCCTGGGATTATTAGCCTCCATTGGGTCACAATGGTTCCTTGCTTCTCTTAACCACTGTGGTGTCACAATGCATTCCAAGCCCTTTTAGGCCACTTGATGTCACAATGAACCATTTGATTCTTGGCCTTCATGGTGTCATAATGGTTCCTTGCTTCTATAGGTCCCCATGCTGTCAGAGTCCATCCGTGGTCCTTTTGCGCCCCCTGGTGTCAAAAGGGATTCTTAGATTGTTAGCCTGCATTGGGTCACAATGGTTCCTTGCTTCTCTTAACCCCTGTGCTGTCACAATGCATCCCATGCCCTTTTAGGCCACTTGATGTCACAATAAATCATTTAAATCTTGGCCTCCATGGTGGCGTAATTGTACCAGGTTTTAATTGGGCCCCATGCTTTCACAATACATCCCTGCCCCTTTTAGGCCCATTGGTGCCAAAAGGGATCATAACATTGTTAGCCTCCATTGGGTCACAATGGATCCTTGCTTCTCTTAACCCCTGTGGTGTCACAATGCATCCCATGCCCTTTTAGGCCACTTGATGTCACAATGAATCATTTGATTCTTGGCCTCCATGGTGTCATAATGGTTCCTTGTTTCTATTGGGCCCCATGCTGTCACAATTCATCTCTGGCCCTTTTACGCCCCCTGGTGTCAAATGGGATCCTGGGATTATTAGCCTCCATTGGGTCACAATGGATCCTTGCTTCTCTTAACCCCTGTGCTGTCACAATGCATCCCATGCCCTTTTAGGCCACTTGATGTCACAATGAATCATTTGATTCTTGGCCTCCATGGTGGCATAATAGATCCTTGCTTCTATTGGTCCCCGTGCTGTAACAATCCATCCCTGGCACTTTTTATACCCCCTGGTGCCACAAGGGATCATTAGATTGTTAGCCTGCATTGGGTCACAATGTTTCCTTGCTTCTCTTAACCGCTGTGGTGTCACAATGCATTCCAAGCCCTTTTAGGCCACTTGATGTCACAATGAACCATTTGATTCTTGGCCTTCATGGTGTCATAATGGTTCCTTGCTTCTATAGGTCCCCATGCTGTCAGAGTCCATCCGTGGTCCTTTTGCGCCCCCTGGTGTCAAAAGGGATTCTTAGATTGTTAGCCTGCATTGGGTCACAATGGTTCCTTGCTTCTCTTAACCCCTGTGCTGTCACAATGCATCCCATGCCCTTTTAGGCCACTTGATGTCACAATAAATCATTTAAATCATGGCCTCCATGGTGGCGTAATTGTACCAGGTTTTAATTGGGCCCCATGCTTTCACAATACATCCCGGCCCCTTTTAGGCCCATTGGTGCCAAAAGGGATCATTACATTGTTAGCCTCCATTGGGTCACAATGGATCCTTGCTTCTCTTAACCCCTGTGGTGTCACAATGCATCCCATGCCCTTTTAGGCCACTTGATGTCACAATGAATCATTTGATTCTTGGCCTCCATGGTGGCATAATTGTACCAGGTTTTACTTGGGCCCCATGCTTTCACAATTCATCCCTGCCCCTTTTAGGCCCATTGGTGTCACAAGGGATCATTAGATTGTTAGCCTGCATTGGGTCACAATGGTTCCTTGCTTCTCTTAACCTCTGTGGTGTCACAATGCATCCCATGCCCTTTTAGGCCACATGATGTCACAATGAATCATTTGATTCTTGGCCTCCACAGTGGCATAATAGATCCTTGCTTCTATTGGTCCCCGTGCTGTAACAATCCATCCCTGGCCCTTTTTATACCCCCTGGTGCCACAAGGGATCATTAGATTGTTAGCCTGCATTGGGTCACAATGGTTCCTTGCTTCTCTTAACCCCTGTGCTGTCACAATGCATCCCATGCCCTTTTATGCCACTTGATGTCACAATGAATCATTTGATTCTTGGCCTCCATGGTGGCATGATTGTACCAGGTTTTACTTGGGCCCCATGCTTTCACAATTCATCCCTGCCCCTTTTAGGCCCATTGGTGTCACAAGGGATCATTAGATTGTTAGCCTGCATTGGGTCACAATGGTTCCTTGCTTCTCTTAACCTCTGTGGTGTCACAATGCATTCCAAGCCCTTTTAGGCAACTTGGTCTTACAATGAACCATTTGATTCTTGGCCTCCATGGTGTCATAATGGTTCCTTGTTTCTATTGGGCCCCATGCTGTCACAATTCATCCCTGGCCCTTTTACGCCCCCTGGTGTCAAATGGGATCCTGGGATTATTAGCCTCCATTGGGTCACAATGGATCCTTGCTTCTCTAAACCCCTGTGCTGTCACAATGCATCTCATGTCCTTTTAGGCCACTTGATGTCCAAATGAATCATTTGATTCTTGGCCTCCACGGTGGCATAATAGATCCTTGCTTCTATTGGTCCCCGTGCTGTAACAATCCATCCCTGGCCCTTTTTATACCCCCTGGTGCCACAAGGGATCATTAGATTGTTAGCCTGCATTGGGTCACAATGGTTCCTTGCTTCTCTTAACCTCTGTGGTGTCACAATGCATCCCATGCCCTTTTAGGCCACTTGATGTCACAAGGAATCATTTGATTCTTGGCCTCCATGGTGTCATAATGGTTCCTTGTTTCTATTGGGCCCCATGCTGTCACAATTCATCCCTGGCCCTTTTTACGCCCCCTGGTGTCAAATGGGATCCTGGGATTATTAGCCTCCATTGGGTCACAATGGATCCTTGCTTCTCTTAACCCCTGTGCTGTCACAATGCATCCCATGCCCTTTTAGGCCACTTGATGTCACAATGAATCATTTGATTCTTGGCCTCCACGGTGGCATAATATATCCTTGCTTCTATTGGTCCCCGTGCTGTAACAATCCATCCCTGGCCCTTTTTATACCCCCTGGTGCCACAAGGGATCATTAGATTGTTAGCCTGCATTGGGTCACAATGGTTCCTTGCTTCTCTTAACCTCTGTGGTGTCACAACGCATTCCAAGCCCTTTTAGGCCACTTGGTCTTACAATGAACCATTTGATTCTTGGCCTCCATGGTGGCGAAATTGTACCAGGTTTTAATTGGGCCCCATGCTTTCACACTACATCCCTGCCGCTTTTAGGCCCATTGGTGTCAAAAGGGATCATTAGATTGTTAGCGTGCATTGGGTCACAAGGGATCCTTGCTTCTCTTAACCCCTGTGGTGTCACAATGCATCCCATGCCCTTTTAGGCCACTTGATGTCACAATGAATTATTTGATTCTTGGCCTCCATGGTGTCATAATGGTTCCTTGTTTGTATTGGTCCCCGTTCTGTAACAATCCATCCCTGGCCCTTTTTATACCCCCTGGTGCCACAAGGGATCATTAGATTGTTAGCCTGCATTGGGTCACAATGGTTCCTTGCTTCTCTTAACCCCTGTGCTGTCACAATGCATCCCATGCCCTTTTAGGCCACTTGATGTCACAATGAATCATTTGATTCTTGGCCTCCATGGTGGCATGATTGTACCAGGTTTTACTTGGGCCCCATGCTTTCACAATTCATCCCTGCCCCTTTTAGGCCCATTGGTGTCACAAGGGATCATTAGATTGTTAGCCTGCATTGGGTCACAATGGTTCCTTGCTTCTCTTAACCTCTGTGGTGTCACAATGCATTCCAAGCCCTTTTAGGCAACTTGGTCTTACAATGAACCATTTGATTCTTGGACTCCATGGTGTCATAATGGTTCCTTGTTTCTATTGGGCCCCATGCTGTCACAATTCATCCCTGGCCCTTTTACGCCCCCTGGTGTCAAATGGGATCCTGGGATTATTAGCCTGCATTGGGTCACAATGGATCCTTGCTTCTCTTAACCCCTGTGCTGTCACAATGCATCCCATGCCCTTTTAGGCCACTTGATGTCACAATGAATCATTTGATTCTTGGCCTCCACGGTGGCATAATAGATCCTTGCTTCTATTGGTCCCCGTGCTGTAACAATCCATCCCTGGCCCTTTTTATACCCCCTGGTGCCACAAGGGATCATTAGATTGTTAGCCTGCATTGGGTCACAATGGTTCCTTGCTTGTCTTAACCTCTGTGGTGTCACAACGCATTCCAAGCCCTTTTAGGCCACTTGGTCTTACAATGAACCATTTGATTCTTGGCCTCCATGGTGGCGAAATTGTACCAGGTTTTAATTGGGCCCCATGCTTTCACAATCCATCCCTGGCCCTTTTTATACCCCCTGGTGCCACAAGGGATCATTAGATTGTTAGCCTGCATTGGGTCACAATGGTTCCTTGCTTCTCTTAACCTCTGTGGTGTCACAACGCATTCCAAGACCTTTTAGGCCACTTGGTCTTACAATGAACTATTTGATTCTTGGCCTCCATGGTGGCGAAATTGTACCAGGTTTTAATTGGGCCCCATGCTTTCACAATACATCCCTGCCCCTTTTAGGCCCATTGGTGTCATAAGGGATCATTAGATTGTTAGCGTGCATTGGGTCACAATGGATCCTTGCTTCTCTTAACCCCTGTGGTGTCACAATGCATCCCATGCCCTTTTAGGCCACTTGATGTCACAATGAATTATTTGATTCTTGGCCTCCATGGTGTCATAATGGTTCCTTGTTTGTATTGGTCCCCGTTCTGTAACAATTCATCCCTGGCCCTTTTAGGCCCCCTGGTGTCAAATGGGATCCTGGGATTATTAGCCTCCATTGGGTCACAATGGATCCTTGCTTCTCTTAACCCCTGTGCTGTCACAATGCATCCCATGCCCTTTTAGGCCACTTGATGTCACAATGAATCATTTGATTCTTGGCCTCCACGGTGGCATAATAGATCCTTGCTTCTATTGGTCCCCGTGCTGTAACAATCCATCCCTGGCCCTTTTTATACCCCCTGGTGCCACAAGGGATCATTAGATTGTTAGCCTGCATTGGGTCACAATGGTTCCTTGCTTCTCTTAACCTCTGTGGTGTCTCAATGCATCCCATGCCCTTTTAGGCCACTTGATGTCACAATCAATCATTTCAGTCTTGGCCTCCATGGTGTCATAATGGTTCCTTGTTTCTATTGGTCCCCATGCTGTCACAATTCATCCCTGGGCCTTTTACGCCCCCTGGTGTCAAATGGGATCCTGGGATTATTAGCCTCCATTGGGTCACAATGGTTCCTTGCTTCTCTTAACCACTGTGGTGTCACAATGCATTCCAAGCCCTTTTAGGCCACTTGATGTCACAATGAACCATTTGATTCTTGGCCTTCATGGTGTCATAATGGTTCCTTGCTTCTATAGGTCCCCATGCTGTCAGAGTCCATCCGTGGTCCTTTTGCGCCCCCTGGTGTCAAAAGGGATTCTTAGATTGTTAGCCTGCATTGGGTCACAATGGTTCCTTGCTTCTCTTAACCCCTGTGCTGTCACAATGCATCCCATGCCCTTTTAGGCCACTTGATGTCACAATAAATCATTTAAATCTTGGCCTCCATGGTGGCGTAATTGTACCAGGTTTTAATTGGGCCCCATGCTTTCACAATACATCCCTGCCCCTTTTAGGCCCATTGGTGCCAAAAGGGATCATTACATTGTTAGCCTCCATTGGGTCACAATGGATCCTTGCTTCTCTTAACCCCTGTGGTGTCACAATGCATCCCATGCCCTTTTAGGCCACTTGATGTCACAATAAATCATTTGATTCTTGGCCTCCATGGTGGCATAATTGTACCAGGTTTTACTTGGGCCCCATGCTTTCACAATTCATCCCTGCCCCTTTTAGGCCCATTGGTGTCAAAAGGGATCATTAGATTGTTAGCCTGCATTGGGTCACAATGGTTCCTTGCTTCTCTTAACCTCTGTGGTGTCACAATGCATTCCAAGACCTTTTAGGCCACTTGATGTCACAATGAATCATTTGATTCTTGGCCTCCATGGTGTCATAATGGTTCCTTGTTTCTATTGGGCCCCATGCTGTCACAATTCATCTCTGGCCCTTTTACGCCCCCTGGTGTCAAATGGGATCCTGGGATTATTAGCCTCCATTGGGTCACAATGGATCCTTGCTTCTCTTAACCCCTGTGCTGTCACAATGCATCCCATGCCCTTTTAGGCCACTTGATGTCACAATGAATCATTTGATTCTTGGCCTCCATGGTGGCATAATAGATCCTTGCTTCTATTGGTCCCCGTGCTGTAACAATCCATCCCTGGCACTTTTTATACCCCCTGGTGCCACAAGGGATCATTAGATTGTTAGCCTGCATTGGGTCACAATGTTTCCTTGCTTCTCTTAACCGCTGTGGTGTCACAATGCATTCCAAGCCCTTTTAGGCCACTTGATGTCACAATGAACCATTTGATTCTTGGCCTTCATGGTGTCATAATGGTTCCTTGCTTCTATAGGTCCCCATGCTGACAGAGTCCATCTGTGGTCCTTTTGCGCCCCCTGGTGTCAAAAGGGATTCTTAGATTGTTAGCCTGCATTGGGTCACAATGGATTCTGGCTTCTCTTAACCCCTGTGCTGTCACAATGCATCCCATGCCCTTTTAGGCCACTTGATGTCACAATGAATCATTTGATTCTTGGCCTCCATGGTGGCATAATAGATCCTTGCTTCTATTGGTCCCCGTGCTGTAACAATCCATCCCTGCCCCTTTTAGGCCCATTGGTGTCACAAGGGATCATTAGATTGTTAGCCTGCATTGGGTCACAATGGTTCCTTGCTTCTCTTAACCCCTGTGCTGTCACCATGCATCCCATGCCCTTTTAGGCCACTTGATGTCACAATGAATCATTTGATTCTTGGCCCCCATTGTGTCATAATTGTTCCTTGTTTCTATTGGGCCCCATGGTGTCAGAATTCTTCCCTGGCAGTTTTACGCCCCCTGGTGTCAAATGGGATCCTGGGATTATTTGCCTCCATTGGGTCACAATGGATCCTTGCTTCTCTTAACCCCTGTGCTGTCACAATGCATCCCATGCCCTTTTAGGCCACTTGATGTCACAATGAATCATTTGATTCTTGACCTCCACGGTGGCATAATAGATCCTTACTTCTATTGGTCCCCGTGCTGTAACAATCCATCCCTGGCCCTTTTTATACCCCCTGGTGCCACAAGGGATCATTAGGTTGTTAGCCTGCATTGGGTCACAATGGTTCCTTGCTTCTCTTAACCCCTGTGGTGTCACAATGCATCCCATGCCCTTTTAGGCCACTTGATGTCACAATGAATCATTTGATTCTTGGCCTCCATGGTGGCGTAAATGTACCAGGTTTTAATTGGGCCCCATGCTTTCACAGAAAATCCCTGCCACTTTTAGGCCCATTGGTTTCAAAAGGGATCATTAGATTGTTAGCCTGCATTGGGTCACAATGGATCCTTGCTTCTCTTAACCCCTGTGCTGTCGCAATGCATCCCATGCCCTTTTAGGCCACTTGATGTCACAATGAATCATTTGATTCTTGGCCTCCATGGTGGCGTAATTGTACCAGGTTTTACTTGGGCCCCATGCTTTCACAATTCATCCCTGCCCCTTTTAGGCCCATTGGTGTCAAAAGGGATCATTAGATTGTTAGCCTCCATTGGGTCACAATGGATCCTTGCTTCTCTTAACCTCTGTGGTGTCACAATGCATCCCATGCCCTTTTAGGCCACTTGATGTCACAATGAATCATTTGATTCTTGGCCTCCATGGTGTCATAATGGTTCCTTGTTTCTATTGGGCCCCATGCTGTCACAATTCATCCCTGGCCCTTTTACGCCCCCTGGTGTCAAATGGGATCCTGGGATTATTAGCCTCCATTGGGACACAATGGATCCTTGCTTCTCTTAACCCCTGTGGTGTCACAATGCATCCCATACCCTTTTAGGCCACTTGATGTCACAATGAATCATTTGATTCTTGGCCTCCACGGTGGCATAATAGATTTTTGCTTCTATTGGTCCCCGTGCTGTAACAATCCATCCCTGGCCCTTTTTATACCCCCTGGTGCCACAAGGGATCATTAGATTGTTAGCCTGCATTGGGTCACAATGGTTCCTTGCTTCTCTTAACCTCTGTGCTGTCACAATGCATTCCAAGCCCTTTTAGGCCACTTGGTGTTAGAATGAACCATTTGATTCTTGGCCTTCATGGTGTCATAATGGTTCCTTGCTTCTATAGGTCCCCACGCTGTCAGAGTTCACCCGTGGTCCTTTTGCGCCCCCTGGTGCCACAAGGGATCATTAGATTGTTAGCCTGCATTGGGTCACAATGGTTCCTTGCTTCTCTTAACCCCTGTGGTGTCACAATGCATCCCATGCCCTTTTAGGCCACTTGATGTCACAATGAATCATTTGATTCTTGGCCTCCACGGTGGCATAATAGATCCTTGCTTCTATTGGTCCCCGTGCTGTAACAATCCATCCCTGGCCCTTTTTATACCCCCTGGTGCCACAAGGGATCATTAGATTGTTAGACTGCATTGGGTCACAATGGTTCCTTGCTTCTCTTAACCCCTGTGGTGTCACAATGCATCCCATGCCCTTTTAGGCCACTTGATGTCACAATGAATCATTTGATTCTTGGCCTCCATGGTGGCATAATTGTACCAGGTTTTACTTGGGCCCCATGCTTTCACAATTCATCCCTGCCCCTTTTAGGCCCATTGGTGTCACAAGGGATCATTAGATTGTTAGCCTGCATTGGGTCACAATGGTTCCTTGCTTCTCTTAACCTCTGTGGTGTCACAATGCATCCCATGCCCTTTTAGGCCACTTGATGTCACAATGAATCATTTGATTTTTGGCCTCCATGGTGGCATAATTGTTCCAGGTTTACTTGGGCCCCATGCTGTCACAATTCATCCCTGACCCTTTTACGCCCCCTGGTGTCAAATGGGATCCTGGGATTATTAGCCTCCATTGGGTCACAATGGATCCTTGCTTCTCTTAACCCCTGTGCTGTCACAATGCATCCCATGCCCTTTTAGGCCACTTGATGTCACAATGAATCATTTGATTCTTGGCCTCCACGGTGGCATAATAGATCCTTGCTTCTATTGGTCCCCGTGCTGTAACAATCCATCCCTGGCCCTTTTTTACATCCCCTGGTGCCAAAAGGGATCATTAGATTGTTAGCCTGCATTGGTCACAATGGTTCCTTGCTTCTCTTAACCTCTGTGGTGTCACAATGCTTTCCAAGCCCTTTTAGGCCACTTGATGTCACAATGAACCATTTGATTCTTGGCCTTCATGGTGTGATAATGGTTCCTTGTTTCTATTGGGCCCCATGCTGTCACAATTCATCCCTGGCCCTTTTACGACCCCTGGTGTCAAATGGGATGCTGGGATTATTAGCCTCCATTGGGTCACAATGGATCCTTGCTTCTCTTAACCCCTGTGCTGTCACAATGCATCCCATGCCCTTTTAGGCCACTTGATGTCACAATGAATCATTTGATTCTTGGCCTCCATGGTGGCGTAATTGTACCAGGTTTTACTTGGGCCCCATGCTTTCACAATACATCCCTGCACCTTTTAGGCCCATTGGTGTCACAAGGGATCATTAGATTGTTAGCCTGCATTGGGTCACAATGGATCCTTGCTTCTCTTAACCTCTGTGCTGTCACAATGCATCCCATGCCCTTTTAGGCCACATGATGTCACAATGAATCATTTGATTCTTGGCCTCCATGGTGGCATAATAGATCCTTGCTTCTATTGGTACCCGTGCTGTAACAATCCATCCCTGGCACTTTTTATGCCCCCTGGTGCCACAAGGGATCATTAGATTGTTAGCCTGCATTGGGTCACAATGGATCCTTGCTTCTCTTAACCCCTGTGGTGTCACAATGCATCCCATGCACTTTTAGGCCACTTGATGTCACAATGAATCATTTGATTCTTGGCCTCCATGGTGGCGTAATTGTACCAGGATTTACTTGGGCCCCATGCTTTCACAATTCATCCCTGCCCCTTTTAGGCCCATTGGTGTCAAAAGGGATCATTAGATTGTTAGCCTGCATTGGGTCACAATGGATCCTTGCTTCTCTTAACCCCTGTGGTGTCACAATGCATGCCATGCCCTTTCAGGCCACATGATGTCACAATGAATCATTTGATTCTTGGCCTCCATGGTGTCATAATGGTTCCTTGTTTCTATTGGGCCCCATGCTGTCACAATTCATCCCTGGCCCTTTTACGCCCCCTGGTGTCAAATGGGATCCTGGGATTATTAGCCTCCATTGGGTCACAATGGATCCTTGCTTCTCTTAACCCCTGTGCTGTCACAATGCATTCCATGCCCTTTTAGGCCACTTGATGTCACAATGAATCATTTGATTCTTGGCCTCCACGGTGGCATAATAGATCCTTGCTTCTATTGGTCCCCGTGCTGTAACAATCCATCCCTGGCCCTTTTTATACCCCCGGTGCCACAAGGGATCATTAGATTGTTAGCCTGCATTGGTTCACCATGGTTCCTTGCTTCTCTTAACCTCTGTGGTGTCACAATGCATTCCAAGCCCTTTTAGGCCACTTGGTCTTACAATGAACCATTTGATTCTTGGCCTTCATGGTGTCATAATGGTTCCTTGCTTCTACAGGTCCCCATGCTGTCAGAGTTCATCCGTGGTCCTTTTGCGCCCCCTGGTGTCAAAAGGGATTCTTAGATTCTTAGATTGTTAGCCTGCATTGGGTCACAATGGAACCTTGCTTCTCTTAACCCCTGTGCTGTCACAATGCATCCCATGCCCTTTTAGGCCACTTGATGTCACAATGAATCATTTGATTCTTGGCCTCCATGGTGGCATAATTGTACCAGGTTTTACTTGGGCCCCATGCTTTCACAATTCATCCCTGCCCCTTTTAGGCCCATTGGTGTCACAAGGGATCATTAGATTGTTAGCCTGCATTGGGTCACAATGGTTCCTTGCTTCTCTTAACCTATGTGGTGTCACAATGCATCCCATGCCCTTTCAGGCCACATGATGTCACAATGAATCATTTGATTCTTGGCCTCCACGGTGGCATAATAGATCCTTGCTTCTATTGGTCCCCGTGCTGTAACAATCCATCCCTGGCACTTTTAATACCCCCTGGAGGCACAAGGGATCATTAGATTGTTAGCGTGCATTGGGTCACAATGGATCCTTGCTTCTCTTAACCCCTGTGCTGTCACAATGCATCCCATGCCCTTTTAGGCCACTTGATGTCACAATGAATCATTTGATTCTTGGCCTCCACGGTGGCATAATAGATCCTTACTTCTATTGGTCCCCGTGCTGTAACAATCCAGCCCTGGCCCTTTTTATACCCCCTGGTGCCAAAAGGGATCATTAGATTGTTAGCCTGCATTGGGTCACAATGGTTCCTTGCTTCTCTTAACCTCTGTGGTGTCACAATTCTTTCCAAGGCCTTTTAGGCCACTAGATGTCACAATGAACCATTTGATTCTTGGCCTTCATGGTGTCATAAGGGTTCCTTGCTTCTATAGGTCCCCACGCTGTCAAGGTTCATCTGTGGTCCTTTTGCGCCCCTTGGTGTCAAAAGGGAATCTTAGATTGTTAGCCTGCATTGGGTCACAATGGTTCCTTGCTTCTCTTAACCCCTGTGGTGCCACAATGCATCCCATGCCCTTTTAGGCCACTTGGTCTTAGAATGAACCATTTGATTCTTGGCCTCCATGGTGTGATAATGGTTCCTAGTTTCTATTGGGCCCCATGCTGTCACAATTCATCCCTGGCCCTTTTACGCCCCCTGGTGTCAAATGGGATGCTGGGATTATTAGCCTCCCTTGGGTCACAATGGATCCTTGCTTCTCTTAACCCCTGTGCTGTCACAATGCATCCCATGCCCTTTTAGGCCACTTGATGTCACAATGAATCATTTGATTCTTGGCCTCCATGGTGGCGTAATTGTACCAGGTTTTACTTGGGCCCCATGCTTTCACAAGTCATCCCTGCCCCTTTTAAGTCCATTGGTGTCAAAAGGGATCATTAGATTGTTAGCCTCCATTGGGTCACAATGGATCCTTGCTTCTCTTAACCTCTGTGGTGTCACAATGCATCCCATGCCCTTTTAGGCCACTTGATGTCACAATGAATCATTTGATTCTTGGCCTCCATGGTGGCATAATAGATCCTTGCTTCTATTGGTACCCGTGCTGTAACAATCCATCCCTGGCCTTTTTATGCCCCCTGGTGCCACAAGGGATCATTAGATTGTTAGCCTGCATTGGGTCACAATGGATCCTTGCTTCTCTTAACCCCTGTGGTGTCACAATGCATCCCATGCCCTTTTAGGCCACTTGATGTCACAATGAATCATTTGATTCTTGGCCTCCATGGTGGCGTAATTGTACCAGGTTTTACTTGGGCCCCATGCTTTCACACTTCATCCCTGCCCCTTTTAGGCCCATTGGTGTCAAAAGGGATCATTAGATTGTTAGCCTGCATTGGGTCACAATGGTTCCTTGCTTCGCTTAACCTCTGTGGTGTCAAAATGCATCCCATGCCCTTTTAGGCCACTTGATGTCACAATGAATCATTTGATTCTTGGCCTCCATGGTGTGGTAATGGTTCCTTGTTTCTATTGGGCCCCATGCTGTCACAATTCATCCCTGGCCCTTTTACGCCCCCTGGTGTCAAATGGGATCCTGGGATTATTAGCCTGCATTGGGTCACAATGGATCCTTGCTTCTCTTAACCCCTGTGCTGTCACAATGCATCCCATGCCCTTTTAGGCCACTTGATGTCACAATGAATCATTTGATTCTTGGCCTCCACGGTGGCATAATAGATCCTTGCTTCTATTGGTCCCCGTGCTGTAACAATCCATCCCTGGCCCTTTTTATACCCCCTGGTGCCACAAGGGATCATTAGATTGTTAGCCTGCATTGGGTCACAATGGTTCCTTGCTTGTCTTAACCTCTGTGGTGTCACAACGCATTCCAAGCCCTTTTAGGCCACTTGGTCTTACAATGAACCATTTGATTCTTGGCCTCCATGGTGGCGAAATTGTACCAGGTTTTAATTGGGCCCCATGCTTTCACAATCCATCCCTGGCCCTTTTTATACCCCCTGGTGCCACAAGGGATCATTAGATTGTTAGCCTGCATTGGGTCACAATGGTTCCTTGCTTCTCTTAACCTCTGTGGTGTCACAACGCATTCCAAGACCTTTTAGGCCACTTGGTCTTACAATGAACTATTTGATTCTTGGCCTCCATGGTGGCGAAATTGTACCAGGTTTTAATTGGGCCCCATGCTTTCACAATACATCCCTGCCCCTTTTAGGCCCATTGGTGTCATAAGGGATCATTAGATTGTTAGCGTGCATTGGGTCACAATGGATCCTTGCTTCTCTTAACCCCTGTGGTGTCACAATGCATCCCATGCCCTTTTAGGCCACTTGATGTCACAATGAATTATTTGATTCTTGGCCTCCATGGTGTCATAATGGTTCCTTGTTTGTATTGGTCCCCGTTCTGTAACAATTCATCCCTGGCCCTTTTAGGCCCCCTGGTGTCAAATGGGATCCTGGGATTATTAGCCTCCATTGGGTCACAATGGATCCTTGCTTCTCTTAACCCCTGTGCTGTCACAATGC
Source organism: Cinclus cinclus (assembly GCF_963662255.1). Taxonomy (NCBI): domain Eukaryota; kingdom Metazoa; phylum Chordata; class Aves; order Passeriformes; family Cinclidae; genus Cinclus; species Cinclus cinclus. The sequence continues at coordinate 37,741,815 of NC_085052.1, forward strand.
ATCCCATGCCCTTTTAGGCCACTTGATGTCACAATGAATCATTTGATTCTTGGCCTCCACGGTGGCATAATAGATCCTTGCTTCTATTGGTCCCCGTGCTGTAACAATCCATCCCTGGCCCTTTTTATACCCCCTGGTGCCACAAGGGATCATTAGATTGTTAGCCTGCATTGGGTCACAATGGTTCCTTGCTTCTCTTAACCTCTGTGGTGTCTCAATGCATCCCATGCCCTTTTAGGCCACTTGATGTCACAATCAATCATTTCAGTCTTGGCCTCCATGGTGTCATAATGGTTCCTTGTTTCTATTGGTCCCCATGCTGTCACAATTCATCCCTGGGCCTTTTACGCCCCCTGGTGTCAAATGGGATCCTGGGATTATTAGCCTCCATTGGGTCACAATGGTTCCTTGCTTCTCTTAACCACTGTGGTGTCACAATGCATTCCAAGCCCTTTTAGGCCACTTGATGTCACAATGAACCATTTGATTCTTGGCCTTCATGGTGTCATAATGGTTCCTTGCTTCTATAGGTCCCCATGCTGTCAGAGTCCATCCGTGGTCCTTTTGCGCCCCCTGGTGTCAAAAGGGATTCTTAGATTGTTAGCCTGCATTGGGTCACAATGGTTCCTTGCTTCTCTTAACCCCTGTGCTGTCACAATGCATCCCATGCCCTTTTAGGCCACTTGATGTCACAATAAATCATTTAAATCTTGGCCTCCATGGTGGCGTAATTGTACCAGGTTTTAATTGGGCCCCATGCTTTCACAATACATCCCTGCCCCTTTTAGGCCCATTGGTGCCAAAAGGGATCATTACATTGTTAGCCTCCATTGGGTCACAATGGATCCTTGCTTCTCTTAACCCCTGTGGTGTCACAATGCATCCCATGCCCTTTTAGGCCACTTGATGTCACAATAAATCATTTGATTCTTGGCCTCCATGGTGGCATAATTGTACCAGGTTTTACTTGGGCCCCATGCTTTCACAATTCATCCCTGCCCCTTTTAGGCCCATTGGTGTCAAAAGGGATCATTAGATTGTTAGCCTGCATTGGGTCACAATGGTTCCTTGCTTCTCTTAACCTCTGTGGTGTCACAATGCATTCCAAGACCTTTTAGGCCACTTGATGTCACAATGAATCATTTGATTCTTGGCCTCCATGGTGTCATAATGGTTCCTTGTTTCTATTGGGCCCCATGCTGTCACAATTCATCTCTGGCCCTTTTACGCCCCCTGGTGTCAAATGGGATCCTGGGATTATTAGCCTCCATTGGGTCACAATGGATCCTTGCTTCTCTTAACCCCTGTGCTGTCACAATGCATCCCATGCCCTTTTAGGCCACTTGATGTCACAATGAATCATTTGATTCTTGGCCTCCATGGTGGCATAATAGATCCTTGCTTCTATTGGTCCCCGTGCTGTAACAATCCATCCCTGGCACTTTTTATACCCCCTGGTGCCACAAGGGATCATTAGATTGTTAGCCTGCATTGGGTCACAATGTTTCCTTGCTTCTCTTAACCGCTGTGGTGTCACAATGCATTCCAAGCCCTTTTAGGCCACTTGATGTCACAATGAACCATTTGATTCTTGGCCTTCATGGTGTCATAATGGTTCCTTGCTTCTATAGGTCCCCATGCTGACAGAGTCCATCTGTGGTCCTTTTGCGCCCCCTGGTGTCAAAAGGGATTCTTAGATTGTTAGCCTGCATTGGGTCACAATGGATTCTGGCTTCTCTTAACCCCTGTGCTGTCACAATGCATCCCATGCCCTTTTAGGCCACTTGATGTCACAATGAATCATTTGATTCTTGGCCTCCATGGTGGCATAATAGATCCTTGCTTCTATTGGTCCCCGTGCTGTAACAATCCATCCCTGCCCCTTTTAGGCCCATTGGTGTCACAAGGGATCATTAGATTGTTAGCCTGCATTGGGTCACAATGGTTCCTTGCTTCTCTTAACCCCTGTGCTGTCACCATGCATCCCATGCCCTTTTAGGCCACTTGATGTCACAATGAATCATTTGATTCTTGGCCCCCATTGTGTCATAATTGTTCCTTGTTTCTATTGGGCCCCATGGTGTCAGAATTCTTCCCTGGCAGTTTTACGCCCCCTGGTGTCAAATGGGATCCTGGGATTATTTGCCTCCATTGGGTCACAATGGATCCTTGCTTCTCTTAACCCCTGTGCTGTCACAATGCATCCCATGCCCTTTTAGGCCACTTGATGTCACAATGAATCATTTGATTCTTGACCTCCACGGTGGCATAATAGATCCTTACTTCTATTGGTCCCCGTGCTGTAACAATCCATCCCTGGCCCTTTTTATACCCCCTGGTGCCACAAGGGATCATTAGGTTGTTAGCCTGCATTGGGTCACAATGGTTCCTTGCTTCTCTTAACCCCTGTGGTGTCACAATGCATCCCATGCCCTTTTAGGCCACTTGATGTCACAATGAATCATTTGATTCTTGGCCTCCATGGTGGCGTAAATGTACCAGGTTTTAATTGGGCCCCATGCTTTCACAGAAAATCCCTGCCACTTTTAGGCCCATTGGTTTCAAAAGGGATCATTAGATTGTTAGCCTGCATTGGGTCACAATGGATCCTTGCTTCTCTTAACCCCTGTGCTGTCGCAATGCATCCCATGCCCTTTTAGGCCACTTGATGTCACAATGAATCATTTGATTCTTGGCCTCCATGGTGGCGTAATTGTACCAGGTTTTACTTGGGCCCCATGCTTTCACAATTCATCCCTGCCCCTTTTAGGCCCATTGGTGTCAAAAGGGATCATTAGATTGTTAGCCTCCATTGGGTCACAATGGATCCTTGCTTCTCTTAACCTCTGTGGTGTCACAATGCATCCCATGCCCTTTTAGGCCACTTGATGTCACAATGAATCATTTGATTCTTGGCCTCCATGGTGTCATAATGGTTCCTTGTTTCTATTGGGCCCCATGCTGTCACAATTCATCCCTGGCCCTTTTACGCCCCCTGGTGTCAAATGGGATCCTGGGATTATTAGCCTCCATTGGGACACAATGGATCCTTGCTTCTCTTAACCCCTGTGGTGTCACAATGCATCCCATACCCTTTTAGGCCACTTGATGTCACAATGAATCATTTGATTCTTGGCCTCCACGGTGGCATAATAGATTTTTGCTTCTATTGGTCCCCGTGCTGTAACAATCCATCCCTGGCCCTTTTTATACCCCCTGGTGCCACAAGGGATCATTAGATTGTTAGCCTGCATTGGGTCACAATGGTTCCTTGCTTCTCTTAACCTCTGTGCTGTCACAATGCATTCCAAGCCCTTTTAGGCCACTTGGTGTTAGAATGAACCATTTGATTCTTGGCCTTCATGGTGTCATAATGGTTCCTTGCTTCTATAGGTCCCCACGCTGTCAGAGTTCACCCGTGGTCCTTTTGCGCCCCCTGGTGCCACAAGGGATCATTAGATTGTTAGCCTGCATTGGGTCACAATGGTTCCTTGCTTCTCTTAACCCCTGTGGTGTCACAATGCATCCCATGCCCTTTTAGGCCACTTGATGTCACAATGAATCATTTGATTCTTGGCCTCCACGGTGGCATAATAGATCCTTGCTTCTATTGGTCCCCGTGCTGTAACAATCCATCCCTGGCCCTTTTTATACCCCCTGGTGCCACAAGGGATCATTAGATTGTTAGACTGCATTGGGTCACAATGGTTCCTTGCTTCTCTTAACCCCTGTGGTGTCACAATGCATCCCATGCCCTTTTAGGCCACTTGATGTCACAATGAATCATTTGATTCTTGGCCTCCATGGTGGCATAATTGTACCAGGTTTTACTTGGGCCCCATGCTTTCACAATTCATCCCTGCCCCTTTTAGGCCCATTGGTGTCACAAGGGATCATTAGATTGTTAGCCTGCATTGGGTCACAATGGTTCCTTGCTTCTCTTAACCTCTGTGGTGTCACAATGCATCCCATGCCCTTTTAGGCCACTTGATGTCACAATGAATCATTTGATTTTTGGCCTCCATGGTGGCATAATTGTTCCAGGTTTACTTGGGCCCCATGCTGTCACAATTCATCCCTGACCCTTTTACGCCCCCTGGTGTCAAATGGGATCCTGGGATTATTAGCCTCCATTGGGTCACAATGGATCCTTGCTTCTCTTAACCCCTGTGCTGTCACAATGCATCCCATGCCCTTTTAGGCCACTTGATGTCACAATGAATCATTTGATTCTTGGCCTCCACGGTGGCATAATAGATCCTTGCTTCTATTGGTCCCCGTGCTGTAACAATCCATCCCTGGCCCTTTTTTACATCCCCTGGTGCCAAAAGGGATCATTAGATTGTTAGCCTGCATTGGTCACAATGGTTCCTTGCTTCTCTTAACCTCTGTGGTGTCACAATGCTTTCCAAGCCCTTTTAGGCCACTTGATGTCACAATGAACCATTTGATTCTTGGCCTTCATGGTGTGATAATGGTTCCTTGTTTCTATTGGGCCCCATGCTGTCACAATTCATCCCTGGCCCTTTTACGACCCCTGGTGTCAAATGGGATGCTGGGATTATTAGCCTCCATTGGGTCACAATGGATCCTTGCTTCTCTTAACCCCTGTGCTGTCACAATGCATCCCATGCCCTTTTAGGCCACTTGATGTCACAATGAATCATTTGATTCTTGGCCTCCATGGTGGCGTAATTGTACCAGGTTTTACTTGGGCCCCATGCTTTCACAATACATCCCTGCACCTTTTAGGCCCATTGGTGTCACAAGGGATCATTAGATTGTTAGCCTGCATTGGGTCACAATGGATCCTTGCTTCTCTTAACCTCTGTGCTGTCACAATGCATCCCATGCCCTTTTAGGCCACATGATGTCACAATGAATCATTTGATTCTTGGCCTCCATGGTGGCATAATAGATCCTTGCTTCTATTGGTACCCGTGCTGTAACAATCCATCCCTGGCACTTTTTATGCCCCCTGGTGCCACAAGGGATCATTAGATTGTTAGCCTGCATTGGGTCACAATGGATCCTTGCTTCTCTTAACCCCTGTGGTGTCACAATGCATCCCATGCACTTTTAGGCCACTTGATGTCACAATGAATCATTTGATTCTTGGCCTCCATGGTGGCGTAATTGTACCAGGATTTACTTGGGCCCCATGCTTTCACAATTCATCCCTGCCCCTTTTAGGCCCATTGGTGTCAAAAGGGATCATTAGATTGTTAGCCTGCATTGGGTCACAATGGATCCTTGCTTCTCTTAACCCCTGTGGTGTCACAATGCATGCCATGCCCTTTCAGGCCACATGATGTCACAATGAATCATTTGATTCTTGGCCTCCATGGTGTCATAATGGTTCCTTGTTTCTATTGGGCCCCATGCTGTCACAATTCATCCCTGGCCCTTTTACGCCCCCTGGTGTCAAATGGGATCCTGGGATTATTAGCCTCCATTGGGTCACAATGGATCCTTGCTTCTCTTAACCCCTGTGCTGTCACAATGCATTCCATGCCCTTTTAGGCCACTTGATGTCACAATGAATCATTTGATTCTTGGCCTCCACGGTGGCATAATAGATCCTTGCTTCTATTGGTCCCCGTGCTGTAACAATCCATCCCTGGCCCTTTTTATACCCCCGGTGCCACAAGGGATCATTAGATTGTTAGCCTGCATTGGTTCACCATGGTTCCTTGCTTCTCTTAACCTCTGTGGTGTCACAATGCATTCCAAGCCCTTTTAGGCCACTTGGTCTTACAATGAACCATTTGATTCTTGGCCTTCATGGTGTCATAATGGTTCCTTGCTTCTACAGGTCCCCATGCTGTCAGAGTTCATCCGTGGTCCTTTTGCGCCCCCTGGTGTCAAAAGGGATTCTTAGATTCTTAGATTGTTAGCCTGCATTGGGTCACAATGGAACCTTGCTTCTCTTAACCCCTGTGCTGTCACAATGCATCCCATGCCCTTTTAGGCCACTTGATGTCACAATGAATCATTTGATTCTTGGCCTCCATGGTGGCATAATTGTACCAGGTTTTACTTGGGCCCCATGCTTTCACAATTCATCCCTGCCCCTTTTAGGCCCATTGGTGTCACAAGGGATCATTAGATTGTTAGCCTGCATTGGGTCACAATGGTTCCTTGCTTCTCTTAACCTATGTGGTGTCACAATGCATCCCATGCCCTTTCAGGCCACATGATGTCACAATGAATCATTTGATTCTTGGCCTCCACGGTGGCATAATAGATCCTTGCTTCTATTGGTCCCCGTGCTGTAACAATCCATCCCTGGCACTTTTAATACCCCCTGGAGGCACAAGGGATCATTAGATTGTTAGCGTGCATTGGGTCACAATGGATCCTTGCTTCTCTTAACCCCTGTGCTGTCACAATGCATCCCATGCCCTTTTAGGCCACTTGATGTCACAATGAATCATTTGATTCTTGGCCTCCACGGTGGCATAATAGATCCTTACTTCTATTGGTCCCCGTGCTGTAACAATCCAGCCCTGGCCCTTTTTATACCCCCTGGTGCCAAAAGGGATCATTAGATTGTTAGCCTGCATTGGGTCACAATGGTTCCTTGCTTCTCTTAACCTCTGTGGTGTCACAATTCTTTCCAAGGCCTTTTAGGCCACTAGATGTCACAATGAACCATTTGATTCTTGGCCTTCATGGTGTCATAAGGGTTCCTTGCTTCTATAGGTCCCCACGCTGTCAAGGTTCATCTGTGGTCCTTTTGCGCCCCTTGGTGTCAAAAGGGAATCTTAGATTGTTAGCCTGCATTGGGTCACAATGGTTCCTTGCTTCTCTTAACCCCTGTGGTGCCACAATGCATCCCATGCCCTTTTAGGCCACTTGGTCTTAGAATGAACCATTTGATTCTTGGCCTCCATGGTGTGATAATGGTTCCTAGTTTCTATTGGGCCCCATGCTGTCACAATTCATCCCTGGCCCTTTTACGCCCCCTGGTGTCAAATGGGATGCTGGGATTATTAGCCTCCCTTGGGTCACAATGGATCCTTGCTTCTCTTAACCCCTGTGCTGTCACAATGCATCCCATGCCCTTTTAGGCCACTTGATGTCACAATGAATCATTTGATTCTTGGCCTCCATGGTGGCGTAATTGTACCAGGTTTTACTTGGGCCCCATGCTTTCACAAGTCATCCCTGCCCCTTTTAAGTCCATTGGTGTCAAAAGGGATCATTAGATTGTTAGCCTCCATTGGGTCACAATGGATCCTTGCTTCTCTTAACCTCTGTGGTGTCACAATGCATCCCATGCCCTTTTAGGCCACTTGATGTCACAATGAATCATTTGATTCTTGGCCTCCATGGTGGCATAATAGATCCTTGCTTCTATTGGTACCCGTGCTGTAACAATCCATCCCTGGCCTTTTTATGCCCCCTGGTGCCACAAGGGATCATTAGATTGTTAGCCTGCATTGGGTCACAATGGATCCTTGCTTCTCTTAACCCCTGTGGTGTCACAATGCATCCCATGCCCTTTTAGGCCACTTGATGTCACAATGAATCATTTGATTCTTGGCCTCCATGGTGGCGTAATTGTACCAGGTTTTACTTGGGCCCCATGCTTTCACACTTCATCCCTGCCCCTTTTAGGCCCATTGGTGTCAAAAGGGATCATTAGATTGTTAGCCTGCATTGGGTCACAATGGTTCCTTGCTTCGCTTAACCTCTGTGGTGTCAAAATGCATCCCATGCCCTTTTAGGCCACTTGATGTCACAATGAATCATTTGATTCTTGGCCTCCATGGTGTGGTAATGGTTCCTTGTTTCTATTGGGCCCCATGCTGTCACAATTCATCCCTGGCCCTTTTACGCCCCCTGGTGTCAAATGGGATCCTGGGATTATTAGCCTCCATTGGGTCACAATGGATCCTTGCTTCTCTTAACCCCTGTGCTGTCACAATGCATCCCATGCCCTTTTAGGCCACTTGATGTCACAATGAATCATTTGATTCTTGGCCTCCACGGTGGCATAATAGATCCTTGCTTCTATTGGTCCCCGTGCTGTAACAATCCATCCCTGGCCCTTTTTTACATCCCCTGGTGCCAAAAGGGATCATTAGATTGTTAGCCTGCATTGGTCACAATGGTTCCTTGCTTCTCTTAACCTCTGTGGTGTCACAATGCTTTCCAAGCCCTTTTAGGCCACTTGATGTCACAATGAACCATTTGATTCTTGGCCTTCATGGTGTGATAATGGTTCCTTGTTTCTATTGGGCCCCATGCTGTCACAATTCATCCCTGGCCCTTTTACGACCCCTGGTGTCAAATGGGATGCTGGGATTATTAGCCTCCATTGGGTCACAATGGATCCTTGCTTCTCTTAACCCCTGTGCTGTCACAATGCATCCCATGCCCTTTTAGGCCACTTGATGTCACAATGAATCATTTGATTCTTGGCCTCCATGGTGGCGTAATTGTACCAGGTTTTACTTGGGCCCCATGCTTTCACAATACATCCCTGCACCTTTTAGGCCCATTGGTGTCACAAGGGATCATTAGATTGTTAGCCTGCATTGGGTCACAATGGATCCTTGCTTCTCTTAACCTCTGTGCTGTCACAATGCATCCCATGCCCTTTTAGGCCACATGATGTCACAATGAATCATTTGATTCTTGGCCTCCATGGTGGCATAATAGATCCTTGCTTCTATTGGTACCCGTGCTGTAACAATCCATCCCTGGCACTTTTTATGCCCCCTGGTGCCACAAGGGATCATTAGATTGTTAGCCTGCATTGGGTCACAATGGATCCTTGCTTCTCTTAACCCCTGTGGTGTCACAATGCATCCCATGCACTTTTAGGCCACTTGATGTCACAATGAATCATTTGATTCTTGGCCTCCATGGTGGCGTAATTGTACCAGGATTTACTTGGGCCCCATGCTTTCACAATTCATCCCTGCCCCTTTTAGGCCCATTGGTGTCAAAAGGGATCATTAGATTGTTAGCCTGCATTGGGTCACAATGGATCCTTGCTTCTCTTAACCCCTGTGGTGTCACAATGCATGCCATGCCCTTTCAGGCCACATGATGTCACAATGAATCATTTGATTCTTGGCCTCCATGGTGTCATAATGGTTCCTTGTTTCTATTGGGCCCCATGCTGTCACAATTCATCCCTGGCCCTTTTACGCCCCCTGGTGTCAAATGGGATCCTGGGATTATTAGCCTCCATTGGGTCACAATGGATCCTTGCTTCTCTTAACCCCTGTGCTGTCACAATGCATTCCATGCCCTTTTAGGCCACTTGATGTCACAATGAATCATTTGATTCTTGGCCTCTACGGTGGTATAATAGATCCTTGCTTCTATTGGTCCCCGTGCTGTAACAATCCATCCCTGGCCCTTTTTATACCCCCGGTGCCACAAGGGATCATTAGATTGTTAGCCTGCATTGGTTCACCATGGTTCCTTGCTTCTCTTAACCTCTGTGGTGTCACAATGCATTCCAAGCCCTTTTAGGCCACTTGGTCTTACAATGAACCATTTGATTCTTGGCCTTCATGGTGTCATAATGGTTCCTTGCTTCTACAGGTCCCCATGCTGTCAGAGTTCATCCGTGGTCCTTTTGCGCCCCCTGGTGTCAAAAGGGATTCTTAGATTCTTAGATTGTTAGCCTGCATTGGGTCACAATGGAACCTTGCTTCTCTTAACCCCTGTGCTGTCACAATGCATCCCATGCCCTTTTAGGCCACTTGATGTCACAATGAATCATTTGATTCTTGGCCTCCATGGTGGCATAATTGTACCAGGTTTTACTTGGGCCCCATGCTTTCACAATTCATCCCTGCCCCTTTTAGGCCCATTGGTGTCACAAGGGATCATTAGATTGTTAGCCTGCATTGGGTCACAATGGTTCCTTGCTTCTCTTAACCTATGTGGTGTCACAATGCATCCCATGCCCTTTCAGGCCACATGATGTCACAATGAATCATTTGATTCTTGGCCTCCACGGTGGCATAATAGATCCTTGCTTCTATTGGTCCCCGTGCTGTAACAATCCATCCCTGGCACTTTTAATACCCCCTGGAGGCACAAGGGATCATTAGATTGTTAGCGTGCATTGGGTCACAATGGATCCTTGCTTCTCTTAACCCCTGTGCTGTCACAATGCATCCCATGCCCTTTTAGGCCACTTGATGTCACAATGAATCATTTGATTCTTGGCCTCCACGGTGGCATAATAGATCCTTACTTCTATTGGTCCCCGTGCTGTAACAATCCAGCCCTGGCCCTTTTTATACCCCCTGGTGCCAAAAGGGATCATTAGATTGTTAGCCTGCATTGGGTCACAATGGTTCCTTGCTTCTCTTAACCTCTGTGGTGTCACAATTCTTTCCAAGGCCTTTTAGGCCACTAGATGTCACAATGAACCATTTGATTCTTGGCCTTCATGGTGTCATAAGGGTTCCTTGCTTCTATAGGTCCCCACGCTGTCAAGGTTCATCTGTGGTCCTTTTGCGCCCCTTGGTGTCAAAAGGGAATCTTAGATTGTTAGCCTGCATTGGGTCACAATGGTTCCTTGCTTCTCTTAACCCCTGTGGTGCCACAATGCATCCCATGCCCTTTTAGGCCACTTGGTCTTAGAATGAACCATTTGATTCTTGGCCTCCATGGTGTGATAATGGTTCCTAGTTTCTATTGGGCCCCATGCTGTCACAATTCATCCCTGGCCCTTTTACGCCCCCTGGTGTCAAATGGGATGCTGGGATTATTAGCCTCCCTTGGGTCACAATGGATCCTTGCTTCTCTTAACCCCTGTGCTGTCACAATGCATCCCATGCCCTTTTAGGCCACTTGATGTCACAATGAATCATTTGATTCTTGGCCTCCATGGTGGCGTAATTGTACCAGGTTTTACTTGGGCCCCATGCTTTCACAAGTCATCCCTGCCCCTTTTAAGTCCATTGGTGTCAAAAGGGATCATTAGATTGTTAGCCTCCATTGGGTCACAATGGATCCTTGCTTCTCTTAACCTCTGTGGTGTCACAATGCATCCCATGCCCTTTTAGGCCACTTGATGTCACAATGAATCATTTGATTCTTGGCCTCCATGGTGGCATAATAGATCCTTGCTTCTATTGGTACCCGTGCTGTAACAATCCATCCCTGGCCTTTTTATGCCCCCTGGTGCCACAAGGGATCATTAGATTGTTAGCCTGCATTGGGTCACAATGGATCCTTGCTTCTCTTAACCCCTGTGGTGTCACAATGCATCCCATGCCCTTTTAGGCCACTTGATGTCACAATGAATCATTTGATTCTTGGCCTCCATGGTGGCGTAATTGTACCAGGTTTTACTTGGGCCCCATGCTTTCACACTTCATCCCTGCCCCTTTTAGGCCCATTGGTGTCAAAAGGGATCATTAGATTGTTAGCCTGCATTGGGTCACAATGGTTCCTTGCTTCGCTTAACCTCTGTGGTGTCAAAATGCATCCCATGCCCTTTTAGGCCACTTGATGTCACAATGAATCATTTGATTCTTGGCCTCCATGGTGTGGTAATGGTTCCTTGTTTCTATTGGGCCCCATGCTGTCACAATTCATCCCTGGCCCTTTTACGCCCCCTGGTGTCAAATGGGATCCTGGGATTATTAGCCTCCATTGGGTCACAATGGATCCTTGCTTCTCTTAACCCCTGTGCTGTCACAATGCATCCCATGCCCTTTTAGGCCACTTGATGTCACAATGAATCATTTGATTCTTGGCCTCCATGGTGACATAATAAATCCTTGCTTCTATTGGTCCCCGTGCTGTAACAATCCATCCCTGGCCCTTTTTATACCTCCTGGTGCCACAAAGGATCATTAGATTGTTAGCCTGCATTGGGTCACAATGGTTCCTTGCTTCTCTTAACCCCTGTGCTGTCACAATGCATCCCATGCCCTTTTAGGCCACTTGATGTCACAATGAATCATTTAAATCTTGGCCTCCATGGTGGCGTAATTGTACCAGGTTTTAATTGGCCCCCATGCTTTCACAATACATCCCTGCCCCTTTTAGGCCCATTGGTGTCAAAAGGGATCATTAGATTGTTAGCCTCCATTGGGTCACAATGGATCCTTGCTTCTCTTAACCTCTGTGGTGTCACAATGCATCCCATGCCCTTTTAGGCCACATGATGTCACAATGAATCATTTGATTCTTGGCCTTCATGGTGTCATAAGGGTTCCTTGCTTCTATAGGTCCCCATGCTGTCAGAGTTCATCCGTGGTCCTTTTGCGCCCCCTGGTGTCAAAAGGGATTCTTAGATTATTAGATTGTTAGCCTGCATTGGGTCACAATGGTTCCTTGCTTCTCTTAACCCCTGTGGTGTCACAATGCATCCCATGCCCTTTTAGGCCACTTGATGTCACAATGAATCATTTGATTCTTGGCCTCCATGGTGGCGTAATTGTACCAGGTTTTACTTGGGCCCCATGCTTTCACACTTCATCCCTGCCCCTTTTAGGCCCATTGGTGTCAAAAGGGATCATTAGATTGTTAGCCTGCATTGGGTCACAATGGTTCCTTGCTTCGCTTAACCTCTGTGGTGTCAAAATGCATCCCATGCCCTTTTAGGCCACTTGATGTCACAATGAATCATTTGATTCTTGGCCTCCATGGTGTCATAAAGGTTCCTTGCTTCTATAGGTCCCCATGCTGTCAGAGTCCCTCCGTGGTCCTTTTGCGCCCCCTGGTGTCAAAAGGGATTCTTAGATTGTTAGCCTGCATTGGGTCACAATGGATCCTGGCTTCTCTTAACCCCTGTGCTGTCACAATGCATCCCATGCCCTTTTAGGCCACTTGATGTCACAATGAATCATTTGACTCTTGGCCTCCATGGTGGCGTAATTGTTCCAGGTTTTACTTGGGCCCCATGCTTTCACAATACATCCCAGCCCCTTTTAGGTCCATTGGTGTCAAAAGGGATCATTAGATTGTTAGCCTCCATTGGGTCACAATGGATCCTTGCTTCTCTTAACCCCTGTGGTGTCACAATGCATCCCATGCCCTTTCAGGCCACATGATGTCACAATGAATCATTTGATTCTTGGCCTCCACGGTGGCATAATAGATCCTTGCTTCTATTGGTCCCCGTGCTGTAACAATCCATCCCTGGCACTTTTAATACCCCCTGGAGCCACAAGGGATCATTAGATTGTTAGCCTGCATTGGGTCACAATGGATCCTTGCTTCTCTTAACCCCTGTGGTGTCACAATGCATCCCATGCCCTTTTAGGCCACTTGATGTCACAATGAATCATTTGATTCTTGGCCTCCATGGTGGCATAATTGTACCAGGTTTTACTTGGGCCCCATGCTTTCACAATTCATCCCTGCCCCTTTTAGGCCCATTGGTGTCACAAGGGATCATTAGATTGTTAGCCTGCATTGGGTCACAATGGTTCCTTGCTTCTCTTAACCTCTGTGGTGTCACAATGCATCCCATGCCCTTTTAGGCCACTTGATGTCACAATGAATCATTTGATTCTTGGCCTCCATGGTGTGGTAATGGTTCCTTGTTTCTATTGGGCCCCATGCTCTCACAATTCATCCCAGGCCCTTTTACGCCCCCTGGTGTCAAATGGGATCCTGGGATTATTAGCCTCCATTGGGTCACAATGGATCCTTGCTTCTCTTAACCCCTGTGCTGTCACAATGCATCCCATGCCCTTTTAGGCCACTTGATGTCACAATGAATCATTTGATTCTTGGCCTCCATGGTGACATAATAAATCCTTGCTTCTATTGGTCCCCGTGCTGTAACAATCCATCCCTGGCCCTTTTTATACCTCCTGGTGCCACAAAGGATCATTAGATTGTTAGCCTGCATTGGGTCACAATGGTTCCTTGCTTCTCTTAACCTCTGTGGTGTCACAATGCATCCCATGCCCTTTTAGGCCACTTGATGTCACAATGAATCATTTAAATCTTGGCCTCCATGGTGGCGTAATTGTACCAGGTTTTAATTGGCCCCCATGCTTTCACAATACATCCCTGCCCCTTTTAGGCCCATTGGTGTCAAAAGGGATCATTAGATTGTTAGCCTCCATTGGGTCACAATGGATCCTTGCTTCTCTTAACCTCTGTGGTGTCACAATGCATCCCATGCCCTTTTAGGCCACATGATGTCACAATGAATCATTTGATTCTTGGCCTTCATGGTGTCATAATGGTTCCTTGCTTCTATAGGTCCCCATGCTGTCAGAGTTCATCCGTGGTCCTTTTGCGCCCCCTGGTGTCAAAAGGGATTCTTAGATTGTTAGCCTGCTTTGGGTCACAATGGATCCTTGCTTCTCTTAACCCCTGTGCTGTCACAATGCAACCCATGCCCTTTTAGGCCACTTGATGTCACAATGAATTATTTAAATCTTGGCCTCCATGGTGGCGTAATTGTACCAGGTTTTAATTGGGCCCCATGCTTTCACAATACATCCCTGCCCCTTTTAGGCCCATTGGTGTCAAAAGGGATCATTAGATTGTTAGCCTCCATTGGGTCACAATGGATCCTTGCTTCTCTTAACCCCTGTGCTGTCACAATGCATCCCATGCCCTTTTAGGCCACATGATGTCACAATGAATCATTTGATTCTTGGCCTCCACGGTGGCATAATAGATCCTTCCTTCTATTGGTCCCCGTGCTGTAACAATCCATCCCTGGCACTTTTTATACCCCCTGGTGCCACAAGGGATCATTAGATTGTTAGACTGCATTGGGTCACAATGGATCCTTGCTTCTCTTAACCCCTGTGGTGTCACAAGGCATCCCATGCCCTTTTAGGCCACTTGATGTCACAATGAATCATTTGATTCTTGGCCTCCATGGTGGCATAATTGTACCAGGTTTTACTTGGGCCCCATGCTTTCACAATTCATCCCTGCCCCTTTTAGGCCCATTGGTGTCACAAGGGATCATTAGATTGTTAGCCTGCATTGGGTCACAATGGTTCCTTGCTTCTCTTAACCTCTGTGGTGTCACAATGCATTCCAAGCCCTTTTAGGCCACTTGATGTCACAATGAATCATTTGATTCTTGGACTCCACGGTGGCATAATAGATCCTTGCTTCTATTGGTCCCCGTGCTGTAACAATCCATCCCTGGCACTTTTTATACCCCCTGGTGCCAAAAGGGATCATTAGATTGTTAGCCTGCATTGGGTCACAATGGTTCCTTGCTTCTCTTAACCTCTGTGGTGTCACAATGCTTTCCAAGCCCTTTTAAGCCACTAGATGTCACAATGAACCATTTGATTCTTGGCCTTCATGGTGTCATAATGGTTCCTTGCTTCTATAGGTCCCCACGCTGTCAAGGTTCATCCGTGGTCCTTTTGCGCCCCCTGGTGTCAAAAGGGATTCTTAGATTGTTAGCCTCCATTGGGTCGCAATGGATCCTTGCTTCTCTTAACCCCTGTGCTGTCACAATGCATCCCATGCCCTTTTAGGCCACTTGATGTCACAATGAATCATTTGATTCTTGGCCTCCATGGTGGCATAATAGATCCTTGCTTCTCTTGGTCCCCGTGCTGTAACAATCCATGCCTGGCCCTTTTTACGCCCCCTGGTGCCACAAGGGATCATTAGATTGTTAGCCTGCATTGGGTCACAATGGTTCCTTGCTTCTCTTAACCTCTGTGGTGTCACAATGCATTCCAAGCCCTTTTAGGCCACTTGGTCTTACAATGAACCATTTGATTCTTGGCCTACATGGTGTCATAATGGTTCCTTGCTTCTATAGGACCCCATGCTGTCAGAGTCCATCCTTGGTCCTTTTGCGCCCCCTGGTGTCAAAAGGGATTCTTAGATTGTTAGCCTGCATTGGGTCACAATGGTTCCTTGCTTCTCTTAACCCCTGTGCTGTCACAATGCATCCCATGCCCTTTTAGGCCACTTGATGTCACAATGAATCATTTGATTCTTGGCCTCCATGGTGGCATAGTTGTACCAGGTTTTACTTGGGCCCCATGCTTTCACAATTCATCCCTGGCCCTTTTAGGCCGATTGGTGTCACAAGGGATCATTAGATTGTTAGCCTGCATTGGGTCACAATGGTTCCTTGCTTCTCTTAACCTCTGTGGTGTCACAATGCATCCCATGCCCTTTTAGGCCACTTGATGTCACAATGAATCATTTGATTCTTGGCCTCCATGGTCTCATAATGGTTGCTTGTTTCTATTGGGCCCCATGCTGTCACAATTCATCCCTGGCCCTTTTACACGCCCTTGTGACAAATGGGATGCTGGGATTATTAGCCTCCATTGGATCACAATGGATCCTTGATTCTCTTAACCCCTGTGCTGTCACAATGCATCCCATGCCCTTTTAGGCCACTTGATGTCACAATGAATCATTTGATTCTTGGCCTCCATGGTGGCGTAATTGTACCAGGTTTTACCTGGGCCCCATGCTTTCACAATACATACCTGCCCCTTTTAGGTCCATTGGTGTCAAAAGGGATCATTAGATTGTTAGCCTGCATTGGGTCACAATGGTTCCTTGCTTCTCTTAACCTCTGTGCTGTCACAATGCATCCCATGCCCTTTTAGGCCACTTGATGTCACAATGAATCATTTGATTCTTGGCCTCCATGGTGGCATAATAGATCCTTGCTTCTCTTGGTCCCCGTGCTGTAACAATCCATGCCTGGCCCTTTTTACGCCCCCTGGTGCCACAAGGGATCATTAGATTGTTAGCCTGCATTGGGTCACAATGGTTCCTTGCTTCTCTTAACCTCTGTGGTGTCACAATGCATTCCAAGCCCTTTTAGGCCACTTGGTCTTACAATGAACCATTTGATTCTTGGCCTACATGGTGTCATAATGGTTCCTTGCTTCTATAGGACCCCATGCTGTCAGAGTCCATCCTTGGTCCTTTTGCGCCCCCTGGTGTCAAAAGGGATTCTTAGATTGTTAGCCTGCATTGGGTCACAATGGTTCCTTGCTTCTCTTAACCCCTGTGCTGTCACAATGCATCCCATGCCCTTTTAGGCCACTTGATGTCACAATGAATCATTTGATTCTTGGCCTCCATGGTGGCATAGTTGTACCAGGTTTTACTTGGGCCCCATGCTTTCACAATTCATCCCTGGCCCTTTTAGGCCGATTGGTGTCACAAGGGATCATTAGATTGTTAGCCTGCATTGGGTCACAATGGTTCCTTGCTTCTCTTAACCTCTGTGGTGTCACAATGCATCCCATGCCCTTTTAGGCCACTTGATGTCACAATGAATCATTTGATTCTTGGCCTCCATGGTCTCATAATGGTTGCTTGTTTCTATTGGGCCCCATGCTGTCACAATTCATCCCTGGCCCTTTTACGCCCCCTGGTGTCAAATGGGATCCTGGGATTATTAGCCTCCATTGGGTCACAATGGATCCTTGCTTCTCTTAACCCCTGTGCTGTCACAATGCATCCCATGCCCTTTTAGGCCACTTGATGTCACAATGAATCATTTGATTCTTGGCCTCCATGGTGGCGTAATTGTACCAGGTTTTACCTGGGCCCCATGCTTTCACAATACATACCTGCCCCTTTTAGGTCCATTGGTGTCAAAAGGGATCATTAGATTGTTAGCCTGCATTGGGTCACAATGGATCCTTGCTTCTCTTAACCTCTGTGCTGTCACAATGCATCCCATGCCCTTTTAGGCCACTTGATGTCACAATGAATCATTTGATTCTTGGCCTCCATGGTGGCATAATAGATCCTTGCTTCTCTTGGTCCCCGTGCTGTAACAATCCATGCCTGGCCCTTTTTACGCCCCCTGGTGCCACAAGGGATCATTAGATTGTTAGCCTGCATTGGGTCACAATGGTTCCTTGCTTCTCTTAACCTCTGTGGTGTCACAATGCATTCCAAGCCCTTTTAGGCCACTTGGTCTTACAATGAACCATTTGATTCTTGGCCTTCATGGTGTCATAATGGTTCCTTGCTTCTATACGTCCCCATGCTGTCAGAGTTCATCCGTGGTCCTTTTTCGCCCCCTGGTGTCAAAAGGGATTCTTAGATTGTTAGCCTGCATTGGGTCACAATGGATCCTTGCTTCTCTTAACCCCTGTGCTGTCACAATGCAACCCATGCCCTTTTAGGCCACTTGATGTCACAATGAATCATTTAAATCTTGGCCTCCATGGTGGCGTAATTGTACCAGGTTTTAATTGGGCCCCATGCTTTCACAATACATCCCTGCCCCTTTTAGGCCCATTGGTGTCAAAAGGGATCATTAGATTGTTAGCCTCCATTGGGTCACAATGGATCCTTGCTTCTCTTAACCCCTGTGCTGTCACAATGCATCCCATGCCCTTTTAGGCCACATGATGTCACAATGAATCATTTGATTCTTGGCCTCCATGGTGGCATAATAGATCCTTGCTTCTATTGGTCCCCGTGCTGTAACAATCCATCCCTGGCCCTTTTTATACCCCCTGGTGCCACAAGGGATCATTAGATTTTTAGACTGCATTGGGTCACAATGGACCCTTGCTTCTCTTAACCCCTGTGGTGTCACAAGGCATCCCATGCCCTTTTAGGCCACTTGATGTCACAATGAATCATTTGATTCTTGGCCTCCATGGTGGCATAATTCTACCAGGTTTTACTTGGTCCCCATGCTTTCACAATTCATCCCTGCCCCTTTTAGGCCCATTGGTGTCACAAGGGATCATTAGGTTGTTAGCCTGCATTGGGTCACAATGGTTCCTTGCTTCTCTTAACCTCTGTGGTGTCACAATGCATTCCAAGCCCTTTTAGGCCACTTGATGTCACAATGAATCATTTGATTCTTGGCCTCCACGGTGGCATAATAGATCCTTGCTTCTATTGGTCCCCGTGCTGTAACAATCCATCCCTGGCCCTTTTTATACCCCCTGGTGCCACAAGGGATCATTAGATTGTTAGCCTGCATTGGGTCACAATGGTTCCTTGCTTCTCTTAACCCCTGTGCTGTCACAATGCATCCCATGCCCATTTAGGCCACTTGGTCTTAGAATGAACCATTTGATTCTTGGCCTCCATGGTGTGATAATGGTTCCTTGTTTCTATTGGGCCCCATGCTGTCACAATTCATCCCTGGCCCTTTTACGCCCCCTGGTGACAAATGGGATGCTGGGATTATTAGCCTGCATTGGGTCACAATGGATCCTTGATTCTCTTAACCCCTGTGGTGTCACAATGCATCCCATGCCCTTTTAGGCCACTTGATGTCACAATGAATCATTTGATTCTTGGCCTCCATGGTGGCGTAATTGTACCAGGTTTTACTTGGGCCCCTTGCTTTCACAATACATCCCTGCCCCTTTTAGGTCCATTGGTGTCAAAAGGGATCATTAGATTGTTAGCCTGCATTGGGTCACAATGGTTCCTTGCTTCTCTTAACCTCTGTGGTGTCACAATGCATCCCATGCCCTTTTAGGCCACTTGATGTCACAATGAATCATTTGATTCTTGGCCTCCATGGTGTCATAATGGTTCCTTGTTTCTATTGGGCCCCATGCTGTCACAATTCATCCCTGGCCCTTTTACGCCCCCTGGTGTCAAATGGGATCCTGGGATTATTAGCCTCCATTGGGTCACAATGGATCCTTGCTTCTCTTAACCCCTGTGGTGTCACAATGCATCCCATGCCCTTTTAGGCCACTTGATGTCACAATGAATCATTTGATTCTTGGCCTCCACGGTGGCATAATAGATCCTTGCTTCTATTGGTCCCCGTGCTGTAACAATCCATCCCTGGCCCTTTTTATACCCCCTGGTGCCACAAGGGATCATTAGATTGTTAGCCTCCATTGGTTCACAATGGATCCTTGCTTCTCTTAACCCCTGTGCTGTCACAATGCATCCCATTCCCTTTTAGGCCACTTGATGTCACAATGAATCATTTGATTCTTGGCCTCCACGGTGGCAGAATTGTACCAGGTTTTACTTGGGCCCCTTGCTGTAACAATTCATCCCTGCCCATTTTAGGCCCATTGCTGTCACAAGGGATCATTAGATTGTTAGCCTGCATTGGGTCACAATGGTTCCTTGCTTCTCTTAACCTCTGTGGTGTCACAATGCATTCCAAGCCCTTTTAGGCCACTTGGTCTTACAATGAACCATTTGATTCTTGGCCTTCATGGTGTCATAATGGTTCCTTGCCTCTATAGGTCCCCATGCTGTCAGAGTTCATCCGTGGTCCTTTTTCGCCCCCTGGTGTCAAAAGGGATTCTTAGATTGTTAGCCTGCATTGGGTCACAATGGTTCCTTGCTTCTCTTAACCTCTGTGGTGTCACAATGCATCCCATGCCCTTTTAGGCCTCTTGATGTCACAATGAATCATTTGATTCTTGGCCTCCACGGTGGCATAATGGTTCCTTTTTTCTATTGGGCCCCATGCTTTTACAATTCATGCCTGGCCCTTTTACGCCTCCTAGTGTCAAATGGGATCCCGGGATTATTAGCCTCCATTGGGTCACAATGGATCCTTGCTTCTCTTAACCTCTGTGCTGTCACAATGCATCCCATGCCCTTTTAGGCCACATGATGTCACAATGAATTATTTGATTCTAGGCCTCCATGGTCGCATAATAGATCCTTGCTTCTATTGGTCCCCGTGCTGTAACAATTCATCCCCGGCCCTTTTAGGCCCATTGGTGTCACAAGGGATCATTAGATTATTAGCCTCCATTGGGTCACAATGGATCCTTGCTTCTCTTAACCCCTGTGGTGTCACAATGCATCCCATGCCCTTTTAGGCCACTTGATGTCACAATGAATCATTTGATTCTTGGCCTCCACGGTGGCATAATAGATCCTTGCTTCTATTGGTCCCCGTGCTGTTACAATCCATCCCTGGCCCTTTTTATACCCCCTGGTGCCACAAGGGATCATTAGATTGTTAGCCTGCAGTAGGTCACAATGGATCCTTGCTTCTCTTAACCTCTGTGGTGTCACAATGCATTCCAAGCCCTTTTCGGCCACTTGGTCTTACAATGAACCATTTGATTCTTGGCCTTCATGGTGCCTTAATGGTTCCTTGCTTCTATAGGTCCCCATGCTGTCAGAGTTCATCCGTGGTCCTTTTGCGCCCCCTGGTGCCACAAGGGATTCTTAGATTGTTAGCCTGCATTGGGTCACAATGGTTCCTTGCTTCTCTTAACCCCTGTGCTGTCACAATGCAACCCATGCCCTTTTAGGCCACTTGATGTCACAATGAATCATTTGATTCTTGGCCTCCATGGTGGCATAATTGTACCAGGTTTTAATTGGGCCCCATGCTGTCGCAATTCATCCCTGCCACTTTTAGGCCCATTGGTGTCAAAAGGGATCATTAGATTGTTAGCCTGCATTGGGTCACAATGGATCCTATCTTCTCTTAACCCCTTTGGTGTCACAATGCATCCCATGCCCTTTTAGGCCACTTGATGTCACAATGAATCATTTGATTCTTGGCCTCCATGGTGGCGTAATTGTACCAGGTTTTACTTGGGCCCCTTGCTTTCACAATACATCCCTGCCCCTTTTAGGTCCATTGGTGTCACAAGGGATCATTAGATTGTTAGCCTGCATTGGGTCACAATGGTTCCTTGCTTCTCTTAACCTCTGTGGTGTCACAATGCATCCCATGCCCTTTTAGGCCACTTGATGTCACAATGAATCATTTGATTCTTGGCCTCCATGGTCTCATAATGGTTGCTTGTTTCTATTGGGCCCCATGCTGTCACAATTCATCCCTGGCCCTTTTACACGCCCTTGTGACAAATGGGATGCTGGGATTATTAGCCTCCATTGGATCACAATGGATCCTTGATTCTCTTAACCCCTGTGCTGTCACAATGCATCCCATGCCCTTTTAGGCCACTTGATGTCACAATGAATCATTTGATTCTTGGCCTCCATGGTGGCGTAATTGTACCAGGTTTTACCTGGGCCCCATGCTTTCACAATACATACCTGCCCCTTTTAGGTCCATTGGTGTCAAAAGGGATCATTAGATTGTTAGCCTGCATTGGGTCACAATGGTTCCTTGCTTCTCTTAACCTCTGTGCTGTCACAATGCATCCCATGCCCTTTTAGGCCACTTGATGTCACAATGAATCATTTGATTCTTGGCCTCCATGGTGGCATAATAGATCCTTGCTTCTCTTGGTCCCCGTGCTGTAACAATCCATGCCTGGCCCTTTTTACGCCCCCTGGTGCCACAAGGGATCATTAGATTGTTAGCCTGCATTGGGTCACAATGGTTCCTTGCTTCTCTTAACCTCTGTGGTGTCACAATGCATTCCAAGCCCTTTTAGGCCACTTGGTCTTACAATGAACCATTTGATTCTTGGCCTACATGGTGTCATAATGGTTCCTTGCTTCTATAGGACCCCATGCTGTCAGAGTCCATCCTTGGTCCTTTTGCGCCCCCTGGTGTCAAAAGGGATTCTTAGATTGTTAGCCTGCATTGGGTCACAATGGTTCCTTGCTTCTCTTAACCCCTGTGCTGTCACAATGCATCCCATGCCCTTTTAGGCCACTTGATGTCACAATGAATCATTTGATTCTTGGCCTCCATGGTGGCATAGTTGTACCAGGTTTTACTTGGGCCCCATGCTTTCACAATTCATCCCTGGCCCTTTTAGGCCGATTGGTGTCACAAGGGATCATTAGATTGTTAGCCTGCATTGGGTCACAATGGTTCCTTGCTTCTCTTAACCTCTGTGGTGTCACAATGCATCCCATGCCCTTTTAGGCCACTTGATGTCACAATGAATCATTTGATTCTTGGCCTCCATGGTCTCATAATGGTTGCTTGTTTCTATTGGGCCCCATGCTGTCACAATTCATCCCTGGCCCTTTTACGCCCCCTGGTGTCAAATGGGATCCTGGGATTATTAGCCTCCATTGGGTCACAATGGATCCTTGCTTCTCTTAACCCCTGTGCTGTCACAATGCATCCCATGCCCTTTTAGGCCACTTGATGTCACAATGAATCATTTGATTCTTGGCCTCCATGGTGGCGTAATTGTACCAGGTTTTACCTGGGCCCCATGCTTTCACAATACATACCTGCCCCTTTTAGGTCCATTGGTGTCAAAAGGGATCATTAGATTGTTAGCCTGCATTGGGTCACAATGGATCCTTGCTTCTCTTAACCTCTGTGCTGTCACAATGCATCCCATGCCCTTTTAGGCCACTTGATGTCACAATGAATCATTTGATTCTTGGCCTCCATGGTGGCATAATAGATCCTTGCTTCTCTTGGTCCCCGTGCTGTAACAATCCATCCCTGGCCCTTTTTACGCCCCCTGGTGCCACAAGGGATCATTAGATTGTTAGCCTGCATTGGGTCACAATGGTTCCTTGCTTCTCTTAACCTCTGTGGTGTCACAATGCATTCCAAGCCCTTTTAGGCCACTTGGTCTTACAATGAACCATTTGATTCTTGGCCTTCATGGTGTCATAATGGTTCCTTGCTTCTATAGGACCCCATGCTGTCAGAGTCCATCCTTGGTCCTTTTGCGCCCCCTGGTGTCAAAAGGGATTCTTAGATTGTTAGCCTGCATTGGGTCACAATGGTTCCTTGCTTCTCTTAACCCCTGTGCTGTCACAATGCATCCCATGCCCTTTTAGGCCACTTGATGTCACAATGAATCATTTGATTCTTGGCCTCCATGGTGGCATAGTTGTACCAGGTTTTACTTGGGCCCCATGCTTTCACAATTCATCCCTGGCCCTTTTAGGCCGATTGGTGTCACAAGGGATCATTAGATTGTTAGCCTGCATTGGGTCACAATGGTTCCTTGCTTCTCTTAACCTCTGTGGTGTCACAATGCATCCCATGCCCTTTTAGGCCACTTGATGTCACAATGAATCATTTGATTCTTGGCCTCCATGGTCTCATAATGGTTGCTTGTTTCTATTGGGCCCCATGCTGTCACAATTCATCCCTGGCCCTTTTACGCCCCCTGGTGTCAAATGGGATCCTGGGATTATTAGCCTCCATTGGGTCACAATGGATCCTTGCTTCTCTTAACCCCTGTGCTGTCACAATGCATCCCATGCCCTTTTAGGCCACTTGATGTCACAATGAATCATTTGATTCTTGGCCTCCATGGTGGCATAATTGTACCAGGTTTTACTTGGGCCCCATGCTTTCACAATTCATCCCTGCCCCTTTTAGGCCCATTGGTGTCACAAGGGATCATTAGATTGTTAGCCTGCATTGGGTCACAATGGTTCCTTGCTTCTCTTAACCCCTGTGCTGTCACAATGCATCCCATGCCCTTTTAGGCCACTTGATGTCACAATGAATCATTTGATTCTTGGCCTCCACGGTGGCATAATAGATCCTTGCTTCTATTGGTCTCCGTGCTGTAACAATCCATCCCTGGCCCTTTTTATAACCCCTGGTGCCACAAGGGATCATTAGATTGTTAGCCTGCATTGGGTCACAATGGTTCCTTGCTTCTCTTAACCTCTGTGGTGTCACAATGCATTCCAAGCCCTTTTAGGCCACTTGGTCTTACAATGAACCATTTGATTCTTGGCCTTCATGGTGTCATAATGGTTCCTTGCTTCTATACGTCCCCATGCTGTCAGAGTTCATCCGTGGTCCTTTTTCGCCCCCTGGTGTCAAAAGGGATTCTTAGATTGTTAGCCTGCATTGGGTCACAATGGATCCTTGCTTCTCTTAACCCCTGTGCTGTCACAATGCAACCCATGCCCTTTTAGGCCACTTGATGTCACAATGAATCATTTAAATCTTGGCCTCCATGGTGGCGTAATTGTACCAGGTTTTAATTGGGCCCCATGCTTTCACAATACATCCCTGCCCCTTTTAGGCCCATTGGTGTCAAAAGGGATCATTAGATTGTTAGCCTCCATTGGGTCACAATGGATCCTTGCTTCTCTTAACCCCTGTGCTGTCACAATGCATCCCATGCCCTTTTAGGCCACATGATGTCACAATGAATCATTTGATTCTTGGCCTCCATGGTGGCATAATAGATCCTTGCTTCTATTGGTCCCCGTGCTGTAACAATCCATCCCTGGCCCTTTTTATACCCCCTGGTGCCACAAGGGATCATTAGATTTTTAGACTGCATTGGGTCACAATGGACCCTTGCTTCTCTTAACCCCTGTGGTGTCACAAGGCATCCCATGCCCTTTTAGGCCACTTGATGTCACAATGAATCATTTGATTCTTGGCCTCCATGGTGGCATAATTCTACCAGGTTTTACTTGGTCCCCATGCTTTCACAATTCATCCCTGCCCCTTTTAGGCCCATTGGTGTCACAAGGGATCATTAGGTTGTTAGCCTGCATTGGGTCACAATGGTTCCTTGCTTCTCTTAACCTCTGTGGTGTCACAATGCATTCCAAGCCCTTTTAGGCCACTTGATGTCACAATGAATCATTTGATTCTTGGCCTCCACGGTGGCATAATAGATCCTTGCTTCTATTGGTCCCCGTGCTGTAACAATCCATCCCTGGCCCTTTTTATACCCCCTGGTGCCACAAGGGATCATTAGATTGTTAGCCTGCATTGGGTCACAATGGTTCCTTGCTTCTCTTAACCCCTGTGCTGTCACAATGCATCCCATGCCCATTTAGGCCACTTGGTCTTAGAATGAACCATTTGATTCTTGGCCTCCATGGTGTGATAATGGTTCCTTGTTTCTATTGGGCCCCATGCTGTCACAATTCATCCCTGGCCCTTTTACGCCCCCTGGTGACAAATGGGATGCTGGGATTATTAGCCTGCATTGGGTCACAATGGATCCTTGATTCTCTTAACCCCTGTGGTGTCACAATGCATCCCATGCCCTTTTAGGCCACTTGATGTCACAATGAATCATTTGATTCTTGGCCTCCATGGTGGCGTAATTGTACCAGGTTTTACTTGGGCCCCTTGCTTTCACAATACATCCCTGCCCCTTTTAGGTCCATTGGTGTCAAAAGGGATCATTAGATTGTTAGCCTGCATTGGGTCACAATGGTTCCTTGCTTCTCTTAACCTCTGTGGTGTCACAATGCATCCCATGCCCTTTTAGGCCACTTGATGTCACAATGAATCATTTGATTCTTGGCCTCCATGGTGTCATAATGGTTCCTTGTTTCTATTGGGCCCCATGCTGTCACAATTCATCCCTGGCCCTTTTACGCCCCCTGGTGTCAAATGGGATCCTGGGATTATTAGCCTCCATTGGGTCACAATGGATCCTTGCTTCTCTTAACCCCTGTGGTGTCACAATGCATCCCATGCCCTTTTAGGCCACTTGATGTCACAATGAATCATTTGATTCTTGGCCTCCACGGTGGCATAATAGATCCTTGCTTCTATTGGTCCCCGTGCCGTAACAATCCATCCCTGGCCCTTTTTATACCCCCTGGTGCCACAAGGGATCATTAGATTGTTAGCCTCCATTGGTTCACAATGGATCCTTGCTTCTCTTAACCCCTGTGCTGTCACAATGCATCCCATTCCCTTTTAGGCCACTTGATGTCACAATGAATCATTTGATTCTTGGCCTCCACGGTGGCAGAATTGTACCAGGTTTTACTTGGGCCCCTTGCTGTAACAATTCATCCCTGCCCATTTTAGGCCCATTGCTGTCACAAGGGATCATTAGATTGTTAGCCTGCATTGGGTCACAATGGTTCCTTGCTTCTCTTAACCTCTGTGGTGTCACAATGCATTCCAAGCCCTTTTAGGCCACTTGGTCTTACAATGAACCATTTGATTCTTGGCCTTCATGGTGTCATAATGGTTCCTTGCCTCTATAGGTCCCCATGCTGTCAGAGTTCATCCGTGGTCCTTTTTCGCCCCCTGGTGTCAAAAGGGATTCTTAGATTGTTAGCCTGCATTGGGTCACAATGGTTCCTTGCTTCTCTTAACCTCTGTGGTGTCACAATGCATCCCATGCCCTTTTAGGCCTCTTGATGTCACAATGAATCATTTGATTCTTGGCCTCCACGGTGGCATAATGGTTCCTTTTTTCTATTGGGCCCCATGCTTTTACAATTCATGCCTGGCCCTTTTACGCCTCCTAGTGTCAAATGGGATCCCGGGATTATTAGCCTCCATTGGGTCACAATGGATCCTTGCTTCTCTTAACCTCTGTGCTGTCACAATGCATCCCATGCCCTTTTAGGCCACATGATGTCACAATGAATTATTTGATTCTAGGCCTCCATGGTCGCATAATAGATCCTTGCTTCTATTGGTCCCCGTGCTGTAACAATTCATCCCCGGCCCTTTTAGGCCCATTGGTGTCACAAGGGATCATTAGATTATTAGCCTCCATTGGGTCACAATGGATCCTTGCTTCTCTTAACCCCTGTGGTGTCACAATGCATCCCATGCCCTTTTAGGCCACTTGATGTCACAATGAATCATTTGATTCTTGGCCTCCACGGTGGCATAATAGATCCTTGCTTCTATTGGTCCCCGTGCTGTTACAATCCATCCCTGGCCCTTTTTATACCCCCTGGTGCCACAAGGGATCATTAGATTGTTAGCCTGCAGTAGGTCACAATGGATCCTTGCTTCTCTTAACCTCTGTGGTGTCACAATGCATTCCAAGCCCTTTTCGGCCACTTGGTCTTACAATGAACCATTTGATTCTTGGCCTTCATGGTGCCTTAATGGTTCCTTGCTTCTATAGGTCCCCATGCTGTCAGAGTTCATCCGTGGTCCTTTTGCGCCCCCTGGTGCCACAAGGGATTCTTAGATTGTTAGCCTGCATTGGGTCACAATGGTTCCTTGCTTCTCTTAACCCCTGTGCTGTCACAATGCAACCCATGCCCTTTTAGGCCACTTGATGTCACAATGAATCATTTGATTCTTGGCCTCCATGGTGGCATAATTGTACCAGGTTTTAATTGGGCCCCATGCTGTCGCAATTCATCCCTGCCACTTTTAGGCCCATTGGTGTCAAAAGGGATCATTAGATTGTTAGCCTGCATTGGGTCACAATGGATCCTATCTTCTCTTAACCCCTTTGGTGTCACAATGCATCCCATGCCCTTTTAGGCCACTTGATGTCACAATGAATCATTTGATTCTTGGCCTCCATGGTGGCGTAATTGTACCAGGTTTTACTTGGGCCCCTTGCTTTCACAATACATCCCTGCCCCTTTTAGGTCCATTGGTGTCAAAAGGGATCATTAGATTGTTAGCCTGCATTGGGTCACAATGGTTCCTTGCTTCTCTTAACCTCTGTGGTGTCACAATGCATCCCATGCCCTTTTAGGCCACTTGATGTCACAATGAATCATTTGATTCTTGGCCTCCATGGTGTCATAATGGTTCCTTGTTTCTATTGGGCCCCATGCTGTCACAATTCATCCCTGGCCCTTTTACGCCCCCTGGTGTCAAATGGGATCCTGGGATTATTAGCCTCCATTGGGTCACAATGGATCCTTGCTTCTCTTAACCCCTGTGGTGTCACAATGCATCCCATGCCCTTTTAGGCCACTTGATGTCACAATGAATCATTTGATTCTTGGCCTCCACGGTGGCATAATAGATCCTTGCTTCTATTGGTCCCCGTGCTGTAACAATCCATCCCTGGCCCTTTTTATACCCCCTGGTGCCACAAGGGATCATTAGATTGTTAGCCTCCATTGGTTCACAATGGATCCTTGCTTCTCTTAACCCCTGTGCTGTCACAATGCATCCCATTCCCTTTTAGGCCACTTGATGTCACAATGAATCATTTGATTCTTGGCCTCCACGGTGGCAGAATTGTACCAGGTTTTACTTGGGCCCCTTGCTGTAACAATTCATCCCTGCCCATTTTAGGCCCATTGCTGTCACAAGGGATCATTAGATTGTTAGCCTGCATTGGGTCACAATGGTTCCTTGCTTCTCTTAACCTCTGTGGTGTCACAATGCATTCCAAGCCCTTTTAGGCCACTTGGTCTTACAATGAACCATTTGATTCTTGGCCTTCATGGTGTCATAATGGTTCCTTGCCTCTATAGGTCCCCATGCTGTCAGAGTTCATCCGTGGTCCTTTTTCGCCCCCTGGTGTCAAAAGGGATTCTTAGATTGTTAGCCTGCATTGGGTCACAATGGTTCCTTGCTTCTCTTAACCTCTGTGGTGTCACAATGCATCCCATGCCCTTTTAGGCCTCTTGATGTCACAATGAATCATTTGATTCTTGGCCTCCACGGTGGCATAATGGTTCCTTTTTTCTATTGGGCCCCATGCTTTTACAATTCATGCCTGGCCCTTTTACGCCTCCTAGTGTCAAATGGGATCCCGGGATTATTAGCCTCCATTGGGTCACAATGGATCCTTGCTTCTCTTAACCTCTGTGCTGTCACAATGCATCCCATGCCCTTTTAGGCCACATGATGTCACAATGAATTATTTGATTCTAGGCCTCCATGGTCGCATAATAGATCCTTGCTTCTATTGGTCCCCGTGCTGTAACAATTCATCCCCGGCCCTTTTAGGCCCATTGGTGTCACAAGGGATCATTAGATTATTAGCCTCCATTGGGTCACAATGGATCCTTGCTTCTCTTAACCCCTGTGGTGTCACAATGCATCCCATGCCCTTTTAGGCCACTTGATGTCACAATGAATCATTTGATTCTTGGCCTCCACGGTGGCATAATAGATCCTTGCTTCTATTGGTCCCCGTGCTGTTACAATCCATCCCTGGCCCTTTTTATACCCCCTGGTGCCACAAGGGATCATTAGATTGTTAGCCTGCAGTAGGTCACAATGGATCCTTGCTTCTCTTAACCTCTGTGGTGTCACAATGCATTCCAAGCCCTTTTCGGCCACTTGGTCTTACAATGAACCATTTGATTCTTGGCCTTCATGGTGCCTTAATGGTTCCTTGCTTCTATAGGTCCCCATGCTGTCAGAGTTCATCCGTGGTCCTTTTGCGCCCCCTGGTGCCACAAGGGATTCTTAGATTGTTAGCCTGCATTGGGTCACAATGGTTCCTTGCTTCTCTTAACCCCTGTGCTGTCACAATGCAACCCATGCCCTTTTAGGCCACTTGATGTCACAATGAATCATTTGATTCTTGGCCTCCATGGTGGCATAATTGTACCAGGTTTTAATTGGGCCCCATGCTGTCGCAATTCATCCCTGCCACTTTTAGGCCCATTGGTGTCAAAAGGGATCATTAGATTGTTAGCCTGCATTGGGTCACAATGGATCCTATCTTCTCTTAACCCCTTTGGTGTCACAATGCATCCCATGCCCTTTTAGGCCACTTGATGTCACAATGAATCATTTGATTCTTGGCCTCCATGGTGGCGTAATTGTACCAGGTTTTAATTGGGCCCCATCCTTTCACAATAAATCCCTGCCACTTTTAGGCCCATTGGTGTCAAAAGGGATCATTAGATTGTTAGCCTGCATTGGGTCACAATGGATCCTTGCTTCTCTTAACCTCTGTGGTGTCACAATGCATCCCATGCCCTTTTAGGCCACATGATGTCACAATGAATTATTTGATTCTTGGCCTCCATGGTGGCATAATAGATCCTTGCTTCTATTGGTCCCCGTGCTGTAACAATTCATCCCTGGCCCTTTTAGGCTGATTGGTGACACAAGGTATCATTAGATTGTTAGCCTCCATTGGGTCACAATGGTTCCTTGCTTCTCTTAACCTCTGTGGTGTCACAATGCATCCCATGCCCTTTTAGGCCACTTGATGTCACAATGAATCATTTGAGTCTTGGCCTCCATGGTGTCATAATGGTTCCTTGTTTCTATTGGGCCCCATGCTGTCACAATTCATCCCTGGCCCTTTTACGCCCCCTGGTGTCAAATGGGATCCTGGGATTATTAGCCTCCATTGGGTCACAATGGATCCTTGCTTCTCTTAACCCCTGTGCTGTCACAATGCATCCCATGCTCTTTTAGGCCACTTGATGTCACAATGAATCATTTGATTCTTGGCCTCCATGGTGGCATAATAGATCCTTGCTTCTATTGGTCCCCGTGCTGTAACAATCCATCCCTGGCCCTTTTTATACCCCCTGGTGCCACAAGGGATCATTAGATTGTTAGCCTGCATTGGGTCACAATGGTTCCTTGCTTCTCTTAACCCCTGTGGTGTCACAATGCATCCCATGCCCTTTTAGGCCACTTGATGTCACAATGAATCATTTGATTCTTGGCCTCCACGGTGGCAGAATTGTACCAGGTTTTACTTGGGCCCCATGCTGTAACAATTCATCCCTGCCCATTTTAGGACCATTGCTGTCACAAGGGATCATTAGATTGTTAGCCTGCATTGGGTCACAATGGTTCCTTGCTTCTCTTAACCTCTGTGGTGTCACAATGCATCCCATGCCCTTTTAGGCCACTTGATGTCACAATGAATCATTTGATTCTTGGCCTCCATGGTCTCATAATGGTTCCTTGTTTCTATTGGGCCCCATGCTGTCACAATTCATCCCTGGACCTTTTACGCGCCCTGGTGTCAAATGGGATCCTGGGATTATTAGCCTCCATTGGGTCACAATGGATCCTTGCTTCTCTTAACCCCTGTGGTGTCACAATACATCCTATGCCCTTTTAGGCCACATGATGTCACAATGAATTATTTGATTCCAGGCCTCCATGGTGGCGTAATGGTTCCTTGTTTCTATTGGGCCCCATGCTGTCACAATTCATCCCTGGCCCTTTTGGGCCCCCTGGTTTCTCAAGGGATCATTAGATTGTTAGCCTGCATTGGGTCACAATGGATCCTTGCTTCTCTTAACCTCTGTGGTGTCACAATGCATCCCATGCCCTTTTAGGCCACATGATGTCACAATGAATTATTTGATTCTAGGCTTCCATGGTGGCATAATAGATCCTTGCTTCTATTGGTCCCCGTGCTGTAACAATTCATCCCTGGCCCTTTTAGGCCCATTGGTGTCACAAGGGATCATTAGATTTTTAGCCTGCATTGGGTCACAATGGTTCCTTGCTTCTCTTAACCTCTGTGGTGTCACAATGCATCCCATGCCCTTTTAGGCCACTTGATGTCACAATGAATCATTTGAGTCTTGGCCTCCATGGTGTCATAATGGTTCCTTGTTTCTATTGGGCCCCATGCTGTCACAATTCATCCCTGGCCCTTTTACGCCCCCTGGTGTCAAAAGGGATCCTGGGATTATTAGCCTCCATTGGGTCACTATGGATCCTTGCTTCTCTTAACCCCTGTGCTGTCACAATGCATCCCATGCCCTTTTAGGCCACTTGATATCACAATGAATCATTTGATTCTTGGCCTCCACGGTGGCATAATAGATCCTTGCTTCTATTGGTCCCCGTGCTGTAACAATCCTTCCCTGGCCCTTTTTATACCCCCTGGTGTCAAAAGGGATTCTTAGATTGTTAGCCTGCATTGGGTCACAATGGTTCCTTGCTTCTCTTAACCCCTGTGCTGTCACAATGCATCCCATGCCCTTTTAGGCCACTTGATGTCACAATGAATCATTTGATTCTTGGCCTCCATGGTGTCATAATGGTTCCTTTTTTCTATTGGGCCCCATGCTTTTACAATTCATCCCTGGCCCTTTTACGCCCCTTGGTGTCAAATGGGATCCCGGGATTATTAGCCTCCATTGGGTCACAATGGATCCTTGCTTCTCTTAACCTCTGTGGTGTCACAATGCATCCCATGCCCTTTTAGGCCACATGATGTCACAATGAATTATTTGATTCTAGGCCTCCATGGTGGCATAATAGATCCTTGCTTCTATTGGTCCCCGTGCTGTAACAATTCATCCCTGGCCCTTTTAGGCCCATTGGAGTCACAAGGGATCATTAGATTTTTAGCCTCCATTGGGTCACAATGGATCCTTGCTTCTCTTAACCCCTGTGGTGTCACAATGCATCCCATGCCCTTTTAGGCCACTTGATGTCACAATGAATCATTTGTTTCTTGGCCTCCATGGTGTCATAATGGTTCCTTGTTTCTAGTGGGCCCCATGTTGTCACAATTCATCCCTGCCACTTTTAGGCCCATTGATGTCAAAAGGGATCATTAGATTGTTAGCCTCCATTGGGTCACAATGGATCCTTGCTTCTCTTAACCCCTGTGCTGTCACAATGCATCCCATGCCCTTTTAGGCCACTTGATGTCACAATGAATTATTTGATTCTTGGCCTCCATGGCGGCATAATAGATCCTTGCTTCTATTGGTCCCCGTGCTGTAACAATCCATCCCTGGCCCTTTTTATACCCCCTGGTGCCACAAGGGATCATTAGATTGTTAGCCTGCATTGGGTCACAATGGTTCCTTGCTTCTCTTAACCCCTGTGGTGTCACAATGCATCCCATGCCCTTTTATGCCTCTTGATGTCACAATGAATCATTTGATTTTTGGCCTCCATGGTGTCATAATTGTACCAGGTTTTACTTGGGCCCCATGCTTTCACAATTCATCCCTGCCCCTTTTAGGCCCATTGGTGTCACAAGGGATCATTAGATTGTTAGCCTGCATTGGGTCACAATGGATCCTTGCTTCTCTTAACCTCTGTGCTGTCACAATGCATTCCAAGCCCTTTTAGGCCACTAGATGTCACAATGAACCATTTGATTCTTGGCCTTCATGGTGTCATAATGGTTCCTTGCTTCTATAGGTCCCCACGCCGTCAAGGTTCATCCGTGGCCCTTTGGCGCCCCATGGTGTCAAAAGGGATTCTTAGATTGTTAGCCTGCATTGGGTCACAATGGTTCCTTGCTTTTCTTAACCCCTGTGGTGTCACAATGCATCCCATGCCCATTTAGGCCACTTGATGTCACAATGAATCATTTGATTCTTGGCCTCCATGGTGGCATAATAGATCCTTGCTTCTATTGGTCCCCGTGCTGTAACAATCCATCCCTGGCCCTTTTTATACCCCCTGGTGCCACAAGGGATCATTAGATTGTTAGCCTGCATTGGGTCACAATGGTTCCTTGCTTCTCTTAACCTCTGTGGTGTCACAATGCATTCCAAGCCCTTTTAGGCCACTTGATGTCACAATGAACCATTTGATTCTTGGCCTTCATGGTGTCATAATGGTTCCTTGCTTCTATAGGTCCCCATGCTGTCAGAGTCCATCCTTGGTCCTTTTGCGCCCCCTGGTGTCAAAAGGGATTCTTAGATTGTTAGCCTGCATTGGGTCACAATGGTTCCTTGCTTCTCTTAACCCCTGTGCTGTCACAATGCATCCCAT
The DNA here is from genome assembly GCF_963662255.1 of Cinclus cinclus. Classification (NCBI taxonomy): domain Eukaryota; kingdom Metazoa; phylum Chordata; class Aves; order Passeriformes; family Cinclidae; genus Cinclus; species Cinclus cinclus. The sequence continues at coordinate 37,775,983 of NC_085052.1, forward strand.
GCCCTTTTAGGCCACTTGATGTCACAATGAATCATTTAAATCTTGTCCTCCATGGTGGCGTAATTGTACCAGGTTTTAATTGGGCCCCATGCTTTCACAATACATCCCTGCCCCTTTTAGGCCCATTGGTGTCAAAAGGGATCATTAGATTGTTAGCTTCCATTGGGTCACAATGGTTCCTTGCTTCTCTTAACCCCTGTGGTGTCACAATGCATCCCATGACCTTTTAGGCCACTTGATGTCACAATGAATCATTTGATTCTTGGCCTCCATGGTGTCATAATGGTTCCTTGTTTCTATTGGGCCCCATGCTGTCACAATTCATCCCTGGCCCTTTTACGCCCCCTGGTGTCAAATGGGATCCTGGGATTATTAGCCTCCATTGGGTCACAATGGATCCTTGCTTCTCTTAACCCCTGTGCTGTCACAATGCATCCCATGCCCTTTTAGGCCACATGATGTCACAATGAATCATTTGATTCTTCGCCTCCATGGTGGCGTAACTGTACCAGGTTTTACTTGGGCCCCATGCTTTCACAATACATCCCTGCCCCTTTTAGGCCCATTGGTGTCAAAAGGGATCATTAGATTCTTAGCCTGCATTGGGTCACAATGGATCCTTGCTTCTCTTAACCTCTGTGCTGTCACAATGCATCCCATGCCCTTTTAGGCCACTTGATGTCACAATGAATCATTTGATTCTTGGCCTCCATGGTGGCATAATAGATCCTTGCTTCTCTTGGTCCCCGTGCTGTAACAATCCATCCCTGGCCCTTTTTATGCCCCCTGGTGCCACAAGGGATCATTAGATTGTTAGCCTGCATTTGGTCACAATGGTTCCTTGCTTCTCTTGCCTCTGTGGTGTCACAATGCATCCCATGCCCTTTTAGGCCACTTGATGTCACAATGAATCATTTGATTCTTGGCCTCCATGGTGGCATAAGTGTACCAGGTTTTACTTGGGCCCCATGCTTTCACAATTCATCCCTGCCCCTTTTAGGCCCATTGGTGTCACAAGGTATCATTAGATTGTTAGCCTGCATTGGGTCACAATGGTTCCTTGCTTCTCTTAACCTCTGTGGTGTCACAATGCATCCCATGCCCTTTTAGGCCACTTGATGTCACAATGAATCATTTGATTCTTGGCCTCCATGGTGTCATATGGGTTCCTTGTTTCTATTGGGCCCCATGCTGTCACAATTCATCCCTGGCCCTTTTACGCCCCCTGGTGTCAAATGGGATCCTGGGATTATTAGCCTCCATTGGGTCACAATGGATCCTTGCTTCTCTTAACCCCTGTGCTGTCACAATGCATCCCATGCCCTTTTAGGCACTTGATGTCACAATGAATCATTTGATTCTTGGCCTCCATGGTGGCATAATTGTACCAGGTTTTACTTGGGCCCCATGCTTTCACAATTCATCCCTGCCCCTTTTAGGCCCATTGGTGTCACAAGGGATCATTAGATTGTTAGCCTGCATTGGGTCACAATGGTTCCTTGCTTCTCTTAACCTCTGTGGTGTCACAATGCATTCCAAGCCCTTTTAGGCCACTTGATGTCACAATGAACCATTTGATTCCTGGCCTTCATGGTGTCATAATGGTTCCTTGCTTCTATAGGTCCCCATGCTGTCAGAGTTCATCCGTGGTCCTTTTGCGCCCCCTGGTGTCAAAAGGGATCATTAGATTGTTAGCCTGCATTGGGTCACAATGGTTCCTTGCTTCTCTTAACCCCTGTGGTGTCACAATGCATCCCATGCCCTTTTAGGCCACTTGATGTCACAATGAATCATTTGATTCTTGGCCTCCATGGTGGCATAATTGTACCAGGTTTTAATTGGGCCCCATGTTTTCACAATACATCCCTGCCCCTTTTAGGCCCATTGGTGCCAAAGGGATCATTAGATTGTGAGCCTCCATTGGGTCACAATGGATCCTTGCTTCTCTTAACCCCTGTGGTGTCACAATGCATCCCATGCCCTTTTAGGCCACTTGATGTCACAATGAATCATTTGATTCTTGGCCTCCATGGTGGCATAATTGTACCAGGTTTTACTTGGGCCCCATGCTTTCACAATTCATCCCTGCCCCTTTTAGGCCCATTGGTGTCAAAAGGGATCATTAGATTGTTAGCCTGCATTGAGTCACAATGGTTCCTTGCTTCTCTTAACCCCTGTGCTGTCACAATGCATCCCATGCCCTTTTAGGCCACTTGATGTCACAATGAATCATTTGATTCTTGGCCTCCATGGTGTCATAATGGTTCTTGTTTCTATAGGGCCCCATGCTGTCACAATTCATCTCTGGCCCTTTTACGCCCCCTGGCGTCAAATGGGATCCAGGGATTATTAGCCTCCATTGGGTCACAATGGATCCTTGCTTCTCTTAACCCCTGTGCTGTCACAATGCATCCCATGCCCTTTTAGGCCACTTGATGTCACAATGAATCATTTGATTCTTGGCCTGCACGGTGGCATAATAGATGCTTGCTTCTATTTGTCCCCGTGCTGTAACAATACATCCCTGGCCATTTTTTCTACCCCCTGGTGCCACAAGGGATCATTAGATTGTTAGCCTGCTTTGGGTCACAATGGATCCTTGCTTCTCTTAACCCCTGTGGTGTCACAATGCGTCCCATGCCCTTTTATGCCACTTGATGTCACAATGAGTCATTTGATTCTTGGCCTCCATGGTGGCATAATTGTACCAGGTTTTACTTGGGCCCCATGCTTTCACAATTCATCCCTGCCCCTTTTAGGCCCATTGGTGTCACAAGGGATCATTAGATTGTTAGCCTGCATTGGGTCACAATGGTTCCTTGCTTCTCTTAATCTCTGTGGTGTCACAATGCATCCCATTCCCTTTTAGGCCACTTGATGTCACAATGAATCATTTGATTCTTGGCCTCCATGGTGTCATAATGGTTCCTTGTTTCTATTGGGCCCCATGCTGTCACAATTCATCCCTGCCCCTTTTGCGCCCCCTGGTGTCAAATGGGATCCTGGGATTATTAGCCTCCATTGGGTCACAATGGATCCTTGCTTCTCTTAACCCCTGTGGTGTCACAATGCATCCCATGCCCTTTTAGGCCACTTGATGTCACAATGAATCATTTGATTCTTGGCCTCCATGGTGGCGTAATTGTACCAGGTTTTACTTGGGCCCCATGCTTTCACAATTCATCCCTGCCCCTTTTAGGCCCATTGGTGTCACAAGGGATCATTAGATTGTTAGCCTGCATTGGGTCACAATGGTTCCTTGCTTCTCTTAACCTCTGTGGTGTCACAATGCATCCCATGCCCTTTTAGGCCACTTGATGTCACAATGAATCATTTGATTCTTGGCCTCCATGGTGGCATAATAGATCCTTGCTTCTATTGGTCCCCGTGCTGTAACAATCCATCCCTGGCCCTTTTTATGCCCCCTGGTGACACAAGGATTCATTAGATTGTTAGCCTGCATTGGGTCACAATGGTTCCTTGCTTCTCTTAACCTCTGTGCTGTCACAATGCATCCCATGCCCTTTTAGGCCACTTGATGTCACAATGAATCATTTGATTCTTGGCCTCCATGGTGTCATAATGGTTCCTTGTTTCTATTGGGCCCCATGCTGTCACAATTCATCCCTGGCCCTTTTACGCCCCCTGGTGTCAAATGGGATCCTGGGATTATTAGCCTCCATTGGGTCACAATGGTTCCTTGCTTCTCTTAACCTCTGTGGTGTCACAATGCATTCCAAGCCCTTTCAGGCCACTTGATGTCACAATGAACCATTTGATTCTTGGCCTTCATGGTGTCATAATGGTTCCTTGCTTCTATAGGTCCCCATGCTGCCAGAGTTCATCCGTGGTCCTTTTGCGCCCCCTGGTGTCAAAAGGGATTCTTAGATTGTTAGCCTGCATTGGGTCACAATGGATCCTTGCTTCTCTTAACCCCTGTGGGGTCACAATGCATCCCATGCCATTTTAGGCCACTTGATGTCACAATGAATCATTTGATTCTTGGCCTCCAAGGTGGCGTAATTGTACCAGGTTTTAATTGGGCCCCATGCTTTCACAATACATCCCTGCCCCTTTTAGGCCCATTAGTGTCAAAAGGGATCATTACATTGTTAGCCTGCATTGGGTCACAATGGTTCCTTGCTTCTCTTAACCTCTGTGGTGTCACAATGCATCCCATGCCCTTTTAGGCCACTTGATGTCACAATGAATCATTTGATTCTTGGCCTCCATGGTGTCATAATGGTTCCTTGTTTCTATTGGGCTCCATGCTGTCACAATTCATCCCTGGCCCTTTTACGCCCCCTGGTGTCAAATGGGATCGTGGGATTATTAGCCTCCATTGGGTCACAATGGTTCCTTGCTTCTCTTAACCTCTGTGGTGTCACAATGCATTCCAAGCCCTTTTAGGCCACTTGATGTCACAATGAAACATTTGAATATTGGCCTTCATGTTGTCATAATGGTTCCTTGCTTCTATAGGTCCCCATGCTGTCAGAGTTCATCCGTGGTCCTTTTGCGCCCCCTGGTGTCCAATGGGATTCTTAGATTGTTAGCCTGCATTGGGTCACAATGGATCCTTGCTTCTCTTAACCCCTGTGCTGTCACAATGCATCCCATGCCCTTTTAGGCCACTTGATGTCACAATGAATCATTTGATTCTTGGCCTCCCTGGTGTCATAATGGTTCCTTGTTTCTATTGGGCCCCATGCTGTCACAATTCATCCCTGGCCCTTTTACGCCCCCTGGTGTCAAATGGGATCCTGGGATTATTAGCCTCCATTGGGTCACAATGGATCCTTACTTCTCTTAACCCCTGTGCTGTCACAATGCATCCCATGCCCTTTTAGGCCACTTGATGTCACAATGAATTATTTGATTCTTGGCCTCCACGGCGGCATAATAGATCCTTGCTTCTATTGGTCCCCGTGCTGTAACAATCCATCCCTGGCCCTTTTTATACCCCCTGGTGCCGCAAGGGATCATTAGATTGTTAGCCTGCATTGGGTCACAATGGTTCCTTGCTTCTCTTAACCCCTGTGGTGTCACAATGCATCCCATGCCCTTTTATGCCACGTGATGTCACAATGAGTCACTTGATTCTTGGTCTCCATGGTGGCATAATTGTACCAGGTTTTACTTGGGCCCCATGCTTTCGCAATTCATCCCTGCCCCTTTTAGGCCCATTGGTGTCACAAGGGATCATTAGATTGTTAGCCTGCATTGGGTCACAATGGTTCCTTGCTTCTCTTAATCTCTGTGGTGTCACAATGCATCCCATTCCCTTTTAGGCCACTTGATGTCACAATGAATCATTTGATTCTTGGCCTCCATGGTGTCATAATGGTTCCTTGTTTCTATTGGGCCCCATGCTGTCACAATTCATCCCTGGCCCTTTTGCGCCCCCTGGTGTCAAATGGGATCCTGGGATTATTAGCCTCCATTGGGTCACAATGGATCCTTGCTTCTCTTAACCCCTGTGCTGTCACAATGCATCCCATGCCCTTTTAGGCCACTTGATGTCACAATGAATCATTTGATTCTTGGCCTCCATGGTGGCATAATTCTACCAGGTTTTACTTGGGCCCCATGCTTTCACAATTCATCCCTGCCCCTTTTAGGCCCATTGGTGTCACAAGGGATCATTAGATTGTTAGCCTGCATTGGGTCACAATGGTTCCTTGCTTCTCTTAACCTCTGTGGTGTCACAATGCATCCCATGCCCTTTTAGGCCACTTGATGTCACAATGAATCATTTGATTCTTGGCCTCCATGGTGGCATAATAGATCCTTGCTTCTATTGGTCCCCGTGCTGTAACAATCCATCCCTGGCCCTTTTTATGCCCCCTGGTGACACAAGGATTCATTAGATTGTTAGCCTGCATTGGGTCACAATGGTTCCTTGCTTCTCTTAACCTCTGTGGTGTCACAATGCATTCCAAGCCATTTTAGACCACTTGGTCTTACAATGAACCATTTGATTCTTGGCCTCCATGGTGTCATAATGGTTCCTTGCTTCTATAGGACCCCATGCTGTCAGAGTTCATCCGTGGTCCTTTTGCGCCCCCTGGTGTCCAATGGGATTCTTAGATTGTTAGCCTGCATTGGGTCACAATGGATCCTTGCTTCTCTTAACCCCTGTGCTGTCACAATGCATCCCATGCCCTTTTAGGCCACTTGATGTCACAATGAATCATTTGATTCTTGGCCTCCATGGTGGCCTAATTGTACCAGGTTTTACTTGGGCCCCATGCTTTCACAATTCGTCCCTGCACCTTTTAGGCCCATTGGTGTCACAAGGTATCGTTAGATTGTTAACCTGCATTGGGTCACAATGGTTCCTTGCTTCTCTTAACCCCTGTGCTGTCACAATGCATCCCATGCCCTTTTAGGCCCCTTGATGTCACAATGAATCATTTGATTCTTGGCCTCCATGGTGTGATAATGGTTCCTTGTTTCTATAGGGCCCCATGCTGTCACAATTCATCCCTGGCCCTTTTACGCCCCCCTGGTGTCAAATGGGATCCTGGGATTATTAGCCTCCATTGGGTCACAATGGATCCTTGCTTCTCTTAACCCCTGTGCTGTCACAATGCATCCCATGCCCTTTTAGGCCACTTGATGTCACAATGAATCATTTGATTCTTGGCCTCCATGGTGGCATAATTGTACCAGGTTTTACTTGGGCCCCATGCTTTCACAATTCATCCCTGCCCCTTTTAGGCCCATTGGTGTCACAAGGGATCATTAGATTGTTAGCCTGCATTGGGTCACAATGGTTCCTTGCTTCTCTTAACCTCTGTGGTGTCACAATGCATCCCATGCCCTTTTAGGCCACTTGATGTCACAATGAATCATTTGATTCTTGGCCTCCATGGTGGCATAATAGATCCTTGCTTCTATTGGTCCCCGTGCTGTAACAATCCATCCCTGGCCCTTTTTATGCCCCCTGGTGACACAAGGGTTCATTAGATTGTTAGCCTGCATTGGGTCACAATGGTTCCTTGCATCTCTTAACCTCTGTGGTGTCACAATGCATTCCAAGCCCTTTTAGACCACTTGGTCTTACAATGAACCATTTGATTCTTGGCCTCCATGGTGTCATAATGGTTCCTTGCTTCTATAGGACCCCATGCTGTCAGAGTTCATCCGTGGTCCTTTTGCGCCCCCTGGTGTCCAATGGGATTCTTAGATTGTTAGCCTGCATTGGGTCACAATGGATCCTTGCATCTCTTAACCCCTGTGCTGTCACAATGCATCCCATGCCCTTTTAGGCCACTTGATGTCACAATGAATCATTTGATTCTTGGCCTCCATGGTGGCCTAATAGTACCAGGTTTTACTTGGGCCCCATGCTTTCACAATTCATCCCTGGCCCTTTTAGGCCGATTGGTGTCACAAGGTATCGTTAGATTGTTAGCCTGCATTGGGTCACAATGGTTCCTTGCTTCTCTTAACCTCTGTGGTGTCACAATGCATCCCATGCCCTTTTAGGCCACTTGATGTCACAATGAATCATTTGATTCTTGGCCTCCATGGTGTCATAATGGTTCCTTGTTTCTATTGGGCCCCATGCTGTCACAATTCATCCCTGGCCCTTTTACGCCCCCTGGTGTCAAATGGGATCCTGGGATTATTAGCCTCCATTGGGTAACAATGGTTCCTTACTTCTCTTAACCCCTGTGCTGTCACAATGCATCCCATGCCCTTTTAGGCCACTTGATGTCACAATGAATCATTTGATTCTTGGCCTCCACGGTGGCATAATAGATCCTTCCTTCTATTGGTCCCCGTGCTGTAACAATCCATCCCTGCCCCTTTTAGGGCCATTGGTGTCATAAGGGATCATTAGATTGTTAGCCTGCTTTGGGTCACAATGGTTCCTAGCTTTTCTTAACCTCTGTGGTGTCACAATGCATCCCATGCCCTTTTAGGCCACTTGGTCTTACAATGAACCATTTGATTCTTGGCCTTCATGGTGTCATAATGGTTCCTTGCTTCTATAGGTCCCCATGCTGTCAGAGTCCATCCGTGGTCCTTTTGCGCCCCCTGGTGTCAAAAGGGATTCTTAGATTGTTAGCCTGCTTTGGGTCACAATGGATCCTTGCTTCTCTTAACCCCTGTGGTGTCACAATGCATCCCATGCCCTTTTAGGCCACTTGATGTCACAATGAATCATTTGATTCTTGGCCTCCATGGTGGTGTAATTGTACCAGGTTTTAATTGGGCCCCATGCTGTCACAATACATCCCTGCCCCTTTTAGGCCCATTGATGTCAAAAGGGATCATTAGATTGTTAGCCTCCATTGGGTCACAATGGATCCTTACTTCTCTTAACCCCTGTGCTGTCACAATGCATCCCATGCCCTTTTAGGCCACTTGATGTCACAATGAATTATTTGATTCTTGGCCTCCACGGCGGCATAATAGATCCTTGCTTCTATTGGTCCCCGTGCTGTAACAATCCATCCCTGGCCCTTTTTATACCCCCTGGTGCCGCAAGGGATCATTAGATTGTTAGCCTGCATTGGGTCACAATGGTTCCTTGCTTCTCTTAACCCCTGTGGTGTCACAATGCATCCCATGCCCTTTTATGCCACGTGATGTCACAATGAGTCACTTGATTCTTGGTCTCCATGGTGGCATAATTGTACCAGGTTTTACTTGGGCCCCATGCTTTCGCAATTCATCCCTGCCCCTTTTAGGCCCATTGGTGTCACAAGGGATCATTAGATTGTTAGCCTGCATTGGGTCACAATGGTTCCTTGCTTCTCTTAATCTCTGTGGTGTCACAATGCATCCCATTCCCTTTTAGGCCACTTGATGTCACAATGAATCATTTGATTCTTGGCCTCCATGGTGTCATAATGGTTCCTTGTTTCTATTGGGCCCCATGCTGTCACAATTCATCCCTGGCCCTTTTGCGCCCCCTGGTGTCAAATGGGATCCTGGGATTATTAGCCTCCATTGGGTCACAATGGATCCTTGCTTCTCTTAACCCCTGTGCTGTCACAATGCATCCCATGCCCTTTTAGGCCACTTGATGTCACAATGAATCATTTGATTCTTGGCCTCCATGGTGGCATAATTCTACCAGGTTTTACTTGGGCCCCATGCTTTCACAATTCATCCCTGCCCCTTTTAGGCCCATTGGTGTCACAAGGGATCATTAGATTGTTAGCCTGCATTGGGTCACAATGGTTCCTTGCTTCTCTTAACCTCTGTGGTGTCACAATGCATCCCATGCCCTTTTAGGCCACTTGATGTCACAATGAATCATTTGATTCTTGGCCTCCATGGTGGCATAATAGATCCTTGCTTCTATTGGTCCCCGTGCTGTAACAATCCATCCCTGGCCCTTTTTATGCCCCCTGGTGACACAAGGATTCATTAGATTGTTAGCCTGCATTGGGTCACAATGGTTCCTTGCTTCTCTTAACCTCTGTGGTGTCACAATGCATTCCAAGCCATTTTAGACCACTTGGTCTTACAATGAACCATTTGATTCTTGGCCTCCATGGTGTCATAATGGTTCCTTGCTTCTATAGGACCCCATGCTGTCAGAGTTCATCCGTGGTCCTTTTGCGCCCCCTGGTGTCCAATGGGATTCTTAGATTGTTAGCCTGCATTGGGTCACAATGGATCCTTGCTTCTCTTAACCCCTGTGCTGTCACAATGCATCCCATGCCCTTTTAGGCCACTTGATGTCACAATGAATCATTTGATTCTTGGCCTCCATGGTGGCCTAATTGTACCAGGTTTTACTTGGGCCCCATGCTTTCACAATTCGTCCCTGCACCTTTTAGGCCCATTGGTGTCACAAGGTATCGTTAGATTGTTAACCTGCATTGGGTCACAATGGTTCCTTGCTTCTCTTAACCCCTGTGCTGTCACAATGCATCCCATGCCCTTTTAGGCCCCTTGATGTCACAATGAATCATTTGATTCTTGGCCTCCATGGTGTGATAATGGTTCCTTGTTTCTATAGGGCCCCATGCTGTCACAATTCATCCCTGGCCCTTTTACGCCCCCCTGGTGTCAAATGGGATCCTGGGATTATTAGCCTCCATTGGGTCACAATGGATCCTTGCTTCTCTTAACCCCTGTGCTGTCACAATGCATCCCATGCCCTTTTAGGCCACTTGATGTCACAATGAATCATTTGATTCTTGGCCTCCATGGTGGCATAATTGTACCAGGTTTTACTTGGGCCCCATGCTTTCACAATTCATCCCTGCCCCTTTTAGGCCCATTGGTGTCACAAGGGATCATTAGATTGTTAGCCTGCATTGGGTCACAATGGTTCCTTGCTTCTCTTAACCTCTGTGGTGTCACAATGCATCCCATGCCCTTTTAGGCCACTTGATGTCACAATGAATCATTTGATTCTTGGCCTCCATGGTGGCATAATAGATCCTTGCTTCTATTGGTCCCCGTGCTGTAACAATCCATCCCTGGCCCTTTTTATGCCCCCTGGTGACACAAGGGTTCATTAGATTGTTAGCCTGCATTGGGTCACAATGGTTCCTTGCATCTCTTAACCTCTGTGGTGTCACAATGCATTCCAAGCCCTTTTAGACCACTTGGTCTTACAATGAACCATTTGATTCTTGGCCTCCATGGTGTCATAATGGTTCCTTGCTTCTATAGGACCCCATGCTGTCAGAGTTCATCCGTGGTCCTTTTGCGCCCCCTGGTGTCCAATGGGATTCTTAGATTGTTAGCCTGCATTGGGTCACAATGGATCCTTGCATCTCTTAACCCCTGTGCTGTCACAATGCATCCCATGCCCTTTTAGGCCACTTGATGTCACAATGAATCATTTGATTCTTGGCCTCCATGGTGGCCTAATAGTACCAGGTTTTACTTGGGCCCCATGCTTTCACAATTCATCCCTGCACCTTTTTGGCCCATTGGTGTCACAAGGTATCGTTAGATTGTTAGCCTGCATTGGGTCACAATGGTTCCTTGCTTCTCTTAACCTCTGTGGTGTCACAATGCATCCCATGCCCTTTTAGGCCACTTGATGTCACAATGAATCATTTGATTCTTGGCCTCCATGGTGTCATAATGGTTCCTTGTTTCTATTGGGCCCCATGCTGTCACAATTCATCCCTGGCCCTTTTACGCCCCCTGGTGTCAAATGGGATCCTGGGATTATTAGCCTCCATTGGGTAACAATGGATCCTTACTTCTCTTAACCCCTGTGCTGTCACAATGCATCCCATGCCCTTTTAGGCCACTTGATGTCACAATGAATCATTTGATTCTTGGCCTCCACGGTGGCATAATAGATCCTTCCTTCTATTGGTCCCCGTGCTGTAACAATCCATCCCTGCCCCTTTTAGGGCCATTGGTGTCATAAGGGATCATTAGATTGTTAGCCTGCTTTGGGTCACAATGGTTCCTAGCTTTTCTTAACCTCTGTGGTGTCACAATGCATCCCATGCCCTTTTAGGCCACTTGGTCTTACAATGAACCATTTGATTCTTGGCCTTCATGGTGTCATAATGGTTCCTTGCTTCTATAGGTCCCCATGCTGTCAGAGTCCATCCGTGGTCCTTTTGCGCCCCCTGGTGTCAAAAGGGATTCTTAGATTGTTAGCCTGCTTTGGGTCACAATGGATCCTTGCTTCTCTTAACCCCTGTGGTGTCACAATGCATCCCATGCCCTTTTAGGCCACTTGATGTCACAATGAATCATTTGATTCTTGGCCTCCATGGTGGTGTAATTGTACCAGGTTTTAATTGGGCCCCATGCTGTCACAATACATCCCTGCCCCTTTTAGGCCCATTGATGTCAAAAGGGATCATTAGATTGTTAGCCTCCATTGGGTCACAATGGATCCTTACTTCTCTTAACCCCTGTGCTGTCACAATGCATCCCATGCCCTTTTAGGCCACTTGATGTCACAATGAATTATTTGATTTTTGGCCTCCATGGCGGCATAATAGATCCTTGCTTCTATTGGTCCCCGTGCTGTAACAATCCATCCCTGGCCCTTTTTATACCCCCTGGTGCCACAAGGGATCATTAGATTGTTAGCCTGCATTGGGTCACAATGGTTCCTTGCTTCTCTTAACCACTGTGGTGTCACGATGCATTCCAAGCCCTTTTAGGCCACTTGATGTCACAATGAACCATTTGATTCTTGGCCTTCATGGTGTCATAATGGTTCCTTGCTTCTATAGGTCCCCATGCTGTCAGAGTCCATCCGTGGCCCTTTTTCGCCCCCTGGTGTCAAAAGGGATTCTTGGATTGTTAGCCTCCATTGGGTCACAATGGTTCCTTGCTTCTCTTAACCCCTGTGCTGTCACAATGCATCCCATGCCCTTTTAGGCCATTTGATGTCACAATGAATCATTTAAATCTTGGCCTCCATGGTGGCGTAATTGTACCAGGTTTTAATTGGGCCCCATGTTTTCACAATACATCCCTGCCCCTTTTAGGCCCATTGGTGTCAAAAGGGATCATTAGATTGTTAGCCTCCATTGGGTCACAATGGATCCTTGCTTCTCTTAACCCCTGTGCTGTCACAATGCATCCCATGCCCTTTTAGGCCACTTGATGTCACAATGAATCATTTGATTCTTGGCCTCCATGGTGGCATAATTGTACCAGGTTTTACTTGGGCCCCATGCTTTCACAATTCATCCCTGCCCCTTTTAGGCCCATTGGTGTCACAAGGGATCATTAGATTGTTAGCCTGCATTGGGTCACAATGGTTCCTTGCTTCTCTTAACCTCTGTGGTGTCACAATGCATCCCATGACCTTTTAGGCCACTTGATGTCACAATGAATCATTTGATTCTTGGCCTCCATGGTGGCATAATAGATCCTTGCTTCTATTGGTCCCCGTGCTGTAACAATCCATCCCTGGCCCTTTTTATGCCCCCTGGTGACACAAGGGTTCATTAGATTGTTAGCCTGCATTGGGTCACAATGGTTCCTTGCTTCTCTTAACCTCTGTGATGTCACAATGCATTCCAAGCCCTTTTAGACCACTTGGTCTTACAATGAACCATTTGATTCTTGGCCTCCATGGTGTCATAATGGTTCCTTGCTTCTATAGGACCCCATGCTGTCTGAGTTCATCCGTGGTCCTTTTGCGCCCCCTGGTGTCAAAAGGGATTCTTAGATTGTTAGCCTGCTTTGGGTCACAATGGATCCTTGCTTCTCTTAACCCCTGTGGTGTCACAATGCATCCCATGCCCTTTTAGGCCACTTGATGTCACAATGAATCATTTGATTCTTGGCCACCATGGTGGTGTAATTGTACCAGGTTTTAATTGGGCCCCATGCTGTCACAATACATCCCTGCCCCTTTTAGGCCCATTGATGTCAAAAGGGATCATTAGATTGTTAGCCTGCATTGGGTCACAATGGTTCCTTGCTTCTCTTAACCTCTGTGGTGTCACAATGCATCCCATGCCCTTTTAGGCCACTTGATGTCACAATGAATCATTTGATTCTTGGCCTCCATGGTGTCATAATGGTTCTTGGTTCTATTGGGCCCCATGCTGTCACAATTCATCTCTGGCCCTTTTACGCCCCCTGGTGTCAAATGGGATGCAGGGATTATTAGCCTCCATTGGGTCACAATGGATCCTTGCTTCTCTTAACCCCTGTGCTGTCACAATGCATCCCATGCCCTTTTAGGCCACATGAGTCACAATGAATCATTTGATTCTTGGCCTCCATGGTGGCATAATAGATCCTTGCTTCTATTGGTCCCCGTGCTGTAACAATCCATCCCTGGCCCTTTTTATACCCCCTGGTGCCACAAGGGATCATTAGATTGTTAGCCTGCATTGGGTCACAATGGTTCCTTGCTTCTCTTAACCGCTGTGGTGTCACAATGCATTCCAAGCCCTTTTAGGCCACTTGATGTCACAATGAACCATTTGATTCTTGGCCTTCATGGTGTCATAATGGTTCCTTGTTTCTATTGGACCCCATGCTGTCACAATTCATCCCTGGCCCTTTTACGCCCCCTGGTGTCAAATGGGATCCTGGGATTATTAGCCTCCATTGGGTCACAATGGATCCTTGCTTCTCTTAACCCCTGTGGTGTCACAATGCATCCCATGCCCTTTTAGGCCACTTGATGTCACAATGAATCATTTGATTCTTGGCCTCCATGGTGGCATAATTGTACCAGGTTTTACTTGGGCCCCATGCTTTCACAATTCATCCCTGCCCCTTTTAGGCCCATTGGTGTCACAAGGGATCATTAGATTGTTAGCCTGCATTGGGTCACAATGGTTCCTTGCTTCTCTTAACCTCTGTGGTGTCACAATGCATCCCATGCCCTTTTAGGCCACTTGATGTCACAATGAATCATTTGATTCTTGGCCTCCATGGTGGCATAATAGATCCTTGCTTCTATTGGTCCCCGTGCTGTAACAATCCATCCCTGGCCCTTTTTATGCCCCCTGGAGCCACAAGGGATCATTAGATTGTTAGCCTGCATTGGGTCACAATGGATCCTTGCTTCTCTTAACCCCTGTGGTGTCACAATGCATCCCATGCCCTTTTAGGCCACTTGATGTCACAATGAATCATTTGATTCTTGGCCTCCATGGTGGTGTAATTGTACCAGGTTTTAATTGGGCCCCATGCTGTCACAATACATCCCTGCCCATTTTAGGCCCATTGATGTCAAAAGGGATCATTAGATTGTTAGCCTCCATTGGGTCACAATGGATCCTTACTTCTCTTAACCCCTGTGCTGTCACAATGCATCCCATGCCCTTTTAGGCCACTTGATGTCACAATGAATTATTTGATTCTTGGCCTCCATGGCGGCATAATAGATCCTTGCTTCTATTGGTCCCCGTGCTGTAACAATCCATCCCTGGCCCTTTTTATACCCCCTGGTGCCACAAGGGATCATTAGATTGTTAGCCTGCATTGGGTCACAATGGTTCCTTGCTTCTCTTAACCACTGTGGTGTCACGATGCATTCCAAGCCCTTTTAGGCCACTTGATGTCACAATGAACCATTTGATTCTTGGCCTTCATGGTGTCATAATGGTTCCTTGCTTCTATAGGTCCCCATGCTCTCAGAGTCCATCCGTGGCCCTTTTTCGCCCCCTGGTGTCAAAAGGGATTCTTAGATTGTTTGCCTGCCTTGGGTCACAATGGTTCCTTGCTTCTCTTAACCCCTGTGGTGTCACAATGCATCCCATGCCCTTTTAGGCCACTTGATGTCACAATGAATCATTTGATTCTTGGCCTCCATGGTGGCATAATGGTTCTTGGTTCTATTGGGCCCCATGCTTTCACAATTCATACCTGCCCCTTTTAGGCCCATTGGTGTCAAAAGGGATCATTAGATTGTTAGCCTGCATTGGGTCACAATGGATCCTTGCTTCTCTTGCCTCTGTGGTGTCACAATGCATCCCATGCCCTTTTAGGCCACTTGATGTCACAATGAATCATTTGATTCTTGGCCTCCATGGTGTCATAATGGTTCCTTGTTTCTATTGGGCCCCATGCTGTCACAATTCATCCCTGGCCCTTTTACGCCCCCTGGTGTCAAATGGGATCCTGGGATTATTAGCCTCCATTGGGTCACAATGGATCCTTGCTTCTCTTAACCCCTGTGCTGTCACAATGCATCCCATGCCCTTTTAGGCCACTTGATGTCACAATGAATCATTTGATTCTTGGCCTCCACGGTGGCATAATTGTACCAGGTTTTACTTGGGCCCCATGCTTTCACAATATATCCCTGCCCCTTTTAGGCCCATTGGTGTCAAAAGGGATCATTAGATTGTTAGCCTCCATTGGGTCACAATGGATCCTTGCTTCTCTTAACCCCTGTGGTGGCCCAATGCATCCCATGCCCTTTTAGGCCACATGATGTCACAATGAATCATTTGATTCTGGGCCTCCACGGTGGCATAATAGATCCTTGTTTCTATTGGTCCCCGCGCTGTAACAATCCATCCCTAGCCATTTTTATACCCCCTGGTGCCACAAGGGATCATTAGATTGTTAGCCTGCATTGGGTCACAATGGATCCTTGCTTCTCTTAACCCCTGTGGTGTCACAATGCATCCCATGCCCTTTTAGGCCACTTGATGTCGCAATGAATCATTTGATTCTTGGCCTCCATGGTGGCATAATTGTACCAGGATTTACTTGGGCCCCATGCTTTCACAATTCATCCCTGCCCCTTTTAGGCCCATTGGTGTCACAAGGGATCATTAGATTGTTAGCCTGCATTGGGTCACAATGGTTCCTTGCTTCTCTTAACCTCTGTGGTGTCACAATGCATCCCATGCCCTTTTAGGCCACTTGATGTCACAATGAATCATTTGATTCTTGGCCTCCATGGTGTCATAATGGTTCCTTGTTTCTATTGGGCCCCATGCTGTCACAATTCATCCCTGGCCCTTTTACGCCCCCTGGTGTCAAATGGGATCCTGGGATTATTAGCCTCCGTTGGGTGACAATGGATCCTTGCTTCTCTTAACCCCTGTGCTGTCACAATGCATCCCATGCCCTTTTAGGCCACTTGATGTCACAATGAATCATTTGATTCTTGGCCTCCACGGTGGCATAGTAGATCCTTGCTTCTATTGGTCCCCGTGCTTTCACAATCCATCCCTGGCCCTTTTTATACCCCCTGGTGCCACAAGGGATCATTAGATTGTTAGCCTGCATTGGGTCACAATGGTTCCTTGCTTCTCTTAACCACTGTGGTGTCACGATGCATTCCAAGCCCTTTTAGGCCACTTGATGTCACAATGAACCATTTGATTCTTGGCCTTCATGGTGTCATAATGGTTCCTTGCTTCTATAGGTCCCCATGCTGTCAGAGTCCATCCGTGATCCTTTTTCGCCCCCTGGTGTCAAAAGGGATTCTTAGATTGTTAGCCTCCATTGGGTCACAATGGTTCCTTGCTTCTCTTAACCCCTGTGCTGTCACAATGCATCCCATGCCCTTTTAGGCCATTTGATGTCACAATGAATCATTTAAATCTTGGCCTCCATGGTGGCGTAATAGTACCAGGTTTTAATTGGGCCCCATGTTTTCACAATACATCCCTGCCCCTTTTAGGCCCATTGGTGTCAAAAGGGATCATTAGATTGTTAGCCTCCATTGGGTCACAATGGTTCCTTGCTTCTCTTAACCCCTGTGCTGTCACAATGCATCCCATGCCCTTTTAGGCCACTTGATATCACAATGAATCATTTGATTCTTGGCCTCCATGGCGGCATAATAGATCCTTGCTTCTATTGGTCCCCGTGCTGTAACAATCCATCCCTGGCCCTTTTTATACCCCCTGGTGCCACAAGGGATCATTAGATTGTTAGCCTGCATTGGGTCACAATTGTTCCTTGCTTCTCTTAACCACTGTGGTGTCACGATGCATTCCAAGCTATTTTAGGCCACTTGATGTCACAATGAACCATTTGATTCTTGGCCTTCATGGTGTCATAATGGTTCCTTGCTTCTATAGGTCCCCATGCTGTCAGAGTCCATCCGTGGCCCTTTTTCGCCCCCTGGTGTCAAAAGGGATTCTTAGATTGTTAGCCTCCATTGGGTCACAATGGTTCCTTGCTTCTCTTAACCCCTGTGCTGTCACAATGCATCCCATGCCCTTTTAGGCCATTTGATGTCACAATGAATCATTTAAATCTTGGCCTCCATGGTAGCGTAATTGTACCAGGTTTTAATTGGGCCCCATGTTTTCACAATACATCCCTGCCCCTTTTAGGCCCATTGGTGTCAAAAGGGATCATTAGATTGTTAGCCTCCATTGGGTCACAATGGTTCCTTGCTTCTCTTAACCCCTGTGGTGTCACAATGCATCCCATGCCCTTTTAGGCCACTTGATGTCACAATGAATTATTTGATTCTTGGCCTCCATGGCGGCATAATAGATCCTTGCTTCTATTGGTCCCCGTGCTGTAACAATCCATCCCTGGCCCTTTTTATAGCCCCTGGTGCCACAAGGGATCATTAGATTGTTAGCCTGCATTGGGTCACAATTGTTCCTGGCTTCTCTTAACCACTGTGGTGTCACGATGCATTCCAAGCCCTTTTAGGCCACTTGATGTCACAATGAACCATTTGATTCTTGGCCTTCATGGTGTCATAATGGTTCCTTGCTTCTATAGGTCCCCATGCTGTCAGAGTCCATCCGTGGCCCTTTTTCGCCCCCTGGTGTCAAAAGGGATTCTTAGATTGTTAGCCTCCATTGGGTCACAATGGTTCCTTGCTTCTCTTAACCCCTGTGCTGTCACAATGCATCCAATGACCTTTTAGGCCATTTGATGTCACAATGAATCATTTAAATCTTGGCCTCCATGGTGGCATAATTGTACCAGGTTTTACTTGGGCCCCATGCTTTCACAATTCATCCCTGCCCCTTTTAGGCCCACTGGTGTCACAAGGAATCATTAGATTGTTATCCTCCATTGGGTCACAATGGATCCTTGCTACTCTAAATCCCTGTGGTGTCACAATGCATCCCATGCCCTTTTAGGCCACTTGATGTCACAATGAATCATTTGATTCTTGGCCTCCATGGTGGCATAATGGTTCTTGGTTCTATTGGGCCCCATGCTTTCACAATTCATCCCTGCCCCTTTTAGGCCCATTGGTGTCAAAAGGGATCATTAGATTGTTAGCCTGCATTGGGTCACAAT
The DNA here is from genome assembly GCF_963662255.1 of Cinclus cinclus. Classification (NCBI taxonomy): domain Eukaryota; kingdom Metazoa; phylum Chordata; class Aves; order Passeriformes; family Cinclidae; genus Cinclus; species Cinclus cinclus. The sequence goes on from NC_085052.1 coordinate 37,794,649, forward strand.
GGATCCTTGCTTCTCTTAACCCCTGTGCTGTCACAATGCATCCCATGCCCTTTTAGGCCACTTGATGTCACAATGAATCATTTGATTCTTGGCCTCCATGGTGTCATAATGGTTCCTTGTTTCTATTGGGCCCCATGCTGTCACAATTCATCCCTGGACCTTTTACGCCCCCTGGTGTCAAATGGGATCCTGGGATTATTAGCCTCCATTGGGTCACAATGGATCCTTGCTTCTCTTAACCCCTGTGCTGTCACAATGCATCCCATGCCCTTTTAGGCCACTTGATGTCACAATGAATCATTTGATTCTTGGCCTCCATGGTGGCGTAATTGTACCAGGTTTTACTTGGGCCCCATGCTTTCACAATATATCCCTGCCCCTTTTAGGCCCATTGGTGTCAAAAGGGATCATTAGATTGTTAGCCTCCATTGGGTCACAATGGATCCTTGCTTCTCTTAACCCCTGTGGTGGCCCAATGCATCCCATGCCCTTTTAGGCCACATGATGTCACAATGAATCATTTGATTCTGGGCCTCCACGGTGGCATAATAGATCCTTGTTTCTATTGGTCCCCGCGCTGTAACAATCCATCCCGAGCCATTTTTATACCCCCTGGTGCCACAAGGGATCATTAGATTGTTAGCCTGCATTGGGTCACAATGGATCCTTGCTTCTCTTAACCCCTGTGGTGTCACAATGCATCCCATGCCCTTTTAGGCCACTTGATGTCACAATGAATCATTTGATTCTTGGCCTCCATGGTGGCATAATTGTACCAGGTTTTACTTGGGCCCCATGCTTTCACAATTCATCCCTGCCCCTTTTAGGCCCATTGGTGTCACAAGGGATCATTAGATTGTTAGCCTGCATTGGGTCACAATGGTTCCTTGCTTCTCTTAACCTCTGTGGTGTCACAATGCATCCCATGCCCTTTTAGGCCACTTGATGTCACAATGAATCATTTGATTCTTGGCCTCCATGGTGTCATAATGGTTCCTTGTTTCTATTGGGCCCCATGCTGTCACAATTCATCCCTGGCCCTTTTACGCCCCCTGGTGTCAAATGGGATCCTGGGATTATTAGCCTCCGTTGGGTGACAATGGATCCTTGCTTCTCTTAACCCCTGTGCTGTCACAATGCATCCCATGCCCTTTTAGGCCACTTGATGTCACAATGAATCATTTGATTCTTGGCCTCCACGGTGGCATAGTAGATCCTTGCTTCTATTGGTCCCCGTGCTGTAACAATCCATCCCTGGCCCTTTTTATACGCCCTGGTGCCACAAGGGATCATTAGATTGTTAGCCTGCATTGGGTCACAATGTTTCCTTGCTTTTCTTAACCTCTGTGGTGTCACAATGCATCCCATGCCCTTTTAGGCCACTTGATGTCACAATGAATCATTTGATTCTTGGCCTCCATGGTGGCATAATAGATCCTTGCTTCTATTGGTCCCCGTGCTGTAACAATCCATCCCTGGCCCTTTTTATGCCCCCTGGTGCCACAAGGGATCATTAGATTGTTAGCCTGCATTGGGTCACAATGGTTCCTTGCTTGTCTTAACCTCTGTGGTGTCACAATGCATTCCAAGCCCTTTTAGGCCACTTGGTCTTACAATGAACCATTTGATTCTTGGCCTCCATGGTGTCATAATGGTTCCTTGCTTCTATAGGACCCCATGCTGTCAGAGTTCATCCGTGGTCCTTTTGCGCCCCCTGGTGTCAAATGGGATCCTGGGATTATTAGCCTCCATTGGGTCACAATGGATCCTTGCTTCTCTTAACCTCTGTGCTGTCACAATGCATCCCATGCCCTTTTAGGCCACTTGATATCACAATGAATCATTTGATTCTTGGCCTCCATGGTGGCGTAATTGTACCAGGTTTTACTTGGGCCCCATGCTTTCACAATATATCCCTGCCCCTTTTAGGCCCATTGGTGTCAAAAGGGATCATTAGAATGTTAGCCTCCATTGGGTCACAATGGATCCTTGCTTCTCTTAACCCCTGTGGTGGTCCAATGCATCCCATGCCCTTTTAGGCCACTTGATGTCACAATGAATCATTTGATTCTTGGCCTCCACGGTGGCATAGTAGATCCTTGCTTCTATTGGTCCCCGTGCTGTAACAATCCATCCCTGGCCCTTTTTATACCCCCTGGTGCCACAAGGGATCATTAGATTGTTAGCCTGCATTGGGTCACAATGGTTCCTTGCTTCTCTTAACCTCTGTGGTGTCACAATGCATCCCATGCCCTTTTAGGCCACTTGATGTCACAATGAACCATTTGATTCTTGGCCTTCATGGTGTCATAATGGTTCCTTGCTTCTATAGGTCCCCATGCTGTCAGAGTCCATCCGTGATCCTTTTGCGCCCCCTGGTGTCAAAAGGGATTCTTAGATTGTTAGCCTGCATTGGGTCACAATGGTTCCTTGCTTCTCTTAACCCCTGTGCTGTCACAATGCATCCCATGCCCTTTTAGGCCACTTGATGTCACAATGAATCATTTGATTCTTGGCCTCCATGGTGGCGTAATTGTACGAGGTTTTACTTGGGCCCCATGCTTTCACAATATATCCCTGCCCCTTTTAGGCCCATTGGTGTCAAAAGGGATCATTAGATTGTTATCCTCCATTGGGTCACAATGGATCCTTGCTTCTCTTAACCCCTGTGGTGGCCCAATGCATCCCATGCCCTTTTAGGCCACATGATGTCACAATGAATCATTTGATTCTGGGCCTCCACGGTGGCATAATAGATCCTTGTTTCTATTGGTCCCCGCGCTGTAACAATCCATCCCGAGCCATTTTTATACCCCCTGGTGCCACAAGGGATCATTAGATTGTTAGCCTGCATTGGGTCACAATGGATCCTTGCTTCTCTTAACCCCTGTGGTGTCACAATGCATCCCATGCCCTTTTAGGCCACTTGATGTCACAATGAATCATTTGATTCTTGGCCTCCATGGTGGCATAATTGTACCAGGTTTTACTTGGGCCCCATGCTTTCACAATTCATCCCTGCCCCTTTTAGGCCCATTGGTGTCACAAGGGATCATTAGATTGTTAGCCTGCATTGGGTCACAATGGTTCCTTGCTTCTCTTAACCTCTGTGGTGTCACAATGCATCCCATGCCCTTTTAGGCCACTTGATGTCACAATGAATCATTTGATTCTTGGCCTCCATGGTGTCATAATGGTTCCTTGTTTCTATTGGGCCCCATGCTGTCACAATTCATCCCTGGCCCTTTTACGCCCCCTGGTGTCAAATGGGATCCTGGGATTATTAGCCTCCGTTGGGTGACAATGGATCCTTGCTTCTCTTAACCCCTGTGCTGTCACAATGCATCCCATGCCCTTTTAGGCCACTTGATGTCACAATGAATCATTTGATTCTTGGCCTCCACGGTGGCATAGTAGATCCTTGCTTCTATTGGTCCCCGTGCTGTAACAATCCATCCCTGGCCCTTTTTATACCCCCTGGTGCCACAAGGGATCATTAGATTGTTAGCCTGCATTGGGTCACAATGTTTCCTTGCTTTTCTTAACCTCTGTGGTGTCACAATGCATCCCATGCCCTTTTAGGCCACTTGATGTCACAATGAATCATTTGATTCTTGGCCTCCATGGTGGCATAATAGATCCTTGCTTCTATTGGTCCCCGTGCTGTAACAATCCATCCCTGGCCCTTTTTATGCCCCCTGGTGCCACAAGGGATCATTAGATTGTTAGCCTGCATTGGGTCACAATGGTTCCTTGCTTGTCTTAACCTCTGTGGTGTCACAATGCATTCCAAGCCCTTTTAGGCCACTTGGTCTTACAATGAACCATTTGATTCTTGGCCTCCATGGTGTCATAATGGTTCCTTGCTTCTATAGGACCCCATGCTGTCAGAGTTCATCCGTGGTCCTTTTGCGCCCCCTGGTGTCAAATGGGATCCTGGGATTATTAGCCTCCATTGGGTCACAATGGATCCTTGCTTCTCTTAACCTCTGTGCTGTCACAATGCATCCCATGCCCTTTTAGGCCACTTGATATCACAATGAATCATTTGATTCTTGGCCTCCATGGTGGCGTAATTGTACCAGGTTTTACTTGGGCCCCATGCTTTCACAATATATCCCTGCCCCTTTTAGGCCCATTGGTGTCAAAAGGGATCATTAGAATGTTAGCCTCCATTGGGTCACAATGGATCCTTGCTTCTCTTAACCCCTGTGGTGGTCCAATGCATCCCATGCCCTTTTAGGCCACTTGATGTCACAATGAATCATTTGATTCTTGGCCTCCACGGTGGCATAGTAGATCCTTGCTTCTATTGGTCCCCGTGCTGTAACAATCCATCCCTGGCCCTTTTTATACCCCCTGGTGCCACAAGGGATCATTAGATTGTTAGCCTGCATTGGGTCACAATGGTTCCTTGCTTCTCTTAACCTCTGTGGTGTCACAATGCATTCCAAGCCCTTTTAGGCCACTTGATGTCACAATGAACCATTTGATTCTTGGCCTTCATGGTGTCATAATGGTTCCTTGCTTCTATAGGTCCCCATGCTGTCAGAGTCCATCCGTGATCCTTTTGCGCCCCCTCGTGTCAAAAGGGATTCTTAGATTGTTAGCCTGCATTGGGTCACAATGGTTCCTTGCTTCTCTTAACCCCTGTGCTGTCACAATGCATCCCATGCCCTTTTAGGCCACTTGATGTCACAATGAATCATTTGATTCTTGGCCTCCATGGTGGCGTAATTGTACGAGGTTTTACTTGGGCCCCATGCTTTCACAATATATCCCTGCCCCTTTTAGGCCCATTGGTGTCAAAAGGGATCATTAGATTGTTATCCTCCATTGGGTCACAATGGATCCTTGCTTCTCTTAACCCCTGTGGTGGCCCAATGCATCCCATGCCCTTTTAGGCCACATGATGTCACAATGAATCATTTGATTCTTGGCCTCCACGGTGGCATAATAGATCCTTGTTTCTATTGGTCCCCGTGCTGTAACAATCCATCCCTGGCCCTTTTTATACCCCCTGGTGCCACAAGGGATCATTAGATTGTTAGCCTGCATTGGGTCACAATGGATCCTTGCTTCTCTTAACCTCTGTGGTGTCACAATGCATTCCAAGCCCTTTTTGGCCACTAGATGTCACAATGAACCATTTGATTCTTGGCCTTCATGGTGTCATAATGGTTCCTTGCTTCTATAGGTCCCCACGCTGTCAAGGTTCATCCGTGGTCCTTTGGCGCCCCATGGTGTCAAAAGGGATTCTTAGACTGTTAGCCTGCATTGGGTCACAATGGTTCCTTGCTTCTCTTAACCCCTGTGCTGTCACAATGCATCCCATGCCCTTTTAGGCCACTTGATGTCACAATGAATCATTTGATTCTTGGCCTCCATGGTGGCATAATTGTACCAGGTTTTACTTGGGCCCCATGCTTTCACAATTCATCCCTGCCCCTTTTAGGCCCATTGGTGTCACAAGGGATCATTAGATTGTTATCCTCCATTGGGTCACAATGGATCCTTGCTTCTCTTAATCCCTGTGGTGTCACAATGCATCCCATGCCCTTTTAGGCCACTTGATGTCACAATGAATCATTTGATTCTTGGCCTCCATGGTGGCATAATGGTTCTTGGTTCTATTGGGCCCCATGCTTTCACAATTCATCCCTGCCCCTTTTAGGCCCATTGGTGTCAAAAGGGATCATTAGATTATTAGCCTCCATTGGGTCACAATGGATCCTTGCTTCTCTTAACCTCCGTGCTGTCACAATGCATCCCATGCCCTTTTAGGCCACAAGATGTCACAATGAATCATTTGATTCTTGGCCTCCATGGTGGCATAATAGATCCTTGCTTCTCTTGGTCCCCGTGCTGTAACAATCCATCCCTGGCCCTTTTTATGCCCCCTGGTGCCACAAGGGATCATTAGATTGTTAGCCTCCATTGGGTCACAATGTTTCCTTGCTTCTCTTAACCTCTGTGGTGTCACAATGCATTCCAAGCCGTTTTAGGCCACTTGGTCTTACAATGAACCATTTGATTCTTGGCCTCCATGGTGTCATAATGGTTCCTTGCTTCTATAGGACCCCAAGCTGTCACAGTTCATCTGTGGTCCTTTTGCGCCCCCTGGTGTCAAAAGGGATTCTTAGATTGTTAGCCTGCATTGGGTCACAATGGATCCTTGCTTCTCTTGCCTCTGTGGTGTCACAATGCATCCCATGCCCTTTTAGGCCACTTGATGTCACAATGAACCATTTGATTCTTGGCCTTCATGGTGTCATAATGGTTCCTTGCTCCTATAGGTCCCCATGCTGTCAGAGTCCATCCGTGATCCTTTTGCGCCCCCTCGTGTCAAAAGGGATTCTTAGATTGTTAGCCTGCATTGGGTCACAATGGTTCCTTGCTTCTCTTAACCCCTGTGCTGTCACAATGCATCCCATGGCCTTTTAGGCCACTTGATGTCACAATGAATCATTTGATTCTTGGCCTCCATGGTGGCGTAATTGTACGAGGTTTTACTTGGGCCCCATGCTTTCACAATATATCCCTGCCCCTTTTAGGCCCATTGGTGTCAAAAGGGATCATTAGATTGTTATCCTCCATTGGGTCACAATGGATCCTTGCTTCTCTTAACCCCTGTGGTGGCCCAATGCATCCCATGCCCTTTTAGGCCACATGATGTCACAATGAATCATTTGATTCTTGGCCTCCACGGTGGCATAATAGATCCTTGTTTCTATTGGTCCCCGTGCTGTAACAATCCATCCCTGGCCCTTTTTATACCCCCTGGTGCCACAAGGGATCATTAGATTGTTAGCCTGCATTGGGTCACAATGGATCCTTGCTTCTCTTAACCTCTGTGGTGTCACAATGCATTCCAAGCCCTTTTTGGCCACTAGATGTCACAATGAACCATTTGATTCTTGGCCTTCATGGTGTCATAATGGTTCCTTGCTTCTATAGGTCCCCACGCTGTCAAGGTTCATCCGTGGTCCTTTGGCGCCCCATGGTGTCAAAAGGGATTCTTAGACTGTTAGCCTGCATTGGGTCACAATGGTTCCTTGCTTCTCTTAACCCCTGTGCTGTCACAATGCATCCCATGCCCTTTTAGGCCACTTGATGTCACAATGAATCATTTGATTCTTGGCCTCCATGGTGGCATAATTGTACCAGGTTTTACTTGGGCCCCATGCTTTCACAATTCATCCCTGCCCCTTTTAGGCCCATTGGTGTCACAAGGGATCATTAGATTGTTATCCTCCATTGGGTCACAATGGATCCTTGCTTCTCTTAATCCCTGTGGTGTCACAATGCATCCCATGCCCTTTTAGGCCACTTGATGTCACAATGAATCATTTGATTCTTGGCCTCCATGGTGGCATAATGGTTCTTGGTTCTATTGGGCCCCATGCTTTCACAATTCATCCCTGCCCCTTTTAGGCCCATTGGTGTCAAAAGGGATCATTAGATTGTTAGCCTGCATTGGGTCACAATGGATCCTTGCTTCTCTTAACCTCCGTGCTGTCACAATGCATCCCATGCCCTTTTAGGCCACAAGATGTCACAATGAATCATTTGATTCTTGGCCTCCATGGTGGCATAATAGATCCTTGCTTCTCTTGGTCCCCGTGCTGTAACAATCCATCCCTGGCCCTTTTTATGCCCCCTGGTGCCACAAGGGATCATTAGATTGCTAGCCTCCATTGGGTCACAATGTTTCCTTGCTTCTCTTAACCTCTGTGGTGTCACAATGCATTCCAAGCCGTTTTAGGCCACTTGGTCTTACAATGAACCATTTGATTCTTGGCCTCCATGGTGTCATAATGGTTCCTTGCTTCTATAGGACCCCAAGCTGTCACAGTTCATCCGTGGTCCTTTTGCGCCCCCTGGTGTCAAAAGGGATTCTTAGATTGTTAGCCTGCATTGGGTCACAATGGATCCTTGCTTCTCTTGCCTCTGTGGTGTCACAATGCATCCCATGCCCTTTTAGGCCACTTGATGTCACAATGAATCATTTGATTCTTGGCCTCCATGGTGTCATAATGGTTCCTTGTTTCTATTGGGCCCCATGCTGTCACAATTCATCCCTGGCCCTTTTACGCCCCCTGGTGTCAAATGGGATCCTGGGATTATTAGCCTCCATTGGGTCACAATGGATCCTTGCTTCTCTTAACCCCTGTGCTGTCACAATGCATCCCATGCCCTTTTAGGCCACTTGATGTCACAATGAATCATTTGATTCTTGGCCTCCATGGTGGCGTAATTGTACCAGGTTTTACTTGGGCCCCATGCTTTCACAATATATCCCTGCCCCTTTTAGGCCCATTGGTGTCAAAAGGGATCATTAGATTGTTAGCCTCCATTGGGTCACAATGGATCCTTGCTTCTCTTAACCCCTGTGGTGGCCCAATGCATCCCATGCCCTTTTAGGCCACATGATGTCACAATGAATCATTTGATTCTGGGCCTCCACGGTGGCATAATAGATCCTTGTTTCTATTGGTCCCCACGCTGTAACAATCCATCCCTAGCCATTTTTATACCCCCTGGTGCCACAAGGGATCATTAGATTGTTAGCCTGCATTGGGTCACAATGGATCCTTGCTTCTCTTAACCCCTGTGGTGTCACAATGCATCCCATGCCCTTTTAGGCCACTTGATGTCACAATGAATCATTTGATTCTTGGCCTCCATGGTGGCATAATTGTACCAGGTTTTACTTGGGCCCCATGCTTTCACAATTCATCCCTGCCCCTTTTAGGCCCATTGGTGTCACAAGGGATCATTAGATTGTTAGCCTGCATTGGGTCACAATGGTTCCTTGCTTCTCTTAACCTCTGTGGTGTCACAATGCATCCCATGCCCTTTTAGGCCACTTGATGTCACAATGAATCATTTGATTCTTGGCCTCCATGGTGTCATAATGGTTCCTTGTTTCTATTGGGCCCCATGCTGTCACAATTCATCCCTGGCCCTTTTACGCCCCCTGGTGTCAAATGGGATCCTGGGATTATTAGCCTCCGTTGGGTGACAATGGATCCTTGCTTCTCTTAACCCCTGTGCTGTCACAATGCATCCCATGCCCTTTTAGGCCACTTGATGTCACAATGAATCATTTGATTCTTGGCCTCCACGGTGGCATAGTAGATCCTTGCTTCTATTGGTCCCCGTGCTGTAACAATCCATCCCTGGCCCTTTTTATACCCCCTGGTGCCACAAGGGATCATTAGATTGTTAGCCTGCATTGGGTCACAATGGTTCCTTGTTTCTCTTAACCACTGTGGTGTCACGATGCATTCCAAGCCCTTTTAGGCCACTTGATGTCACAATGAACCATTTGATTCTTGGCCTTCATGGTGTCATAATGGTTCCTTGCTTCTATAGGTCCCCATGCTGTCAGAGTCCATCCGTGGCCCTTTTTCGCCCCCTGGTGTCAAAAGGGATTCTTAGATTGTTAGCCTCCATTGGGTCACAATGGTTCCTTGCTTCTCTTAACCCCTGTGCTGTCACAATGCATCCCATGCCCTTTTAGGCCATTTGATGTCACAATGAATCATTTAAATCTTGGCCTCCATGGTGGCATAATTGTACCAGGTTTTACTTGGGCCCCATGCTTTCACAATTCATCCCTGCCCCTTTTAGGCCCACTGGTGTCACAAGGGATCATTAGATTGTTATCCTCCATTGGGTCACAATGGATCCTTGCTTCTCTAAATCCCTGTGGTGTCACAATGCATCCCATGCCCTTTTAGGCCACTTGATGTCACAATGAATCATTTGATTCTTGGCCTCCATGGTGGCATAATGGTTCTTGGTACTATTGGGCCCCATGCTTTCACAATTCTTCCCTGCCCCTTTTAGGCCCATTGGTGTCAAAAGGGATCATTAGATTGTTAGCCTGCATTGGGTCACAATGGATCCTTGCTTCTCTTAACCCCTGTGCTGTCACAATGCATCCCATGCCCTTTTAGGCCACTTGATGTCACAATGAATCATTTGATTCTTGGCCTCCATGGTGGCGTAATTGTACCTGGTTTTACTTGGGCCCCATGCTTTCACAATATATCCCTGCCCCTTTTAGGCCCATTGGTGTCAAAAGGGATCATTAGATTGTTAGCCTCCATTGGGTCACAATGGATCCTTGCTTCTCTTAACCCCTGTGGTGGCCCAATGCATCCCATGCCCTTTTAGGCCACATGATGTCACAATGAATCATTTGATTCTGGGCCTCCACGGTGGCATAATAGATCCTTGTTTCTATTGGTCCCCGCGCTGTAACAATCCATCCCGAGCCATTTTTATACTCCCTGGTGCCACAAGGGATCATTAGATTGTTAGCCTGCATTGGGTCACAATGGATCCTTGCTTCTCTTAACCCCTGTGGTGTCACAATGCATCCCATGCCCTTTTAGGCCACTTGATGTCACAATGAATCATTTGATTCTTGGCCTCCATGGTGGCATAATTGTACCAGGTTTTACTTGGGCCCCATGCTTTCACAATTCATCCCTGCCCCTTTTAGGCCCATTGGTGTCACAAGGGATCATTAGATTGTTAGCCTGCATTGGGTCACAATGGTTCCTTGCTTCTCTTAACCTCTGTGGTGTCACAATGCATCCCATGCCCTTTTAGGCCACTTGATGTCACAATGAATCATTTGATTCTTGGCCTCCATGGTGTCATAATGGTTCCTTGTTTCTATTGGGCCCCATGCTGTCACAATTCATCCCTGGCCCTTTTACGCCCCCTGGTGTCAAATGGGATCCTGGGATTATTAGCCTCCGTTGGGTGACAATGGATCCTTGCTTCTCTTAACCCCTGTGCTGTCACAATGCATCCCATGCCCTTTTAGGCCACTTGATGTCACAATGAATCATTTGATTCTTGGCCTCCACGGTGGCATAGTAGATCCTTGCTTCTATTGGTCCCCGTGCTTTCACAATCCATCCCTGGCCCTTTTTATACCCCCTGGTGCCACAAGGGATCATTAGATTGTTAGCCTGCATTGGGTCACAATGTTTCCTTGCTTCTCTTAACCTCTGTGGTGTCACAATGCATCCCATGCCCTTTTAGGCCACTTGATGTCACAATGAATCATTTGATTCTTGGCCTCCATGGTGGCATAATAGATCCTTGCTTCTATTGGTCCCCGTGCTGTAACAATCCATCCCTGGCCCTTTTTATGCCCCCTGGTGCCACAAGGGATCATTAGATTGTTAGCCTGCATTGGGTCACAATGGTTCCTTGCTTGTCTTAACCTCTGTGGTGTCACAATGCATTCCAAGCCCTTTTAGGCCACTTGGTCTTACAATGAACCATTTGATTCTTGGCCTCCATGGTGTCATAATGGTTCCTTGCTTCTATAGGACCCCATGCTGTCAGAGTTCATCCGTGGTCCTTTTGCGCCCCCTGGTGTCAAATGGGATCCTGGGATTATTAGCCTCCATTGGGTCACAATGGATCCTTGCTTCTCTTAACCCCTGTGCTGTCACAATGCATCCCATGCCCTTTTTGGCCACTTGATATCACAATGAATCATTTGATTCTTGGCCTCCATGGTGGCGTAATTGTACCAGGTTTTACTTGGGCCCCATGCTTTCACAATATATCCCTGCCCCTTTTAGGCCCATTGGTGTCAAAAGGGATCATTAGATTGTTAGCCTCCATTGGGTCACAATGGATCCTTGCTTCTCTTAACCCCTGTGGTGGTCCAATGCATCCCATGCCCTTTTAGGCCACTTGATGTCACAATGAATCATTTGATTCTTGGCCTCCACGGTGGCATAGTAGATCCTTGCTTCTATTGGTCCCCGTGCTGTAACAATCCATCCCTGGCCCTTTTTATACCCCCTGGTGCCACAAGGGATCATTAGATTGTTAGCCTGCATTGGGTCACAATGGTTCCTTGCTTCTCTTAACCTCTGTGGTGTCACAATGCATCCCATGCCCTTTTAGGCCACTTGATGTCACAATGAACCATTTGATTCTTGGCCTCCATGGTGTCATAATGGTTCCTTGCTTCTATAGGACCCCATGCTGTCAGAGTTCATCCGTGGTCCTTTTGCGCCCCCTGGTGTCAAATGGGATCCTGGGATTATTAGCCTCCATTGGGTCACAATGGTTCCTTGCTTCTCTTAACCCCTGTGCTGTCACAATGCATCCCATGCCCTTTTAGGCCACTTGATGTCACAATGAATCATTTGATTCTTGGCCTCCATGGTGGCGTAATTGTACCAGGTTTTACTTGGGCCCCATGCTTTCACAATATATCCCTGCCCCTTTTAGGCCCATTGGTGTCAAAAGGGATCATTAGATTGTTATCCTCCATTGGGTCACAATGGATCCTTGCTTCTCTTAACCCCTGTGGTGGCCCAATGCATCCCATGCCCTTTTAGGCCACATGATGTCACAATGAATCATTTGATTCTTGGCCTCCACGGTGGCATAATAGATCCTTGTTTCTATTGGTCCCCGTGCTGTAACAATCCATCCCTGGCCCTTTTTATACCCCCTGGTGTCACAAGGGATCATTAGATTGTTAGCCTGCATTGGGTCACAATGGATCCTTGCTTCTCTTAACCTCTGTGGTGTCACAATGCATCCCATGCCCTTTTAGGCCACTTGATGTCACAATGAACCATTTGATTCTTGGCCTCCATGGTGTCATAATGGTTCCTTGCTTCTATAGGTCCCCACGCTGTCAAGGTTCATCCGTGGTCCTTTGGCGCCCCATGGTGTCAAAAGGGATTCTTAGATTGTTAGCCTGCATTGGGTCACAATGGATCCTTGCTTCTCTTGCCTCTGTGGTGTCACAATGCATCCCATGCCCTTTTAGGCCACTTGATGTCACAATGAATCATTTGATTCTTGGCCTCCATGGTGTCATAATGGTTCCTTGTTTCTATTGGGCCCCATGCTGTCACAATTCATCCCTGGACCTTTTACGCCCCCTGGTGTCAAATGGGATCCTGGGATTATTAGCCTCCATTGGGTCACAATGGATCCTTGCTTCTCTTAACCCCTGTGCTGTCACAATGCATCCCATGCCCTTTTAGGCCACTTGATGTCACAATGAATCATTTGATTCTTGGCCTCCATGGTGGCGTAATTGTACCAGGTTTTACTTGGGCCCCATGCTTTCACAATATATCCCTGCCCCTTTTAGGCCCATTGGTGTCAAAAGGGATCATTAGATTGTTAGCCTCCATTGGGTCACAATGGATCCTTGCTTCTCTTAACCCCTGTGGTGGCCCAATGCATCCCATGCCCTTTTAGGCCACATGATGTCACAATGAATCATTTGATTCTGGGCCTCCACGGTGGCATAATAGATCCTTGTTTCTATTGGTCCCCGCGCTGTAACAATCCATCCCGAGCCATTTTTATACCCCCTGGTGCCACAAGGGATCATTAGATTGTTATCCTCCATTGGGTCACAATGGATCCTTGCTTCTCTTAATCCCTGTGGTGTCACAATGCATCCCATGCCCTTTTAGGCCACTTGATGTCACAATGAATCATTTGATTCTTGGCCTCTATGGTGGCATAATGGTTCTTGGTTCTATTGGGCCCCATGCTTTCACAATTCATCCCTGCCCCTTTTAGGCCCATTGGTGTCAAAAGGGATCATTAGATTGTTAGCCTGCATTGGGTCACAATGGATCCTTGCTTCTCTTAACCTCCGTGCTGTCACAATGCATCCCATGCCCTTTTAGGCCACAAGATGTCACAATGAATCATTTGATTCTTGGCCTCCATGGTGGCATAATAGATCCTTGCTTCTCTTGGTCCCCGTGCTGTAACAATCCATCCCTGGCCCTTTTTATGCCCCCTGGTGCCACAATGGATCATTAGATTGTTAGCCTCCATTGGGTCACAATGTTTCCTTGCTTCTCTTAACCTCTGTGGTGTCACAATGCATTCCAAGCCGTTTTAGGCCACTTGGTCTTACAATGAACCATTTGATTCTTGGCCTCCATGGTGTCATAATGGTTCCTTGCTTCTATAGGACCCCAAGCTGTCACAGTTCATCCGTGGTCCTTTTGCGCCCCCTGGTGTCAAAAGGGATTCTTAGATTGTTAGCCTGCATTGGGTCACAATGGATCCTTGCTTCTCTTGCCTCTGTGGTGTCACAATGCATCCCATGCCCTTTTAGGCCACTTGATGTCACAATGAATCATTTGATTCTTGGCCTCCATGGTGTCATAATGGTTCCTTGTTTCTATTGGGCCCCATGCTGTCACAATTCATCCCTGGCCCTTTTACGCCCCCTGGTGTCAAATGGGATCCTGGGATTATTAGCCTCCATTGGGTCACAATGGATCCTTGCTTCTCTTAACCCCTGTGCTGTCACAATGCATCCCATGCCCTTTTAGGCCACTTGATGTCACAATGAATCATTTGATTCTTGGCCTCCATGGTGGCGTAATTGTACCAGGTTTTACTTGGGCCCCATGCTTTCACAATATATCCCTGCCCCTTTTAGGCCCATTGGTGTCAAAAGGGATCATTAGATTGTTAGCCTCCATTGGGTCACAATGGATCCTTGCTTCTCTTAACCCCTGTGGTGGCCCAATGCATCCCATGCCCTTTTAGGCCACATGATGTCACAATGAATCATTTGATTCTGGGCCTCCACGGTGGCATAATAGATCCTTGTTTCTATTGGTCCCCACGCTGTAACAATCCATCCCTAGCCATTTTTATACCCCCTGGTGCCACAAGGGATCATTAGATTGTTAGCCTGCATTGGGTCACAATGGATCCTTGCTTCTCTTAACCCCTGTGGTGTCACAATGCATCCCATGCCCTTTTAGGCCACTTGATGTCACAATGAATCATTTGATTCTTGGCCTCCATGGTGGCATAATTGTACCAGGTTTTACTTGGGCCCCATGCTTTCACAATTCATCCCTGCCCCTTTTAGGCCCATTGGTGTCACAAGGGATCATTAGATTGTTAGCCTGCATTGGGTCACAATGGTTCCTTGCTTCTCTTAACCTCTGTGGTGTCACAATGCATCCCATGCCCTTTTAGGCCACTTGATGTCACAATGAATCATTTGATTCTTGGCCTCCATGGTGTCATAATGGTTCCTTGTTTCTATTGGGCCCCATGCTGTCACAATTCATCCCTGGCCCTTTTACGCCCCCTGGTGTCAAATGGGATCCTGGGATTATTAGCCTCCGTTGGGTGACAATGGATCCTTGCTTCTCTTAACCCCTGTGCTGTCACAATGCATCCCATGCCCTTTTAGGCCACTTGATGTCACAATGAATCATTTGATTCTTGGCCTCCATGGTGGCATAATAGATCCTTGCTTCTATTGGTCCCCGTGCTGTAACAATCCATCCCTGGCCCTTTTTATGCCCCCTGGTGCCACAAGGGATCATTAGATTGTTAGCCTGCATTGGGTCACAATGGTTCCTTGCTTGTCTTAACCTCTGTGGTGTCACAATGCATTCCAAGCCCTTTTAGGCCACTTGATGTCACAATGAACCATTTGATTCTTGGCCTTCATGGTGTCATAATGGTTCCTTGCTTCTATAGGACCCCATGCTGTCAGAGTTCATCCGTGGTCCTTTTGCGCCCCCTGGTGTCAAATGGGATCCTGGGATTATTAGCCTCCATTGGGTCACAATGGTTCCTTGCTTCTCTTAACCCCTGTGCTGTCACAATGCATCCCATGCCCTTTTAGGCCACTTGATGTCACAATGAATCATTTGATTCTTGGCCTCCATGGTGGCGTAATTGTA
This sequence comes from Cinclus cinclus, assembly GCF_963662255.1. NCBI lineage: Eukaryota > Metazoa > Chordata > Aves > Passeriformes > Cinclidae > Cinclus > Cinclus cinclus. Next base: position 37,810,398 of record NC_085052.1, read on the forward strand.
CCAGGTTTTACTTGGGCCCCATGCTTTCACAATATATCCCTGCCCCTTTTAGGCCCATTGGTGTCAAAAGGGATCATTAGATTGTTATCCTCCATTGGGTCACAATGGATCCTTGCTTCTCTTAACCCCTGTGGTGGCCCAATGCATCCCATGCCCTTTTAGGCCACATGATGTCACAATGAATCATTTGATTCTTGGCCTCCACGGTGGCATAATAGATCCTTGTTTCTATTGGTCCCCGTGCTGTAACAATCCATCCCTGGCCCTTTTTATACCCCCTGGTGCCACAAGGGATCATTAGATTGTTAGCCTGCATTGGGTCACAATGGATCCTTGCTTCTCTTAACCTCTGTGGTGTCACAATGCATTCCAAGCCCTTTTTGGCCACTAGATGTCACAATGAACCATTTGATTCTTGGCCTTCATGGTGTCATAATGGTTCCTTGCTTCTATAGGTCCCCACGCTGTCAAGGTTCATCCGTGGTCCTTTGGCGCCCCATGGTGTCAAAAGGGATTCTTAGACTGTTAGCCTGCATTGGGTCACAATGGTTCCTTGCTTCTCTTAACCCCTGTGCTGTCACAATGCATCCCATGCCCTTTTAGGCCACTTGATGTCACAATGAATCATTTGATTCTTGGCCTCCATGGTGGCATAATTGTACCAGGTTTTACTTGGGCCCCATGCTTTCACAATTCATCCCTGCCCCTTTTAGGCCCATTGGTGTCACAAGGGATCATTAGATTGTTATCCTCCATTGGGTCACAATGGATCCTTGCTTCTCTTAATCCCTGTGGTGTCACAATGCATCCCATGCCCTTTTAGGCCACTTGATGTCACAATGAATCATTTGATTCTTGGCCTCCATGGTGGCATAATGGTTCTTGGTTCTATTGGGCCCCATGCTTTCACAATTCATCCCTGCCCCTTTTAGGCCCATTGGTGTCAAAAGGGATCATTAGATTGTTAGCCTGCATTGGGTCACAATGGATCCTTGCTTCTCTTAACCTCCGTGCTGTCACAATGCATCCCATGCCCTTTTAGGCCACAAGATGTCACAATGAATCATTTGATTCTTGGCCTCCATGGTGGCATAATAGATCCTTGCTTCTCTTGGTCCCCGTGCTGTAACAATCCATCCCTGGCCCTTTTTATGCCCCCTGGTGCCACAAGGGATCATTAGATTGTTAGCCTCCATTGGGTCACAATGTTTCCTTGCTTCTCTTAACCTCTGTGGTGTCACAATGCATTCCAAGCCGTTTTAGGCCACTTGGTCTTACAATGAACCATTTGATTCTTGGCCTCCATGGTGTCATAATGGTTCCTTGCTTCTATAGGACCCCAAGCTGTCACAGTTCATCCGTGGTCCTTTTGCGCCCCCTGGTGTCAAAAGGGATTCTTAGATTGTTAGCCTGCATTGGGTCACAATGGATCCTTGCTTCTCTTGCCTCTGTGGTGTCACAATGCATCCCATGCCCTTTTAGGCCACTTGATGTCACAATGAATCATTTGATTCTTGGCCTCCATGGTGTCATAATGGTTCCTTGTTTCTATTGGGCCCCATGCTGTCACAATTCATCCCTGGACCTTTTACGCCCCCTGGTGTCAAATGGGATCCTGGGATTATTAGCCTCCATTGGGTCACAATGGATCCTTGCTTCTCTTAACCCCTGTGCTGTCACAATGCATCCCATGCCCTTTTAGGCCACTTGATGTCACAATGAATCATTTGATTCTTGGCCTCCATGGTGGCGTAATTGTACCAGGTTTTACTTGGGCCCCATGCTTTCACAATATATCCCTGCCCCTTTTAGGCCCATTGGTGTCAAAAGGGATCATTAGATTGTTAGCCTCCATTGGGTCACAATGGATCCTTGCTTCTCTTAACCCCTGTGGTGGCCCAATGCATCCCATGCCCTTTTAGGCCACATGATGTCACAATGAATCATTTGATTCTGGGCCTCCACGGTGGCATAATAGATCCTTGTTTCTATTGGTCCCCACGCTGTAACAATCCATCCCTAGCCATTTTTATACCCCCTGGTGCCACAAGGGATCATTAGATTGTTAGCCTGCATTGGGTCACAATGGATCCTTGCTTCTCTTAACCCCTGTGGTGTCACAATGCATCCCATGCCCTTTTAGGCCACTTGATGTCACAATGAATCATTTGATTCTTGGCCTCCATGGTGGCATAATTGTACCAGGTTTTACTTGGGCCCCATGCTTTCACAATTCATCCCTGCCCCTTTTAGGCCCATTGGTGTCACAAGGGATCATTAGATTGTTAGCCTGCATTGGGTCACAATGGTTCCTTGCTTCTCTTAACCTCTGTGGTGTCACAATGCATCCCATGCCCTTTTAGGCCACTTGATGTCACAATGAATCATTTGATTCTTGGCCTCCATGGTGTCATAATGGTTCCTTGTTTCTATTGGGCCCCATGCTGTCACAATTCATCCCTGGCCCTTTTACGCCCCCTGGTGTCAAATGGGATCCTGGGATTATTAGCCTCCGTTGGGTGACAATGGATCCTTGCTTCTCTTAACCCCTGTGCTGTCACAAGGCATCCCATGCCCTTTTAGGCCACTTGATGTCACAATGAATCATTTGATTCTTGGCCTCCACGGTGGCATAGTAGATCCTTGCTTCTATTGGTCCCCGTGCTTTCACAATCCATCCCTGGCCCTTTTTATACCCCCTGGTGCCACAAGGGATCATTAGATTGTTAGCCTGCATTGGGTCACAATGTTTCCTTGCTTTTCTTAACCTCTGTGGTGTCACAATGCATCCCATGCCCTTTTAGGCCACTTGATGTCACAATGAATCATTTGATTCTTGGCCTCCATGGTGGCATAATAGATCCTTGCTTCTATTGGTCCCCGTGCTGTAACAATCCATCCCTGGCCCTTTTTATGCCCCCTGGTGCCACAAGGGATCATTAGATTGTTAGCCTGCATTGGGTCACAATGGTTCCTTGCTTGTCTTAACCTCTGTGGTGTCACAATGCATTCCAAGCCCTTTTAGGCCACTTGGTCTTACAATGAACCATTTGATTCTTGGCCTCCATGGTGTCATAATGGTTCCTTGCTTCTATAGGACCCCATGCTGTCAGAGTTCATGCGTGGTCCTTTTGCGCCCCCTGGTGTCAAATGGGATCCTGGGATTATTAGCCTCCATTGGGTCACAATGGATCCTTGCTTCTCTTAACCCCTGTGCTGTCACAATGCATCCCATGCCCTTTTAGGCCACTTGATATCACAATGAATCATTTGATTCTTGGCCTCCATGGTGGCGTAATTGTACCAGGTTTTACTTGGGCCCCATGCTTTCACAATATATCCCTGCCCCTTTTAGGCCCATTGGTGTCAAAAGGGATCATTAGATTGTTAGCCTCCATTGGGTCACAATGGATCCTTGCTTCTCTTAACCCCTGTGGTGGTCCAATGCATCCCATGCCCTTTTAGGCCACTTGATGTCACAATGAATCATTTGATTCTTGGCCTCCACGGTGGCATAGTAGATCCTTGCTTCTATTGGTCCCCGTGCTGTAACAATCCATCCCTGCCCCTTTTTATACCCCCTGGTGCCACAAGGGATCATTAGATTGTTAGCCTGCATTGGGTCACAATGGTTCCTTGCTTCTCTTAACCTCTGTGGTGTCACAATGCATCCCATGCCCTTTTAGGCCACTTGATGTCACAATGAACCATTTGATTCTTGGCCTTCATGGTGTCATAATGGTTCCTTGCTTCTATAGGTCCCCATGCTGTCAGAGTCCATCCGTGATCCTTTTGCGCCCCCTCGTGTCAAAAGGGATTCTTAGATTGTTAGCCTGCATTGGGTCACAATGGTTCCTTGCTTCTCTTAACCCCTGTGCTGTCACAATGCATCCCATGCCCTTTTAGGCCACTTGATGTCACAATGAATCATTTGATTCTTCGCCTCCATGGTGGCGTAATTGTACGAGGTTTTACTTGGGCCGCATGCTTTCACAATATATCCCTGCCCCTTTTAGGCCCATTGGTGTCAAAAGGGATCATTAGAGTGTTATCCTCCATTGGGTCACAATGGATCCTTGCTTCTCTTAACCCCTGTGGTGGCCCAATGCATCCCATGCCCTTTTAGGCCACATGATGTCACAATGAATCATTTGATTCTTGGCCTCCACGGTGGCATAATAGATCCTTGTTTCTATTGGTCCCCGTGCTGTAACAATCCATCCCTGGCCCTTTTTATACCCCCTGGTGCCACAAGGGATCATTAGATTGTTAGCCTGCATTGGGTCACAATGGATCCTTGCTTCTCTTAACCTCTGTGGTGTCACAATGCATTCCAAGCCCTTTTTGGCCACTAGATGTCACAATGAACCATTTGATTCTTGGCCTTCATGGTGTCATAATGGTTCCTTGCTTCTATAGGTCCCCACGCTGTCAAGGTTCATCCGTGGTCCTTTGGCGCCCCATGGTGTCAAAAGGGATTCTTAGACTGTTAGCCTGCATTGGGTCACAATGGTTCCTTGCTTCTCTTAACCCCTGTGCTGTCACAATGCATCCCATGCCCTTTTAGGCCACTTGATGTCACAATGAATCATTTGATTCTTGGCCTCCATGGTGGCATAATTGTACCAGGTTTTACTTGGGCCCCATGCTTTCACAATTCATCCCTGCCCCTTTTAGGCCCATTGGTGTCACAAGGGATCATTAGATTGTTATCCTCCATTGGGTCACAATGGATCCTTGCTTCTCTTAATCCCTGTGGTGTCACAATGCATCCCATGCCCTTTTAGGCCACTTGATGTCACAATGAATCATTTGATTCTTGGCCTCCATGGTGGCATAATGGTTCTTGGTTCTATTGGGCCCCATGCTTTCACAATTCATCCCTGCCCCTTTTAGGCCCATTGGTGTCAAAAGGGATCATTAGATTGTTAGCCTGCATTGGGTCACAATGGATCCTTGCTTCTCTTAACCTCCGTGCTGTCACAATGCATCCCATGCCCTTTTAGGCCACAAGATGTCACAATGAATCATTTGATTCTTGGCCTCCATGGTGGCATAATAGATCCTTGCTTCTCTTGGTCCCCGTGCTGTAACAATCCATCCCTGGCCCTTTTTATGCCCCCTGGTGCCACAAGGGATCATTAGATTGCTAGCCTCCATTGGGTCACAATGTTTCCTTGCTTCTCTTAACCTCTGTGGTGTCACAATGCATTCCAAGCCGTTTTAGGCCACTTGGTCTTACAATGAACCATTTGATTCTTGGCCTCCATGGTGTCATAATGGTTCCTTGCTTCTATAGGACCCCAAGCTGTCACAGTTCATCTGTGGTCCTTTTGCGCCCCCTGGTGTCAAAAGGGATTCTTAGATTGTTAGCCTGCATTGGGTCACAATGGATCCTTGCTTCTCTTGCCTCTGTGGTGTCACAATGCATCCCATGCCCTTTTAGGCCACTTGATGTCACAATGAACCATTTGATTCTTGGCCTTCATGGTGTCATAATGGTTCCTTGCTTCTATAGGTCCCCATGCTGTCAGAGTCCATCCGTGATCCTTTTGCGCCCCCTCGTGTCAAAAGGGATTCTTAGATTGTTAGCCTGCATTGGGTCACAATGGTTCCTTGCTTCTCTTAACCCCTGTGCTGTCACAATGCATCCCATGCCCTTTTAGGCCACTTGATGTCACAATGAATCATTTGATTCTTGGCCTCCATGGTGGCGTAATTGTACGAGGTTTTACTTGGGCCCCATGCTTTCACAATATATCCCTGCCCCTTTTAGGCCCATTGGTGTCAAAAGGGATCATTAGATTGTTATCCTCCATTGGGTCACAATGGATCCTTGCTTCTCTTAACCCCTGTGGTGGCCCAATGCATCCCATGCCCTTTTAGGCCACATGATGTCACAATGAATCATTTGATTCTTGGCCTCCACGGTGGCATAATAGATCCTTGTTTCTATTGGTCCCCGTGCTGTAACAATCCATCCCTGGCCCTTTTTATACCCCCTGGTGCCACAAGGGATCATTAGATTGTTAGCCTGCATTGGGTCACAATGGATCCTTGCTTCTCTTAACCTCTGTGGTGTCACAATGCATTCCAAGCCCTTTTTGGCCACTACATGTCACAATGAACCATTTGATTCTTGGCCTTCATGGTGTCATAATGGTTCCTTGCTTCTATAGGTCCCCACGCTGTCAAGGTTCATCCGTGGTCCTTTGGCGCCCCATGGTGTCAAAAGGGATTCTTAGACTGTTAGCCTGCATTGGGTCACAATGGATCCTTGCTTCTCTTGCCTCTGTGGTGTCACAATGCATCCCATGCCCTTTTAGGCCACTTGATGTCACAATGAATCATTTGATTCTTGGCCTCCATGGTGTCATAATGGTTCCTTGTTTCTATTGGGCCCCATGCTGTCACAATTCATCCCTGGCCCTTTTACGCCCCCTGGTGTCAAATGGGATCCTGGGATTATTAGCCTCCATTGGGTCACAATGGATCCTTGCTTCTCTTAACCCCTGTGCTGTCACAATGCATCCCATGCCCTTTTAGGCCACTTGATGTCACAATGAATCATTTGATTCTTGGCCTCCATGGTGGCGTAATTGTACCAGGTTTTACTTGGGCCCCATGCTTTCACAATATATCCCTGCCCCTTTTAGGCCCATTGGTGTCAAAAGGGATCATTAGATTGTTAGCCTCCATTGGGTCACAATGGATCCTTGCTTCTCTTAACCCCTGTGGTGGCCCAATGCATCCCATGCCCTTTTAGGCCACATGATGTCACAATGAATCATTTGATTCTGGGCCTCCACGGTGGCATAATAGATCCTTGTTTCTATTGGTCCCCGCGCTGTAACAATCCATCCCTAGCCATTTTTATACCCCCTGGTGCCACAAGGGATCATTAGATTGTTAGCCTGCATTGGGTCACAATGGATCCTTGCTTCTCTTAACCCCTGTGGTGTCACAATGCATCCCATGCCCTTTTAGGCCACTTGATGTCACAATGAATCATTTGATTCTTGGCCTCCATGGTGGCATAATTGTACCAGGTTTTACTTGGGCCCCATGCTTTCACAATTCATCCCTGCCCCTTTTAGGCCCATTGGTGTCACAAGGGATCATTAGATTGTTAGCCTGCATTGGGTCACAATGGTTCCTTGCTTCTCTTAACCTCTGTGGTGTCACAATGCATCCCATGCCCTTTTAGGCCACTTGATGTCACAATGAATCATTTGATTCTTGGCCTCCATGGTGTCATAATGGTTCCTTGTTTCTATTGGGCCCCATGCTGTCACAATTCATCCCTGGCCCTTTTACGCCCCCTGGTGTCAAATGGGATCCTGGGATTATTAGCCTCCGTTGGGTGACAATGGATCCTTGCTTCTCTTAACCCCTGTGCTGTCACAATGCATCCCATGCCCTTTTAGGCCACTTGATGTCACAATGAATCATTTGATTCTTGGCCTCCACGGTGGCATAGTAGATCCTTGCTTCTATTGGTCCCCGTGCTGTAACAATCCATCCCTGGCCCTTTTTATACCCCCTGGTGCCACAAGGGATCATTAGATTGTTAGCCTGCATTGGGTCACAATGTTTCCTTGCTTTTCTTAACCTCTGTGGTGTCACAATGCATCCCATGCCCTTTTAGGCCACTTGATGTCACAATGAATCATTTGATTCTTGGCCTCCATGGTGGCATAATTGTACCAGGTTTTGCTTGGGCCCCATGCTTTCACAATTCATCCCTGCCCCTTTTAGGCCCATTGGTGTCACAAGGGATCATTAGATTGTTAGCCTGCATTGGGTCACAATGGATCCTTGCTTCTCTTAACCTCTGTGCTGTCACAATGCATCCCATGCCCTTTTAGGCCACTTGATGTCACAATGAATCATTTGATTCTTGGCCTCCATGGTGGCATAATAGATCCTTGCTTCTATTGGTCCCCGTGCTGTAACAATCCATCCCTGGCCCTTTTTATACCCCCTGGTGCCAAAAGGGATCATTAGATTGTTAGCCTGCATTGAGTCACAATGGTTCCTTGCTTCTCTTAACCTCTGTGGTGTCACAATGCTTTCCAAGCCCTTTTAGGCCACAAGATGTCACAATGAACCATTTGATTCTTGGCCTTCATGGTGTCATAATGGTTCCTTGCTTCTATAGGTCCCCACGCTGCCAAGGTTCATCCGTGGTCCTTTTGCGCCCCCTGGTGTCAAAAGGGATTCTTGGATTGTTAGCCTGCATTGGGTCACAATGGTTCCTTGCTTCTCTTAACCCCTGTGGTGTCACAATGCATCCCATGCCCTTTTAGGCCACTTGATGTCACAATGAATCATTTGATTCTTGGCCTCCATGGTGGCATAATTGTACCAGGTTTTACTTGGGCCCCATGCTTTCACAATTCATCCCTGGCCCTTTTACGCCCCCTGGTGTCAAATGGGATCCTGGGATTATTAGCCTCCGTTGGGTGACAATGGATCCTTGCTTCTCTTAACCCCTGTGCTGTCACAATGCATCCCATGCCCTTTTAGGCCACTTGATGTCACAATGAATCATTTGATTCTTGGCCTCCACGGTGGCATAGTAGATCCTTGCTTCTATTGGTCCCCGTGCTGTAACAATCCATCCCTGGCCCTTTTTATACCCCCTGGTGCCACAAGGGATCATTAGATTGTTAGCCTGCATTGGGTCACAATGTTTCCTTGCTTTTCTTAACCTCTGTGGTGTCACAATGCATCCCATGCCCTTTTAGGCCACTTGATGTCACAATGAATCATTTGATTCTTGGCCTCCATGGTGGCATAATTGTACCAGGTTTTGCTTGGGCCCCATGCTTTCACAATTCATCCCTGCCCCTTTTAGGCCCATTGGTGTCACAAGGGATCATTAGATTGTTAGCCTGCATTGGGTCACAATGGATCCTTGCTTCTCTTAACCTCTGTGCTGTCACAATGCATCCCATGCCCTTTTAGGCCACTTGATGTCACAATGAATCATTTGATTCTTGGCCTCCATGGTGGCATAATAGATCCTTGCTTCTATTGGTCCCCGTGCTGTAACAATCCATCCCTGGCCCTTTTTATACCCCCTGGTGCCAAAAGGGATCATTAGATTGTTAGCCTGCATTGGGTCACAATGGTTCCTTGCTTCTCTTAACCTCTGTGGTGTCACAATGCTTTCCAAGCCCTTTTAGGCCACAAGATGTCACAATGAACCATTTGATTCTTGGCCTTCATGGTGTCATAATGGTTCCTTGCTTCTATAGGTCCCCACGCTGCCAAGGTTCATCCGTGGTCCTTTTGCGCCCCCTGGTGTCAAAAGGGATTCTTGGATTGTTAGCCTGCATTGGGTCACAATGGTTCCTTGCTTCTCTTAACCCCTGTGGTGTCACAATGCATCCCATGCCCTTTTAGGCCGCTTGATGTCACAATGAATCATTTGATTCTTGGCCTCCATGGTGGCATAATTGTACCAGGTTTTACTTGGGCCCCATGCTTTCACAATTCATCCCTGCCCCTTTTAGGCCCATTGGTGTCACAAGGGATCATTAGATTGTTAGCCTGCATTGGGTCACAATGGTTCCTTGCTTCTCTTAACCTCTGTGGTGTCACAATGCATCCCATGCCCTTTTAGGCCACTTGATGTCACAATGAATCATTTGATTCTTGGCCTCCATGGTGGCAGAATTGTACCAGGTTTTACTTGGGCCCCATGCTTTCACAATTCATCCCTCCCCTTTTAGGCCCATTGGTGTCACAAGGGATCATTAGATTGTTAGCCTGCATTGGGTCACAATGGATCCTTGCTTCTCTTAACCTCTGTGCTGTCACAATGCATCCCATGCGCTTTTAGGCCACTTGATGTCACAATGAATCATTTGATTCTTGGCCTCCATGGTGGCATAATAGATCCTTGCTTCTATTGGTCCCCGTGCTGTAACAATCCATCCCTGGCCCTTTTTATGCCCCCTGGTGACACAAGGATTCATTAGATTGTTAGCCTGCATTGGGTCACAATGGTTCCTTGCTTCTCTTAACCTCTGTGGTGTCACAATGCATTCCAAGCCCTTTTAGGCCACTTGGTCTTACAATGAACCTTTTGATTCTTGGCCTCCATGGTGTCATAATGGTTCCTTGCTTCTATAGGACCCCATGCTGTCAGAGTTCATCCGTGGTCCTTTTGCGCCCCCTGGTGTCCAATGGGATTCTTAGATTGTTAGCCTGCATTGGGTCACAATGGATCCTTGCTTCTCTTAACCCCTGTGGTGTCACAATGCATCCCATGCCCTTTTAGGCCACTTGATGTCACAATGAATCATTTGATTCTTGGCCTCCATGGTGGCATAATAGATCCTTGCTTCTATTGGTCCCCGTGCTGTAACAATCCATTCCTGGCCCTTTTTATGCCCCCTGGTGCCACAAGGGATCATTAGATTGTTAGCCTGCATTGGGTCACAATGGTTCCTTGCTTGTCTTAACCTCTGTGGTGTCACAATGCATTCCAAGCCCTTTTAGGCCACTTGGTCTTACAATGAACCATTTGATTCTTGGCCTCCATGGTGTCATAATGGTTCCTTGCTTCTATAGGACCCCATGCTGTCAGAGTTCATCCGTGGTCCTTTTGCGCCCCCTGGTGTCAAATGGGATCCTGGGATTATTAGCCTCCATTGGGTCACAATGGATCCTTGCTTCTCTTAACCCCTGTGCTGTCACAATGCATCCCATGCCCTTTTAGGCCACTTGATATCACAATGAATCATTTGATTCTTGGCCTCCATGGTGGCGTAATTGTACCAGGTTTTACTTGGGCCCCATGCTTTCACAATATATCCCTGCCCCTTTTAGGCCCATTGGTGTCAAAAGGGATCATTAGATTGTTAGCCTCCATTGGGTCACAATGGATCCTTGCTTCTCTTAACCCCTGTGGTGGTCCAATGCATCCCATGCCCTTTTAGGCCACTTGATGTCACAATGAATCATTTGATTCTTGGCCTCCACGGTGGCATAGTAGATCCTTGCTTCTATTGGTCCCCGTGCTGTAACAATCCATCCCTGGCCCTTTTTATACCCCCTGGTGCCACAAGGGATCATTAGATTGTTAGCCTGCATTGGGTCACAATGTTTCCTTGCTTTTCTTAACCTCTGTGGTGTCACAATGCATCCCATGCCCTTTTAGGCCACTTGATGTCACAATGAATCATTTGATTCTTGGCCTCCATGGTGGCATAATTGTACCAGGTTTTACTTGGGCCCCATGCTTTCACAATTCATCCCTGCCCCTTTTAGGCCCATTGGTGTCACAAGGGATCATTAGATTGTTAGCCTGCATTGGGTCACAATGGTTCCTTGCTTCTCTTAACCTCTGTGGTGTCACAATGCATCCCATGCCCTTTTAGGCCACTTGATGTCACAATGAATCATTTGATTCTTGGCCTCCATGGTGTCATAATGGTTCCTTGTTTCTATTGGGCCCCATGCTGTCACAATTCATCCTTGGCCCTTTTACGCCCCCTGGTGTCAAATGGGATCCTGGGATTATTAGCCTCCATTGGGTCACAATGGATCCTTGCTTCTCTTAACCCCTGTGCTGTCACAATGCATCCCATGCCCTTTTAGGCCACTTGATGTCACAATGAATCATTTGATTCTTGGCCTCCACGGTGGCATAGTAGATCCTTGCTTCTATTGTGCCCCGTGCTGTAACAATCCATCCCTGGCCCTTTTTATACCCCCTGGTGCCACAAGGGATCATTAGATTGTTAGCCTGCATTGGGTCACAAAGTTTCCTTGCTTTTCTTAACCTCTGTGGTGTCACAATGCATCCCATGCCCTTTTAGGCCACTTGATGTCACAATGAATCATTTGATTCTTGGCCTCCATGGTGGCATAATTGTACCAGGTTTTACCTGGGCCCCATGCTTTCACAATTCATCCCTGCCCCTTTTAGGCCCATTGGTGTCACAAGGGATCATTAGATTGTTAGCCTGCATTGGGTCACAATGGATCCTTGCTTCTCTTAACCTCTGTGCTGTCACAATGCATCCCATGCCCTTTTAGGCCACTTGATGTCACAATGAATCATTTGATTCTTGGCCTCCATGGTGGCATAATAGATCCTTGCTTCTATTGGTCCCCGTGCTGTAACAATCCATCCCTGGCCCTTTTTATGCCCCCTGGTGCCACAAGGGATCATTAGATTGTTAGCCTGCATTGGGTCACAATGGTTCCTTGCTTGTCTTAACCTCTGTGGTGTCACAATGCATTCCAAGCCCTTTTAGGCCACTTGGTCTTACAATGAACCATTTGATTCTTGGCCTCCATGGTGTCATAATGGTTCCTTGCTTCTATAGGACCCCATGCTGTCAGAGTTCATCCGTGGTCCTTTTGCGCCCCCTGGTGTCAAATGGGATCCTGGGATTATTAGCCTCCATTGGGTCACAATGGATCCTTGCTTCTCTTAACCCCTGTGCTGTCACAATGCATCCCATGCCCTTTTAGGCCACTTGATATCACAATGAATCATTTGATTCTTGGCCTCCATGGTGGCGTAATTGTACCAGGTTTTACTTGGGCCCCATGCTTTCACAATATATCCCTGCCCCTTTTAGGCCCATTGGTGTCAAAAGGGATCATTATATTGTTAGCCTCCATTGGGTCACAATGGATCCTTGCTTCTCTTAACCCCTGTGGTGGTCCAATGCATCCCATGCCCTTTTAGGCCACTTGATGTCACAATGAATCATTTGATTCTTGGCCTCCACGGTGGCATAGTCGATCCTTGCTTCTATTGGTCCCCGTGCTGTAACAATCCATCCCTGGCCCTTTTTATACCCCCTGGTGCCACAAGGGATCATTAGATTGTTAGCCTGCATTGGGTCACAATGTTTCCTTGATTTTCTTAACCTCTGTGGTGTCACAATGCATCCCATGCCCTTTTAGGCCACTTGATGTCACAATGAATCATTTGATTCTTCGCCTCCATGGTGGCAGAATTGTACCAGGTTTTACTTGGGCCCCATGCTTTCACAATTCATCCCTGCCCCTTTTAGGCCCATTGGTGTCACAAGGGATCATTAGATTGTTAGCCTGCATTGGGTCACAATGGTTCCTTGCTTCTCTTAACCTCTGTGGTGTCACAATGCATCCCATGCCCTTTTAGGCCACTTGATGTCACAATGAATCATTTGATTCTTGGCCTCCATGGTGGCATAATGGTTCCTTGTTTCTATTGGGCCCCATGCTGTCAAAATTCATCCCTGCCCCTTTTAGGCCCATTGGTGTCACAAGGGATCATTAGATTGTTAGCCTGCATTTGGTCACAATGGTTCCTTGCTTCTCTTAACCCCTGTGCTGTCACAGTGCCTCCCATGCCCTTTTAAGCCACTTGATGTCACAATGAATCATTTGATTCTTGGTCTCCATGGTGGCATAATAGATCCTTGCTTCTATTGGTCCCCGTGCTGTAACAATCCATCCCTGGCCCTTTTTATGCCCCCTGGTGCCAAAAGGGATCATTAGATTGTTAGCCTGCATTGGGTCACAATGGTTCCTTGCTTCTCTTAACCTCTGTGGTGTCACAATGCTTTCCAAGCCCTTTTAGGCCACTTGATGTCACAATGAATCATTTGATTCTTGGCCTCCATGGTGTCATAATGGTTCCTTGTTTCTATTGGGCCCCATGCTGTCACAATTCATCCGTGGTCCTTTTGCGCCCCCTGGTGTCCAATGGGATTCTTAGATTGTTAGCCTGCATTGGGTCACAATGGTTCCTTGCTTCTCTTAACCCCTGTGGTGGTCCAATGCATCCCATGCCCTTTTAGGCCACTTGATGTCACAATGAATCATTTGATTCTTGGCCTCCACGGTGGCATAGTAGATCCTTGCTTCTATTGGTCCCCGTGCTGTAACAATCCTTCCCTGGCCCTTTTTATACCCCCTGGTGCCACAAGGGATCATTAGATTGTTAGCCTGCATTGGGTCACAATGGTTCCTTGCTTCTCTTAACCTCTGTGGCGTCACAATGCATCCCATGCCCTTTTACGCCACTTGATGTCACAATGAACCATTTGATTCTTGGCCTTCATGGTGTCATAATGGTTCCTTGCTTCTATAGGTCCCCATGCTGTCAGAGTCCATCCGTGGTCCTTTTGCGCCCCCTCGTGTCAAAAGGGATTCTTAGATTGTTAGCCTGCATTGGGTCACAATGGTTCCTTGCTTCTCTTAACCCCTGTGGTGTCACAATGCATCCCATGCCCTTTTAGGCCACATGATGTCACAATGAATCATTTGATTCTGGGCCTCCACGGTGGCATAATAGATCCTTGTTTCTATTGGTCCCCGCCCTGTAACAATCCATCCCTAGCCATTTTTATACCCCCTGGTGCCACAAGGGATCATTAGATTGTTAGCCTGCATTGGGTGACAATGGTTCCTTGCTTCTCTTAACCTCTGTGGTGTCACAATGCATCCCATGCCCTTTTAGGCCACTTGATGTCACAATGAATTATTTGATTCTTGGCCTCTATGGTGTCATAAAGGTTCCTTGTTTGTATTGGTCACCGTTCTGTAACAATTCATCCCTGACCCTTTTAGGCCCCCTGGTGTCAAATGGGATCCTGGGATTATTAGCCTCCATTGGGTCACAATGGATCCTTGCTTCTCTTAACCCCTGTGCTGTCACAATGCATCCCATGCCCTTTTAGGCCACATGATGTCACAATGAATCATTTGATTCTTGGCCTCCAGGGTGGCATACGAGATCCTTGCTTCTATTGGTCCCCGTGCTGTAACAATCCATCCCTGGCCCTTTTTATAGCCCCTGGTGCCACAAAGGATCATTAGATTGTTAGCCTGCATTGGGTCACAATGGTTCCTTGCTTCTCTTAACCTCTGTGGTGTCAAAATGCATTCCAAGCCCTTTTAGGCCACTAGATGTCACAATGAACCATTTGATTCTTGGCCTTCATGGTGTCATAATGGTTCCTTGCTTCTTTAGGTCCCCATGCTGTCAGAGTTCATCCGTGGTCCTTTTGCGCCCCCTGGTGTCAATAGGGATTCTTAGATTGTTAGCCTGCATTGGGTCACAATGGTTCCTTGCTTCTCTTAACCTCTGTGGTGTCACAATGCATCCCATGCCCTTTTAGGCCACTTGATGTCACAATGAATCATTTGATTTTTGGCCTCCATGGTGGCAGAATTGTACCAGGTTTTACTTGGGCCCCATGCTTTCACAATTCATCCCTGCCCCTTTTAGGCCCATTGGTGTCACAAGGGATCATTAGATTGTTAGCCTGCATTGGGTCACAATGGTTCCTTGCTTCTCTTAACCTCTGTGGTGTCACAATGCATCCCATGCCCTTTTAGGCCACTTGATGTCACAATGAATCATTTGATTCTTGGCCTCCATGGTGGCATAATGGTTCCTTGTTTCTATTGGGCCCCATGCTGTCAAAATTCATCCCTGCCCCTTTTAGGCCCATTGGTGTCACAAGGGATCATTAGATTGTTAGCCTGCATTTGGTCACAATGGTTCCTTGTTTCTCTTAACCCCTGTGCTGTCACAGTGCCTCCCATGCCCTTTTAGGCCACTTGATGTCACAATGAATCATTTGATTCTTGGCCTCAACGGTGGCATAGTAGATCCTTGCTTCTATTGGTCCCCGTGCTGTAACAATCCTTCCCTGGCCCTTTTTATACCCCCTGGTGCCACAAGGGATCATTAGATTGTTAGCCTGCATTGGGTCACAATGGTTCCTTGCTTCTCTTAACCTCTGTGGTGTCACAATGCATCCCATGCCCTTTTACGCCACTTGATGTCACAATGAACCATTTGATTCTTGGCCTTCATGGTGTCATAATGGTTCCTTGCTTCTATAGGTCCCCATGCTGTCAGAGTCCATCCGTGGTCCTTTTGCGCCCCCTCGTGTCAAAAGGGATTCTTAGATTGTTAGCCTGCATTGGGTCACAATGGTTCCTTGCTTCTCTTAACCCCTGTGGTGTCACAATGCATCCCATGCCCTTTTAGGCCACATGATGTCACAATGAATCATTTGATTCTGGGCCTCCACGGTGGCATAATAGATCCTTGTTTCTATTGGTCCCCGCCCTGTAACAATCCATCCCTAGCCATTTTTATACCCCCTGGTGCCACAAGGGATCATTAGATTGTTAGCCTGCATTGGGTCACAATGGTTCCTTGCTTCTCTTAACCTCTGTGGTGTCACAATGCATCCCATGCCCTTTTAGGCCACTTGATGTCACAATGAATTATTTGATTCTTGGCCTCTATGGTGTCATAAAGGTTCCTTGTTTGTATTGGTCACCGTTCTGTAACAATTCATCCCTGGCCCTTTTAGGCCCCCTGGTGTCAAATGGGATCCTGGGATTATTAGCCTCCATTGGGTCACAATGGATCCTTGCTTCTCTTAACCCCTGTGCTGTCACAATGCATCCCATGCCCTTTTAGGCCACATGATGTCACAATGAATCATTTGATTCTTGGCCTCCAGGGTGGCATAATAGATCCTTGCTTCTATTGGTCCCCGTGCTGTAACAATCCATCCCTGGCCCTTTTTATACCCCCTGGTGCCACAAAGGATCATTAGATTGTTAGCCTGCATTGGGTCACAATGGTTCCTTGCTTCTCTTAACCTCTGTGGTGTCAAAAAGCATTCCAAGCCCTTTTAGGCCACTAGATGTCACAATGAACCATTTGATTCTTGGCCTTCATGGTGTCATAATGGTTCCTTGCTTCTTTAGGTCCCCATGCTGTCAGAGTTCATCCGTGGTCCTTTTGCGCCCCCTGGTGTCAATAGGGATTCTTAGATTGTTAGCCTGCATTGGGTCACAATGGTTCCTTGCTTCTCTTAACCTCTGTGGTGTCACAATGCATCCCATGCCCTTTTAGGCCACTTGATGTCACAATGAATCATTTGATTTTTGGCCTCCATGGTGGCAGAATTGTACCAGGTTTTACTTGGGCCCCATGCTTTCACAATTCATCCCTGCCCCTTTTAGGCCCATTGGTGTCACAAGGGATCATTAGATTGTTAGCCTGCATTGGGTCACAATGGTTCCTTGCTTCTCTTAACCTCTGTGGTGTCACAATGCATCCCATGCCCTTTTAGGCCACTTGATGTCACAATGAATCATTTGATTCTTGGCCTCCATGGTGTCATAATGGTTCCTTGTTTCTATTGGGAACACATGCTGTCACAATTCATCCCTGGCCATTTTACGCCCCCTGGTGTCAAATGGGATCCTAGGATTATTAGCCTCCATTGGGTCACAATGGATCCTTGCTTCTCTTAACCCCTGTGGTGT
Organism: Cinclus cinclus; assembly: GCF_963662255.1. Taxonomy (NCBI): domain Eukaryota; kingdom Metazoa; phylum Chordata; class Aves; order Passeriformes; family Cinclidae; genus Cinclus; species Cinclus cinclus. Next base: position 37,827,717 of record NC_085052.1, read on the forward strand.
CACAATGTATCCCATGCCTTTTAGGCCACTTGATGTCACAATGAATCATTTGATTCTTGGCCTCCATGGTGGCGTAATTGTACCAGGTTTTACTTGGGCCCCATGCTTTCACAATACATCCCTGCCCCTTTTAGGCCCATTGGTGTCAAAAGGGATCATTAGATTGTTAGCCTCCATTGGGTCACAATGGATCCTTGCTTCTCTTAACCCCTGTGGTGGTCCAATGCATCCCATGCCCTTTTAGGCCACTTGATGTCACAATGAATCATTTGATTCTTGGCCTCCACGGTGGCATAATAGATCCTTGCTTCTATTGGTCCCCGTGCTGTAACAATCCATCCCTGGCCCTGTTTATACCCCCTGGTGCCACAAGGGATCATTATATTGTTAGCCTGCATTGGGTCACAATGGTTCCTTGCTTCTCTTAACCTCTGTGGTGTCACAATGCATCCCATGCCCTTTTAGGCCACTTGATGTCACAATGAATCATTTGATTCTTGGCCTCCATGGTGGCATAATTGTACCAGGTTTTACTTGGGCCCCATGCTTTCACAATTCATCCCTGCCCCTTTTAGGCCCATTGGTGTCACAAGGGATCATTAGATTGTTAGCCTGCATTGGGTCACAATGGTTCCTTGCATCTCTTGCCTCTGTGCTGTCACAATGCATTCCAAGCCCTTTTAGGCCACTTGGTCTTACAATGAACCATTTGATTCTTGGCCTCCATGGTGTCATAATGGTTCCTTGCTTCTATAGGACCCCATGCTGTCAGAGTTCATCCGTGGTCCATTTGCGCCCCCTGGTGTCCAATGGGATTCTTAGATTGTTAGCCTCCATTGGGTCACAATGGATCCTTGCTTCTCTAAACCCCTGTGGTGGTCCAATGCATCCCATGCCCTTTTAGGCCACTTGATGTCACAATGAATCATTTGATTCTTGGCCTCCACGGTGGCATAGTAGATCCTTGCTTCTATTGGTCCCCGTGCTGTAACAATCCATCCCTGGCCCTTTTTATACCCCCTGGTGCCACAAGGGATCATTAGATTGTTAGCCTGCATTGGGTCACAATGGTTCCTTGCTTCTCTTAACCTCTGTGGTGTCACAATGCATCCCATGCCCTTTTAGGCCACTTGATGTCACAATGAATCATTTGATTCTTGGCCTTCATGGTGTCATAATGGTTCCTTGCTTCTATAGGTCCCCATGCTGTCAGAGTCCATCCGTGGTCCTTTTGCGCCCCTCGTGTCAAAAGGGATTCTTAGATTGTTAGCCTGCATTGGGTCACAATGGTTCCTTGCTTCTCTTAACCCCTGTGCTGTCACAATGCATCCCATGCCCTTTTAAGCCACTTGATGTCACAATGAATCATTTGATTCTTGGCCTCCATGGTGGCGTAATTGTACCAGGTTTTACTTGGGCCCCATGCTTTCACAATATATCCCTGCCCCTTTTAGGCCCATTGGTGTCAAAAGGGATCATTAGGTTGTTATCCTCCATTGGGTCACAATGGATCCTTGCTTCTCTTAACCCCTGTGGTGGCCCAATGCATCCCATGCCCTTTTAGGCCACATGATGTCACAATGAATCATTTGATTCTTGGCCTCCACGGTGGCATAATAGATCCTTGCTTCTATTGGTCCCCGTGCTGTAACAATCCATCCCTGGCCCTTTTTATACCCCCTGGTGCCAAAAGGGATCATTAGATTGTTAGCCTGCATTGGGTCACAATGGTTCCTTGCTTCTCTTAACCTCTGTGGTGTCACAATGCTTTCCAAGCCCTTTTAGGCCACTAGATGTCACAATGAACCATTTGATTCTTGGCCTTCATGGTGTCATAATGGTTCCTTGCTTCTATAGGTCCCCACGCTGTCAAGGTTCATCCGTGGTCCGTTTGCGCCCCCTTGTGTCAAAAGGGATTCTTGGATTGTTAGCCTGCATTGGGTCACAATGGTTCCTTGCTTCTCTTAACCCCTGGGGTGTCACAATGCATCCCATGCCCTTTTAGGCCACTTGGTCTTAGAATGAACCATTTGATTCTTGGCCTCCATGGTGTCATAATGGTTCCTTGTTTCTATTGGGCCCCATGCTGTCACAATTCATCCCTGGCCCTTTTACGCCCCCTGGTGTCAAATGGGATGCTGGGATTATTAGCCTCCATTGGGTCACAATGGATCCTTGTTTCTCTTAACCCCTGTGCTGTCACAATGCATCCCATGCCCTTTTAGGCCACTTGATGTCACAATGAATCATTTGATTCTTGGCCTCCATGGTGGCATAATTGTACCAGGTTTTACTAGGGCCCCATGCTTTCACAATTCATCCCTGCCCCTTTTAGGCCCATTGGTGTCACAAGGGATCATTAGATTGTTAGCCTGCATTGGGTCACAATGGTTCCTTGCTTCTCTTAACCTCTGTGGTGTCACAATGCATCCCATGCCCTTTTAGGCCACTTGATGTCACAATGAATCATTTGATTCTTGGCCTCCATGGTGGCATAATAGATCCTTGCTTCTATTGGTCCCCGTGCTGTAACAATCCATCCCTGGCGCTTATTATGCCCCCTGGTGACACAAGGGTTCATTAGATTGTTAGCCTGCATTGGGTCACAATGGTTCCTTGCTTCTCTTAACCTCTGTGGTGTCACAATGCATTCCAAGCCCTTTTAGGCCACTTGGTCTTACAATGAACCATTTGATTCTTGGCCTCCATGGTGTCATAATGGTTCCTTGCTTCTATAGGACCCCATGCTGTCAGAGTTCATCCGTGGTCCTTTTGCGCCCCCTGGTGTCCAATGGGATTCTTGGATTGTTAGCCTGCATTGGGTCACAATGGATCCTTGCTTCTCTTAACCCCTGTGCTGTCACAATGCATCCCATGCCCTTTTAGGCCACTTGATGTCACAATGAATCATTTGATTCTTGGCCTCCATGGTGGCATAATTGTACCAGGTTTTACTTGGGCCCCATGCTTTCACAATTCATCCCTGCCCCTTTTAGGCCCATTGGTGTCACAAGGGATCATTAGATTGTTAGCCTGCATTGGGTCACAATGGTTCCTTGCTTCTCTTAACCCCTGTGCTGTCACAATGCATCCCATGCCCTTTTAGGCCACTTGATGTCACAATGAATCATTTGATTCTTGGCCTCCATGGTGTCATAATGGTTCTTGGTTCTATTGGGCCCCATGCTGTCACAATTCATCCCTGGCCCTTTTACGCCCCCTGGTGTCAAATGGGATCCTGGGATTATTAGCCTCCATTGGGTCACAATGGATCCTTGCTTCTCTTAACCCCTGTGCTGTCACAATGCATCCCATGCCCTTTTAGGCCACTTGATGTCACAATGAATCATTTGATTCTTGGCCTCCATGGTGGCATAATAGATCCTTGTTTCTATTGGTCCCCGTGCTGTAACAATCCACCCCTGGCCCTTTTTATACCCCCTGGTGCCACAAGGGATCATTAGATTGTTAGCCTGCATTGGGTCACAATGGTTCCTTGCTTCTCTTAACCGCTGTGGTGTCACAATGCATTCCAAACCCTTTTAGGCCACTTGATGTCACAATGAACCATTTGATTCTTGGCCTTCATGGTGTCATAATGGTTCCTTGCTTCTATAGGTCCCCATGCTGTCAGAGTCCATCCGTGGTCCTTTTGCGCCCCCTGGTGTCAAAAGGGATTCTTAGATTGTTAGCCTGCATTGGGTCACAATGGTTCCTTGCTTCTCTTAACCCCTGTGGTGTCACAATGCATCCCATGCCCTTTTAGGCCACTTGATGTCACAATGAATCATTTGATTCTTGGCCTCCATGGTGGCGTAATTGTACCAGGTTTTACTTGGGCCCCATGCTTTCACAATTCATCCCTGCCACTTTTAGGCCCATTGGTGTCAAAAGGGATCATTAGATTGTTAGCCTCCATTGGGTCACAATGGATCCTTGCTTCTCTTAACCCCTGTGGTGGCCCAATGCATCCCATGCCCTTTTAGGCCACATGATGTCACAATGAATCATTTGATTCTGGGCCTCCACGGTGGCATAATAGATCCTTGTTTCTATTGGTTCCCGCGCTGTAACAATCCATCCCTAGCCATTTTTATACCCCCTGGTGCCACAAGGGATCATTAGATTGTTAGCCTGCATTGGGTCACAATGGTTCCTTGCTTCTCTTAACCTCTGTGGTGTCACAATGCATCCCATGCCCTTTTAGGCCACTTGATGTCACAATGAATTATTTGATTCTTGGCCTTCATGGTGTCATAAAGGTTCCTTGTTTGTATTGGTCCCCGTTCTGTAACAATTCATCCCTGGCCCTTTTAGGCCCCCTGGTGTCAAATGGGATCCTGGGATTATTAGCCTCCATTGGGTCACAATGGATCCTTGCTTCTCTTAACCCCTGTGCTGTCACAATGCATCCCATGCCCTTTTAGGCCACATGATGTCACAATGAATCATTTGATTCTTGGCCTCCACGGTGGCATAATAGATCCTTGCTTCTATTGGTCCCCGTGCTGTAACAATCCATCCCTGGCCCTTTTTATACCCCCTGGTGCCACAAGGGATCATTAGATTGTTAGCCTGCATTGGGTCACAATGGATCCTTGCTTCTCTTAACCTCTGTGGTGTCACAATGCATTCCAAGCCCTTTTAGGCCACTAGATGTCACAATGAACCATTTGATTCTTGGCCTTCATGGTGTCATAATGGTTCCTTGCTTCTATAGGTCCCCACGATGTCAAGGTTCATCCGTGGACCTTTGGCGCCCCATGGTGTCAAAAGGGATTCTTAGATTGTTAGCCTGCATTGGGTCACAATCGTTCCTTGCTTCTCTTAACCCCTGTGCTGTCACAATGCATCCCATGCCCTTTTAGGCCACTTGATGTCACAATGAATCATTTGATTCTTGGCCTCCATGGTGGCATAATTGTACCAGGTTTTACTTGGGCCCCATGCTTTCACAATTCATCCCTGCCCCTTTTAGGCCCATTGGTGTCACAAGGGATCATTAGATTGTTAGCCTGCATTGGGTCACAATGGATCCTTGCTTCTCTTAATCCCTGTGCTGTCACAATGCATCCCATGCCCTTTTAGGCCACTTGATGTCACAATGAATCATTTGATTCTTGGCCTCCATGGTGTCATAATGGTTCTTGGTTCTATTGGGCCCCATGCATTCACAATTCATCTCTGGCCCTTTTACGCCCCCTGGTGTCAAATGGGATCCTGGGATTATTAGCCTCCATTGGGTCACAATGGATCCTTGCTTCTCTTAACCCCTGTGCTGTCACAATGCATCCCATGCCCTTTTAGGCCACTTGGTCTTAGAATGAATCATTTGATTCTTGGCCTCCATGGTGTGATAATGGTTCCTTGTTTCTATTGGGCCCCATGCTGTCACAATTCATCCCTGGCCCTTTTACGCCCCCTGGTGTCAAATGGGATGCTGGGATTATTAGCCTGCATTGGGTCACAATGGTTCCTTGCTTCTCTTAACCTCTGTGGTGTCACAATGCATCCCATGCCCTTTTAGGCCACTTGATGTCACAATGAATCATTTGATTCTTGGCCTCCATGGTGGCGTAATTGTACCAGGTTTTACTTGGGCCCCATGCTTTCACAATTCATCCCTGCCCCTTTTAGGCCCATTGGTGTCAAAAGGGATCATTAGATTGTTAGCCTGCATTGGGTCACAATGGTTCCTTGCTTCTCTTAACCCCTGTGCTGTCACAATGCATCCCATGCCCTTTTAGGCCACTTGATGTCACAATGAATCATTTGATTCTTGGCCTCCATGGTGTCATAATGGTTCTTGGTTCTATTGGGCCCCATGCTGTCACAATTCATCCCTGGCCCTTTTACGCCCCCTGGTGTCAAATGGGATCCTGGGATTATTAGCCTCCATTGGGTCACAATGGATCCTTGCTTCTCTTAACCCCTGTGCTGTCACAATGCATCCCATGCCCTTTTAGGCCACTTGATGTCACAATGAATCATTTGATTCTTGGCCTCCATGGTGGCATAATAGATCCTTGTTTCTATTGGTCCCCGTGCTGTAACAATCCACCCCTGGCCCTTTTTATACCCCCTGGTGCCACAAGGGATCATTAGATTGTTAGCCTGCATTGGGTCACAATGGTTCCTTGCTTCTCTTAACCGCTGTGGTGTCACAATGCATTCCAAACCCTTTTAGGCCACTTGATGTCACAATGAACCATTTGATTCTTGGCCTTCATGGTGTCATAATGGTTCCTTGCTTCTATAGGTCCCCATGCTGTCAGAGTCCATCCGTGGTCCTTTTGCGCCCCCTGGTGTCAAAAGGGATTCTTAGATTGTTAGCCTGCATTGGGTCACAATGGATCCTTGCTTCTCTTAACCCCTGTGGTGGCCCAATGCATCCCATGCCCTTTTAGGCCACATGATGTCACAATGAATCATTTGATTCTGGGCCTCCACGGTGGCATAATAGATCCTTGTTTCTATTGGTTCCCGCGCTGTAACAATCCATCCCTAGCCATTTTTATACCCCCTGGTGCCACAAGGGATCATTAGATTGTTAGCCTGCATTGGGTCACAATGGTTCCTTGCTTCTCTTAACCTCTGTGGTGTCACAATGCATCCCATGCCCTTTTAGGCCACTTGATGTCACAATGAATTATTTGATTCTTGGCCTTCATGGTGTCATAAAGGTTCCTTGTTTGTATTGGTCCCCGTTCTGTAACAATTCATCCCTGGCCCTTTTAGGCCCCCTGGTGTCAAATGGGATCCTGGGATTATTAGCCTCCATTGGGTCACAATGGATCCTTGCTTCTCTTAACCCCTGTGCTGTCACAATGCATCCCATGCCCTTTTAGGCCACATGATGTCACAATGAATCATTTGATTCTTGGCCTCCACGGTGGCATAATAGATCCTTGCTTCTATTGGTCCCCGTGCTGTAACAATCCATCCCTGGCCCTTTTTATACCCCCTGGTGCCACAAGGGATCATTAGATTGTTAGCCTGCATTGGGTCACAATGGATCCTTGCTTCTCTTAACCTCTGTGGTGTCACAATGCATTCCAAGCCCTTTTAGGCCACTAGATGTCACAATGAACCATTTGATTCTTGGCCTTCATGGTGTCATAATGGTTCCTTGCTTCTATAGGTCCCCACGATGTCAAGGTTCATCCGTGGACCTTTGGCGCCCCATGGTGTCAAAAGGGATTCTTAGATTGTTAGCCTGCATTGGGTCACAATCGTTCCTTGCTTCTCTTAACCCCTGTGCTGTCACAATGCATCCCATGCCCTTTTAGGCCACTTGATGTCACAATGAATCATTTGATTCTTGGCCTCCATGGTGGCATAATTGTACCAGGTTTTACTTGGGCCCCATGCTTTCACAATTCATCCCTGCCCCTTTTAGGCCCATTGGTGTCACAAGGGATCATTAGATTGTTAGCCTGCATTGGGTCACAATGGATCCTTGCTTCTCTTAATCCCTGTGCTGTCACAATGCATCCCATGCCCTTTTAGGCCACTTGATGTCACAATGAATCATTTGATTCTTGGCCTCCATGGTGTCATAATGGTTCTTGGTTCTATTGGGCCCCATGCATTCACAATTCATCTCTGGCCCTTTTACGCCCCCTGGTGTCAAATGGGATCCTGGGATTATTAGCCTCCATTGGGTCACAATGGATCCTTGCTTCTCTTAACCCCTGTGCTGTCACAATGCATCCCATGCCCTTTTAGGCCACTTGATGTCACAATGAATCATTTGATTCTTGGCCTCCACGGTGGCATAGTAGATACTTGCTTCTAATGGTCCCCGTGCTGTAACAATCCATCCCTGGCCCTTTTTATACCCCCTGGTGCCACAAGGGATCATTAGATTGTTAGCCTGCATTGGGTCACAATGTTTCCTTGCTTTTCTTAACCTCTGTGGTGTCACAATGCATCCCATGCCCTTTTAGGCCACTTGATGTCACAATGAATCATTTGATTCTTGGCCTCCATGGTGGCATAATGGTTCCTTGCTTCTATAGGTCCCCATGCTGTCAAGGTTCATCCGTGGTCCTTTTGCGCCCCCTGGTGTCAAAAGGGATTCTTGGATTGTTAGCCTGCATTGGGTCACAATGGTTCCTTGCTTCTCTTAACCCCTGTGGTGTGACAATGCATCCCATGCCCTTTTAGGCCACTTGGTCTTAGAATGAATCATTTGATTCTTGGCCTCCATGGTGTGATAATGGTTCCTTGTTTCTATTGGGCCCCATGCTGTCACAATTCATCCCTGGCCCTTTTACGCCCCCTGGTGTCAAATGGGATGCTGGGATTATTAGCCTGCATTGGGTCACAATGGTTCCTTGCTTCTCTTAACCTCTGTGGTGTCACAATGCATCCCATGCCCTTTTAGGCCACTTGATGTCACAATGAATCATTTGATTCTTGGCCTCCATGGTGGCGTAATTGTACCAGGTTTTACTTGGGCCCCATGCTTTCACAATTCATCCCTGCCCCTTTTAGGCCCATTGGTGTCAAAAGGGATCATTAGATTGTTAGCCTGCATTGGGTCACAATGGATCCTTGCTTCTCTTAACCTCCGTGCTGTCACAATGCATCCCATGCCCTTTTAGGCCACAAGATGTCACAATGAATCATTTGATTCTTGGCCTCCATGGTGGCATAATAGATCCTTGCTTCTCTTGGTACCCGTGCTGTAACAATCCATCCCTGGCCCTTTTTATGCCCCCTGTTGCCACAAGGGATCATTAGATTGTTAGCCTGCATTGGGTCACAATGGTTCCTTGCTTCTCTTAACCTCTGTGGTGTCACAATGCATCCCATGCCCTTTTAGGCCACTTGATGTCACAATGAATCATTTGATTCTTGGCCTCCATGGTGGCGTAATTGTACCAGGTTTTACTGGGGCCCCATGCTTTCACAATATATCCCTGCCCCTTTTAGGCCCATTGGTGTCAAAAGGGATCATTAGATTGTTAGCCTCCATTGGGTCACAATGGATCCTTGCTTCTCTTAACCCCTGTGGTGGCCCAATGCATCCCATGCCCTTTTAGGCCACATGATGTCACAATGTATCATTTGATTCTGGGCCTCCACGGTGGCATAATAGGGCCTTGTTTCTATTGGTCCCCGCGCTGTAACAATCCATCCCTGGCCATTTTTATACCCCCTGGTGCCACAAGGGATCATTAGATTGTTAGCCTGCATTGGGTCACAATGGTTCCTTGCTTCTCTTGCCTCTGTGGTGTCACAATGCATCCCATGCCCTTTTAGGCCACTTGATGTCACAATGAATCATTTGATTCTTGGCCTCCATGGTGGCATAATTGTACCAGGTTTTACTTGGGCCCCATGCTTTCACAATTCATCCCTGCCCCTTTTAGGCCCATTGGTGTCACAAGGGATCATTAGATTGTTAGCCTGCATTGGGTCACAATGGTTCCTTGCTTCTCTTAACCTCTGTGGTGTCACAATGCATCCCATGCCCTTTTAGGCCACTTGATGTCACAATGAATCATTTGATTCTTGGCCTCCATGGTGGCATAATAGATCCTTGCTTCTATTGGTCCCCGTGCTGTAACAATCCATCCCTGGCCCTTTTTATGCCCCCTGGTGCCACAAGGGATCATTAGATTGTTAGCCTGCATTGGGTCACAATGGTTCCTTGCTTCTCTTAACCTCTGTGGTGTCACAATGCTTTCCAAGCCCTTTTAGGCCACTTGGTCTTACAATGAACCATTTGATTCTTGGCCTCCATGGTGTCATAATGGTTCCTTGCTTCTATAGGTCCCCATGCTGTCAGAGTTCATCCGTGGTCCTTTTGCGCCCCCTGGTGTCCAATGGGATTCTTAGATTGTTAGACTGCATTGGGTCACAATGGATCCTTGCTTCTCTTAACCTCTGTGGTGTCACAATGCATCCCATGCCCTTTTAGGCCACTTGATGTCACAATGAATCATTTGATTCTTGGCCTCCATGGTGTCATAATGGTTCCTTGTTTCTATTGGGCCCCATGCTGTCACAATTCATCCCTGGCTCTTTTACGCCCCCTGGTGTCAAATGGGATCCTGGGATTATTAGCCTCCATTGGGTCACAATGGATCCTTGCTTCTCTTAACCCCTGTGCTGTCACAATGCATCCCATGCCCTTTTAGGCCACTTGATGTCACAATGAATCATTTGATTCTTGGCCTCCACGGTGGCATAGTAGATATTTGTTCCTAATGGTCCCCGTGCTCTAACAATCCATCCCTGGCCCTTTTTATACCCCCTGGTGTCACAAGGGATCATTAGATTGTTAGCCTGCATTGGGTCACAATGGTTCCTTGCTTCTCTTAACCTCTGTGGTGTCACAATGCATCCCATGCCCTTTTAGGCCACTTGATGTCACAATGAATCATTTGATTCTTGGCCTCCATGGTGGCATAATGGTTCCTTGTTTCTATTGGGCCCCATCCTGTCACAATTCATCCCTGCCCCTTTTAGGCCCATTGGTGTCACAAGGGATCATTAGATTGTTAGCCTGCATTGGGTCACAATGGTTCCTTGCTTCTCTTAACCTCTGTGGTGTCACAGTGCCTCCCATGCCCTTTTAGGCCACTTGATGTCACAATGAATCATTTGATTCTTGGTCTCCATGGTGGCATAATAGATCCTTGCTTCTATTGGTCCCCGTGCTGTAACAATCCATCCCTGGCCCTTTTTATACCCCCTGGTGCCACAAGGGATCATTAGATTGTTAGCCTGCATTGGGTCACAATGGTTCCTTGCTTCTCTTAACCTCTGTGCTGTCACAATGCATTCCAAGCCCTTTTAGGCCACTTGGTCTTACAATGAACCATTTGATTCTTGGCCTTCATGGTGTCATAATGGTTCCTTGCTTCTATAGGTCCCCACGCTGTCAAGGTTCATCCGTGGTCCTTTTGCGCCCCCTGGTGTCAAAAGGGATTCTTGGATTGTTAGCCTGCATTGGGTCACAATGGTTCCTTGCTTCTCTTAACCTCTGTGGTGTCACAATGCATCCCATGCCCTTTTAGGCCACTTGATGTCACAATGAATCATTTGATTCTTGGCCTCCATGGTGGCATAATAGATCCTTGCTTCTATTGGTCGCCGTGCTGTAACAATCCATCCCTGGCCCTTTTTATGCCCCCTGTTGCCACAAGGGATCATTAGATTGTTAGCCTGCATTGGGTCACAATGGTTCCTTGCTTCTCTTAACCTCTGTGGTGTCACAATGCATTCCAAGCCCTTTTAGGCCACTTGGCCTTACAATGAACCATTTGATTCTTGGCCTCCATGGTGTCATAATGGTTCCTTGCTTCTATAGGACCCCATGCTGTCAGAGTTCATCCGTGGTCCTTTTGCGCCCCCTGGTGTCCAATGGGATTCTTAGATTGTTAGCCTGCATTGGGTCACAATGGATCCTTGCTTCTCTTAACCCCTGTGGTGTCACAATGCATCCCATGCCCTTTTAGGCCACTTGATGTCACAATGAATCATTTGATTCTTGGCCTCCATGGTGGCGTAATTGTACCAGGTTTTACTGGGGCCCCATGCTTTCACAATTCATCCCTGCACCTTTTAGGCCCATTGGTGTCACAAGGTATCATTAGATTGTTAGCCTGCATTGGGTCACAATGGTTCCTTGCTTCTCTTAACCTCTGTGGTGTCACAATGCTTTCCAAGCCCTTTTAGGCCACTTGGTCTTACAATGAACCATTTGATTCTTGGCCTCCATGGTGTCATAATGGTTCCTTGCTTCTATAGGACCCCATGCTGTCAGAGTTCATCCGTGGTCCTTTTGCGCCCCCTGGTGTCCAATGGGATTCTTAGATTGTTAGCCTGCATTGGGTCACAATGGATCCTTGCTTCTCTTAACCTCTGTGGTGTCACAATGCATCCCATGCCCTTTTAGGCCACTTGATGTCACAATGAATCATTTGATTCTTGGCCTCCATGGTGTCATAATGGTTCCTTGTTTCTATTGGGCCCCATGCTGTCACAATTCATCCCTGGCTCTTTTACGCCCCCTGGTGTCAAATGGGATCCTGGGATTATTAGCCTCCATTGGGTCACAATGGATCCTTGCTTCTCTTAACCCCTGTGCTGTCACAATGCATCCCATGCCCTTTTAGGCCACTTGATGTCACAATGAATCATTTGATTCTTGGCCTCCACGGTGGCATAGTAGATACTTGCTTCTAATGATCCCCGTGCTGTAACAATCCATCCCTGGCCCTTTTTATACCCCCTGGTGCCACAAGGGATCATTAGATTGTTAGCCTGCATTGGGTCACAATGTTTCCTTGCTTTTCTTAACCTCTGTGGTGTCACAATGCATCCCATGCCCTTTTAGGCCACTTGATGTCACAATGAATCATTTGATTCTTGGCCTCCATGGTGGCATAATGGTTCCTTGCTTCTATAGGTCCCCATGCTGTCAAGGTTCATCCGTGGTCCTTTTGCGCCCCCTGGTGTCAAAAGGGATTCTTGGATTGTTAGCCTGCATTGGGTCACAATGGTTCCTTGCTTCTCTTAACCCCTGTGGTGTGACAATGCATCCCATGCCCTTTTAGGCCACTTGGTCTTAGAATGAATCATTTGATTCTTGGCCTCCATGGTGTGATAATGGTTCCTTGTTTCTATTGGGCCCCATGCTGTCACAATTCATCCCTGGCCCTTTTACGCCCCCTGGTGTCAAATGGGATGCTGGGATTATTAGCCTGCATTGGGTCACAATGGTTCCTTGCTTCTCTTAACCTCTGTGGTGTCACAATGCATCCCATGCCCTTTTAGGCCACTTGATGTCACAATGAATCATTTGATTCTTGGCCTCCATGGTGGCGTAATTGTACCAGGTTTTACTTGGGCCCCATGCTTTCACAATTCATCCCTGCCCCTTTTAGGCCCATTGGTGTCAAAAGGTATCATTAGATTGTTAGCCTGCATTGGGTCACAATGGATCCTTGCTTCTCTTAACCTCCGTGCTGTCACAATGCATCCCATGCCCTTTTAGGCCACAAGATGTCACAATGAATCATTTGATTCTTGGCCTCCATGGTGGCATAATAGATCCTTGCTTCTCTTGGTACCCGTGCTGTAACAATCCATCCCTGGCCCTTTTTATGCCCCCTGTTGCCACAAGGGATCATTAGATTGTTAGCCTGCATTGGGTCACAATGGTTCCTTGCTTCTCTTAACCTCTGTGGTGTCACGATGCATTCCAAGCCCTTTTAGGCCACTTGGTCTTACAATGAACCATTTGATTCTTGGCCTTCATGGTGTCATAGTGGTTCCTTGTTTCTATAGGTCCCCATGCTGTCAGAGTCCATCCGTGGCCCTTTTTCGCCCCCTGGTGTCAAAAGGGATTCTTAGATTGTTAGCCTGCATTGGGTCACAATGGTTCCTTGCTTCTCTTAACCCCTGTGCTGTCACAATGCATCCCATGCCCTTTTAGGCCATTTGATGTCACAATGAATAATTTAAATCTTGGCCTCCATGGTGGCGTAATTGTACCAGGTTTTAATTGGGCCCCATGTTTTCACAATACATCCCTGCCCCTTTTAGGCCTATTGGTGTCAAAAGGGATCATTAGATTGTTAGCCTCCATTGGGTCACAATGGATCCTTGCTTCTCTTAACCCCTGTGGTGTCACAATGCATCCCATGCCCTTTTAGGCCACTTGATGTCACAATGAATAATTTGATTCTTGGCCTCCATGGTGGCATAATTGTACCAGGTTTTACTTGGGCCCCATGCTTTCACAATTCATCCCTGCCCCTTTTAGGCCCATTGGTGTCACAAGGGATCATTAGATTGTTAGCCTGCATTGGGTCACAATGGTTCCTTGCTTCTCTTAACCCCTGTGCTGTCACAATGCATCCCATGCCCTTTTAGGCCACTTGATGTCACAATGAATCATTTGATTCTTGGCCTCCATGGTGTCATAATGGTTCTTGGTTCTATTGGGCCCCATGCTGTCACAATTCATCCCTGGCCCTTTTCCGCCCCCTGGTGTCAAATGGGATCCTGGGATTATTAGCCTCCATTGGGTCACAATGGATCCTTGCTTCTCTTAACCCCTGTGCTGTCACAATGCATCCCATGCCCTTTTAGGCCACTTGATGTCACAATGAATCATTTGATTCTTGGCCTCCATGGTGGCATAATAGATCCTTGTTTCTATTGGTCCCCGTGCTGTAACAATCCACCCCTGGCCCTTTTTATACCCCCTGGTGCCACAAGGGATCATTAGATTGTTAGCCTGCATTGGGTCACAATGGTTCCTTGCTTCTCTTAACCGCTGTGGTGTCACAATGCATTCCAAACCCTTTTAGGCCACTTGATGTCACAATGAACCATTTGATTCTTGGCCTTCATGGTGTCATAATGGTTCCTTGCTTCTATAGGTCCCCATGCTGTCAGAGTCCATCCGTGGTCCTTTTGCGCCCCCTGGTGTCAAAAGGGATTCTTAGATTGTTAGCCTGCATTGGGTCACAATGGTTCCTTGCTTCTCTTAACCCCTGTGGTGTCACAATGCATCCCATGCCCTTTTAGGCCACTTGATGTCACAATGAATCATTTGATTCTTGGCCTCCATGGTGGCGTAATTGTACCAGGTTTTACTTGGGCCCCATGCTTTCACAATTCATCCCTGCCACTTTTAGGCCCATTGGTGTCAAAAGGGATCATTAGATTGTTAGCCTCCATTGGGTCACAATGGATCCTTGCTTCTCTTAACCCCTGTGGTGGCCCAATGCATCCCATGCCCTTTTAGGCCACATGATGTCACAATGAATCATTTGATTCTGGGCCTCCACGGTGGCATAATAGATCCTTGTTTCTATTGGTTCCCGCGCTGTAACAATCCATCCCTAGCCATTTTTATACCCCCTGGTGCCACAAGGGATCATTAGATTGTTAGCCTGCATTGGGTCACAATGGTTCCTTGCTTCTCTTAACCTCTGTGGTGTCACAATGCATCCCATGCCCTTTTAGGCCACTTGATGTCACAATGAATTATTTGATTCTTGGCCTCTATGGTGTCATAAAGGTTCCTTGTTTGTATTGGTCCCCGTTCTGTAACAATTCATCCCTGGCCCTTTTAGGCCCCCTGGTGTCAAATGGGATCCTGGGATTATTAGCCTCCATTGGGTCACAATGGATCCTTGCTTCTCTTAACCCCTGTGCTGTCACAATGCATCCCATGCCCTTTTAGGCCACATGATGTCACAATGAATCATTTGATTCTTGGCCTCCACGGTGGCATAATAGATCCTTGCTTCTATTGGTCCCCGTGCTGTAACAATCCATCCCTGGCCCTTTTTATACCCCCTGGTGCCACAAGGGATCATTAGATTGTTAGCCTGCATTGGGTCACAATGGATCCTTGCTTCTCTTAACCTCTGTGGTGTCACAATGCATTCCAAGCCCTTTTAGGCCACTAGATGTCACAATGAACCATTTGATTCTTGGCCTTCATGGTGTCATAATGGTTCCTTGCTTCTATAGGTCCCCACGATGTCAAGGTTCATCCGTGGACCTTTGGCGCCCCATGGTGTCAAAAGGGATTCTTAGATTGTTAGCCTGCATTGGGTCACAATCGTTCCTTGCTTCTCTTAACCCCTGTGCTGTCACAATGCATCCCATGCCCTTTTAGGCCACTTGATGTCACAATGAATCATTTGATTCTTGGCCTCCATGGTGGCATAATTGTACCAGGTTTTACTTGGGCCCCATGCTTTCACAATTCATCCCTGCCCCTTTTAGGCCCATTGGTGTCACAAGGGATCATTAGATTGTTAGCCTGCATTGGGTCACAATGGATCCTTGCTTCTCTTAATCCCTGTGCTGTCACAATGCATCCCATGCCCTTTTAGGCCACTTGATGTCACAATGAATCATTTGATTCTTGGCCTCCATGGTGTCATAATGGTTCTTGGTTCTATTGGGCCCCATGCATTCACAATTCATCTCTGGCCCTTTTACGCCCCCTGGTGTCAAATGGGATCCTGGGATTATTAGCCTCCATTGGGTCACAATGGATCCTTGCTTCTCTTAACCCCTGTGCTGTCACAATGCATCCCATGCCCTTTTAGGCCACTTGATGTCACAATGAATCATTTGATTCTTGGCCTCCACGGTGGCATAGTAGATACTTGCTTCTAATGGTCCCCGTGCTGTAACAATCCATCCCTGGCCCTTTTTATACCCCCTGGTGCCACAAGGGATCATTAGATTGTTAGCCTGCATTGGGTCACAATGTTTCCTTGCTTTTCTTAACCTCTGTGCTGTCACAATGCATCCCATGCCCTTTTAGGCCACTTGATGTCACAATGAATCATTTGATTCTTGGCCTCCATGGTGGCATAATGGTTCCTTGCTTCTATAGGTCCCCATGCTGTCAAGGTTCATCCGTGGTCCTTTTGCGCCCCCTGGTGTCAAAAGTGATTCTTGGATTGTTAGCCTGCATTGGGTCACAATGGTTCCTTGCTTCTCTTAACCCCTGTGGTGTGACAATGCATCCCATGCCCTTTTAGGCCACTTGGTCTTAGAATGAATCATTTGATTCTTGGCCTCCATGGTGTGATAATGGTTCCTTGTTTCTATTGGGCCCCATGCTGTCACAATTCATCCCTGGCCCTTTTACGCCCCCTGGTGTCAAATGGGATGCTGGGATTATTAGCCTGCATTGGGTCACAATGGTTCCTTGCTTCTCTTAACCTCTGTGGTGTCACAATGCATCCCATGCCCTTTTAGGCCACTTGATGTCACAATGAATCATTTGATTCTTGGCCTCCATGGTGGCGTAATTGTACCAGGTTTTACTTGGGCCCCATGCTTTCACAATTCATCCCTGCCCCTTTTAGGCCCATTGGTGTCAAAAGGGATCATTAGATTGTTAGCCTGCATTGGGTCACAATGGTTCCTTGCTTCTCTTAACCCCTGTGCTGTCACAATGCATCCCATGCCCTTTTAGGCCACTTGATGTCACAATGAATCATTTGATTCTTGGCCTCCATGGTGTCATAATGGTTCTTGGTTCTATTGGGCCCCATGCTGTCACAATTCATCCCTGGCCCTTTTCCGCCCCCTGGTGTCAAATGGGATCCTGGGATTATTAGCCTCCATTGGGTCACAATGGATCCTTGCTTCTCTTAACCCCTGTGCTGTCACAATGCATCCCATGCCCTTTTAGGCCACTTGATGTCACAATGAATCATTTGATTCTTGGCCTCCATGGTGGCATAATAGATCCTTGTTTCTATTGGTCCCCGTGCTGTAACAATCCACCCCTGGCCCTTTTTATACCCCCTGGTGCCACAAGGGATCATTAGATTGTTAGCCTGCATTGGGTCACAATGGTTCCTTGCTTCTCTTAACCGCTGTGGTGTCACAATGCATTCCAAACCCTTTTAGGCCACTTGATGTCACAATGAACCATTTGATTCTTGGCCTTCATGGTGTCATAATGGTTCCTTGCTTCTATAGGTCCCCATGCTGTCAGAGTCCATCCGTGGTCCTTTTGCGCCCCCTGGTGTCAAAAGGGATTCTTAGATTGTTAGCCTGCATTGGGTCACAATGGTTCCTTGCTTCTCTTAACCCCTGTGGTGTCACAATGCATCCCATGCCCTTTTAGGCCACTTGATGTCACAATGAATCATTTGATTCTTGGCCTCCATGGTGGCGTAATTGTACCAGGTTTTACTTGGGCCCCATGCTTTCACAATTCATCCCTGCCACTTTTAGGCCCATTGGTGTCAAAAGGGATCATTAGATTGTTAGCCTCCATTGGGTCACAATGGATCCTTGCTTCTCTTAACCCCTGTGGTGGCCCAATGCATCCCATGCCCTTTTAGGCCACATGATGTCACAATGAATCATTTGATTCTGGGCCTCCACGGTGGCATAATAGATCCTTGTTTCTATTGGTTCCCGCGCTGTAACAATCCATCCCTAGCCATTTTTATACCCCCTGGTGCCACAAGGGATCATTAGATTGTTAGCCTGCATTGGGTCACAATGGTTCCTTGCTTCTCTTAACCTCTGTGGTGTCACAATGCATCCCATGCCCTTTTAGGCCACTTGATGTCACAATGAATTATTTGATTCTTGGCCTCTATGGTGTCATAAAGGTTCCTTGTTTGTATTGGTCCCCGTTCTGTAACAATTCATCCCTGGCCCTTTTAGGCCCCCTGGTGTCAAATGGGATCCTGGGATTATTAGCCTCCATTGGGTCACAATGGATCCTTGCTTCTCTTAACCCCTGTGCTGTCACAATGCATCCCATGCCCTTTTAGGCCACATGATGTCACAATGAATCATTTGATTCTTGGCCTCCACGGTGGCATAATAGATCCTTGCTTCTATTGGTCCCCGTGCTGTAACAATCCATCCCTGGCCCTTTTTATACCCCCTGGTGCCACAAGGGATCATTAGATTGTTAGCCTGCATTGGGTCACAATGGATCCTTGCTTCTCTTAACCTCTGTGGTGTCACAATGCATTCCAAGCCCTTTTAGGCCACTAGATGTCACAATGAACCATTTGATTCTTGGCCTTCATGGTGTCATAATGGTTCCTTGCTTCTATAGGTCCCCACGATGTCAAGGTTCATCCGTGGACCTTTGGCGCCCCATGGTGTCAAAAGGGATTCTTAGATTGTTAGCCTGCATTGGGTCACAATCGTTCCTTGCTTCTCTTAACCCCTGTGCTGTCACAATGCATCCCATGCCCTTTTAGGCCACTTGATGTCACAATGAATCATTTGATTCTTGGCCTCCATGGTGGCATAATTGTACCAGGTTTTACTTGGGCCCCATGCTTTCACAATTCATCCCTGCCCCTTTTAGGCCCATTGGTGTCACAAGGGATCATTAGATTGTTAGCCTGCATTGGGTCACAATGGATCCTTGCTTCTCTTAATCCCTGTGCTGTCACAATGCATCCCATGCCCTTTTAGGCCACTTGATGTCACAATGAATCATTTGATTCTTGGCCTCCATGGTGTCATAATGGTTCTTGGTTCTATTGGGCCCCATGCATTCACAATTCATCTCTGGCCCTTTTACGCCCCCTGGTGTCAAATGGGATCCTGGGATTATTAGCCTCCATTGGGTCACAATGGATCCTTGCTTCTCTTAACCCCTGTGCTGTCACAATGCATCCCATGCCCTTTTAGGCCACTTGATGTCACAATGAATCATTTGATTCTTGGCCTCCACGGTGGCATAGTAGATACTTGCTTCTAATGGTCCCCGTGCTGTAACAATCCATCCCTGGCCCTTTTTATACCCCCTGGTGCCACAAGGGATCATTAGATTGTTAGCCTGCATTGGGTCACAATGTTTCCTTGCTTTTCTTAACCTCTGTGGTGTCACAATGCATCCCATGCCCTTTTAGGCCACTTGATGTCACAATGAATCATTTGATTCTTGGCCTCCATGGTGGCATAATGGTTCCTTGCTTCTATAGGTCCCCATGCTGTCAAGGTTCATCCGTGGTCCTTTTGCGCCCCCTGGTGTCAAAAGGGATTCTTGGATTGTTAGCCTGCATTGGGTCACAATGGTTCCTTGCTTCTCTTAACCCCTGTGGTGTGACAATGCATCCCATGCCCTTTTAGGCCACTTGGTCTTAGAATGAATCATTTGATTCTTGGCCTCCATGGTGTGATAATGGTTCCTTGTTTCTATTGGGCCCCATGCTGTCACAATTCATCCCTGGCCCTTTTACGCCCCCTGGTGTCAAATGGGATGCTGGGATTATTAGCCTGCATTGGGTCACAATGGTTCCTTGCTTCTCTTAACCTCTGTGGTGTCACAATGCATCCCATGCCCTTTTAGGCCACTTGATGTCACAATGAATCATTTGATTCTTGGCCTCCATGGTGGCGTAATTGTACCAGGTTTTACTTGGGCCCCATGCTTTCACAATTCATCCCTGCCCCTTTTAGGCCCATTGGTGTCAAAAGGGATCATTAGATTGTTAGCCTGCATTGGGTCACAATGGATCCTTGCTTCTCTTAACCTCCGTGCTGTCACAATGCATCCCATGCCCTTTTAGGCCACAAGATGTCACAATGAATCATTTGATTCTTGGCCTCCATGGTGGCATAATAGATCCTTGCTTCTCTTGGTACCCGTGCTGTAACAATCCATCCCTGGCCCTTTTTATGCCCCCTGTTGCCACAAGGGATCATTAGATTGTTAGCCTGCATTGGGTCACAATGGTTCCTTGCTTCTCTTAACCTCTGTGGTGTCACAATGCATCCCATGCCCTTTTAGGCCACTTGATGTCACAATGAATCATTTGATTCTTGGCCTTCATGGTGTCATAATGGTTCCTTGCTTCTATAGGTCCCCATGCTGTCAGAGTTCATCCGTGGTCCTTTTGCGCCCCCTGGTGTCAAGAGGGATTCTTAGTTTGTTAGCCTGCATTGGGTCACAATGGTTCCTTGCTTCTCTTAACCCCTGTGGTGTCACAATGCATCCCATGCCCTTTTAGGCCACTTGATGTCACAATGAATCATTTGATTCTTGGCCTCCATGGTGGCGTAATTGTACCAGGTTTTACTGGGGCCCCATGCTTTCACAATATATCCCTGCCCCTTTTAGGCCCATTGGTGTCAAAAGGGATCATTAGATTGTTAGCCTCCATTGGGTCACAATGGATCCTTGCTTCTCTTAACCCCTGTGGTGGCCCAATGCATCCCATGCCCTTTTAGGCCACATGATGTCACAATGTATCATTTGATTCTGGGCCTCCACGGTGGCATAATAGGGCCTTGTTTCTATTGGTCCCCGCGCTGTAACAATCCATCCCTGGCCATTTTTATACCCCCTGGTGCCACAAGGGATCATTAGATTGTTAGCCTGCATTGGGTCACAATGGTTCCTTGCTTCTCTTGCCTCTGTGGTGTCACAATGCATCCCATGCCCTTTTAGGCCACTTGATGTCACAATGAATCATTTGATTCTTGGCCTCCATGGTGGCATAATTGTACCAGGTTTTACTTGGGCCCCATGCTTTCACAATTCATCCCTGCCCCTTTTAGGCCCATTGGTGTCACAAGGGATCATTAGATTGTTAGCCTGCATTGGGTCACAATGGTTCCTTGCTTCTCTTAACCTCTGTGGTGTCACAATGCATCCCATGCCCTTTTAGGCCACTTGATGTCACAATGAATCATTTGATTCTTGGCCTCCATGGTGGCATAATAGATCCTTGCTTCTATTGGTCCCCGTGCTGTAACAATCCATCCCTGGCCCTTTTTATGCCCCCTGGTGCCACAAGGGATCATTAGATTGTTAGCCTGCATTGGGTCACAATGGTTCCTTGCTTCTCTTAACCTCTGTGGTGTCACAATGCTTTCCAAGCCCTTTTAGGCCACTTGGTCTTACAATGAACCATTTGATTCTTGGCCTCCATGGTGTCATAATGGTTCCTTGCTTCTATAGGTCCCCATGCTGTCAGAGTTCATCCGTGGTCCTTTTGCGCCCCCTGGTGTCCAATGGGATTCTTAGATTGTTAGCCTGCATTGGGTCACAATGGTTCCTTGCTTCTCTTAACGTATGTGGTGTCACAATGCATCCCATGCCCTTTTAGGCCACTTGATGTCACAATGAATCATTTGATTCTTGGCCTCCATGGTGTCATAATGGTTCCTTGTTTCTATTGGGCCCCATGCTGTCACAATTCATCCCTGGCCCTTTTACGCCCCCTGGTGTCAAATGGGATCCTGGGATTATTAGATTCCGTTGGATGACAATGGATCCTTGCTTCTCTTAACCCCTGTGCTGTCACAATGCATCCCATGCCCTTTTAGGCCACTTGATGTCACAATGAATCATTTGATTCTTGGCCTCCACGGTGGCATAGTAGATCCTTGCTTCTATTGGTCCCCGTGCTGTAACAATCCATCCCTGGCCCTTTTTATACCCCCTGGTGCCACAAGGGATCATTAGATTGTTAGCCTGCATTGGGTCACAATGTTTCCTTGCTTCTCTTAACCTCTGTGGTGTCACAATGCATCCCATGCCCTTTTAGGCCACTTGATGTCACAATGAATCATTTGATTCTTGGCCTCCATGGTGGCATAATTGTACCGGGTTTTACTTGGGCCCCATGCTTTCACAATTCATCCCTGCCCCTTTTAGGCCCATTGGTGTCAAAAGGGATCATTAGATTGTTAGCCTGCATTGGGTCACAATGGATCCTTGCATCTCTTAACCTCTGTGCTGTCACAATGCATCCCATGCCCTTTTAGGCCACTTGATGTCACAATGAATCATTTGATTCTTGGCCTCCATGGTGGCATAATAGATCCTTGCTTCTATTGGTCCCCGTGCTGTAACAATCCATCCCTGGCCCTTTTTATACCCCCTGGTGCCACAAGGGATCATTAGATTGTTAGCCTGCATTGGGTCACAATGGTTCCTTGCTTCTCTTAACCTCTGTGGTGTCACAATGCTTTCCAAGCCCTTTTAGGCCACTTGATGTCACAATGAACCATTTGATTCTTGGCCTTCATGGTGTCATAATGGTTCCTTGCTTCTATAGGTCCCCACGCTCTCAAGGTTCATCCGTGGTCCTTTTGCGCCCCCTGGTGTCAAAAGGGATTCTTGGATTGTTAGCCTGCATTGGGTCACAATGGTTCCTTGCTTCTCTTAACCCCTGTGGTGTCACAAAACATCCCATGCCCTTTTAGGCCACTTGATGTCACAATGAATCATTTGATTCTTGGCCTCCATGGTGGCATAATTGTACCAGGTTTTACTTGGGCCCCATGCTTTCACAATTCATCCCTGCCCCTTTTAGGCCCATTGGTGTCACAAGGGATCATTAGATTGTTAGCCTGCATTGGGTCACAATGGTTCCTTGCTTCTCTTAACCTCTGTGGTGTCACAATGCATCCCATGCCCTTTTAGGCCACTTGATGTCACAATGAATCATTTGATTCTTGGCCTCCATGGTGGCATAATGGTTCCTTGTTTCTATTGGGCCCCATCCTGTCACAATTCATCCCTGCCCCTTTTAGGCCCATTGGTGTCACAAGGGATCATTAGATTGTTAGCCTGCATTGGGTCACAATGGTTCCTTGCTTCTCTTAACCTCTGTGGTGTCACAGTGCCTCCCATGCCCTTTTAGGCCACTTGATGTCACAATGAATCATTTGATTCTTGGTCTCCATGGTGGCATAATAGATCCTTGCTTCTATTGGTCCCCGTGCTGTAACAATCCATCCCTGGCCCTTTTTATACCCCCTGGTGCCACAAGGGATCATTAGATTGTTAGCCTGCATTGGGTCACAATGGTTCCTTGCTTCTCTTAACCTCTGTGCTGTCACAATGCATTCCAAGCCCTTTTAGGCCACTTGGTCTTACAATGAACCATTTGATTCTTGGCCTTCATGGTGTCATAATGGTTCCTTGCTTCTATAGGTCCCCACGCTGTCAAGGTTCATCCGTGGTCCTTTTGCGCCCCCTGGTGTCAAAAGGGATTCTTGGATTGTTAGCCTGCATTGGGTCACAATGGTTCCTTGCTTCTCTTAACCTCTGTGGTGTCACAATGCATCCCATGCCCTTTTAGGCCACTTGATGTCACAATGAATCATTTGATTCTTGGCCTCCATGGTGGCATAATAGATCCTTGCTTCTATTGGTCGCCGTGCTGTAACAATCCATCCCTGGCCCTTTTCATGCCCCCTGTTGCCACAAGGGATCATTAGATTGTTAGCCTGCATTGGGTCACAATGGTTCCTTGCTTCTCTTAACCTCTGTGGTGTCACAATGCATTCCAAGCCCTTTTAGGCCACTTGGCCTTACAATGAACCATTTGATTCTTGGCCTCCATGGTGTCATAATGGTTCCTTGCTTCTATAGGACCCCATGCTGTCAGAGTTCATCCGTGGTCCTTTTGCGCCCCCTGGTGTCCAATGGGATTCTTAGATTGTTAGCCTGCATTGGGTCACAATGGATCCTTGCTTCTCTTAACCCCTGTGGTGTCACAATGCATCCCATGCCCTTTTAGGCCACTTGATGTCACAATGAATCATTTGATTCTTGGCCTCCATGGTGGCGTAATTGTACCAGGTTTTACTGGGGCCCCATGCTTTCACAATTCATCCCTGCACCTTTTAGGCCCATTGGTGTCACAAGGTATCATTAGATTGTTAGCCTGCATTGGGTCACAATGGTTCCTTGCTTCTCTTAACCTCTGTGGTGTCACAATGCTTTCCAAGCCCTTTTAGGCCACTTGGTCTTACAATGAACCATTTGATTCTTGGCCTCCATGGTGTCATAATGGTTCCTTGCTTCTATAGGACCCCATGCTGTCAGAGTTCATCCGTGGTCCTTTTGCGCCCCCTGGTGTCCAATGGGATTCTTAGATTGTTAGACTGCATTGGGTCACAATGGATCCTTGCTTCTCTTAACCTCTGTGGTGTCACAATGCATCCCATGCCCTTTTAGGCCACTTGATGTCACAATGAATCATTTGATTCTTGGCCTCCATGGTGTCATAATGGTTCCTTGTTTCTATTGGGCCCCATGCTGTCACAATTCATCCCTGGCTCTTTTTATACCCCCTGGTGTCAAATGGGATCCTGGGATTATTAGCCTCCATTGGGTCACAATGGATCCTTGCTTCTCTTAACCCCTGTGCTGTCACAATGCATCCCATGCCCTTTTAGGCCACTTGATGTCACAATGAATCATTTGATTCTTGGCCTCCACGGTGGCATAGTAGATATTTGTTCCTAATGGTCCCCGTGCTCTAACAATCCATCCCTGGCCCTTTTTATACCCCCTGGTGTCACAAGGGATCATTAGATTGTTAGCCTGCATTGGGTCACAATGGTTCCTTGCTTCTCTTAACCTCTGTGGTGTCACAATGCATCCCATGCCCTTTTAGGCCACTTGATGTCACAATGAATCATTTGATTCTTGGCCTCCATGGTGGCATAATGGTTCCTTGTTTCTATTGGGCCCCATCCTGTCACAATTCATCCCTGCCCCTTTTAGGCCCATTGGTGTCACAAGGGATCATTAGATTGTTAGCCTGCATTGGGTCACAATGGTTCCTTGCTTCTCTTAACCTCTGTGGTGTCACAGTGCCTCCCATGCCCTTTTAGGCCACTTGATGTCACAATGAATCATTTGATTCTTGGTCTCCATGGTGGCATAATAGATCCTTGCTTCTATTGGTCCCCGTGCTGTAACAATCCATCCCTGGCCCTTTTTATACCCCCTGGTGCCACAAGGGATCATTAGATTGTTAGCCTGCATTGGGTCACAATGGTTCCTTGCTTCTCTTAACCTCTGTGCTGTCACAATGCATTCCAAGCCCTTTTAGGCCACTTGGTCTTACAATGAACCATTTGATTCTTGGCCTTCATGGTGTCATAATGGTTCCTTGCTTCTATAGGTCCCCACGCTGTCAAGGTTCATCCGTGGTCCTTTTGCGCCCCCTGGTGTCAAAAGGGATTCTTGGATTGTTAGCCTGCATTGGGTCACAATGGTTCCTTGCTTCTCTTAACCTCTGTGGTGTCACAATGCATCCCATGCCCTTTTAGGCCACTTGATGTCACAATGAATCATTTGATTCTTGGCCTCCATGGTGGCATAATAGATCCTTGCTTCTATTGGTCGCCGTGCTGTAACAATCCATCCCTGGCCCTTTTTATGCCCCCTGTTGCCACAAGGGATCATTAGATTGTTAGCCTGCATTGGGTCACAATGGTTCCTTGCTTCTCTTAACCTCTGTGGTGTCACAATGCATTCCAAGCCCTTTTAGGCCACTTGGCCTTACAATGAACCATTTGATTCTTGGCCTCCATGGTGTCATAATGGTTCCTTGCTTCTATAGGACCCCATGCTGTCAGAGTTCATCCGTGGTCCTTTTGCGCCCCCTGGTGTCCAATGGGATTCTTAGATTGTTAGCCTGCATTGGGTCACAATGGATCCTTGCTTCTCTTAACCCCTGTGGTGTCACAATGCATCCCATGCCCTTTTAGGCCACTTGATGTCACAATGAATCATTTGATTCTTGGCCTCCATGGTGGCGTAATTGTACCAGGTTTTACTGGGGCCCCATGCTTTCACAATTCATCCCTGCACCTTTTAGGCCCATTGGTGTCACAAGGTATCATTAGATTGTTAGCCTGCATTGGGTCACAATGGTTCCTTGCTTCTCTTAACCTCTGTGGTGTCACAATGCTTTCCAAGCCCTTTTAGGCCACTTGGTCTTACAATGAACCATTTGATTCTTGGCCTCCATGGTGTCATAATGGTTCCTTGCTTCTATAGGACCCCATGCTGTCAGAGTTCATCCGTGGTCCTTTTGCGCCCCCTGGTGTCCAATGGGATTCTTAGATTGTTAGCCTGCATTGGGTCACAATGGATCCTTGCTTCTCTTAACCTCTGTGGTGTCACAATGCATCCCATGCCCTTTTAGGCCACTTGATGTCACAATGAATCATTTGATTCTTGGCCTCCATGGTGTCATAATGGTTCCTTGTTTCTATTGGGCCCCATGCTGTCACAATTCATCCCTGGCTCTTTTACGCCCCCTGGTGTCAAATGGGATCCTGGGATTATTAGCCTCCATTGGGTCACAATGGATCCTTGCTTCTCTTAACCCCTGTGCTGTCACAATGCATCCCATGCCCTTTTAGGCCACTTGATGTCACAATGAATCATTTGATTCTTGGCCTCCACGGTGGCATAGTAGATACTTGCTTCTAATGGTCCCCGTGCTGTAACAATCCATCCCTGGCCCTTTTTATACCCCCTGGTGCCACAAGGGATCATTAGATTGTTAGCCTGCATTGGGTCACAATGTTTCCTTGCTTTTCTTAACCTCTGTGGTGTCACAATGCATCCCATGCCCTTTTAGGCCACTTGATGTCACAATGAATCATTTGATTCTTGGCCTCCATGGTGGCATAATGGTTCCTTGCTTCTATAGGTCCCCATGCTGTCAAGGTTCATCCGTGGTCCTTTTGCGCCCCCTGGTGTCAAAAGGGATTCTTGGATTGTTAGCCTGCATTGGGTCACAATGGTTCCTTGCTTCTCTTAACCCCTGTGGTGTGCCAATGCATCCCATGCCCTTTTAGGCCACTTGGTCTTAGAATGAATCATTTGATTCTTGGCCTCCATGGTGTGATAATGGTTCCTTGTTTCTATTGGGCCCCATGCTGTCACAATTCATCCCTGGCCCTTTTACGCCCCCTGGTGTCAAATGGGATGCTGGGATTATTAGCCTGCATTGGGTCACAATGGTTCCTTGCTTCTCTTAACCTCTGTGGTGTCACAATGCATCCCATGCCCTTTTAGGCCACTTGATGTCACAATGAATCATTTGATTCTTGGCCTCCATGGTGGCGTAATTGTACCAGGTTTTACTTGGGCCCCATGCTTTCACAATTCATCCCTGCCCCTTTTAGGCCCATTGGTGTCAAAAGGTATCATTAGATTGTTAGCCTGCATTGGGTCACAATGGATCCTTGCTTCTCTTAACCTCCGTGCTGTCACAATGCATCCCATGCCCTTTTAGGCCACTTGATGTCACAATGAATCATTTGATTCTTGGCCTCCATGGTGGCATAATAGATCCTTGCTTCTCTTGGTACCCGTGCTGTAACAATCCATCCCTGGCCCTTTTTATGCCCCCTGTTGCCACAAGGGATCATTAGATTGTTAGCCTGCATTGGGTCACAATGGTTCCTTGCTTCTCTTAACCTCTGTGGTGTCACAATGCATCCCATGCCCTTTTAGGCCACTTGATGTCACAATGAATAATTTGATTCTTGGCCTCCATGGTGGCATAATTGTACCAGGTTTTACTTGGGCCCCATGCTTTCACAATTCATCCCTGCCCCTTTTAGGCCCATTGGTGTCACAAGGGATCATTAGATTGTTAGCCTGCATTGGGTCACAATGGATCCTTGCTTCTCTTGCCTCTGTGGTGTCACAATGCATCCCATGCCCTTTTAGGCCACTTGATGTCACAATGAATCATTTGATTCTTGGCCTCCATGGTGTCATAATGGTTCCTTGTTTCTATTGGGCCCCATGCTGTCACAATTCATCCCTGGCTCTTTTACGCCCCCTGGTGTCAAATGGGATCCTGGGAATATTAGCCTCCATTGGGTCACAATGGATCCTTGCTTCTCTTAACCCCTGTGCTGTCACAATGCATCCCATGCCCTTTTAGGCCACTTGATGTCACAATGAATCATTTGATTCTTGGCCTCCATGGTGGCGTAATTGTACCAGGTTTTACTTGGGCCCCATGCTTTCACAATATATCCCTGCCCCTTTTAGGCCCATTGGTGTCAAAAGGGATCATTAGATTGTTAGCCTCCATTGGGTCACAATGGATCCTTGCTTCTCTTAACCCCTGTGGTGGCCCAATGCATCCCATGCCCTTTTAGGCCACATGATGTCACAATGAATCATTTGATTCTGGGCCTCCACGGTGGCATAATAAATCCTTGTTTCTATTGGTCCCCGCGCTGTAACAATCCATCCCTAGCCATTTTTATACCCCCTGGTGCCACAAGGGATCATTAGATTGTTAGCCTGCATTGGGTCACAATGGTTCCTTGCTTCTCTTAACCCCTGTGCTGTCACAATGCATCCCATGCCCTTTTAGGCCACTTGATGTCACAATGAATCATTTGATTCTTGGCCTCCATGGTGGCATAATTGTACCAGGTTTTACTTGGGCCCCATGCTTTCACAATTCATCCCTGCCCCTTTTAGGCCCATTGGTGTCACAAGGGATCATTAGATTGTTAGCCTGCATTGGGTCACAATGGTTCCTTGCTTCTCTTAACCTCTGTGGTGTCACAATGCATCCCATGCCCTTTTAGGCCACTTGATGTCACAATGAATCATTTGATTCTTGGCCTCCATGGTGGCATAATAGATCCTTGCTTCTATTGGTCCCCGTGCTGTAACAATCCATCCCTGGCCCTTTTTATGCCCCCTGGTGCCACAAGGGATCATTAGATTGTTAGCCTGCATTGGGTCACAATGGTTCCTTGCTTCTCTTAACCTCTGTGGTGTCACAATGCATTCCAAGCCCTTTTAGGCCACTTGGTCTTACAATGAACCATTTGATTCTTGGTCTCCATGGTGTCATAATGGTTCCTTGCTTCTATAGGTCCCCATGCTGTCAGAGTTCATCCGTGGTCCTTTTGCGCCCCCTGGTGTCCAATGGGATTCTTAGATTGTTAGCCTGCATTGGGTCACAATGGTTCCTTGCTTCTCTTAACGTATGTGGTGTCACAATGCATCCCATGCCCTTTTAGGCCACTTGATGTCACAATGAATCATTTGATTCTTGGCCTCCATGGTGTCATAATGGTTCCTTGTTTCTATTGGGCCCCATGCTGTCACAATTCATCCCTGGCCCTTTTACGCCCCCTGGTGTCAAATGGGATCCTGGGATTATTAGATTCCGTTGGATGACAATGGATCCTTGCTTCTCTTAACCCCTGTGCTGTCACAATGCATCCCATGCCCTTTTAGGCCACTTGATGTCACAATGAATCATTTGATTCTTGGCCTCCACGGTGGCATAGTAGATCCTTGCTTCTATTGGTCCCCGTGCTGTAACAATCCATCCCTGGCCCTTTTTATACCCCCTGGTGCCACAAGGGATCATTAGATTGTTAGCCTGCATTGGGTCACAATGTTTCCTTGCTTCTCTTAACCTCTGTGGTGTCACAATGCATCCCATGCCCTTTTAGGCCACTTGATGTCACAATGAATCATTTGATTCTTGGCCTCCATGGTGGCATAATTGTACCAGGTTTTACTTGGGCCCCATGCTTTCACAATTCATCCCTGCCCCTTTTAGGCCCATTGGTGTCAAAAGGGATCATTAGATTGTTAGCCTGCATTGGGTCACAATGGATCCTTGCATCTCTTAACCTCTGTGCTGTCACAATGCATCCCATGCCCTTTTAGGCCACTTGATGTCACAATGAATCATTTGATTCTTGGCCTCCATGGTGGCATAATAGATCCTTGCTTCTATTGGTCCCCGTGCTGTAACAATCCATCCCTGGCCCTTTTTATACCCCCTGGTGCCACAAGGGATCATTAGATTGTTAGCCTGCATTGGGTCACAATGGTTCCTTGCTTCTCTTAACCTCTGTGGTGTCACAATGCTTTCCAAGCCCTTTTAGGCCACTTGATGTCACAATGAACCATTTGATTCTTGGCCTTCATGGTGTCATAATGGTTCCTTGCTTCTATAGGTCCCCACGCTCTCAAGGTTCATCCGTGGTCCTTTTGCGCCCCCTGGTGTCAAAAGGGATTCTTGGATTGTTAGCCTGCATTGGGTCACAATGGTTCCTTGCTTCTCTTAACCCCTGTGGTGTCACAAAACATCCCATGCCCTTTTAGGCCACTTGATGTCACAATGAATCATTTGATTCTTGGCCTCCATGGTGGCATAATTGTACCAGGTTTTACTTGGGCCCCATGCTTTCACAATTCATCCCTGCCCCTTTTAGGCCCATTGGTGTCACAAGGGATCATTAGATTGTTAGCCTGCATTGGGTCACAATGGTTCCTTGCTTCTCTTAACCTCTGTGGTGTCACAATGCATCCCATGCCCTTTTAGGCCACTTGATGTCACAATGAATCATTTGATTCTTGGCCTCCATGGTGGCATAATGGTTCCTTGTTTCTATTGGGCCCCATCCTGTCACAATTCATCCCTGCCCCTTTTAGGCCCATTGGTGTCACAAGGGATCATTAGATTGTTAGCCTGCATTGGGTCACAATGGTTCCTTGCTTCTCTTAACCTCTGTGGTGTCACAGTGCCTCCCATGCCCTTTTAGGCCACTTGATGTCACAATGAATCATTTGATTCTTGGTCTCCATGGTGGCATAATAGATCCTTGCTTCTATTGGTCCCCGTGCTGTAACAATCCATCCCTGGCCCTTTTTATACCCCCTGGTGCCACAAGGGATCATTAGATTGTTAGCCTGCATTGGGTCACAATGGTTCCTTGCTTCTCTTAACCTCTGTGCTGTCACAATGCATTCCAAGCCCTTTTAGGCCACTTGGTCTTACAATGAACCATTTGATTCTTGGCCTTCATGGTGTCATAATGGTTCCTTGCTTCTATAGGTCCCCACGCTGTCAAGGTTCATCCGTGGTCCTTTTGCGCCCCCTGGTGTCAAAAGGGATTCTTGGATTGTTAGCCTGCATTGGGTCACAATGGTTCCTTGCTTCTCTTAACCTCTGTGGTGTCACAATGCATCCCATGCCCTTTTAGGCCACTTGATGTCACAATGAATCATTTGATTCTTGGCCTCCATGGTGGCATAATAGATCCTTGCTTCTATTGGTCGCCGTGCTGTAACAATCCATCCCTGGCCCTTTTCATGCCCCCTGTTGCCACAAGGGATCATTAGATTGTTAGCCTGCATTGGGTCACAATGGTTCCTTGCTTCTCTTAACCTCTGTGGTGTCACAATGCATTCCAAGCCCTTTTAGGCCACTTGGCCTTACAATGAACCATTTGATTCTTGGCCTCCATGGTGTCATAATGGTTCCTTGCTTCTATAGGACCCCATGCTGTCAGAGTTCATCCGTGGTCCTTTTGCGCCCCCTGGTGTCCAATGGGATTCTTAGATTGTTAGCCTGCATTGGGTCACAATGGATCCTTGCTTCTCTTAACCCCTGTGGTGTCACAATGCATCCCATGCCCTTTTAGGCCACTTGATGTCACAATGAATCATTTGATTCTTGGCCTCCATGGTGGCGTAATTGTACCAGGTTTTACTGGGGCCCCATGCTTTCACAATTCATCCCTGCACCTTTTAGGCCCATTGGTGTCACAAGGTATCATTAGATTGTTAGCCTGCATTGGGTCACAATGGTTCCTTGCTTCTCTTAACCTCTGTGGTGTCACAATGCTTTCCAAGCCCTTTTAGGCCACTTGGTCTTACAATGAACCATTTGATTCTTGGCCTCCATGGTGTCATAATGGTTCCTTGCTTCTATAGGACCCCATGCTGTCAGAGTTCATCCGTGGTCCTTTTGCGCCCCCTGGTGTCCAATGGGATTCTTAGATTGTTAGACTGCATTGGGTCACAATGGATCCTTGCTTCTCTTAACCTCTGTGGTGTCACAATGCATCCCATGCCCTTTTAGGCCACTTGATGTCACAATGAATCATTTGATTCTTGGCCTCCATGGTGTCATAATGGTTCCTTGTTTCTATTGGGCCCCATGCTGTCACAATTCATCCCTGGCTCTTTTTATACCCCCTGGTGTCAAATGGGATCCTGGGATTATTAGCCTCCATTGGGTCACAATGGATCCTTGCTTCTCTTAACCCCTGTGCTGTCACAATGCATCCCATGCCCTTTTAGGCCACTTGATGTCACAATGAATCATTTGATTCTTGGCCTCCACGGTGGCATAGTAGATATTTGTTCCTAATGGTCCCCGTGCTCTAACAATCCATCCCTGGCCCTTTTTATACCCCCTGGTGTCACAAGGGATCATTAGATTGTTAGCCTGCATTGGGTCACAATGGTTCCTTGCTTCTCTTAACCTCTGTGGTGTCACAATGCATCCCATGCCCTTTTAGGCCACTTGATGTCACAATGAATCATTTGATTCTTGGCCTCCATGGTGGCATAATGGTTCCTTGTTTCTATTGGGCCCCATCCTGTCACAATTCATCCCTGCCCCTTTTAGGCCCATTGGTGTCACAAGGGATCATTAGATTGTTAGCCTGCATTGGGTCACAATGGTTCCTTGCTTCTCTTAACCTCTGTGGTGTCACAGTGCCTCCCATGCCCTTTTAGGCCACTTGATGTCACAATGAATCATTTGATTCTTGGTCTCCATGGTGGCATAATAGATCCTTGCTTCTATTGGTCCCCGTGCTGTAACAATCCATCCCTGGCCCTTTTTATACCCCCTGGTGCCACAAGGGATCATTAGATTGTTAGCCTGCATTGGGTCACAATGGTTCCTTGCTTCTCTTAACCTCTGTGCTGTCACAATGCATTCCAAGCACTTTTAGGCCACTTGGTCTTACAATGAACCATTTGATTCTTGGCCTTCATGGTGTCATAATGGTTCCTTGCTTCTATAGGTCCCCACGCTGTCAAGGTTCATCCGTGGTCCTTTTGCGCCCCCTGGTGTCAAAAGGGATTCTTGGATTGTTAGCCTGCATTGGGTCACAATGGTTCCTTGCTTCTCTTAACCTCTGTGGTGTCACAATGCATCCCATGCCCTTTTAGGCCACTTGATGTCACAATGAATCATTTGATTCTTGGCCTCCATGGTGGCATAATAGATCCTTGCTTCTATTGGTCGCCGTGCTGTAACAATCCATCCCTGGCCCTTTTTATGCCCCCTGTTGCCACAAGGGATCATTAGATTGTTAGCCTGCATTGGGTCACAATGGTTCCTTGCTTCTCTTAACCTCTGTGGTGTCACAATGCATTCCAAGCCCTTTTAGGCCACTTGGCCTTACAATGAACCATTTGATTCTTGGCCTCCATGGTGTCATAATGGTTCCTTGCTTCTATAGGACCCCATGCTGTCAGAGTTCATCCGTGGTCCTTTTGCGCCCCCTGGTGTCCAATGGGATTCTTAGATTGTTAGCCTGCATTGGGTCACAATGGATCCTTGCTTCTCTTAACCCCTGTGGTGTCACAATGCATCCCATGCCCTTTTAGGCCACTTGATGTCACAATGAATCATTTGATTCTTGGCCTCCATGGTGGCGTAATTGTACCAGGTTTTACTGGGGCCCCATGCTTTCACAATTCATCCCTGCACCTTTTAGGCCCATTGGTGTCACAAGGTATCATTAGATTGTTAGCCTGCATTGGGTCACAATGGTTCCTTGCTTCTCTTAACCTCTGTGGTGTCACAATGCTTTCCAAGCCCTTTTAGGCCACTTGGTCTTACAATGAACCATTTGATTCTTGGCCTCCATGGTGTCATAATGGTTCCTTGCTTCTATAGGACCCCATGCTGTCAGAGTTCATCCGTGGTCCTTTTGCGCCCCCTGGTGTCCAATGGGATTCTTAGATTGTTAGCCTGCATTGGGTCACAATGGATCCTTGCTTCTCTTAACCTCTGTGGTGTCACAATGCATCCCATGCCCTTTTAGGCCACTTGATGTCACAATGAATCATTTGATTCTTGGCCTCCATGGTGTCATAATGGTTCCTTGTTTCTATTGGGCCCCATGCTGTCACAATTCATCCCTGGCTCTTTTACGCCCCCTGGTGTCAAATGGGATCCTGGGATTATTAGCCTCCATTGGGTCACAATGGATCCTTGCTTCTCTTAACCCCTGTGCTGTCACAATGCATCCCATGCCCTTTTAGGCCACTTGATGTCACAATGAATCATTTGATTCTTGGCCTCCACGGTGGCATAGTAGATACTTGCTTCTAATGGTCCCCGTGCTGTAACAATCCATCCCTGGCCCTTTTTATACCCCCTGGTGCCACAAGGGATCATTAGATTGTTAGCCTGCATTGGGTCACAATGTTTCCTTGCTTTTCTTAACCTCTGTGGTGTCACAATGCATCCCATGCCCTTTTAGGCCACTTGATGTCACAATGAATCATTTGATTCTTGGCCTCCATGGTGGCATAATGGTTCCTTGCTTCTATAGGTCCCCATGCTGTCAAGGTTCATCCGTGGTCCTTTTGCGCCCCCTGGTGTCAAAAGGGATTCTTGGATTGTTAGCCTGCATTGGGTCACAATGGTTCCTTGCTTCTCTTAACCCCTGTGGTGTGACAATGCATCCCATGCCCTTTTAGGCCACTTGGTCTTAGAATGAATCATTTGATTCTTGGCCTCCATGGTGTGATAATGGTTCCTTGTTTCTATTGGGCCCCATGCTGTCACAATTCATCCCTGGCCCTTTTACGCCCCCTGGTGTCAAATGGGATGCTGGGATTATTAGCCTGCATTGGGTCACAATGGTTCCTTGCTTCTCTTAACCTCTGTGGTGTCACAATGCATCCCATGCCCTTTTAGGCCACTTGATGTCACAATGAATCATTTGATTCTTGGCCTCCATGGTGGCGTAATTGTACCAGGTTTTACTTGGGCCCCATGCTTTCACAATTCATCCCTGCCCCTTTTAGGCCCATTGGTGTCAAAAGGTATCATTAGATTGTTAGCCTGCATTGGGTCACAATGGATCCTTGCTTCTCTTAACCTCCGTGCTGTCACAATGCATCCCATGCCCTTTTAGGCCACTTGATGTCACAATGAATCATTTGATTCTTGGCCTCCATGGTGGCATAATAGATCCTTGCTTCTCTTGGTACCCGTGCTGTAACAATCCATCCCTGGCCCTTTTTATGCCCCCTGTTGCCACAAGGGATCATTAGATTGTTAGCCTGCATTGGGTCACAATGGTTCCTTGCTTCTCTTAACCTCTGTGGTGTCACAATGCATCCCATGCCCTTTTAGGCCACTTGATGTCACAATGAATCATTTGATTCTTGGCCTTCATGGTGTCATAATGGTTCCTTGCTTCTATAGGTCCCCATGCTGTCAGAGTTCATCCGTGGTCCTATTGCGCCCCCTGGTGTCAAAAGGGATTCTTAGATTGTTAGCCTGCATTGGGTCACAATGGTTCCTTGCTTCTCTTAACCCCTGTGGTGTCACAATGCATCCCATGCCCTTTTAGGCCACTTGATGTCACAATGAATCATTTGATTCTTGGCCTCCATGGTGGCGTAATTGTACCAGGTTTTACTGGGGCCCCATGCTTTCACAATATATCCCTGCCCCTTTTAGGCCCATTGGTGTCAAAAGGGATCATTAGATTGTTAGCCTCCATTGGGTCACAATGGATCCTTGCTTCTCTTAACCCCTGTGGTGGCCCAATGCATCCCATGCCCTTTTAGGCCACTTGATGTCACAATGAATCATTTGATTCTGGGCCTCCACGGTGGCATAATAGAGCCTTGTTTCTATTGGTCCCCGCGCTGTAACAATCCATCCCTGGCCATTTTTATACCCCCTGGTGCCACAAGGGATCATTAGATTGTTAGCCTGCATTGGGTCACAATGAATCCTTGCTTCTCTTAACCCCTGTGGTGTGACAATGCATCCCATGCCCTTTTATGCCACTTGATATCACAATGAATAATTTGATTCTTGGCCTCCATGGTGGCATAATTGTACCAGGTTTTACTTGGGCCCCATGCTTTCACAATTCATCCCTGCCCCTTTTAGGCCCATTGGTGTCACAAGGGATCATTAGATTGTTAGCCTGCATTGGGTCACAATGGATCCTTGCTTCTCTTGCCTCTGTGGTGTCACAATGCATCCCATGCCCTTTTAGGCCACTTGATGTCACAATGAATCATTTGATTCTTGGCCTCCATGGTGTCATAATGGTTCCTTGTTTCTATTGGGCCCCATGCTGTCACAATTCATCCCTGGCTCTTTTACGCCCCCTGGTGTCAAATGGGATCCTGGGAATATTAGCCTCCATTGGGTCACAATGGATCCTTGCTTCTCTTAACCCCTGTGCTGTCACAATGCATCCCATGCCCTTTTAGGCCACTTGATGTCACAATGAATCATTTGATTCTTGGCCTCCATGGTGGCGTAATTGTACCAGGTTTTACTTGGGCCCCATGCTTTCACAATATATCCCTGCCCCTTTTAGGCCCATTGGTGTCAAAAGGGATCATTAGATTGTTAGCCTCCATTGGGTCACAATGGATCCTTGCTTCTCTTAACCCCTGTGGTGGCCCAATGCATCCCATGCCCTTTTAGGCCACATGATGTCACAATGAATCATTTGATTCTGGGCCTCCACGGTGGCATAATAAATCCTTGTTTCTATTGGTCCCCGCGCTGTAACAATCCATCCCTAGCCATTTTTATACCCCCTGGTGCCACAAGGGATCATTAGATTGTTAGCCTGCATTGGGTCACAATGGTTCCTTGCTTCTCTTAACCCCTGTGCTGTCACAATGCATCCCATGCCCTTTTAGGCCACTTGATGTCACAATGAATCATTTGATTCTTGGCCTCCATGGTGGCATAATTGTACCAGGTTTTACTTGGGCCCCATGCTTTCACAATTCATCCCTGCCCCTTTTAGGCCCATTGGTGTCACAAGGGATCATTAGATTGTTAGCCTGCATTGGGTCACAATGGTTCCTTGCTTCTCTTAACCTCTGTGGTGTCACAATGCATCCCATGCCCTTTTAGGCCACTTGATGTCACAATGAATCATTTGATTCTTGGCCTCCATGGTGGCATAATAGATCCTTGCTTCTATTGGTCCCCGTGCTGTAACAATCCATCCCTGGCCCTTTTTATGCCCCCTGGTGCCACAAGGGATCATTAGATTGTTAGCCTGCATTGGGTCACAATGGTTCCTTGCTTCTCTTAACCTCTGTGGTGTCACAATGCATTCCAAGCCCTTTTAGGCCACTTGGTCTTACAATGAACCATTTGATTCTTGGTCTCCATGGTGTCATAATGGTTCCTTGCTTCTATAGGTCCCCATGCTGTCAGAGTTCATCCGTGGTCCTTTTGCGCCCCCTGGTGTCAAATGGGATCCTGGGATTATTAGATTCCGTTGGATGACAATGGATCCTTGCTTCTCTTAACCCCTGTGCTGTCACAATGCATCCCATGCCCTTTTAGGCCACTTGATGTCACAATGAATCATTTGATTCTTGGCCTCCACGGTGGCATAGTAGATCCTTGCTTCTATTGGTCCCCGTGCTGTAACAATCCATCCCTGGCCCTTTTTATACCCCCTGGTGCCACAAGGGATCATTAGATTGTTAGCCTGAATTGGGTCACAATGGTTCCTTGCTTTTCTTAACCTCTGTGGTGTCACAATGCATCCCATGCCCTTTTAGGCCACTTGATGTCACAATGAATCATTTGATTCTTGGCCTCCATGGTGGCATAATTGTACCAGGTTTTACTTGGGCCCCATGCTTTCACAATTCATCCCTGCCCCTTTTAGGCCCATTGGTGTCAAAAGGGATCATTAGATTGTTAGCCTGCATTGGGTCACAATGGATCCTTGCTTCTCTTAACCTCTGTGCTGTCACAATGCATCCCATGCCCTTTTAGGCCACTTGATGTCACAATGAATCATTTGATTCTTGGCCTCCATGGTGGCATAATAGATCCTTGCTTCTATTGGTCCCCGTGCTGTAACAATCCATCCCTGGCCCTTTTTATACCCCCTGGTGCCAAAAGGGATCATAAGATTGTTAGCCTGCATTGGGTCACAATGGTTCCTTGCTTCTCTTAACCTCTGTGGTGTCACAATGCTTTCCAAGCCCTTTTAGGCCACTAGATGTCACAATGAACCATTTGATTCTTGGCCTTCATGGTGTCATAATGGTTCCTTGCTTCTATAGGTCCCCACGCTCTCAAGGTTCATCCGTTGTCCTTTTGCGCCCCCTGGTGTCAAAAGGGATTCTTGGATTGTTAGCCTGCATTGGGTCACAATGGTTCCTTGCTTCTCTTAACCCCTGTGGTGTCACAAAACATCCCATGCCCTTTTAGGCCACTTGATGTCACAATGAATCATTTGATTCTTGGCCTCCATCGTGGCATAATTGTACCAGGTTTTACTTGGGCCCCATGCTTTCACAATTCATCCCTGCCCCTTTTAGGCCCATTGGTGTCACAAGGGATCATTAGATTGTTAGCGTGCATTGGGTCACAATGGTTCCTTGCTTCTCTTAACCTCTGTGGTGTCACAATGCATCCCATGCCCTTTTAGGCCACTTGATGTCACAATGAATCATTTGATTCTTGGCCTCCATGGTGGCATAATGGTTCCTTGTTTCTATTGGGCCCCATCCTGTCACAATTCATCCCTGCCCCTTTTAGGCCCATTGGTGTCACAAGGGATCATTAGATTGTTAGCCTGCATTGGGTCACAATGGTTCCTTGCTTCTCTTAACCTCTGTGGTGTCACAGTGCCTCCCATGCCCTTTTAGGCCACTTGACGTCACAATGAATCATTTGATTCTTGGTCTCCATGGTGGCATAATAGATCCTTGCTTCTATTGGTCCCCGTGCTGTAACAATCCATCCCTGGCCCTTTTTATACCCCCTGGTGCCACAAGGGATAATTAGATTGTTAGCCTGCATTGGGTCACAATGGTTCCTTGCTTCTCTTAACCTCTGTGCTGTCACAATGCATTCCAAGCCCTTTTAGGCCACTTGGTCTTACAATGAACCATTTGATTCTTGGCCTTCATGGTGTCATAATGGTTCCTTGCTTCTATAGGTCCCCACGCTGTCAAGGTTCATCCGTGGTCCTTTTGCGCCCCCTGGTGTCAAAAGGGATTCATGGATTGTTAGCCTGCATTGGGTCACAATGGTTCCTTGCTTCTCTTAACCTCTGTGGTGTCACAATGCATCCCATGCCCTTTTAGGCCACTTGATGTCACAATGAATCATTTGATTCTTGGCCTCCATGGTGGCATAATAGATCCTTGCTTCTATTGGTCCCCGTGCTGTAACAATCCATCCCTGGCCCTTTTTATGCCCCCTGTTGCCACAAGGGATCATTAGATTGTTAGCCTGCATTGGGTCACAATGGTTCCTTGCTTCTCTTAACCTCTGTGGTGTCACAATGCATTCCAAGCCCTTTTAGGCCACTTGGCCTTACAATGAACCATTTGATTCTTGGCCTCCATGGTGTCATAATGGTTCCTTGCTTCTATAGGACCCCATGCTGTCAGAGTTCATCCGTGGTCCTTTTGCGCCCCCTGGTGTCCAATGGGATTCTTAGATTGTTAGCCTGCATTGGGTCACAATGGATCCTTGCTTCTCTTAACCCCTGTGGTGTCACAATGCATCCCATGCCCTTTTAGGCCGCTTGATGTCACAATGAATCATTTGATTCTTGGCCTCCATGGTGGCGTAATTGTACCAGGTTTTACTGGGGCCCCATGCTTTCACAATTCATCCCTGCCCCTTTTAGGCCCATTGGTGTCACAAGGTATCATTAGATTGTTAGCCTGCATTGGGTCACAATGGATCCTTGCTTCTCTTAACCCCTGTGGTGTCACAATGCATCCCATGCCCTTTTAGGCCACTTGATGTCACAATGAATCATTTGATTCTTGGCCTCCATGGTGTCATAATGGTTCCTTGTTTCTATTGGGCCCCATGCTTTCACAATTCATCCCTGGCTCTTTTACGCCCCCTGGTGTCAAATGGGATCCTGGGATTATTAGCCTCCATTGGGTCACAATGGATCCTTGCTTCTCTTAACCCCTGTGCTGTCACAATGCATCCCATGCCCTTTTAGGCCACTTGATGTCACAATGAATCATTTGATTCTTGGCCTCCACGGTGGCATAATAGATCCTTGCTTCTATTGGTCCCCGTGCTGTAACAATCCATCCCTGGCCCTTTTTATACCCCCTGGTGCCAAAAGGGATCATTAGATTGTTAGCCTGCATTGGGTCACAATGGTTCCTTGCTTCTCTTAACCTCTGTGGTGTCACAATGCTTTCCAAGCCCTTTTAGGCCACTTGATGTCACAATGAAACATTTGATTCTTGGCCTCCATGGTGGCATAATTGCACCAGGTTTTACTTGGGCCCCATGCTTTCACAATTCATCCCTGCCCCTTTTAGGCCCATTGGTGTCACAAGGGATCATTAGATTGTTAGCCTGCATTGGGTAACAATGGTTCCTTGCATCTCTTGCCTCTGTGCTGTCACAATGCATTCCAAGCCCTTTTAGGCCACTTGGTCTTACAATGAACCATTTGATTCTTGGCCTCCATGGTGTCATAATGGTTCCTTGCTTCTATAGGACCCCATGCTGTCAGAGTTCATCCGTGGTCCTTTTGCGCCCCCTGGTGTCCAATGGGATTCTTAGATTGTTAGCCTGCATTGGGTCACAATGGATCCTTGCTTCTCTAAACCCCTGTGGTGGTCCAATGCATCCCATGCCCTTTTAGGCCACTTGATGTCACAATGAATCATTTGATTTTTGGCCTCCACGGTGGCATAGTAGATCCTTGCTTCTATTGGTCCCCCTGCTGTAACAATCCATCCCTGGCCCTTTTTATACCCCCTGGTGCCACAAGGGATCATTAGATTGTTAGCCTGCATTGGGTCACAATGGTTCCTTGCTTCTCTTAACCTCTGTGGTGTCACAATGCATCCCATGCCCTTTTAGGCCACTTGATGTCACAATGAATCATTTGATTCTTGGCCTTCATGGTGTCATAATGGTTCCTTGCTTCTATAGGTCCCCATGCTGTCAGAGTCCATCCGTGGTCCTTTTGCGCCCCTCGTGTCAAAAGGGATTCTTAGATTGTTAGCCTGCATTGGGTCACAATGGTTCCTTGCTTCTCTTAACCCCTGTGCTGTCACAATGCATCCCATGCCCTTTTAGGCCACTTGATGTCACAATGAATCATTTGATTCTTGGCCTCCATGGTGGCGTAATTGTACCAGGATTTACTTGGGCCCCATGCTTTCACAATATATCCCTGCCCCTTTTAGGCCCATTGGTGTCAAAAGGGATCATTAGATTGTTAGCCTCCATTGGGTCACAATGGATCCTTGCTTCTCTTAACCCCTGTGGTGGCCCAATGCATCCCATGCCCTTTTAGGCCACATGATGTCACAATGAATCATTTGATTCTTGGCCTCCACGGTGGCATAATAGATCCTTGCTTCTATTGGTCCCCGTGCTGTAACAATCCATCCCTGGCCCTTTTTATACCCCCTGGTGCCAAAAGGGATCATTAGATTGTTAGCCTGCATTGGGTCACAATGGTTCCTTGCTTCTCTTAACCTCTGTGGTGTCACAATGCTTTCCAAGCCCTTTTAGGCCACTAGATGTCACAATGAACCATTTGATTCTTGGCCTTCATGGTGTCATAATGGTTCCTTGCTTCTATAGGTCCCCACGCTGTCAAGGTTCATCCGTGGTCCGTTTGCGCCCCCTTGTGTCAAAAGGGATTCTTGGATTGTTAGCCTGCATTGGGTCACAATGGTTCCTTGCTTCTCTTAACCCCTGGGGTGTCACAATGCATCCCATGCCCTTTTAGGCCACTTGGTCTTAGAATGAACCATTTGATTCTTGGCCTCCATGGTGTCATAATGGTTCCTTGTTTCTATTGGGCCCCATGCTGTCACAATTCATCCCTGGCCCTTTTACGCCCCCTGGTGTCAAATGGGATGCTGGGATTATTAGCCTCCATTGGGTCACAATGGATCCTTGCTTCTCTTAACCCCTGTGCTGTCACAATGCATCCCATGCCCTTTTAGGCCACTTGATGTCACAATGAATCATTTGATTCTTGGCCTCCATGGTGGCATAATTGTACCAGGTTTTACTTGGGCCCCATGCTTTCACAATTCATCCCTGCCCCTTTTAGGCCCATTGGTGTCAAAAGGGATCATTAGATTGTTAGCCTGCATTGGGTCACAATGGTTCCTTGCTTCTCTTAACCTCTGTGGTGTCACAATGCATCCCATGCCCTTTTAGGCCACTTGATGTCACAATGAATCATTTGATTCTTGGCCTCCATGGTGGCATAATAGATCCTTGCTTCTATTGGTCCCCGTGCTGTAACAATCCATCCCTGGCCCTTTTTATGCCCCCTGGTGACACAAGGGTTCATTAGATTGTTAGCCTGCATTGGGTCACAATGGTTCCTTGCTTCTCTTAACCTCTGTGGTGTCACAATGCATTCCAAGCCCTTTTAGGCCACTTGGTCTTACAATGAACCATTTGATTCTTGGCCTCCATGGTGTCATAATGGTTCCTTGCTTCTATAGGTCCCCATGCTTTCAGAGTTCATCCGTGGTCCTTTTGCGCCCCCTGGTGTCCAATGGGATTCTTTGATTGT
This sequence comes from Cinclus cinclus, assembly GCF_963662255.1. Classification (NCBI taxonomy): domain Eukaryota; kingdom Metazoa; phylum Chordata; class Aves; order Passeriformes; family Cinclidae; genus Cinclus; species Cinclus cinclus. Next base: position 37,870,611 of record NC_085052.1, read on the forward strand.
TAGCCTGCATTGGGTCACAATGGATCCTTGCTTCTCTTAACCCCTGTGCTGTCACAATGCATCCCATGCCCTTTTAGGCCACTTGATGTCACAATGAATCATTTGATTCTTGGCCTCCATGGTGGCCTAATTGTACCAGGTTTTACTTGGGCCCCATGCTTTCACAATTCATCCCTGCACATTTTAGGCCCATTGGTGTCACAAGGTATCATTAGATTGTTAGCCTGCATTGGGTCACAATGGTTCCTTGCTTCTCTTAACCTCTGTGGTGTCACAATGCATCCCATGCCCTTTTAGGCCACATGATGTCACAATGAATCATTTGATTCTTGGCCTCCATGGTGTCATAATGGTTCTTGGTTCTATTGGGCCCCATGCTTTCACAATTCATCTCTGGCCCTTTTACGCCCCCTGGTGTCAAATGGGATCCTGGGATTATTAGCCTCCATTGGGTCACAATGGATCCTTGCTTCTCTTAACCCCTGTGCTGTCACAATGCATCCCATGCCCTTTTAGGCCACTTGATGTCACAATGAATCATTTGATTCTTGGCCTTCATGGTGGCATAGTAGATACTTGCTTCTATTGGTCCCCGTGCTGTAACAATCCATCCCTGGCCCTTTTTATACCCCCTGGTGCCACAAGGGATCATTAGATTGTTAGCCTGCATTGGGTCACAATGTTTCCTTGCTTTTCTTAACCTCTGTGGTGTCACAATGCATCCCATGCCCTTTTAGGCCACTTGATGTCACAATGAATCATTTGATTCTTGGCCTCCATGGTGGCATAATGGTTCCTTGCTTCTATAGGTCCCCATGCTGTCAAGGTTCATCCGTGGTCCTTTTGCGCCCCCTGGTGTCAAAAGGGATTCTTGGATTGTTAGCCTGCATTGGGTCACAATGGTTCCTTGCTTCTCTTAACCCCTGGGGTGTCACAATGCATCCCATGCCCTTTTAGGCCACTTGGTCTTAGAATGAATCATTTGATTCTTGGCCTCCATGGTGTCATAATGGTTCCTTGTTTCTATTGGGCCCCATGCTGTCACAATTCATCCCTGGCCCTTTTACGCCCCCTGGTGTCAAATGGGATGCTGGGATTATTAGCCTGCATTGGGTCACAATGGTTCCTTGCTTCTCTTAACCTCTGTGGTGTCACAATGCATCCCATGCCCTTTTAGGCCACTTGATGTCACAATGAATCATTTGATTCTTGGCCTCCATGGTGGCGTAATTGTACCAGGTTTTACTTGGGCCCCATGCTTTCACAATTCATCCCTGCCCCTTTTAGGCCCATTGGTGTCAAAAGGGATCATTAGATTGTTAGCCTGCATTGGGTCACAATGGATCCTTGCTTCTCTTAACCTCCGTGCTGTCACAATGCATCCCATGCCCTTTTAGGCCACAAGATGTCACAATGAATCATTTGATTCTTGGCCTCCATGGTGGCATAATAGATCCTTGCTTCTCTTGGTACCCGTGCTGTAACAATCCATCCCTGGCCCTTTTTATGCCCCCTGTTGCCACAAGGGATCATTAGATTGTTAGCCTGCATTGGGTCACAATGGTTCCTTGCTTCTCTTAACCTCTGTGGTGTCACAATGCATCCCATGCCCTTTTAGGCCACTTGATGTCACAATGAATCATTTGATTCTTGGCCTCCATGGTGGCGTAATTGTACCAGGTTTTACTGGGGCCCCATGCTTTCACAATATATCCCTGCCCCTTTTAGGCCCATTGGTGTCAAAAGGGATCATTAGATTGTTAGCCTCCATTGGGTCACAATGGATCCTTGCTTCTCTTAACCCCTGTGGTGGCCCAATGCATCCCATGCCCTTTTAGGCCACATGATGTCACAATGAATCATTTGATTCTGGGCCTCCACGGTGGCATAATAGAGCCTTGTTTCTATTGGTCCCCGCGCTGTAACAATCCATCCCTGGCCATTTTTATACCCCCTGGTGCCACAAGGGATCATTAGATTGTTAGCCTGCATTGGGTCACAATGAATCCTTGCTTCTCTTAACCCCTGTGGTGTGACAATGCATCCCATGCCCTTTTATGCCACTTGATATCACAATGAATAATTTGATTCTTGGCCTCCATGGTGGCATAATTGTACCAGGTTTTACTTGGGCCCCATGCTTTCACAATTCATCCCTGCCCCTTTTAGGCCCATTGGTGTCACAAGGGATCATTAGATTGTTAGCCTGCATTGGGTCACAATGGTTCCTTGCTTCTCTTGCCTCTGTGGTGTCACAATGCATCCCATGCCCTTTTAGGCCACTTGATGTCACAATGAATCATTTGATTCTTGGCCTCCATGGTGTCATAATGGTTCCTTGTTTCTATTGGGCCCCATGCTGTCACAATTCATCCCTGGCCCTTTTACGCCCCCTGGTGTCAAATGGGATCCTGGGAATATTAGCCTCCATTGGGTCACAATGGATCCTTACTTCTCTTAACCCCTGTGCTGTCACAATGCATCCCATGCCCTTTTAGGCCACTTGATGTCACAATGAATCATTTGATTCTTGGCCTCCATGGTGGCGTAATTGTACCAGGTTTTACTTGGGCCCCATGCTTTCACAATACATCCCTGCACCTTTTAGGCCCATTGGTGTCAAAAGGGATCATTAGATTGTTAGCCTCCATTGGGTCACAATGGATCCTTGCTTCTCTTAACCCCTGTGGTGGCCCAATGCATCCCATGCCCTTTTAGGCCACATGATGTCACAATGAATCATTTGATTCTGGGCCTCCACGGTGGCATAATAGATCCTTGTTTCTATAGGTCCCCGCGCTGTAACAATCCATCCCTAGCCATTTTTATACCCCCTGGTGCCACAAGGGATCATTAGATTGTTAGCCTGCATTGGGTCACAATGGTTCCTTGCTTCTCTTAACCCCTGTGCTGTCACAATGCATCCCATGCCCTTTTAGGCCACTTGATGTCACAATGAATCATTTGATTCTTGGCCTCCATGGTGGCATAATTGTACCAGGTTTTACTTGGGCCCCATGCTTTCACAATTCATCCCTGCCCCTTTTAGGCCCATTGGTGTCACAAGGGATCATTAGATTGTTAGCCTGCATTGGGTCACAATGGTTGCTTGCTTCTCTTAACCTCTGTGGTGTCACAATGCATCCCATGCCCTTTTAGGCCACTTGATGTCACAATGAATCATTTGATTCTTGGCCTCCATGGTGGCATAATAGATCCTTGCTTCTATTGGTCCCCGTGCTGTAACAATCCATCCCTGGCCCTTTTTATGCCCCCTGGTGCCACAAGGGATCATTAGATTGTTAGCCTGCATTGGGTCACAATGGTTCCTTGCTTCTCTTAACCTCTGTGGTGTCACAATGCATTCCAAGCCCTTTTAGGCCACTTGGTCTTACAATGTACCATTTGATTCTTGGCCTCCATGGTGTCATAATGGTTCCTTGCTTCTATAGGTCCCCATGCTGTCAGAGTTCATCCGTGGTCCTTTTGCGCCCCCTGGTGTCCAATGGGATTCTTAGATTGTTAGCCTGCATTTGGTCACAATGGTTCCTTGCTTCTCTTAACGTATGTGGTGTCACAATGCATCCCATGCCCTTTTAGGCCACTTGATGTCACAATGAATCATTTGATTCTAGGCCTCCATGGTGTCATAATGGTTCCTTGTTTCTATTGGGCCCCATGCTGTCACAATTCATCCCTGGCCCTTTTACGCCCCCTGGTGTCAAATGGGATCCTGGGATTATTAGATTCCGTTGGATGACAATGGATCCTTGCTTCTCTTAACCCCTGTGCTGTCACAATGCATCCCATGCCCTTTTAGGCCACTTGATGTCACAATGAATCATTTGATTCTTGGCCTCCACGGTGGCATAGTAGATCCTTGCTTCTATTGGTCCCCGTGCTGTAACAATCCATCCCTGGCCCTTTTTATACCCCCTGGTGCCACAAGGGATCATTAGATTGTTAGCCTGCATTGGGTCACAATGTTTCCTTGCTTTTCTTAACCTCTGTGGTGTCACAATGCATCCCATGCCCTTTTAGGCCACTTGATGTCACAATGAATCATTTGATTCTTGGCCTCCATGGTGGCATAATTGTACCAGGTTTTACTTGGGCCCCATGCTTTCACAATTCATCCCTGCCCCTTTTAGGCCCATTGGTGTCACAAGGGATCATTAGATTGTTAGCCTGCATTGGGTCACAATGGATCCTTGCTTCTCTTAACCTCTGTGCTGTCACAATGCATCCCATGCCCTTTTAGGCCACTTGATGTCACAATGAATCATTTGATTCTTGGCCTCCATGGTGGCATAATAGATCCTTGCTTCTATTGGTCCCCGTGCTGTAACAATCCATCCCTGGCCCTTTTTATACCCCCTGGTGCCACAAGGGATCATTAGATTGTTAGCCTGCATTGGGTCACAATGGTTCCTTGCTTCTCTTAACCTCTGTGGTGTCACAATGCTTTCCAAGCCCTTTTAGGCCACTAGATGTCACAACGAACCATTTGATTCTTGGCCTTCATGGTGTCATAATGGTTCCTTGCTTCTATAGGTCCCCACGCTGTCAAGGTTCATCCGTGGTCCTTTTGCGCCCCCTGGTGTCAAAAGGGATTCTTGGATTGTTAGCCTGCATTGGGTCACAATGGTTCCTTGCTTCTCTTAACCCCTGTGGTGTCACAAAACATCCCATGCCCTTTTAGGCCACTTGATGTCACAATGAATCATTTGATTCTTGGCCTCCATGGTGGCATAATTGTACCAGGTTTTACTTGGGCCCCATGCTTTCACAATTCATCCCTGCCCCTTTTAGGCCCATTGGTGTCACAAGGGATCATTAGATTGTTAGCCTGCATTGGGTCACAATGGTTCCTTGCTTCTCTTAACCTCTGTGGTGTCACAATGCATCCCATGCCCTTTTAGGCCACTTGATGTCACAATGAATCATTTGATTCTTGGCCTCCATGGTGGCATAATGGTTCCTTGTTTCTATTGGGCCCCATCCTGTCACAATTCATCCCTGCCCCTTTTAGGCCCATTGGTGTCACAAGGGATCATTAGATTGTTAGCCTGCATTGGGTCACAATGGTTCCTTGCTTCTCTTAACCTCTGTGGTGTCACAGTGCCTCCCATGCCCTTTTAGGCCACTTGATGTCACAATGAATCATTTGATTCTTGGTCTCCATGGTGGCATAATAGATCCTTGCTTCTATTGGTCCCCGTGCTGTAACAATCCATCCCTGGCCCTTTTTATACCCCCTGGTGCCACAAGGGATCATTAGATTGTTAGCCTGCATTGGGTCACAATGGTTCCTTGCTTCTCTTAACCTCTGTGCTGTCACAATGCATTCCAAGCCCTTTTAGGCCACTTGGTCTTACAATGAACCATTTGATTCTTGGCCTTCATGGTGTCATAATGGTTCCTTGCTTCTATAGGTCCCCACGCTGTCAAGGTTCATCCGTGGTCCTTTTGCGCCCCCTGGTGTCAAAAGGGATTCTTGGATTGTTAGCCTGCATTGGGTCACAATGGTTCCTTGCTTCTCTTAACCTCTGTGGTGTCACAATGCATCCCATGCCCTTTTAGGCCACTTGATGTCACAATGAATCATTTGATTCTTGGCCTCCATGGTGGCATAATAGATCCTTGCTTCTATTGGTCCCCGTGCTGTAACAATCCATCCCTGGCCCTTTTTATGCCCCCTGTTGCCACAAGGGATCATTAGATTGTTAGCCTGCATTGGGTCACAATGGTTCCTTGCTTCTCTTAACCTCTGTGGTGTCACAATGCATTCCAAGCCCTTTTAGGCCACTTGGCCTTACAATGAACCATTTGATTCTTGGCCTCCATGGTGTCATAATGGTTCCTTGCTTCTATAGGACCCCATGCTGTCAGAGTTCATCCGTGGTCCTTTTGCGCCCCCTGGTGTCCAATGGGATTCTTAGATTGTTAGCCTGCATTGGGTCACAATGGATCCTTGCTTCTCTTAACCCCTGTGGTGTCACAATGCATCCCATGCCCTTTTAGGCCACTTGATGTCACAATGAATCATTTGATTCTTGGCCTCCATGGTGGCGTAATTGTACCAGGTTTTACTGGGGCCCCATGCTTTCACAATTCATCCCTGCACCTTTTAGGCCCATTGGTGTCACAAGGTATCATTAGATTGTTAGCCTGCATTGGGTCACAATGGTTCCTTGCTTCTCTTAACCTCTGTGGTGTCACAATGCATCCCATGCCCTTTTAGGCCACTTGATGTCACAATGAATCATTTGATTCTTGGCCTCCATGGTGTCATAATGGTTCCTTGTTTCTATTGGGCCCCATGCTGTCACAATTCATCCCTGGCTCTTTTACGCCCCCTGGTGTCAAATGGGATCCTGGGATTATTAGCTTCCATTGGGTCACAATGGATCCTTGCTTCTCTTAACCCCTGTGCTGTCACAATGCATCCCATGCCCTTTTAGGCCACTTGATGTCACAATGAATCATTTGATTCTTGGCCTCCACGGTGGCATAATAGATCCTTGCTTCTATTGGTCCCCGTGCTGTAACAATCCATCCCTGGCCCTTTTTATACCCCCTGGTGCCAAAAGGGATCATTAGATTGTTAGCCTGCATTGGGTCACAATGGTTCCTTGCTTCTCTTAACCTCTGTGGTGTCACAATGCTTTCCAAGCCCTTTTAGGCCACTTGATGTCACAATGAACCATTTGATTCTTGGCCTCCATGGTGGCATAATTGTACCAGGTTTTACTTGGGCCCCATGCTTTCACAATTCATCCCTGCCCCTTTTAGGCCCATTGGTGTCACAAGGGATCATTAGATTGTTAGCCTGCATTGGGTCACAATGGTTGCTTGCTTCTCTTAACCTCTGTGGTGTCACAATGCATCCCATGCCCTTTTAGGCCACTTGATGTCACAATGAATCATTTGATTCTTGGCCTCCATGGTGGCATAATAGATCCTTGCTTCTATTGGTCCCCGTGCTGTAACAATCCATCCCTGGCCCTTTTTATGCCCCCTGGTGCCACAAGGGATCATTAGATTGTTAGCCTGCATTGGGTCACAATGGTTCCTTGCTTCTCTTAACCTCTGTGGTGTCACAATGCATTCCAAGCCCTTTTAGGCCACTTGGTCTTACAATGTACCATTTGATTCTTGGCCTCCATGGTGTCATAATGGTTCCTTGCTTCTATAGGTCCCCATGCTGTCAGAGTTCATCCGTGGTCCTTTTGCGCCCCCTGGTGTCCAATGGGATTCTTAGATTGTTAGCCTGCATTTGGTCACAATGGTTCCTTGCTTCTCTTAACGTATGTGGTGTCACAATGCATCCCATGCCCTTTTAGGCCACTTGATGTCACAATGAATCATTTGATTCTAGGCCTCCATGGTGTCATAATGGTTCCTTGTTTCTATTGGGCCCCATGCTGTCACAATTCATCCCTGGCCCTTTTACGCCCCCTGGTGTCAAATGGGATCCTGGGATTATTAGATTCCGTTGGATGACAATGGATCCTTGCTTCTCTTAACCCCTGTGCTGTCACAATGCATCCCATGCCCTTTTAGGCCACTTGATGTCACAATGAATCATTTGATTCTTGGCCTCCACGGTGGCATAGTAGATCCTTGCTTCTATTGGTCCCCGTGCTGTAACAATCCATCCCTGGCCCTTTTTATACCCCCTGGTGCCACAAGGGATCATTAGATTGTTAGCCTGCATTGGGTCACAATGTTTCCTTGCTTTTCTTAACCTCTGTGGTGTCACAATGCATCCCATGCCCTTTTAGGCCACTTGATGTCACAATGAATCATTTGATTCTTGGCCTCCATGGTGGCATAATTGTACCAGGTTTTACTTGGGCCCCATGCTTTCACAATTCATCCCTGCCCCTTTTAGGCCCATTGGTGTCACAAGGGATCATTAGATTGTTAGCCTGCATTGGGTCACAATGGTTCCTTGCTTCTCTTAACCTCTGTGGTGTCACAATGCATCCCATGCCCTTTTAGGCCACTTGATGTCACAATGAATCATTTGATTCTTGGCCTCCATGGTGGCATAATAGATCCTTGCTTCTATTGGTCCCCGTGCTGTAACAATCCATCCCTGGCCCTTTTTATACCCCCTGGTGCCACAAGGGATCATTAGATTGTTAGCCTGCATTGGGTCACAATGGTTCCTTGCTTCTCTTAACCTCTGTGGTGTCACAATGCTTTCCAAGCCCTTTTAGGCCACTAGATGTCACAATGAACCATTTGATTCTTGGCCTTCATGGTGTCATAATGGTTCCTTGCTTCTATAGGTCCCCACGCTGTCAAGGTTCATCCGTGGTCCTTTTGCGCCCCCTGGTGTCAAAAGGGATTCTTGGATTGTTAGCCTGCATTGGGTCACAATGGTTCCTTGCTTCTCTTAACCCCTGTGGTGTCACAAAACATCCCATGCCCTTTTAGGCCACTTGATGTCACAATGAATCATTTGATTCTTGGCCTCCATGGTGGCATAATTGTACCAGGTTTTACTTGGGCCCCATGCTTTCACAATTCATCCCTGCCCCTTTTAGGCCCATTGGTGTCACAAGGGATCATTAGATTGTTAGCCTGCATTGGGTCACAATGGTTCCTTGCTTCTCTTAACCTCTGTGGTGTCACAATGCATCCCATGCCCTTTTAGGCCACTTGATGTCACAATGAATCATTTGATTCTTGGCCTCCATGGTGGCATAATGGTTCCTTGTTTCTATTGGGCCCCATCCTGTCACAATTCATCCCTGCCCCTTTTAGGCCCATTGGTGTCACAAGGGATCATTAGATTGTTAGCCTGCATTGGGTCACAATGGTTCCTTGCTTCTCTTAACCTCTGTGGTGTCACAGTGCCTCCCATGCCCTTTTAGGCCACTTGATGTCACAATGAATCATTTGATTCTTGGTCTCCATGGTGGCATAATAGATCCTTGCTTCTATTGGTCCCCGTGCTGTAACAATCCATCCCTGGCCCTTTTTATACCCCCTGGTGCCACAAGGGATCATTAGATTGTTAGCCTGCATTGGGTCACAATGGTTCCTTGCTTCTCTTAACCTCTGTGCTGTCACAATGCATTCCAAGCCCTTTTAGGCCACTTGGTCTTACAATGAACCATTTGATTCTTGGCCTTCATGGTGTCATAATGGTTCCTTGCTTCTATAGGTCCCCACGCTGTCAAGGTTCATCCGTGGTCCTTTTGCGCCCCCTGGTGTCAAAAGGGATTCTTGGATTGTTAGCCTGCATTGGGTCACAATGGTTCCTTGCTTCTCTTAACCTCTGTGGTGTCACAATGCATCCCATGCCCTTTTAGGCCACTTGATGTCACAATGAATCATTTGATTCTTGGCCTCCATGGTGGCATAATAGATCCTTGCTTCTATTGGTCCCCGTGCTGTAACAATCCATCCCTGGCCCTTTTTATGCCCCCTGTTGCCACAAGGGATCATTAGATTGTTAGCCTGCATTGGGTCACAATGGTTCCTTGCTTCTCTTAACCTCTGTGGTGTCACAATGCATTCCAAGCCCTTTTAGGCCACTTGGCCTTACAATGAACCATTTGATTCTTGGCCTCCATGGTGTCATAATGGTTCCTTGCTTCTATAGGACCCCATGCTGTCAGAGTTCATCCGTGGTCCTTTTGCGCCCCCTGGTGTCCAATGGGATTCTTAGATTGTTAGCCTGCATTGGGTCACAATGGATCCTTGCTTCTCTTAACCCCTGTGGTGTCACAATGCATCCCATGCCCTTTTAGGCCACTTGATGTCACAATGAATCATTTGATTCTTGGCCTCCATGGTGGCGTAATTGTACCAGGTTTTACTGGGGCCCCATGCTTTCACAATTCATCCCTGCACCTTTTAGGCCCATTGGTGTCACAAGGTATCATTAGATTGTTAGCCTGCATTGGGTCACAATGGTTCCTTGCTTCTCTTAACCTCTGTGGTGTCACAATGCATCCCATGCCCTTTTAGGCCACTTGATGTCACAATGAATCATTTGATTCTTGGCCTCCATGGTGTCATAATGGTTCCTTGTTTCTATTGGGCCCCATGCTGTCACAATTCATCCCTGGCTCTTTTACGCCCCCTGGTGTCAAATGGGATCCTGGGATTATTAGCTTCCATTGGGTCACAATGGATCCTTGCTTCTCTTAACCCCTGTGCTGTCACAATGCATCCCATGCCCTTTTAGGCCACTTGATGTCACAATGAATCATTTGATTCTTGGCCTCCACGGTGGCATAATAGATCCTTGCTTCTATTGGTCCCCGTGCTGTAACAATCCATCCCTGGCCCTTTTTATACCCCCTGGTGCCAAAAGGGATCATTAGATTGTTAGCCTGCATTGGGTCACAATGGTTCCTTGCTTCTCTTAACCTCTGTGGTGTCACAATGCTTTCCAAGCCCTTTTAGGCCACTTGATGTCACAATGAACCATTTGATTCTTGGCCTCCATGGTGGCATAATTGTACCAGGTTTTACTTGGGCCCCATGCTTTCACAATTCATCCCTGCCCCTTTTAGGCCCATTGGTGTCACAAGGGATCATTAGATTGTTAGCCCGCATTGGGTCACAATGGTTCCTTGCTTCTCTTAACCCCTGTGCTGTCACAATGCATTCCAAGCCCTTTTAGGCCACTTGGTCTTACAATGAACCATTTGATTCTTGGCCTCCATGGTGTCATAATGGTTCCTTGCTTCTATAGGACCCCATGCTGTCAGAGTTCATCCGTGGTCCTTTTGCGCCCCCTGGTGTCCAATGGGATTCTTAGATTGTTAGCCTGCATTGGGTCACAATGGATCCTTGCTTCTCTAAACCCCTGTGGTGGTCCAATGCATCCCATGCCCTTTTAGGCCACTTGATGTCACAATGAATCATTTGATTTTTGGCCTCCACAGTGGCATAGTAGATCCTTGCTTCTATTGGTCCCCGTGCTGTAACAATCCATCCCTGGCCCTTTTTATACCCCCTGGTGCCACAAGGGATCATTAGATTGTTAGCCTGCATTGGGTCACAATGGTTCCTTGCTTCTCTTAACCTCTGTGGTGTCACAATGCATCCCATGCCCTTTTAGGCCACTTGATGTCACAATGAATCATTTGATTCTTGGCCTTCATGGTGTCATAATGGTTCCTTGCTTCTATAGGTCCCCATGCTGTCAGAGTCCATCCGTGGTCCTTTTGCGCCCCTCGTGTCAAAAGGGATTCTTAGATTGTTAGCCTGCATTGGGTCACAATGGTTCCTTGCTTCTCTTAACCCCTGTGCTGTCACAATGCATCCCATGCCCTTTTAGGCCACTTGATGTCACAATGAATCATTTGATTCTTGGCCTCCATGGTGGCGTAATTGTACCAGGTTTTACTTGGGCCCCATGCTTTCACAATATATCCCTGCCCCTTTTAGGCCCATTGGTGTCAAAAGGGATCATTAGATTGTTATCCTCCATTGGGTCACAATGGATCCTTGCTTCTCTTAACCCCTGTGGTGGCCCAATGCATCCCATGCCCTTTTAGGCCACATGATGTCACAATGAATCATTTGATTCTTGGCCTCCACGGTGGCATAATAGATCCTTGCTTCTATTGGTCCCCGTGCTGTAACAATCCATCCCCGGCCCTTTTTATACCCCCTGGTGCCAAAAGGGATCATTAGATTGTTAGCCTGCATTGGGTCACAATGGTTCCTTGCTTCTCTTAACCTCTGTGGTGTCACAATGCTTTCCAAGCCCTTTTAGGCCACAAGATGTCACAATGAACCATTTGATTCTTGGCCTTCATGGTGTCATAATGGTTCCTTGCTTCTATAGGTCCCCACGCTGTCAAGGTTCATCCGTGGTCCGTTTGCGCCCCCTTGTGTCAAAAGGGATTCTTGGATTGTTAGCCTGCATTGGGTCACAATGGTTCCTTGCTTCTCTTAAACCCTGGGGTGTCACAATGCATCCCATGCCCTTTTAGGCCACTTGGTCTTAGAATGAACCATTTGATTCTTGGCCTCCATGGTGTCATAATGGTTCCTTGTTTCTATTGGGCCCCATGCTGTCACAATTCATCCCTGCCCCTTTTACGCCCCCTGGTGTCAAATGGGATGCTGGGATTATTAGCCTCCATTGGGTCACAATGGATCCTTGTTTCTCTTAACCTCTGTGGTGTCACAATGCATCCCATGCCCTTTTAGGCCACTTGATGTCACAATGAATCATTTGATTCTTGGCCTCCATGGTGGCATAATAGATCCTTGCTTCTATTGGTCCCCGTGCTGTAACAATCCATCCCTGGCCCTTTTTATGCCCCCTGGTGACACAAGGGTTCATTAGATTGTTAGCCTGCATTGGGTCACAATGGTTCCTTGCTTCTCTTAACCTCTGTGGTGTCACAATGCATTCCAAGCCCTTTTAGGCCACTTGGTCTTACAATGAACCATTTGATTCTTGGCCTCCATGGTGTCATAATGGTTCCTTGCTTCTATAGGACCCCATGCTGTCAGAGTTCATCCGTGGTCCTTTTGCGCCCCCTGGTGTCCAATGGGATTCTTAGATTGTTAGCCTGCATTGGGTCACAATGGATCCTTGCTTCTCTTAACCCCTGTGCTGTCACAATGCATCCCATGCCCTTTTAGGCCACTTGATGTCACAATGAATCATTTGATTCTTGGCCTCCATGGTGGCGTAATTGTACCAGGTTTTACTTGGGCCCCATGCTTTCACAATTCATCCCTGCACATTTTAGGCCCATTGGTGTCACAAGGTATCATTAGATTGTTAGCCTGCATTGGGTCACAATGGTTCCTTGCTTCTCTTAACCTCTGTGGTGTCACAATGCATCCCATGCCCTTTTAGGCCACATGATGTCACAATGAATCATTTGATTCTTGGCCTCCATGGTGTCATAATGGTTCCTTGTTTCTATTGGGCCCCATGCTGTCACAATTCATCCCTGGCCCTTTTACGCCCCCTGGTGTCAAATGGGATCCTGGGATTATTAGCCTCCATTGGGTAACAATGGATCCTTGCTTCTCTTAACCTCTGTGCTGTCACAATGCATCCCATGCCCTTTTAGGCCACTTGATGTCACAATGAATCATTTGATTCTTGGCCTCCACGGTGGCATAATAGATCCTTGCTTCTATTGGTCCCCGTGCTGTAACAATCCATCCCTGGCCCTTTTTATACCCCCTGGTGCCACAAGGGATCATTAGATTGTTAGCCTGCATTGGGTCACAATGGTTCCTTGCTTCTCTTAACCTCTGTGCTGTCACAATGCATTCCAAGCCCTTTTAGGCCACTTGGTCTCACAATGAACCATTTGATTCTTGGCCTTCATGGTGTCATAATGGTTCCTTGCTTCTATAGGTCCCCATGCTGTCAGAGTCCATCCGTGGCCCTTTTTCGCCCCCTGGTGTCAAAAGGGATTCTTAGATTGTTAGCCTGCATTGGGTCACAATGGTTCCTTGCTTCTCTTAACCCCTGTGCTGTCACAATGCATCCCATGCCCTTTTAGGCCATTTGATGTCACAATGAATAATTTAAATCTTGGCCTCCATGGTGGCGTAGTTGTACCAGGTTTTAATTGGGCCCCATGTTTTCACAATACATCCCTGCCCATTTTAGGCCTATTGGTGTCAAAAGGGATCATTAGATTGTTAGCCTCCATTGGGTCACAATGGATCCTTGCTTCTCTTAACCCCTGTGGTGTCACGATGCATCCCATGCCCTTTTAGGCCCCTTGATGTCACAATGAATCATTTGATTCTTGGCCTCCATGGTGGCATAATTGTACCAGGTTTTACTTGGGCCCCATGCTTTCACAATTCATCCCTGCCCCTTTTAGGCCCATTGGTGTCACAAGGGATCATTAGATTGTTAGCCTGCATTGGGTCACAATGGTTCCTTGCTTCTCTTAACCCCTGTGCTGTCACAATGCATCCCATGCCCTTTTAGGCCACTTGATGTCACAATGAATCATTTGATTCTTGGCCTCCATGGTGTCATAATGGTTCTTGGTTCTATTGGGCCCCATGCTGTCACAATTCATCCCTGGCCCTTTTCCGCCCCCTGGTGTCAAATGGGATCCTGGGATTATTAGCCTCCATTGGGTCACAATGGATCCTTGCTTCTCTTAACCCCTGTGCTGTCACAATGCATCCCATGCCCTTTTAGGCCACTTGATGTCACAATGAATCATTTGATTCTTGGCCTCCATGGTGGCATAATAGATCCTTGTTTCTATTGGTCCCCGTGCTGTAACAATCCACCCCTGGCCCTTTTTATACCCCCTGGTGCCACAAGGGATCATTAGATTGTTAGCCTGCATTGGGTCACAATGGTTCCTTGCTTCTCTTAACCGCTGTGGTGTCACAATGCATTCCAAACCCTTTTAGGCCACTTGATGTCACAATGAACCATTTGATTCTTGGCCTTCATGGTGTCATAATGGTTCCTTGCTTCTATAGGTCCCCATGCTGTAACAATCCACCCCTGGCCCTTTTTATACCCCCTGGTGCCACAAGGGATCATTAGATTGTTAGCCTGCATTGGGTCACAATGGTTCCTTGCTTCTCTTAACCCCTGTGGTGTCACAATGCATCCCATGCCCTTTTAGGCCACTTGATGTCACAATGAATCATTTGATTCTTGGCCTCCATGGTGGCGTAATTGTACCAGGTTTTACTTGGGCCCCATGCTTTCACAATTCATCCCTGCCACTTTTAGGCCCATTGGTGTCAAAAGGGATCATTAGATTGTTAGCCTCCATTGGGTCACAATGGATCCTTGCTTCTCTTAACCCCTGTGGTGGCCCAATGCATCCCATGCCCTTTTAGGCCACATGATGTCACAATGAATCATTTGATTCTGGGCCTCCACGGTGGCATAATAGATCCTTGTTTCTATTGGTTCCCGCGCTGTAACAATCCATCCCTAGCCATTTTTATACCCCCTGGTGCCACAAGGGATCATTAGATTGTTAGCCTGCATTGGGTCACAATGGTTCCTTGCTTCTCTTAACCTCTGTGGTGTCACAATGCATCCCATGCCCTTTTAGGCCACTTGATGTCACAATGAATTATTTGATTCTTGGCCTCTATGGAGTCATAAAGGTTCCTTGTTTCTATTGGTCCCCGTTCTGTAACAATTCATCCCTGGCCCTTTTAGGCCCCCTGGTGTCAAATGGGATCCTGGGATTATTAGCCTCCATTGGGTCACAATGGATCCTTGCTTCTCTTAACCCCTGTGCTGTCACAATGCATCCCATGCCCTTTTAGGCCACTTGATGTCACAATGAATCATTTGATTCTTGGCCTCCACGGTGGCATAGTATATACTTGCTTCTAATGGTCCCCGTGCTGTAACAATCCATCCCTGGCCCTTTTTATACCCCCTGGTGCCACAAGGGATCATTAGATTGTTAGCCTGCATTGGGTCACAATGTTTCCTTGCTTTTCTTAACCTCTGTGGTGTCACAATGCATCCCATGCCCTTTTAGGCCACTTGATGTCACAATGAATCATTTGATTCTTGGCCTCCATGGTGGCATAATGGTTCCTTGCTTCTATAGGTCCCCATGCTGTCAAGGTTCATCCGTGGTCCTTTTGCGCCCCCTGGTGTCAAAAGGGATTCTTGGATTGTTAGCCTGCATTGGGTCACAATGGTTCCTTGCTTCTCTTAACCCCTGTGGTGTGACAATGCATCCCATGCCCTTTTAGGCCACTTGGTCTTAGAATGAATCATTTGATTCTTGGCCTCCATGGTGTCATAATGGTTCCTTGTTTCTATTGGGCCCCATGCTGTCACAATTCATCCCTGGCCCTTTTACGCCCCCTGGTGTCAAATGGGATGCTGGGATTATTAGCCTGCATTGGGTCACAATGGTTCCTTGCTTCTCTTAACCTCTGTGGTGTCACAATGCATCCCATGCCCTTTTAGGCCACATGATGTCACAATGAATCATTTGATTCTTGGCCTCCATGGTGGCGTAATTGTACCAGGTTTTACTTGGGCCCCATGCTTTCACAATTCATCCCTGCCCCTTTTAGGCCCATTGGTGTCAAAAGGGATCATTAGATTGTTAGCCTGCATTGGGTCACAATGGATCCTTGCTTCTCTTAACCTCCGTGCTGTCACAATGCATCCCATGCCCTTTTAGGCCACAAGATGTCACAATGAATCATTTGATTCTTGGCCTCCATGGTGGCATAATAGATCCTTGCTTCTCTTGGTACCCGTGCTGTAACAATCCATCCCTGGCCCTTTTTATGCCCCCTGTTGCCACAAGGGATCATTAGATTGTTAGCCTGCATTGGGTCACAATGGTTCCTTGCTTCTCTTAACCTCTGTGGTGTCACAATGCATCCCATGCCCTTTTAGGCCACTTGATGTCACAATGAATCATTTGATTCTTGGCCTCCATGGTGTCATAATGGTTCCTTGTTTCTATTGGGCCCCATGCTGTCACAATTCATCCCTGGCTCTTTTACGCCCCCTGGTGTCAAATGGGATCCTGGGATTATTAGCTTCCATTGGGTCACAATGGATCCTTGCTTCTCTTAACCCCTGTGCTGTCACAATGCATCCCATGCCCTTTTAGGCCACTTGATGTCACAATGAATCATTTGATTCTTGGCCTCCACGGTGGCATAATAGATCCTTGCTTCTATTGGTCCCCGTGCTGTAACAATCCATCCCTGGCCCTTTTTATACCCCCTGGTGCCAAAAGGGATCATTAGATTGTTAGCCTGCATTGGGTCACAATGGTTCCTTGCTTCTCTTAACCTCTGTGGTGTCACAATGCTTTCCAAGCCCTTTTAGGCCACTTGATGTCACAATGAACCATTTGATTCTTGGCCTCCATGGTGGCATAATTGTACCAGGTTTTACTTGGGCCCCATGCTTTCACAATTCATCCCTGCCCCTTTTAGGCCCATTGGTGTCACAAGGGATCATTAGATTGTTAGCCCGCATTGGGTCACAATGGTTCCTTGCTTCTCTTAACCCCTGTGCTGTCACAATGCATTCCAAGCCCTTTTAGGCCACTTGGTCTTACAATGAACCATTTGATTCTTGGCCTCCATGGTGTCATAATGGTTCCTTGCTTCTATAGGACCCCATGCTGTCAGAGTTCATCCGTGGTCCTTTTGCGCCCCCTGGTGTCCAATGGGATTCTTAGATTGTTAGCCTGCATTGGGTCACAATGGATCCTTGCTTCTCTAAACCCCTGTGGTGGTCCAATGCATCCCATGCCCTTTTAGGCCACTTGATGTCACAATGAATCATTTGATTTTTGGCCTCCACAGTGGCATAGTAGATCCTTGCTTCTATTGGTCCCCGTGCTGTAACAATCCATCCCTGGCCCTTTTTATACCCCCTGGTGCCACAAGGGATCATTAGATTGTTAGCCTGCATTGGGTCACAATGGTTCCTTGCTTCTCTTAACCTCTGTGGTGTCACAATGCATCCCATGCCCTTTTAGGCCACTTGATGTCACAATGAATCATTTGATTCTTGGCCTTCATGGTGTCATAATGGTTCCTTGCTTCTATAGGTCCCCATGCTGTCAGAGTCCATCCGTGGTCCTTTTGCGCCCCTCGTGTCAAAAGGGATTCTTAGATTGTTAGCCTGCATTGGGTCACAATGGTTCCTTGCTTCTCTTAACCCCTGTGCTGTCACAATGCATCCCATGCCCTTTTAGGCCACTTGATGTCACAATGAATCATTTGATTCTTGGCCTCCATGGTGGCGTAATTGTACCAGGTTTTACTTGGGCCCCATGCTTTCACAATATATCCCTGCCCCTTTTAGGCCCATTGGTGTCAAAAGGGATCATTAGATTGTTATCCTCCATTGGGTCACAATGGATCCTTGCTTCTCTTAACCCCTGTGGTGGCCCAATGCATCCCATGCCCTTTTAGGCCACATGATGTCACAATGAATCATTTGATTCTTGGCCTCCACGGTGGCATAATAGATCCTTGCTTCTATTGGTCCCCGTGCTGTAACAATCCATCCCCGGCCCTTTTTATACCCCCTGGTGCCAAAAGGGATCATTAGATTGTTAGCCTGCATTGGGTCACAATGGTTCCTTGCTTCTCTTAACCTCTGTGGTGTCACAATGCTTTCCAAGCCCTTTTAGGCCACAAGATGTCACAATGAACCATTTGATTCTTGGCCTTCATGGTGTCATAATGGTTCCTTGCTTCTATAGGTCCCCACGCTGTCAAGGTTCATCCGTGGTCCGTTTGCGCCCCCTTGTGTCAAAAGGGATTCTTGGATTGTTAGCCTGCATTGGGTCACAATGGTTCCTTGCTTCTCTTAAACCCTGGGGTGTCACAATGCATCCCATGCCCTTTTAGGCCACTTGGTCTTAGAATGAACCATTTGATTCTTGGCCTCCATGGTGTCATAATGGTTCCTTGTTTCTATTGGGCCCCATGCTGTCACAATTCATCCCTGCCCCTTTTACGCCCCCTGGTGTCAAATGGGATGCTGGGATTATTAGCCTCCATTGGGTCACAATGGATCCTTGTTTCTCTTAACCTCTGTGGTGTCACAATGCATCCCATGCCCTTTTAGGCCACTTGATGTCACAATGAATCATTTGATTCTTGGCCTCCATGGTGGCATAATAGATCCTTGCTTCTATTGGTCCCCGTGCTGTAACAATCCATCCCTGGCCCTTTTTATGCCCCCTGGTGACACAAGGGTTCATTAGATTGTTAGCCTGCATTGGGTCACAATGGTTCCTTGCTTCTCTTAACCTCTGTGGTGTCACAATGCATTCCAAGCCCTTTTAGGCCACTTGGTCTTACAATGAACCATTTGATTCTTGGCCTCCATGGTGTCATAATGGTTCCTTGCTTCTATAGGACCCCATGCTGTCAGAGTTCATCCGTGGTCCTTTTGCGCCCCCTGGTGTCCAATGGGATTCTTAGATTGTTAGCCTGCATTGGGTCACAATGGATCCTTGCTTCTCTTAACCCCTGTGCTGTCACAATGCATCCCATGCCCTTTTAGGCCACTTGATGTCACAATGAATCATTTGATTCTTGGCCTCCATGGTGGCGTAATTGTACCAGGTTTTACTTGGGCCCCATGCTTTCACAATTCATCCCTGCACATTTTAGGCCCATTGGTGTCACAAGGTATCATTAGATTGTTAGCCTGCATTGGGTCACAATGGTTCCTTGCTTCTCTTAACCTCTGTGGTGTCACAATGCATCCCATGCCCTTTTAGGCCACATGATGTCACAATGAATCATTTGATTCTTGGCCTCCATGGTGTCATAATGGTTCCTTGTTTCTATTGGGCCCCATGCTGTCACAATTCATCCCTGGCCCTTTTACGCCCCCTGGTGTCAAATGGGATCCTGGGATTATTAGCCTCCATTGGGTAACAATGGATCCTTGCTTCTCTTAACCTCTGTGCTGTCACAATGCATCCCATGCCCTTTTAGGCCACTTGATGTCACAATGAATCATTTGATTCTTGGCCTCCACGGTGGCATAATAGATCCTTGCTTCTATTGGTCCCCGTGCTGTAACAATCCATCCCTGGCCCTTTTTATACCCCCTGGTGCCACAAGGGATCATTAGATTGTTAGCCTGCATTGGGTCACAATGGTTCCTTGCTTCTCTTAACCTCTGTGCTGTCACAATGCATTCCAAGCCCTTTTAGGCCACTTGGTCTCACAATGAACCATTTGATTCTTGGCCTTCATGGTGTCATAATGGTTCCTTGCTTCTATAGGTCCCCATGCTGTCAGAGTCCATCCGTGGCCCTTTTTCGCCCCCTGGTGTCAAAAGGGATTCTTAGATTGTTAGCCTGCATTGGGTCACAATGGTTCCTTGCTTCTCTTAACCCCTGTGCTGTCACAATGCATCCCATGCCCTTTTAGGCCATTTGATGTCACAATGAATAATTTAAATCTTGGCCTCCATGGTGGCGTAGTTGTACCAGGTTTTAATTGGGCCCCATGTTTTCACAATACATCCCTGCCCATTTTAGGCCTATTGGTGTCAAAAGGGATCATTAGATTGTTAGCCTCCATTGGGTCACAATGGATCCTTGCTTCTCTTAACCCCTGTGGTGTCACGATGCATCCCATGCCCTTTTAGGCCCCTTGATGTCACAATGAATCATTTGATTCTTGGCCTCCATGGTGGCATAATTGTACCAGGTTTTACTTGGGCCCCATGCTTTCACAATTCATCCCTGCCCCTTTTAGGCCCATTGGTGTCACAAGGGATCATTAGATTGTTAGCCTGCATTGGGTCACAATGGTTCCTTGCTTCTCTTAACCCCTGTGCTGTCACAATGCATCCCATGCCCTTTTAGGCCACTTGATGTCACAATGAATCATTTGATTCTTGGCCTCCATGGTGTCATAATGGTTCTTGGTTCTATTGGGCCCCATGCTGTCACAATTCATCCCTGGCCCTTTTCCGCCCCCTGGTGTCAAATGGGATCCTGGGATTATTAGCCTCCATTGGGTCACAATGGATCCTTGCTTCTCTTAACCCCTGTGCTGTCACAATGCATCCCATGCCCTTTTAGGCCACTTGATGTCACAATGAATCATTTGATTCTTGGCCTCCATGGTGGCATAATAGATCCTTGTTTCTATTGGTCCCCGTGCTGTAACAATCCACCCCTGGCCCTTTTTATACCCCCTGGTGCCACAAGGGATCATTAGATTGTTAGCCTGCATTGGGTCACAATGGTTCCTTGCTTCTCTTAACCGCTGTGGTGTCACAATGCATTCCAAACCCTTTTAGGCCACTTGATGTCACAATGAACCATTTGATTCTTGGCCTTCATGGTGTCATAATGGTTCCTTGCTTCTATAGGTCCCCATGCTGTAACAATCCACCCCTGGCCCTTTTTATACCCCCTGGTGCCACAAGGGATCATTAGATTGTTAGCCTGCATTGGGTCACAATGGTTCCTTGCTTCTCTTAACCCCTGTGGTGTCACAATGCATCCCATGCCCTTTTAGGCCACTTGATGTCACAATGAATCATTTGATTCTTGGCCTCCATGGTGGCGTAATTGTACCAGGTTTTACTTGGGCCCCATGCTTTCACAATTCATCCCTGCCACTTTTAGGCCCATTGGTGTCAAAAGGGATCATTAGATTGTTAGCCTCCATTGGGTCACAATGGATCCTTGCTTCTCTTAACCCCTGTGGTGGCCCAATGCATCCCATGCCCTTTTAGGCCACATGATGTCACAATGAATCATTTGATTCTGGGCCTCCACGGTGGCATAATAGATCCTTGTTTCTATTGGTTCCCGCGCTGTAACAATCCATCCCTAGCCATTTTTATACCCCCTGGTGCCACAAGGGATCATTAGATTGTTAGCCTGCATTGGGTCACAATGGTTCCTTGCTTCTCTTAACCTCTGTGGTGTCACAATGCATCCCATGCCCTTTTAGGCCACTTGATGTCACAATGAATTATTTGATTCTTGGCCTCTATGGAGTCATAAAGGTTCCTTGTTTCTATTGGTCCCCGTTCTGTAACAATTCATCCCTGGCCCTTTTAGGCCCCCTGGTGTCAAATGGGATCCTGGGATTATTAGCCTCCATTGGGTCACAATGGATCCTTGCTTCTCTTAACCCCTGTGCTGTCACAATGCATCCCATGCCCTTTTAGGCCACTTGATGTCACAATGAATCATTTGATTCTTGGCCTCCACGGTGGCATAGTATATACTTGCTTCTAATGGTCCCCGTGCTGTAACAATCCATCCCTGGCCCTTTTTATACCCCCTGGTGCCACAAGGGATCATTAGATTGTTAGCCTGCATTGGGTCACAATGTTTCCTTGCTTTTCTTAACCTCTGTGGTGTCACAATGCATCCCATGCCCTTTTAGGCCACTTGATGTCACAATGAATCATTTGATTCTTGGCCTCCATGGTGGCATAATGGTTCCTTGCTTCTATAGGTCCCCATGCTGTCAAGGTTCATCCGTGGTCCTTTTGCGCCCCCTGGTGTCAAAAGGGATTCTTGGATTGTTAGCCTGCATTGGGTCACAATGGTTCCTTGCTTCTCTTAACCCCTGTGGTGTGACAATGCATCCCATGCCCTTTTAGGCCACTTGGTCTTAGAATGAATCATTTGATTCTTGGCCTCCATGGTGTCATAATGGTTCCTTGTTTCTATTGGGCCCCATGCTGTCACAATTCATCCCTGGCCCTTTTACGCCCCCTGGTGTCAAATGGGATGCTGGGATTATTAGCCTGCATTGGGTCACAATGGTTCCTTGCTTCTCTTAACCTCTGTGGTGTCACAATGCATCCCATGCCCTTTTAGGCCACATGATGTCACAATGAATCATTTGATTCTTGGCCTCCATGGTGGCGTAATTGTACCAGGTTTTACTTGGGCCCCATGCTTTCACAATTCATCCCTGCCCCTTTTAGGCCCATTGGTGTCAAAAGGGATCATTAGATTGTTAGCCTGCATTGGGTCACAATGGATCCTTGCTTCTCTTAACCTCCGTGCTGTCACAATGCATCCCATGCCCTTTTAGGCCACTTGGTCTCACAATGAACCATTTGATTCTTGGCCTTCATGGTGTCATAATGGTTCCTTGCTTCTATAGGTCCCCATGCTGTCAGAGTTCATCCGTGGTCCTTTTGCGCCCCCTGGTGTCAAAAGGGATTCTTAGATTGTTAGCCTGCATTGGGTCACAATGGTTCCTTGCTTCTCTTAACCCCTGTGGTGTCACAATGCATCCCATGCCCTTTTAGGCCACTTGATGTCACAATGAATCATTTGATTCTTGGCCTCCATGGTGGCGTAATTGTACCAGGTTTTACTGGGGCCCCATGCTTTCACAATATATCCCTGCCCCTTTTAGGCCCATTGGTGTCAAAAGGGATCATTAGATTGTTAGCCTCCATTGGGTCACAATGGATCCTTGCTTCTCTTAACCCCTGTGGTGGCCCAATGCATCCCATGCCCTTTTAGGCCACATGATGTCACAATGAATCATTTGATTCTGGGCCTCCACGGTGGCATAATAGGGCCTTGTTTCTATTGGTCCCCGCGCTGTAACAATCCATCCCTGGCCATTTTTATACCCCCTGGTGCCACAAGGGATCATTAGATTGTTAGCTTGCATTGGGTCACAATGAATCCTTGCTTCTCTTAACCCCTGTGGTGTGACAATGCATCCCATGCCCTTTTATGCCACTTGATATCACAATGAATAATTTGATTCTTGGCCTCCATGGTGGCATAATTGTACCAGGTTTTACTTGGGCCCCATGCTTTCACAATTCATCCCTGCCCCTTTTAGGCCCATTGGTGTCACAAGGGATCATTAGATTGTTAGCCTGCATTGGGTCACAATGGATCCTTGCTTCTCTTGCCTCTGTGGTGTCACAATGCATCCCATGCCCTTTTAGGCCACTTGATGTCACAATGAATCATTTGATTCTTGGCCTCCATGGTGTCATAATGGTTCCTTGTTTCTATTGGGCCCCATGCTGTCACAATTCATCCCTGGCCCTTTTACGCCCCCTGGTGTCAAATGGGATCCTGGGAATATTAGCCTCCATTGGGTCACAATGGATCCTTGCTTCTCTTAACCCCTGTGCTGTCACAATGCATCCCATGCCCTTTTAGGCCACTTGATGTCACAATGAATCATTTGATTCTTGGCCTCCATGGTGGCGTAATTGTACCAGGTTTTACTTGGGCCCCATGCTTTCACAATATATCCCTGCCCCTTTTAGGCCCATTGGTGTCAAAAGGGATCATTAGATTGTTAGCCTCCATTGGGTCACAATGGATCCTTGCTTCTCTTAACCCCTGTGGTGGCCCAATGCATCCCATGCCCTTTTAGGCCACATGATGTCACAATGAATCATTTGATTCTGGGATTCCACGGTGGCATAATAGATCCTTGTTTCTATTGGTCCCCGCGCTGTAACAATCCATCCCTAGCCATTTTTATACCCCCTGGTGCCACAAGGGATCATTAGATTGTTAGCCTGCATTGGGTCACAATGGTTCCTTGCTTCTCTTAACCCCTGTGCTGTCACAATGCATCCCATGCCCTTTTAGGCCACTTGATGTCACAATGAATCATTTGATTCTTGGCCTCCATGGTGGCATAATTGTACCAGGTTTTACTTGGGCCCCATGCTTTCACAATTCATCCCTGCCCCTTTTAGGCCCATTGGTGTCACAAGGGATCATTAGATTGTTAGCCTGCATTGGGTCACAATGGTTCCTTGCTTCTCTTAACCTCTGTGGTGTCACAATGCATCCCATGCCCTTTTAGGCCACTTGATGTCACAATGAATCATTTGATTCTTGGCCTCCATGGTGGCATAATAGATCCTTGCTTCTATTGGTCCCCGTGCTGTAACAATCCATCCCTGGCCCTTTTTATGCCCCCTGGTGCCACAAGGGATCATTAGATTGTTAGCCTGCATTGGGTCACAATGGTTCCTTGCTTCTCTTAACCTCTGTGGTGTCACAATGCATTCCAAGCCCTTTTAGGCCACTTGGTCTTACAATGAACCATTTGATTCTTGGCCTCCATGGTGTCATAATGGTTCCTTGCTTCTATAGGTCCCCATGCTGTCAGAGTTCATCCGTGGTCCTTTTGCGCCCCCTGGTGTCCAATGGGATTCTTAGATTGTTAGCCTGCATTGGGTCACAATGGTTCCTTGCTTCTCTTAACGTATGTGGTGTCACAATGCATCCCATGCCCTTTTAGGCCACTTGATGTCACAATGAATCATTTGATTCTTGGCCTCCATGGTGTCATAATGGTTCCTTGTTTCTATTGGGCCCCATGCTGTCACAATTCATCCCTGGCCCTTTTACGCCCCCTGGTGTCAAATGGGATCCTGGGATTATTAGATTCCGTTGGATGACAATGGATCCTTGCTTCTCTTAACCCCTGTGCTGTCACAATGCATCCCATGCCCTTTTAGGCCACTTGATGTCACAATGAATCATTTGATTCTTGGCCTCCACGGTGGCATAGTAGATCCTTGCTTCTATTGGTCCCCGTGCTGTAACAATCCAGCCCTGGCCCTTTTTATACCCCCTGGTGCCACAAGGGATCATTAGATTGTTAGCCTGCATTGGGTCACAATGGTTCCTTGCTTTTCTTAACCTCTGTGGTGTCACAATGCATCCCATGCCCTTTTAGGCCACTTGATGTCACAATGAATCATTTGATTCTTGGCCTCCATGGTGGCATAATTGTACCAGGTTTTACTTGGGCCCCATGCTTTCACAATTCATCCCTGCCCCTTTTAGGCCCATTGGTGTCAAAAGGGATCATTAGATTGTTAGCCTGCATTGTGTCACAATGGATCCTTGCTTCTCTTAACCTCTGTGCTGTCACAATGCATCCCATGCCCTTTTAGGCCACTTGATGTCACAATGAATCATTTGATTCTTGGCCTCCATGGTGGCATAATAGATCCTTGCTTCTATTGGTCCCCGTGCTGTAACAATCCATCCCTGGCCCTTTTTATACCCCCTGGTGCCACAAGGGATCATTAGATTGTTAGCCTGCATTGGGTCACAATGGTTCCTTGCTTCTCTTAACCTCTGTGGTGTCACAATGCTTTCCAAGCCCTTTTAGGCCACTAGATGTCACAATGAACCATTTGATTCTTGGCCTTCATGGTGTCATAATGGTTCCTTGCTTCTATAGGTCCCCACGCTGTCAAGGTTCATCCGTGGTCCTTTTGCGCCCCCTGGTGTCAAAAGGGATTCTTGGATTGTTAGCCTGCATTGGGTCACAATGGTTCCTTGCTTCTCTTAACCCCTGTGGTGTCACAAAACATCCCATGCCCTTTTAGGCCACTTGATGTCACAATGAATCATTTGATTCTTGGCCTCCATGGTGGCATAATTGTACCAGGTTTTACTTGGGCCCCATGCTTTCACAATTCATCCCTGCCCCTTTTAGGCCCATTGGTGTCACAAGGGATCATTAGATTGTTAGCCTGCATTGGGTCACAATGGTTCCTTGCTTCTCTTAACCTCTGTGGTGTCACAATGCATCCCATGCCCTTTTAGGCCACTTGATGTCACAATGAATCATTTGATTCTTGGCCTCCATGGTGGCATAATGGTTCCTTGTTTCTATTGGGCCCCATCCTGTCACAATTCATCCCTGCCCCTTTTAGGCCCATTGGTGTCACAAGGGATCATTAGATTGTTAGCCTGCATTGGGTCACAATGGTTCCTTGCTTCTCTTAACCTCTGTGGTGTCACAGTGCCTCCCATGCCCTTTTAGGCCACTTGATGTCACAATGAATCATTTGATTCTTGGTCTCCATGGTGGCATAATAGATCCTTGCTTCTATTGGTCCCCGTGCTGTAACAATCCATCCCTGGCCCTTTTTATACCCCCTGGTGCCACAAGGGATCATTAGATTGTTAGCCTGCATTGGGTCACAATGGTTCCTTGCTTCTCTTAACCTCTGTGCTGTCACAATGCATTCCAAGCCCTTTTAGGCCACTTGGTCTTACAATGAACCATTTGATTCTTGGCCTTCATGGTGTCATAATGGTTCCTTGCTTCTATAGGTCCCCACGCTGTCAAGGTTCATCCGTGGTCCTTTTGCGCCCCCTGGTGTCAAAAGGGATTCTTGGATTGTTAGCCTGCATTGGGTCACAATGGTTCCTTGCTTCTCTTAACCTCTGTGGTGTCACAATGCATCCCATGCCCTTTTAGGCCACTTGATGTCACAATGAATCATTTGATTCTTGGCCTCCATGGTGGCATAATAGATCCTTGCTTCTATTGGTCCCCGTGCTGTAACAATCCATCCCTGGCCCTTTTTATGCCCCCTGTTGCCACAAGGGATCATTAGATTGTTAGCCTGCATTGGGTCACAATGGTTCCTTGCTTCTCTTAACCTCTGTGGTGTCACAATGCATTCCAAGCCCTTTTAGGCCACTTGGCCTTACAATGAACCATTTGATTCTTGGCCTCCATGGTGTCATAATGGTTCCTTGCTTCTATAGGACCCCATGCTGTCAGAGTTCATCCGTGGTCCTTTTGCGCCCCCTGGTGTCCAATGGGATTCTTAGATTGTTAGCCTGCATTGGGTCACAATGGATCCTTGCTTCTCTTAACCCCTGTGGTGTCACAATGCATCCCATGCCCTTTTAGGCCACTTGTTGTCACAATGAATCATTTGATTCTTGGCCTCCATGGTGGCATAATTGTACCAGGTTTTACTGGGGCCCCATGCTTTCACAATTCATCCCTGCACCTTTTAGGCCCATTGGTGTCACAAGGTATCATTAGATTGTTAGCCTGCATTGGGTCACAATGGTTCCTTGCTTCTCTTAACCTCTGTGGTGTCACAATGCATCCCATGCCCTTTTAGGCCACTTGATGTCACAATGAATCATTTGATTCTTGGCCTCCATGGTGTCATAATGGTTCCTTGTTTCTATTGGGCCCCATGCTGTCACAATTCATCCCTGGCTCTTTTACGCCCCCTGGTGTCAAATGGGATCCTGGGATTATTAGCTTCCATTGGGTCACAATGGATCCTTGCTTCTCTTAACCCCTGTGCTGTCACAATGCATCCCATGCCCTTTTAGGCCACTTGATGTCACAATGAATCATTTGATTCTTGGCCTCCACGGTGGCATAATAGATCCTTGCTTCTATTGGTCCCCGTGCTGTAACAATCCATCCCTGGCCCTTTTTATACCCCCTGGTGCCAAAAGGGATCATTAGATTGTTAGCCTGCATTGGGTCACAATGGTTCCTTGCTTCTCTTAACCTCTGTGGTGTCACAATGCTTTCCAAGCCCTTTTAGGCCACTTGATGTCACAATGAAACATTTGATTCTTGGCCTCCATGGTGGCATAATTGTACCAGGTTTTACTTGGGCCCCATGCTTTCACAATTCATCCCTGCCCCTTTTAGGCCCATTGGTGTCACAAGGGATCATTAGATTGTTAGCCCGCATTGGGTCACAATGGTTCCTTGCTTCTCTTAACCCCTGTGCTGTCACAATGCATTCCAAGCCCTTTTAGGCCACTTGGTCTTACAATGAACCATTTGATTCTTGGCCTCCATGGTGTCATAATGGTTCCTTGTTTCTATAGGACCCCATGCTGTCAGAGTTCATCCGTGGTCCTTTTGCGCCCCCTGGTGTGCAATGGGATTCTTAGATTGTTAGCCTGCATTGGGTCACAATGGATCCTTGCTTCTCTAAACCCCTGTGGTGGTCCAATGCATCCCATGCCCTTTTAGGCCACTTGATGTCACAATGAATCATTTGATTTTTGGCCTCCACGGTGGCATAGTAGATCCTTGCTTCTATTGGTCCCCGTGCTGTAACAATCCATCCCTGGCCCTTTTTATACCCCCTGGTGCCACAAGGGATCATTAGATTGTTAGCCTGCATTGGGTCACAATGGTTCCTTGCTTCTCTTAACCTCTGTGGTGTCACAATGCATCCCATGCCCTTTTAGGCCACTTGATGTCACAATGAATCATTTGATTCTTGGCCTTCATGGTGTCATAATGGTTCCTTGCTTCTATAGGTCCCCATGCTGTCAGAGTCCATCCGTGGTCCTTTTGCGCCCCTCGTGTCCAATGGGATTCTTAGATTGTTAGCCTGCATTGGGTCACAATGGTTCCTTGCTTCTCTTAACCCCTGTGCTGTCACAATGCATCCCATGCCCTTTTAGGCCACTTGATGTCACAATGAATCATTTGATTCTTGGCCTCCATGGTGGCCTAATTGTACCAGGTTTTACTTGGGCCCCATGCTTTCACAATATATCCCTGCCCCTTTTAGGCCCATTGGTGTCAAAAGGGATCATTAGATTGTTATCCTCCATTGGGTCACAATGGATCCTTGCTTCTCTTAACCCCTGTGGTGGCCCAATGCATCCCATGCCCTTTTAGGCCACATGATGTCACAATGAATCATTTGATTCTTGGCCTCCACGGTGGCATAGTAGATCCTTGCTTCTATTGGTCCCCGTGCTGTAACAATCCATCCCTGGCCCTTTTTATACCCCCTGGTGCCAAAAGGGATCATTAGATTGTTAGCCTGCATTGGGTCACAATGGTTCCTTGCTTCTCTTAACCTCTGTGGTGTCACAATGCTTTCCAAGCCCTTTTAGGCCACTAGATGTCACAATGAACCATTTGATTCTTGGCCTTCATGGTGTCATAATGGTTCCTTGCTTCTATAGGTCCCCACGCTGTCAAGGTTCATCCGTTGTCCGTTTGCGCCCCCTTGTGTCAAAAGGGATTCTTGGATTGTTAGCCTGCATTGGGTCACAATGGTTCCTTGCTTCTCTTAACCCCTGGGGTGTCACAATGCATCCCATGCCCTTTTAGGCCACTTGGTCTTAGAATGAACCATTTGATTCTTGGCCTCCATGGTGTCATAATGGTTCCTTGTTTCTATTGGGCCCCATGCTGTCACAATTCATCCCTGGCCCTTTTAGGCCCCCTGGTGTCAAATGGGATGCTGGGATTATTAGCCTCCATTGGGTCACAATGGATCCTTGTTTCTCTTAACCCCTGTGCTGTCACAATGCATCCCATGCCCTTTTAGGCCACTTGATGTCACAATGAATCATTTGATTCTTGGCCTCCATGGTGGCATAATTGTACCAGGTTTTACTAGGGCCCCATGCTTTCACAATTCATCCCTGCCCCTTTTAGGCCCATTGGTGTCACAAGGGATCATTAGATTGTTAGCCTGCATTGGGTCACAATGGTTCCTTGCTTCTCTTAACCTCTGTGGTGTCACAATGCATCCCATGCCCTTTTAGGCCACTTGATGTCACAATGAATCATTTGATTCTTGGCCTCCATGGTGGCATAATAGATCCTTGCTTCTATTGGTCCCCGTGCTGTAACAATCCATCCCTGGCGCTTATTATGCCCCCTGGTGACACAAGGGTTCATTAGATTGTTAGCCTGCATTGGGTCACAATGGTTCCTTGCTTCTCTTAACCTCTGTGGTGTCACAATGCATTCCAAGCCTTTTTAGGCCACTTGGTCTTACAATGAACCATTTGATTCTTGGCCTCCATGGTGTCATAATGGTTCCTTGCTTCTATAGGACCCCATGCTGTCAGAGTTCATCCGTGGTCCTTTTGCGCCCCCTGGTGTCCAATGGGATTCTTAGATTGTTAGCCTGCATTGGGTCACAATGGATCCTTGCTTCTCTTAACCCCTGTGCTGTCACAATGCATCCCATGCCCTTTTAGGCCACTTGATGTCACAATGAATCATTTGATTCTTGGCCTCCATGGTGGCGTAATTGTACCAGGTTTTACTTGGGCCCCATGCTTTCACAATTCATCCCTGCACATTTTAGGCCCATTGGTGTCACAAGGTATCATTAGATTGTTAGCCTGCATTGGGTCACAATGGTTCCTTGCTTCTCTTAACCTCTGTGGTGTCACAATG
Organism: Cinclus cinclus; assembly: GCF_963662255.1. Classification (NCBI taxonomy): domain Eukaryota; kingdom Metazoa; phylum Chordata; class Aves; order Passeriformes; family Cinclidae; genus Cinclus; species Cinclus cinclus. Next base: position 37,901,067 of record NC_085052.1, read on the forward strand.
CATCCCATGCCCTTTTAGGCCACATGATGTCACAATGAATCATTTGATTCTTGGCCTCCATGGTGTCATAATGGTTCCTTGTTTCTATTGGGCCCCATGCTGTCACAATTCATCCCTGGCCCTTTTACGCCCCCTGGTGTCAAATGGGATCCTGGGATTATTAGCCTCCATTGGGTAACAATGGATCCTTGCTTCTCTTAACCTCTGTGCTGTCACAATGCATCCCATGCCCTTTTAGGCCACTTGATGTCACAATGAATCATTTGATTCTTGTCCTCCACGGTGGCATAATAGATCCTTGCTTCTATTGGTCCCCGTGCTGTAACAATCCATCCCTGGCCCTTTTTATACCCCCTGGTGCCACAAGGGATCATTAGATTGTTAGCCTGCATTGGGTCACAATGGTTCCTTGCTTCTCTTAACCTCTGTGCTGTCACAATGCATTCCAAGCCCTTTTAGGCCACTTGGTCTCACAATGAACCATTTGATTCTTGGCCTTCATGGTGTCATAATGGTTCCTTGCTTCTATAGGTCCCCATGCTGTAACAATCCACCCCTGGCCCTTTTTATACCCCCTGGTGCCACAAGGGATCATTAGATTGTTAGCCTGCATTGGGTCACAATGGTTCCTTGCTTCTCTTAACCCCTGTGGTGTCACAATGCATCCCATGCCCTTTTAGGCCACTTGATGTCACAATGAATCATTTGATTCTTGGCCTCCATGGTGGCGTAATTGTACCAGGTTTTACTTGGGCCCCATGCTTTCACAATTCATCCCTGCCACTTTTAGGCCCATTGGTGTCAAAAGGGATCATTAGATTGTTAGCCTCCATTGGGTCACAATGGATCCTTGCTTCTCTTAACCCCTGTGGTGGCCCAATGCATCCCATGCCCTTTTAGGCCACATGATGTCACAATGAATCATTTGATTCTGGGCCTCCACGGTGGCATAATAGATCCTTGTTTCTATTGGTTCCCGCGCTGTAACAATCCATCCCTAGCCATTTTTATACCCCCTGGTGCCACAAGGGATCATTAGATTGTTAGCCTGCATTGGGTCACAATGGTTCCTTGCTTCTCTTAACCTCTGTGGTGTCACAATGCATCCCATGCCCTTTTAGGCCACTTGATGTCACAATGAATTATTTGATTCTTGGCCTCTATGGTGTCATAAAGGTTCCTTGTTTGTATTGGTCCCCGTTCTGTAACAATTCATCCCTGGCCCTTTTAGGCCCCCTGGTGTCAAATGGGATCCTGGGATTATTAGCCTCCATTGGGTCACAATGGATCCTTGCTTCTCTTAACCCCTGTGCTGTCACAATGCATCCCATGCCCTTTTAGGCCACATGATGTCACAATGAATCATTTGATTCTTGGCCTCCACGGTGGCATAATAGATCCTTGCTTCTATTGGTCCCCGTGCTGTAACAATCCATCCCTGGCCCTTTTTATACCCCCTGGTGCCACAAGGGATCATTAGATTGTTAGCCTGCATTGGGTCACAATGGATCCTTGCTTCTCTTAACCTCTGTGGTGTCACAATGCATTCCAAGCCCTTTTAGGCCACTAGATGTCACAATGAACCATTTGATTCTTGGCCTTCATGGTGTCATAATGGTTCCTTGCTTCGATAGGTCCCCACGATGTCAAGGTTCATCCGTGGACCTTTGGCGCCCCCTGGTGTCCAATGGGATTCTTAGATTGTTAGCCTGCATTGGGTCACAATGGTTCCTTGCTTCTCTTAACCCCTGTGCTGTCACAATGCATCCCATGCCCTTTTAGGCCACTTGATGTCACAATGAATCATTTGATTCTTGGCCTCCATGGTGGCATAATTGTACCAGGTTTTACTTGGGCCCCATGCTTTCACAATTCATCCCTGCCCCTTTTAGGCCCATTGGTGTCACAAGGGATCATTAGATTGTTAGCCTCCATTGGGTCACAATGGATCCTTGCTTCTCTTAATCCCTGTGGTGTCACAATGCATCCCATGCCCTTTTAGGCCACTTGATGTCACAATGAATCATTTGATTCTTGGCCTCCATGGTGTCATAATGGTTCTTTGTTCTATTGGGCCCCATGCTTTCACAATTCATCTCTGGCCCTTTTACGCCCCCTGGTGTCAAATGGGATCCTGGGATTATTAGCCTCCATTGGGTCACAATGGATCCTTGCTTCTCTTAACCCCTGTGCTGTCACAATGCATCCCATGCCCTTTTAGGCCACTTGATGTCACAATGAATCATTTGATTCTTAGCCTCCACGGTGGCATAGTAGATACTTGCTTCTAATGGTCCCCGTGCTGTAACAATCCATCCCTGGCCCTTTTTATACCCCCTGGTGCCACAAGGGATCATTAGATTGTTAGCCTGCATTGGGTCACAATGTTTCCTTGCTTTTCTTAACCTCTGTGGTGTCACAATGCATCCCATGCCCTTTTAGGCCACTTGGTCTTAGAATGAATCATTTGATTCTTGGCCTCCATGGTGTCATAATGGTTCCTTGTTTCTATTGGGCCCCATGCTGTCACAATTCATCCCTGGCCCTTTTACGCCCCCTGGTGTCAAATGGGATGCTTGGATTATTATCCTGCATTGGGTCACAATGGTTCCTTGCTTCTCTTAACCTCTGTGGTGTCACAATGCATCCCATGCCCTTTTAGGCCACTTGATGTCACAATGAATCATTTGATTCTTGGCCTCCATGGTGGCGTAATTGTACCAGGTTTTACTTGGGCCCCATGCTTTCACAATTCATTCCTGCCCCTTTTAGGCCCATTGGTGTCAAAAGGGATCATTAGATTGTTAGCCTGCATTGGGTCACAATGGATCCTTGCTTCTCTTAACCTCCGTGCTGTCACAATGCATCCCATGCCCTTTTAGGCCACAAGATGTCACAATGAATCATTTGATTCTTGGCCTCCATGGTGGCATAATAGATCCTTGCTTCTCTTGGTACCCGTGCTGTAACAATCCATCCCTGGCCCTTTTTATGCCCCCTGTTGCCACAAGGGATCATTAGATTGTTAGCCTGCATTGGGTCACAATGGTTCCTTGCTTCTCTTAACCTCTGTGGTGTCACTATGCATCCCATGCCCTTTTAGGCCACTTGGTCTCACAATGAATCATTTGATTCTTGGCCTTCATGGTGTCATAATGGTTCCTTGCTTCTATAGGTCCCCATGCTGTCAGAGTTCATCCGTGGTCCTTTTGCGCCCCCTGGTGTCAAAAGGGATTCTTAGATTGTTAGCCTGCATTGGGTCACAATGGTTCCTTGCTTCTCTTAACCCCTGTGGTGTCACAATGCATCCCATGCCCTTTTAGGCCACTTGATGTCACAATGAATCATTTGATTCTTGGCCTCCATGGTGGCGTAATTGTACCAGGTTTTACTGGGGCCCCATGCTTTCACAATTCATCCCTGCACCTTTTAGGCCCATTGGTGTCACAAGGTATCATTAGATTGTTAGCCTGCATTGGGTCACAATGGTTCCTTGCTTCTCTTAACCTCTGTGGTGTCACAATGCATCCCATGCCCTTTTAGGCCACTTGATGTCACAATGAATCATTTGATTCTTGGCCTCCATGGTGTCATAATGGTTCCTTGTTTCTATTGGGCCCCATGCTGTCACAATTCATCCCTGGCTCTTTTACGCCCCCTGGTGTCAAATGGGATCCTGGGATTATTAGCCTCCATTGGGTCACAATGGATCCTTGCTTCTCTTAACCCCTGTGCTGTCACAATGCATCCCATGCCCTTTTAGGCCACTTGATGTCACAATGAATCATTTGATTCTTGGCCTCCACGGTGGCATAATAGATCCTTGCTTCTATTGGTCCCCATGCTGTAACAATCCATCCCTGGCCCTTTTTATACCCCCTGGTGCCAAAAGGGATCATTAGATTGTTAGCCTGCATTGGGTCACAATGGTTCCTTGCTTCTCTTAACCTCTGTGGTGTCACAATGCTTTCCAAGCCCTTTTAGGCCACTTGATGTCACAATGAAACATTTGATTCTTGGCCTCCATGGTGGCATAATTGTACCAGGTTTTACTTGGGCCCCATGCTTTCACAATTCATCCCTGCCCCTTTTAGGCCCATTGGTGTCACAAGGGATCATTAGATTGTTAGCCTGCATTGGGTCACAATGGTTCCTTGCATCTCTTGCCTCTGTGCTGTCACAATGCATTCCAAGCCCTTTTAGGCCACTTGGTCTTACAATGAACCATTTGATTCTTGGCCTCCATGGTGTCATAATGGTTCCTTGCTTCTATAGGACCCCATGCTGTCAGAGTTCATCCGTGGTCCTTTTGCGCCCCCTGGTGTCCAATGGGATTCTTAGATTGTTAGCCTCCATTGGGTCACAATGGATCCTTGCTTCTCTAAACCCCTGTAGTGGTCCAATGCATCCCATGCCCTTTTAGGCCACTTGATGTCACAATGAATCATTTGATTTTTGGCCTCCACGGTGGCATAGTAGATCCTTGCTTCTATTGGTCCCCGTGCTGTAACAATCCATCCCTGGCCCTTTTTATATCCCCTGGTGCCACAAGGGATCATTAGATTGTTAGCCTGCATTGGGTCACAATGGTTCCTTGCTTCTCTTAACCTCTGTGGTGTCACAATGCATCCCATGCCCTTTTAGGCCACTTGATGTCACAATGAATCATTTGATTCTTGGCCTTCATGGTGTCATAATGGTTCCTTGCTTCTATAGGTCCCCATGCTGTCAGAGTCCATCCGTGGTCCTTTTGCGCCCCTCGTGTCAAAAGGGATTCTTAGATTGTTAGCCTGCATTGGGTCACAATGGTTCCTTGCTTCTCTTAACCCCTGGGGTGTCACAATGCATCCCATGCCCTTTTAGGCCACTTGATGTCACAATGAATCATTTGATTCTTGGCCTCCATGGTGGCGTAATTGTACCAGGATTTACTTGGGCCCCATGTTTTCACAATATATCCCTGCCCCTTTTAGGCCCATTGGTGTCAAAAGGGATCATTAGATTGTTAGCCTCCATTGGGTCACAATGGATCCTTGCTTCTCTTAACCCCTGTGGTGGCCCAATGCATCCCATGCCCTTTTAGGCCACATGATGTCACAATGAATCATTTGATTCTTGGCCTCCACGGTGGCATAATAGATCCTTGCTTCTATTGGTCCCCGTGCTGTAACAATCCATCCCTGGCCCTTTTTATACCCCCTGGTGCCAAAAGGGATCATTAGATTGTTAGCCTGCATTGGGTCACAATGGTTCCTTGCTTCTCTTAACCTCTGTGGTGTCACAATGCTTTCCAAGCCCTTTTAGGCCACTAGATGTCACAATGAACCATTTGATTCTTGGCCTTCATGGTGTCATAATGGTTCCTTGCTTCTATAGGTCCCCACGCTGTCAAGGTTCATCCGTGGTCCGTTTGCGCCCCCTTGTGTCAAAAGGGATTCTTGGATTGTTAGCCTGCATTGGGTCACAATGGTTCCTTGCTTCTCTTAACCCCTGGGGTGTCACAATGCATCCCATGCCCTTTTAGGCCACTTGGTCTTAGAATGAACCATTTGATTCTTGGCCTCCATGGTGTCATAATGGTTCCTTGTTTCTATTGGGCCCCATGCTGTCACAATTCATCCCTGGCCCTTTTACGCCCCCTGGTGTCAAATGGGATCCTGGGATTATTAGCCTGCATTGGGTCACAATGGATCCTTGCTTCTCTTAACCCCTGTGCTGTCACAATGCATCCCATGCCCTTTTAGGCCACTTGATGTCACAATGAATCATTTGATTCTTGGCCTCCATGGTGGCATAATTGTACCAGGTTTTACTAGGGCCCCATGCTTTCACAATTCATCCCTGCCCCTTTTAGGCCCATTGGTGTCAAAAGGGATCATTAGATTGTTAGCCTCCATTGGGTCACAATGGTTCCTTGCTTCTCTTAACCTCTGTGGTGTCACAATGCATCCCATGCCCTTTTAGGCCACTTGATGTCACAATGAATCATTTGATTCTTGGCCTCCATGGTGGCATAATAGATCCTTGCTTCTATTGGTCCCCGTGCTGTAACAATCCATCCCTGGCCCTTTTTATGCCCCCTGGTGACACAAGGGTTCATTAGATTGTTAGCCTGCATTGGGTCACAATGGTTCCTTGCTTCTCTTAACCTCTGTGGTGTCACAATGCATTCCAAGCCCTTTTAGGCCACTTGGTCTTACAATGAACCATTTGATTCTTGGCCTCCATGGTGTCATAATGGTTCCTTGCTTCTATAGGACCCCATGCTGTCAGAGTTCATCGGTGGTCCTTTTGCGCCCCCTGGTGTCCAATGGGATTCTTAGATTGTTAGCCTGCATTGGGTCACAATGGATCCTTGCTTCTCTTAACCCCTGTGCTGTCACAATGCATCCCATGCCCTTTTAGGCCACTTGATGTCACAATGAATCATTTGATTCTTGGCCTCCATGGTGGCCTAATTGTACCAGGTTTTACTTGGGCCCCATGCTTTCACAATTCATCCCTGCACATTTTAGGCCCATTGGTGTCACAAGGTATCATTAGATTGTTAGCCTGCATTGGGTCACAATGGTTCCTTGCTTCTCTTAACCTCTGTGGTGTCACAATGCATCCCATGCCCTTTTAGGCCACATGATGTCACAATGAATCATTTGATTCTTGGCCTCCATGGTGTCATAATGGTTCTTGGTTCTATTGGGCCCCATGCTTTCACAATTCATCTCTGGCCCTTTTACGCCCCCTGGTGTCAAATGGGATCCTGGGATTATTAGCCTCCATTGGGTCACAATGGATCCTTGCTTCTCTTAACCCCTGTGCTGTCACAATGCATCCCATGCCCTTTTAGGCCACTTGATGTCACAATGATTCATTTGATTATTGGCCTTCATGGTGGCATAGTAGATACTTGCTTCTATTGGTCCCCGTGCTGTAACAATCCATCCCTGGCCCTTTTTATACCCCCTGGTGCCACAAGGGATCATTAGATTGTTAGCCTGCATTGGGTCACAATGGATCCTTGCTTCTCTTAACCTCTGTGGTGTCACAATGCATTCCAAGCCCTTTTAGGCCACTAGATGTCACAATGAACCATTTGATTCTTGGCCTTCATGGTGTCATAATGGTTCCTTGCTTCTATAGGTCCCCACGATGTCAAGGTTCATCCGTGGACCTTTGGCGCCCCCTGGTGTCCAATGGGATTCTTAGATTGTTAGCCTGCATTGGGTCACAATGGTTCCTTGCTTCTCTTAACCCCTGTGGTGTCACAATGCATCCCATGCCCTTTTAGGCCACTTGATGTCACAATGAATCATTTGATTCTTGGCCTCCATGGTGGCCTAATTGTACCAGGTTTTACTTGGGCCCCATGCTTTCACAATTCATCCCTGCCCCTTTTAGGCCCATTGGTGTCACAAGGTATCTTTAGATTGTTAGCCTGCATTGGGTCACAATGGTTCCTTGCTTCTCTTAACCTCTGTGGTGTCACAATGCATCCCATGCCCTTTTAGGCCACTTGATGTCACAATGAATCATTTGATTCTTGGCCTCCATGGTGTCATAATGGTTCCTTGTTTCTATTGGGCCCCATGCTGTCACAATTCATCCCTGGCTCTTTTACGCCCCCTGGTGTCAAATGGGATCCTGGGATTATTAGCCTCCATTGGGTCACAATGGATCCTTGCTTCTCTTAACCCCTGTGCTGTCACAATGCATCCCATGCCCTTTTAGGCCACTTGATGTCACAATGAATCATTTGATTCTTGGCCTCCACGGTGGCATAATAGATCCTTGCTTCTATTGGTCCCCATGCTGTAACAATCCATCCCTGGCCCTTTTTATACCCCCTGGTGCCAAAAGGGATCATTAGATTGTTAGCCTGCATTGGGTCACAATGGTTCCTTGCTTCTCTTAACCTCTGTGGTGTCACAATGCTTTCCAAGCCCTTTTAGGCCACTTGATGTCACAATGAAACATTTGATTCTTGGCCTCCATGGTGGCATAATTGTACCAGGTTTTACTTGGGCCCCATGCTTTCACAATTCATCCCTGCCCCTTTTAGGCCCATTGGTGTCACAAGGGATCATTAGATTGTTAGCCTGCATTGGGTCACAATGGTTCCTTGCATCTCTTGCCTCTGTGCTGTCACAATGCATTCCAAGCCCTTTTAGGCCACTTGGTCTTACAATGAACCATTTGATTCTTGGCCTCCATGGTGTCATAATGGTTCCTTGCTTCTATAGGACCCCATGCTGTCAGAGTTCATCCGTGGTCCTTTTGCGCCCCCTGGTGTCCAATGGGATTCTTAGATTGTTAGCCTCCATTGGGTCACAATGGATCCTTGCTTCTCTAAACCCCTGTGGTGGTCCAATGCATCCCATGCCCTTTTAGGCCACTTGATGTCACAATGAATCATTTGATTTTTGGCCTCCACGGTGGCATAGTAGATCCTTGCTTCTATTGGTCCCCGTGCTGTAACAATCCATCCCTGGCCCTTTTTATATCCCCTGGTGCCACAAGGGATCATTAGATTGTTAGCCTGCATTGGGTCACAATGGTTCCTTGCTTCTCTTAACCTCTGTGGTGTCACAATGCATCCCATGCCCTTTTAGGCCACTTGATGTCACAATGAATCATTTGATTCTTGGCCTTCATGGTGTCATAATGGTTCCTTGCTTCTATAGGTCCCCATGCTGTCAGAGTCCATCCGTGGTCCTTTTGCGCCCCCTGGTGTCAAAAGGGATTCTTAGATTGTTAGCCTGCATTGGGTCACAATGGTTCCTTGCTTCTCTTAACCCCTGTGGTGTCACAATGCATCCCATGCCCTTTTAGGCCACTTGATGTCACAATGAATCATTTGATTCTTGGCCTCCATGGTGGCGTAATTGTACCAGGATTTACTTGGGCCCCATGTTTTCACAATATATCCCTGCCCCTTTTAGGCCCATTGGTGTCAAAAGGGATCATTAGATTGTTAGCCTCCATTGGGTCACAATGGATCCTTGCTTCTCTTAACCCCTGTGGTGGCCCAATGCATCCCATGCCCTTTTAGGCCACATGATGTCACAATGAATCATTTGATTCTTGGCCTCCACGGTGGCATAATAGATCCTTGCTTCTATTGGTCCCCGTGCTGTAACAATCCATCCCTGGCCCTTTTCATACCCCCTGGTGCCAAAAGGGATCATTAGATTGTTAGCCTGCATTGGGTCACAATGGTTCCTTGCTTCTCTTAACCTCTGTGGTGTCACAATGCTTTCCAAGCCCTTTTAGGCCACTTGGTCTTACAATGAACCATTTGATTCTTGGCCTCCATGGTGTCATAATGGTTCCTTGCTTCTATAGGACCCCATGCTGTCAGAGTTCATCGGTGGTCCTTTTGCGCCCCCTGGTGTCCAATGGGATTCTTAGATTGTTAGCCTGCATTGGGTCACAATGGATCCTTGCTTCTCTTAACCCCTGTGCTGTCACAATGCATCCCATGCCCTTTTAGGCCACTTGATGTCACAATGAATCATTTGATTCTTGGCCTCCATGGTGGCCTAATTGTACCAGGTTTTACTTGGGCCCCATGCTTTCACAATTCATCCCTGCACATTTTAGGCCCATTGGTGTCACAAGGTATCATTAGATTGTTAGCCTGCATTGGGTCACAATGGTTCCTTGCTTCTCTTAACCTCTGTGGTGTCACAATGCATCCCATGCCCTTTTAGGCCACATGATGTCACAATGAATCATTTGATTCTTGGCCTCCATGGTGTCATAATGGTTCTTGGTTCTATTGGGCCCCATGCTTTCACAATTCATCTCTGGCCCTTTTACGCCCCCTGGTGTCAAATGGGATCCTGGGATTATTAGCCTCCATTGGGTCACAATGGATCCTTGCTTCTCTTAACCCCTGTGCTGTCACAATGCATCCCATGCCCTTTTAGGCCACTTGATGTCACAATGATTCATTTGATTATTGGCCTTCATGGTGGCATAGTAGATACTTGCTTCTATTGGTCCCCGTGCTGTAACAATCCATCCCTGGCCCTTTTTATACCCCCTGGTGCCACAAGGGATCATTAGATTGTTAGCCTGCATTGGGTCACAATGGATCCTTGCTTCTCTTAACCTCTGTGGTGTCACAATGCATTCCAAGCCCTTTTAGGCCACTAGATGTCACAATGAACCATTTGATTCTTGGCCTTCATGGTGTCATAATGGTTCCTTGCTTCTATAGGTCCCCACGATGTCAAGGTTCATCCGTGGACCTTTGGCGCCCCCTGGTGTCCAATGGGATTCTTAGATTGTTAGCCTGCATTGGGTCACAATGGTTCCTTGCTTCTCTTAACCCCTGTGCTGTCACAATGCATCCCATGCCCTTTTAGGCCACTTGATGTCACAATGAATCATTTGATTCTTGGCCTCCATGGTGGCATAATTGTACCAGGTTTTACTTGGGCCCCATGCTTTCACAATTCATCCCTGCCCCTTTTAGGCCTATTGGTGTCACAAGGGATCATTAGATTGTTAGCCTCCATTGGGTCACAATGGATCCTTGCTTCTCTTAATCCCTGTGGTGTCACAATGCATCCCATGCCCTTTTAGGCCACTTGATGTCACAATGAATCATTTGATTCTTGGCCTCCATGGTGTCATAATGGTTCTTGGTTCTATTGGGCCCCATGCTTTCACAATTCATCTCTGGCCCTTTTACGCCCCCTGGTGTCAAATGGGATCCTGGGATTATTAGCCTCCATTGGGTCACAATGGATCCTTGCTTCTCTTAACCCCTGTGCTGTCACAATGCATCCCATGCCCTTTTAGGCCACTTGATGTCACAATGAATCATTTGATTCTTGGCCTCCACGGTGGCATAGTAGATACTTGCTTCTAATGGTCCCCGTGCTGTAACAATCCATCCCTGGCCCTTTTTATACCCCCTGGTGCCACAAGGGATCATTAGATTGTTAGCCTGCATTGGGTCACAATGTTTCCTTGCTTTTCTTAACCTCTGTGGTGTCACAATGCATCCCATGCCCTTTTAGGCCACTTGATGTCACAATGAATCATTTGATTCTTGGCCTCCATGGTGGCATAATGGTTTCTTGCTTCTATAGGTCCCCATGCTGTCAAGGTTCATCCGTGGTCCTTTTGCGCCCCCTGGTGTCAAAAGGGATTCTTGGATTGTTAGCCTGCATTGGGTCACAATGGTTCCTTGCTTCTCTTAACCCCTGTGGTGTGACAATGCATCCCATGCCCTTTTAGGCCACTTGGTCTTAGAATGAATCATTTGATTCTTGGCCTCCATGGTGTCATAATGGTTCCTTGTTTCTATTGGGCCCCATGCTGTCACAATTCATCCCTGGCCCTTTTACGCCCCCTGGTGTCAAATGGGATGCTTGGATTATTATCCTGCATTGGGTCACAATGGTTCCTTGCTTCTCTTAACCTCTGTGGTGTCACAATGCATCCTATGCCCTTTTAGGCCACTTGATGTCACATTGAATCATTTGATTCTTGGCCTCCATGGTGGCGTAATTGTACCAGGTTTTACTTGGGCCCCATGCTTTCACAATTCATCCCTGCCCCTTTTAGGCCCATTGGTGTCAAAAGGGATCATTAGATTGTTAGCCTGCATTGGGTCACAATGGATCCTTGCTTCTCTTAACCTCTGTGGTGTCACAATGCATCCCATGCCCTTTTAGGCCACTTGATGTCACAATGAATCATTTGATTCTTGGCCTTCATGGTGTCATAATGGTTCCTTGCTTCTATAGGTCCCCATGCTGTCAGAGTTCATCCGTGGTCCTTTTGCGCCCCCTGGTGTCAAAAGGGATTCTTAGATTGTTAGCCTGCATTGGGTCACAATGGTTCCTTGCTTCTCTTAACCCCTGTGGTGTCACAATGCATCCCATGCCCTTTTAGGCCACTTGATGTCACAATGAATCATTTGATTCTTGGCCTCCATGGTGGCGTAATTGTACCAGGTTTTACTGGGGCCCCATGCTTTCACAATTCATCCCTGCCCCTTTTAGGCCCATTGGTGTCACAAGGTATCATTAGATTGTTAGCCTGCATTGGGTCACAATGGTTCCTTGCTTCTCTTAACCTCTGTGGTGTCACAATGCATCCCATGCCCTTTTAGGCCACTTGATGTCACAATGAATCATTTGATTCTTGGCCTCCATGGTGTCATAATGGTTCCTTGTTTCTATTGGGCCCCATGCTGTCACAATTCATCCCTGGCTCTTTTACGCCCCCTGGTGTCAAATGGGATCCTGGGATTATTAGCCTCCATTGGGTCACAATGGATCCTTGCTTCTCTTAACCCCTGTGCTGTCACAATGCATCCCATGCCCTTTTAGGCCACTTGATGTCACAATGAATCATTTGATTCTTGGCCTCCACGGTGGCATAATAGATCCTTGCTTCTATTGGTCCCCATGCTGTAACAATCCATCCCTGGCCCTTTTTATACCCCCTGGTGCCAAAAGGGATCATTAGATTGTTAGCCTGCATTGGGTCACAATGGTTCCTTGCTTCTCTTAACCTCTGTGGTGTCACAATGCTTTCCAAGCCCTTTTAGGCCACTTGATGTCACAATGAAACATTTGATTCTTGGCCTCCATGGTGGCATAATTGTACCAGGTTTTACTTGGGCCCCATGCTTTCACAATTCATCCCTGCCCCTTTTAGGCCCATTGGTGTCACAAGGGATCATTAGATTGTTAGCCTGCATTGGGTCACAATGGTTCCTTGCATCTCTTGCCTCTGTGCTGTCACAATGCATTCCAAGCCCTTTTAGGCCACTTGGTCTTACAATGAACCATTTGATTCTTGGCCTCCATGGTGTCATAATGGTTCCTTGCTTCTATAGGACCCCATGCTGTCAGAGTTCATCCGTGGTCCTTTTGCGCCCCCTGGTGTCCAATGGGATTCTTAGATTGTTAGCCTCCATTGAGTCACAATGGATCCTTGCTTCTCTAAACCCCTGTGCTGTCACAATGCATCCCATGCCCTTTTAGGCCACTTGATGTCGCAATGAATCATTTGATTTTTGGCCTCCACGGTGGCATAGTAGATCCTTGCTTCTATTGGTCCCCGTGCTGTAACAATCCATCCCTGGCCATTTTATATCCCCTGGTGCCACAAGGGATCATTAGATTGTTAGCCTGCATTGGGTCACAATGGTTCCTTGCTTCTCTTAACCTCTGTGGTGTCACAATGCATCCCATGCCCTTTTAGGCCACTTGATGTCACAATGAATCATTTGATTCTTGGCCTTCATGGTGTCATAATGGTTCCTTGCTTCTATAGGTCCCCATGCTGTCAGAGTCCATCCGTGGTCCTTTTGCGCCCCTCGTGTCAAAAGGGATTCTTAGATTGTTAGCCTGCATTGGGTCACAATGGTTCCTTGCTTCTCTTAACCCCTGTGCTGTCACAATGCATCCCATGCCCTTTTAGGCCACTTGATGTCACAATGAATCATTTGATTCTTGGCCTCCATGGTGGCGTAATTGTACCAGGATTTACTTGGGCCCCATGCTTTCACAATATATCCCTGCCCCTTTTAGGCCCATTGGTGTCAAAAGGGATCATTAGATTGTTAGCCTCCATTGGGTCACAATGGATCCTTGCTTCTCTTAACCCCTGTGGTGGCCCAATGCATCCCATGCCCTTTTAGGCCACATGATGTCACAATGAATCATTTGATTCTTGGCCTCCACGGTGGCATAATAGATCCTTGCTTCTATTGGTCCCCGTGCTGTAACAATCCATCCCTGGCCCTTTTTATACCCCCTGGTGCCACAAGGGATCATTAGATTGTTAGCCTGCATTGGGTCACAATGGTTCCTTGCTTCTCTTAACCTCTGTGGTGTCACAATGCTTTCCAAGCCCTTTTAGGCCACTAGATGTCACAATGAACCATTTGATTCTTGGCCTTCATGGTGTCATAATGGTTCCTTGCTTCTATAGGTCCCCACGCTGTCAAGGTTCATCCGTGGTCCGTTTGCGCCCCCTTGTGTCAAAAGGGATTCTTGGATTGTTAGCCTGCATTGGGTCACAATGGTTCCTTGCTTCTCTTAACCCCTGGGGTGTCACAATGCATCCCATGCCCTTTTAGGCCACTTGGTCTTAGAATGAACCATTTGATTCTTGGCCTCCATGGTGTCATAATGGTTCCTTGTTTCTATTGGGCCCCATGCTGTCACAATTCATCCCTGGCCCTTTTACGCCCCCTGGTGTCAAATGGGATGCTGGGATTATTAGCCTCCATTGGGTCACAATGGATCCTTGCTTCTCTTAACCCCTGTGCTGTCACAATGCATCCCATGCCCTTTTAGGCCACTTGATGTCACAATGAATCATTTGATTCTTGGCCTCCATGGTGGCATAATTGTACCAGGTTTTACTAGGGCCCCATGCTTTCACAATTCATCCCTGCCCCTTTTAGGCCCATTGGTGTCAAAAGGGATCATTAGATTGTTAGCCTCCATTGGGTCACAATGGTTCCTTGCTTCTCTTAACCTCTGTGGTGTCACAATGCATCCCATGCCCTTTTAGGCCACAAGATGTCACAATGAATCATTTGATTCTTGGCCTCCATGGTGGCATAATAGATCCTTGCTTCTATTGGTCCCCGTGCTGTAACAATCCATCCCTGGCCCTTTTTATGCCCCCTGGTGACACAAGGGTTCATTAGATTGTTAGCCTGCATTGGGTCACAATGGTTCCTTGCTTCTCTTAACCTCTGTGGTGTCACAATGCATTCCAAGCCCTTTTAGGCCACTTGGTCTTACAATGAACCATTTGATTCTTGGCCTCCATGGTGTCATAATGGTTCCTTGCTTCTATAGGACCCCATGCTGTCAGAGTTCATCGGTGGTCCTTTTGCGCCCCCTGGTGTCCAATGGGATTCTTAGATTGTTAGCCTGCATTGGGTCACAATGGATCCTTGCTTCTCTTAACCCCTGTGCTGTCACAATGCATCCCATGCCCTTTTAGGCCACTTGATGTCACAATGAATCATTTGATTCTTGGCCTCCATGGTGGCCTAATTGTACCAGGTTTTACTTGGGCCCCATGCTTTCACAATTCATCCCTGCACATTTTAGGCCCATTGGTGTCACAAGGTATCATTAGATTGTTAGCCTGCATTGGGTCACAATGGTTCCTTGCTTCTCTTAACCTCTGTGGTGTCACAATGCATCCCATGCCCTTTTAGGCCACATGATGTCACAATGAATCATTTGATTCTTGGCCTCCATGGTGTCATAATGGTTCTTGGTTCTATTGGGCCCCATGCTTTCACAATTCATCTCTGGCCCTTTTACGCCCCCTGGTGTCAAATGGGATCCTGGGATTATTAGCCTCCATTGGGTCACAATGGATCCTTGCTTCTCTTAACCCCTGTGCTGTCACAATGCATCCCATGCCCTTTTAGGCCACTTGATGTCACAATGAATCATTTGATTCTTGGCCTCCACGGTGGCATAGTAGATACTTGCTTCTAATGGTCCCCGTGCTGTAACAATCCATCCCTGGCCCTTTTTATACCCCCTGGTGCCACAAGGGATCATTAGATTGTTAGCCTGCATTGGGTCACAATGTTTCCTTGCTTTTCTTAACCTCTGTGGTGTCACAATGCATCCCATGCCCTTTTAGGCCACTTGATGTCACAATGAATCATTTGATTCTTGGCCTCCATGGTGGCATAATGGTTCCTTGCTTCTATAGGTCCCCATGCTGTCAAGGTTCATCCGTGGTCCTTTTGCGCCCCCTGGTGTCAAAAGGGATTCTTGGATTGTTAGCCTGCATTGGGTCACAATGGTTCCTTGCTTCTCTTGACCTCTGTGTTGTCACAATGCATTCCAAGCCCTTTTAGGCCACTTGATGTCACAATGAATAATTTCATTCTTGGCCTCCACGGTGGCATAATAGATCCTTGCTTCTATTGGTCCCCGTGCTGTAACAATCCATCCCTGGCCCTTTTTATACCCCCTGGTGCCACAAGGGATCATTAGATTGTTAGCCTGCATTGGGTCACAATGGTTCCTTGCTTCTCTTAACCTCTGTGGTGTCACAATGCTTTCCAAGCCCTTTTAGGCCACTTGATGTCACAATGAAACATTTGATTCTTGGCCTCCATGGTGGCATAATTGTACCAGGTTTTACTTGGGCCCCATGCTTTCACAATTCATCCCTGCCCCTTTTAGGCCCATTGGTGTCACAAGGGATCATTAGATTGTTAGCCTGCATTGGGTCACAATGGATCCTTGCTTCTCTTAACCTCTGTGGTGTCACAATGCATCCCATGCCCTTTTAGGCCACATGATGTCACAATGAATCATTTGATTCTTGGCCTCCATGGTGTCATAATGGTTCTTGGTTCTATTGGGCCCCATGCTTTCACAATTCATCTCTGGCCCTTTTACGCCCCCTGGTGTCAAATGGGATCCTGGGATTATTAGCCTCCATTGGGTCACAATGGATCCTTGCTTCTCTTAACCCCTGTGCTGTCACAATGCATCCCATGCCCTTTTAGGCCACTTGATGTCACAATGAATCATTTGATTCTTGGCCTCCACGGTGGCATAGTAGATACTTGCTTCTAATGGTCCCCGTGCTGTAACAATCCATCCCTGGCCCTTTTTATACCCCCTGGTGCCACAAGGGATCATTAGATTGTTAGCCTGCATTGGGTCACAATGTTTCCTTGCTTTTCTTAACCTCTGTGGTGTCACAATGCATCCCATGCCCTTTTAGGCCACTTGATGTCACAATGAATCATTTGATTCTTGGCCTCCATGGTGGCATAATGGTTCCTTGCTTCTATAGGTCCCCATGCTGTCAAGGTTCATCCGTGGTCCTTTTGCGCCCCCTGGTGTCAAAAGGGATTCTTGGATTGTTAGCCTGCATTGGGTCACAATGGTTCCTTGCTTCTCTTAACCCCTGTGGTGTCACAATGCATCCCATGCCCTTTTAGGCCACTTGGTCTTAGAATGAATCATTTGATTCTTGGCCTCCATGGTGTCATAATGGTTCCTTGTTTCTATTGGGCCCCATGCTGTCACAATTCATCCCTGGCCCTTTTACGCCCCCTGGTGTCAAATGGGATGCTGGGATTATTAGCCTGCATTGGGTCACAATGGTTCCTTGCTTCTCTTAACCTCTGTGGTGTCACAATGCATCCCATGCCCTTTTAGGCCACTTGATGTCACAATGAATCATTTGATTCTTGGCCTCCATGGTGGCGTAATTGTACCAGGTTTTACTGGGGCCCCATGCTTTCACAATATATCCCTGCCCCTTTTAGGCCCATTGGTGTCAAAAGGGATCATTAGATTGTTAGCCTCCATTGGGTCACAATGGATCCTTGCTTCTCTTAACCTCCGTGCTGTCACAATGCATCCCATGCCCTTTTAGGCCACAAGATGTCACAATGAATCATTTGATTCTTGGCCTCCATGGTGGCATAATAGATCCTTGCTTCTCTTGGTACCCGTGCTGTAACAATCCATCCCTGGCCCTTTTTATGCCCCCTGTTGCCACAAGGGATCATTAGATTGTTAGCCTGCATTGGGTCACAATGGTTCCTTGCTTCTCTTAACCTCTGTGGTGTCACAATGCATCCCATGCCCTCTTAGGCCACTTGATGTCACAATGAATCATTTGATTCTTGGCCTTCATGGTGTCATAATGGTTCCTTGCTTCTATAGGTCCCCATGCTGTCAAGGTTCATCCGTGGTCCTTTTGCGCCCCCTGGTGTCAAAAGGGATTCTTAGATTGTTAGCCTGCATTGGGTCACAATGGTTCCTTGCTTCTCTTAACCCCTGTGGTGTCACAATGCATCCCATGCCCTTTTAGGCCACTTGATGTCACAATGAATCATTTGATTCTTGGCCTCCATGGTGGCGTAATTGTACCAGGTTTTACTGGGGCCCCATGCTTTCACAATTCATCCCTGCCCCTTTTAGGCCCATTGGTGTCACAAGGTATCATTAGATCGTTAGCCTGCATTGGGTCACAATGGTTCCTTGCTTCTCTTAACCTCTGTGGTGTCACAATGCATCCCATGCCCTTTTAGGCCACTTGATGTCACAATGAATCATTTGATTCTTGGCCTCCATGGTGTCATAATGGTTCCTTGTTTCTATTGGGCCCCATGCTGTCACAATTCATCCCTGGCTCTTTTACGCCCCCTGGTGTCAAATGGGATCCTGGGATTATTAGCCTCCATTGGGTCACAATGGATCCTTGCTTCTCTTAACCCCTGTGCTGTCACAATGCATCCCATGCCCTTTTAGGCCACTTGATGTCACAATGAATCATTTGATTCTTGGCCTCCGCGGTGGCATAATAGATCCTTGCTTCTATTGGTCCCCATGCTGTAACAATCCAACCCTGGCCCTTTTTATACCCCCTGGTGCCAAAAGGGATCATTAGATTGTTAGCCTGCATTGGGTCACAATGGTTCCTTGCTTCTCTTAACCTCTGTGGTGTCACAATGCTTTCCAAGCCCTTTTAGGCCACTTGATGTCACAATGAAACATTTGATTCTTGGCCTCCATGGTGGCATAATTGTACCAGGTTTTACTTGGGCCCCATGCTTTCACAATTCATCCCTGCCCCTTTTAGGCCCATTGGTGTCACAAGGGATCATTAGATTGTTAGCCTGCATTGGGTCACAATGGATCCTTGCTTCTCTTAACCTCTGTGGTGTCACAATGCATCCCATGCCCTTTTAGGCCACATGATGTCACAATGAATCATTTGATTCTTGGCCTCCATGGTGTCATAATGGTTCTTGGTTCTATTGGGCCCCATGCTTTCACAATTCATCTCTGGCCCTTTTACGCCCCCTGGTGTCAAATGGGATCCTGGGATTATTAGCCTCCATTGGGTCACAATGGATCCTTGCTTCTCTTAACCCCTGTGCTGTCACAATGCATCCCATGCCCTTTTAGGCCACTTGATGTCACAATGAATCATTTGATTCTTGGCCTTCATGGTGGCATAGTAGATACTTGCTTCTATTGGTCCCCGTGCTGTAACAATCCATCCCTGGCCCTTTTTATACCCCCTGGTGCCACAAGGGATCATTAGATTGTTAGCCTGCATTGGGTCACAATGTTTCCTTGCTTTTCTTAACCTCTGTGGTGTCACAATGCATCCCATGCCCTTTTAGGCCACTTGATGTCACAATGAATCATTTGATTCTTGGCCTCCATGGTGGCATAATGGTTCCTTGCTTCTATAGGTCCCCATGCTGTCAAGGTTCATCCGTGGTCCTTTTGCGCCCCCTGGTGTCAAAAGGGATTCTTGGATTGTTAGCCTGCATTGGATCACAATGGTTCCTTGCTTCTCTTAACCCCTGTGGTGTCACAATGCATCCCATGCCCTTTTAGGCCACTTGGTCTTAGAATGAATCATTTGATTCTTGGCCTCCATGGTGTCATAATGGTTCCTTGTTTCTATTGGGCCCCATGCTGTCACAATTCATCCCTGGCCCTTTTACGCCCCCTGGTGTCAAATGGGATGCTGGGATTATTAGCCTGCATTGGGTCACAATGGTTCCTTGCTTCTCTTAACCTCTGTGGTGTCACAATGCATCCCATGCCCTTTTAGGCCACTTGATGTCACAATGAATCATTTGATTCTTGGCCTCCATGGTGGCGTAATTGTACCAGGTTTTACTGGGGCCCCATGCTTTCACAATATATCCCTGCCCCTTTTAGGCCCATTGGTGTCAAAAGGGATCATTAGATTGTTAGCCTCCATTGGGTCACAATGGATCCTTGCTTCTCTTAACCTCCGTGCTGTCACAATGCATCCCATGCCCTTTTAGGCCACAAGATGTCACAATGAATCATTTGATTCTTGGCCTCCATGGTGGCATAATAGATCCTTGCTTCTCTTGGTCCCCGTGCTGTAACAATCCATCCCTGGCCCTTTTTATGCCCCCTGTTGCCACAAGGGATCATTAGATTGTTAGCCTGCATTGGGTCACAATGGTTCCTTGCTTCTCTTAACCTCTGTGGTGTCACAATGCATCCCATGCCCTTTTAGGCCACTTGATGTCACAATGAATCATTTGATTCTTGGCCTTCATGGTGTCATAATGGTTCCTTGCTTCTATAGGTCCCCATGCTGTCAGAGTTCATCCGTGGTCCTTTTGCGCCCCCTGGTGTCAAAAGGGATTCTTAGATTGTTAGCCTGCATTGGGTCACAATGGTTCCTTGCTTCTCTTAACCCCTGTGGTGTCACAATGCATCCCATGCCCTTTTAGGCCACTTGATGTCACAATGAATCATTTGATTCTTGGCCTCCATGGTGGCGTAATTGTACCAGGTTTTACTGGGGCCCCATGCTTTCACAATTCATCCCTGCCCCTTTTAGGTCCATTGGTGTCACAAGGTATCATTAGATTGTTAGCCTGCATTGGGTCACAATGGTTCCTTGCTTCTCTTAACCTCTGTGGTGTCACAATGCATCCCATGCCCTTTTAGGCCACTTGATGTCACAATGAATCATTTGATTCTTGGCCTCCATGGTGTCATAATGGTTCCTTGTTTCTATTGGGCCCCATGCTGTCACAATTCATCCCTGGCTCTTTCACGCCCCCTGGTGTCAAATGGGATCCTGGGATTATTAGCCTCCATTGGGTCACAATGGATCCTTGCTTCTCTTAACCCCTGTGCTGTCACAATGCATCCCATGCCCTTTTAGGCCACTTGATGTCACAATGAATCATTTGATTCTTGGCCTCCACGGTGGCATAATAGATCCTTGCTTCTATTGGTCCCCATGCTGTAACAATCCATCCCTGGCCCTTTTTATACCCCCTGGTGCCAAAAGGGATCATTAGATTGTTAGCCTGCATTGGGTCACAATGGTTCCTTGCTTCTCTTAACCTCTGTGGTGTCACAATGCTTTCCAAGCCCTTTTAGGCCACTTGATGTCACAATGAAACATTTGATTCTTGGCCTCCATGGTGGCATAATTGTACCAGGTTTTACTTGGGCCCCATGCTTTCACAATTCATCCCTGCCCCTTTTAGGCCCATTGGTGTCACAAGGGATCATTAGATTGTTAGCCTGCATTGGGTTACAATGGTTCCTTGCATCTCTTGCCTCTGTGCTGTCACAATGCATTCCAAGCCCTTTTAGGCCACTTGGTCTTACAATGAACCATTTGATTCTTGGCCTCCATGGTGTCATAATGGTTCCTTGCTTCTATAGGACCCCATGCTGTCAGAGTTCATCCGTGGTCCTTTTGCGCCCCCTGGTGTCCAATGGGATTCTTAGATTGTTAGCCTCCATTGGGTCACAATGGATCCTTGCTTCTCTAAACCACTGTGGTGGTCCAATGCATCCCATGCCCTTTTAGGCCACTTGATGTCACAATGAATCATTTGATTTTTGGCCTCCACGGTGGCATAGTAGATCCTTGCTTCTATTGGTCCCCGTGCTGTAACAATCCATCCCTGGCCCTTTTTATATCCCCTGGTGCCACAAGGGATCATTAGATTGTTAGCCTGCATTGGGTCACAATGGTTCCTTGCTTCTCTTAACCTCTGTGGTGTCACAATGCATCCCATGCCCTTTTAGGCCACTTGATGTCACAATGAATCATTTGATTCTTGGCCTTCATGGTGTCATAATGGTTCCTTGCTTCTATAGGTCCCCATGCTGTCAGAGTCCATCCGTGGTCCTTTTGCGCCCCTCGTGTCAAAAGGGATTCTTAGATTGTTAGCCTGCATTGGGTCACAATGGTTCCTTGCTTCTCTTAACCCCTGTGCTGTCACAATGCATCCCATGCCCTTTTAGGCCACTTGATGTCACAATGAATCATTTGATTCTTGGCCTCCATGGTGGCGTAATTGTACCAGGATTTACTTGGGCCCCATGCTTTCACAATATATCCCTGCCCCTTTTAGGCCCATTGGTGTCAAAAGGGATCATTAGATTGTTAGCCTCCATTGGGTCACAATGGATCCTTGCTTCTCTTAACCCCTGTGGTGGCCCAATGCATCCCATGCCCTTTTAGGCCACATGATGTCACAATGAATCATTTGATTCTTGGCCTCCATGGTGGCATAATAGATCCTTGCTTCTATTGGTCCCCGTGCTGTAACAATCCATCCCTGGCCCTTTTTATACCCCCTGGTGCCAAAAGGGATCATTAGATTGTTAGCCTGCATTGGGTCACAATGGTTCCTTGCTTCTCTTAACCTCTGTGGTGTCACAATGCTTTCCAAGCCCTTTTAGGCCACTTGGTCTTACAATGAACCATTTGATTCTTGGCCTTCATGGTGTCATAATGGTTCCTTGCTTCTATAGGTCCCCACGCTGTCAAGGTTCATCCGTGGTCCGTTTGCGCCCCCTTGTGTCAAAAGGGATTCTTGGATTGTTAGCCTGCATTGGGTCACAATGGTTCCTTGCTTCTCTTAACCCCTGGGGTGTCACAATGCATCCCATGCCCTTTTAGGCCACTTGGTCTTAGAATGAACCATTTGATTCTTGGCCTCCATGG